>NC_138961.1:23331666-23986250 GCF_055761805.1 Camellia sinensis | reverse complement strand
AAGATGGACTTTGTGATGCTTGTCAACAAAGAAAACAAATAAGAGTTTCTTTCAAATCTAAAAATATTATTTCCACTTCTAGACCTCTTTAATTGTTGCATATTGACTTGTTCGAACCTTCTAGAACTTTAAGTCTTGGTGGTTGTACGGGGAGCAAATATTCGTCTTTGTCCATACTCCTTTCGTCCATGCTCCGTGTTTATCCGATCAACCTGAAAGCACAACGGCGGTGAGCTACCCGGCGGTGTGTTGTAGGAAACCCCTCCGACGGTCAAGTTAGCATACACTCAGAGAGAGAGAGAGAGAAACTCAATGAATGTAAGTCGATCTCACCAAATGATGTTCCATCCACAGCATGGAGGGCGCAGTCATTCTTGTATACTTTCTGCGTTCACCTCTACACCCATTCGTCTATTGACACGTGGAGCTGCTCTCCCATCTGTCAGTGCAAATCCAGCTAAACACCACCTAATCAAACCACTAGACAACATTAGCGGGAACGGACAACCCGACAGCACCATCCCGGCCTCCTTCGACCGTGCTGCCTAACGAGCCCAACAATGCTCCTCGCCGAGCACCATCACTACCGAGCTCAACAGCACTTCTGTGCGACTGTGCTCCAGCCAAATTAGGCCGGTCTGCGGCAGATCACGATCACCAAGCTAAAACGAGTGAACAAGAGAAGCCAAGCTGGCAGAGGATCATCTCGGCCAACTCTAGTCTGGACTTCGGTCGAACAAGCTTCCTCTCGGCACGGCTTAGCTCAGCTCGGCCCAAATACGCTTGAACCATTTTCATCCCGGCCAGGACCGCGACCCAAACCGAGATTACGGAAATCTCCTTCTCAATTGCCCCTTAATTTCGTCCGCATTTGCGTGACCGAAATTACATCATAAGGCCGGGCTCGACTTTTTGCTCGGTGGTTCACTTTGCTTGGTTTAGAAACTTCAAAGTTGGCAAACAAAGTCAGCTCGGCGACTTGCTTCTTGGTGAATAAAATCAGCTCAGCAACTTGTTTCTTGGCCAGCAAGATCAGCTCCGCAAAGAACTCCAAGGTCAGCGAGCAAGGTCAACTCGGTGACTTTCTTCTTGGCGAGCAAGATCAACTCGGCAAGGAACTCCAAGGTAGGCGAGCAAGGTCAACTCAGTGAATTTCTTCTTGGCGAGCAAGATCAGCTCGGCAAGGAACTCCAAGGTAGGCGAGCAAGGTCCGCTCCGCGACTTGCTTCTTGGCGAGCAAAGTCCGCTTCGCGATTTCCTTCTTAACGAGCAAGATCAGCTCGGTAAGGAACTCCAAGGTCGACGAGCAAGGTTAGCTCGGCGACTTTCTTCTTGGCGAGCAAGATCAGCTCGGCAAGGAACTTTAAGAGTGGGAGCAAGGTCAGCTCGGCAACTTTCTTCTTGGCGAGCAAGATCAGCTCGGCAACTTTCTTCTTGGCGAGCAAGATCAGCTCGGCAAGGAACTCCAAGAGCAGGAGCAAGGTCCGCTCCGTGACTTTCTTCTTGGCAAGCAAGATCAGCTCGGCAAGGAACTCCAAGGTCAGCGAACAAGGTCAGCTCAGCGACTTTCTTCTTGGCAAGCAAAATCAACTCGGCAAGGAACTACAAGGTCGGCGAGCAAGGTCCGCTCTGCGACTTACTTCTCGGCGAGCAAGATCAGCTCGGCAAGGAACTCCAAGGTCGGCAAGCAAGGTCCGCTCCGCAACTTGCTTCTTGGCGAGCAAGATCAGCTCGGCAAGGAACTCTAAGAGTGGGAGCAAGGTCCGCTTCGCGACTTTCTGCTTGGCGAGCAAGATCAGCTCGGTAAGAAACTCCAAGGTCGGCGAGCAAGGCAGCTCGACGACTTTATTCTTGGTGAGCAAGATCAGCTCGGTAAGGAACTTCAAGAATGGGAGCAAGGTCAGCTCGGCGACTTTTTTCTTGGCGAGCAAGATCAGCTCAGCAAGGAACTCCAAGAGCGGGAACAAGGTCCGCTCCGCGACTTGCTTCTTGGCGAGTAAGATCAGCTCGGCAAGGAACTCCAAGGTCAACGAGCAAGGTCCACTCCACGACTTGCTTTTTGGCAAGCAAGATCAGCTCGACAAGGAACTCCGAGGTCGGCGAGCAAGGTCCGCTCCGCGATTTGCTTCTTGGCGAGCAAGATCAGCTCGGTAAGGAACTCCAAGGTCGGCGAGCAAGGTCCGCCCCGCGACTTGCTTTTTGGCGAGCAAGATCAGCTCGGCAAGGAACTCCAAAGTCAGCGAGCAAGGTCAGCTCGGCGACTTTCTTTTTGGCGAGCAAGATCAGCTCGGCATGAAACTCTAAGAGTGGGAGCAAGGTCCGCTCCGTGACTTTCTTCTTGGCGAGCAAGATCAGCTCGGCAAGAAACTCCAAGGTCGGCGAGCAAGGTCAGCTCGGCGACTTTATTCTTGACAAGCAAGATCAGCTCAGCAAGGAACTTCAAGAGTGGGAGCAAGGTCAGCTCGGTGACTTTATTCTTGGCGAGCGAGATCAGCTCGGCAAGGAACTTCAAGAGCGGGAGCAAGGTCAGCTCGGTGACTTGCTTCTTGGCGAGCAAGATCAGCTCGGCAAGGAACTCCAAGAGCGGGAACAGGGTCTGCTCCGCGACTTGCTTCTTGGCGAGCAAGATCAGCTCGGCAAGGAACTCCAAGGTCGGCGTGCAAGGTCCGCCCCGCGACTTGCTTTTTGGCAAGCAAGATTAGCTCGGCAAAGAACTCCAAGGTTGGCAAGCAAGGTTCGCTCCCTGACTTCCTTCTTGGCGAGCAAGATCAGCTCGGTAAGGAACTCCAAGAGCGGGAGCAAGGTCAGCTCGGCGACTTTCTTCTGGACGAGCAAGATCAGCTCGGCAAGGAACTCTGAGGTCGGCGAGCAAGGTCCGCTCCGCGACTTGCTTCTTGGCGAGCAAGATCAGCTCGGCAAGGAACTCCAAGGTCAGCGAGCAAGGTTTGCTCCGCGACTTGCTTCTTGGCGAGCAAGATCAGCTCGGCAAGGAACTCCAAGGTCGGCGAGCAAGGTCAGCTCGGCGACTTTCTTTTTGGCGAGCAAGATCAGCTCGGCAAGGAACTCTAAGAGTGGGAGCAAGGTCCGCTCTGCGACTTTCTTCTTGGCAAGCAAGATCAGCTCGGCAAGGAACTCCAAGGTCAGCTCGACGACTTTATTCTTGGCTAGCTAGATCAGCTCGGCAAGGAACTTCAAGAGCGGGAGCAAGGTCAGCTCAGCGACTTTCTTCTTGGCGAGGAAGATCAGCTCGGCAAGGAACTTCAAGAGCAGGAGCAAGGTCAGCTCGGCGACTTGCTTCTTGGCGAGCAAGATCAGCTCGGCAAGGAACTCCAAGAGCGGGAACAAGGTCCGCTCCGCGACTTGCTTCTTGGCGAGCAAGATCAGCTCGGCAAAGAACTCCAAGGTCGGCGAGCAAGGTCCACCCCGAGACTTGCTTTTTGGTGAGCAAGATCAGCTCGGCAAGGAACTCCAAGGTCGGCGAGCAAGGTCAGCTCGGTAACTTTCTTCTTGGTGAGCAAGATCAGCTCGGCAAGGAACTCTAAGTGTGGGAGCAAGGTCCACTCTGCGACTTTCTTCATGGCGAGCAAGATCAGCTCGGTAAGGAACTCCAAGATCGGAAGCAAGGTCAGCTCGGCGACTTTCTTCTTGACGAGCAAGATCAGCTCGGCAAGGAACTCTAAGAGCGGGAGCAAGGTTCGCTCTATGACTTGCTTCTTGGCGAGCAAGATTAGCTCGGCAAGGAACTCCAAGGTAGGCGAGCAAGGTCCGCTCCGCGACTTTCTTATTGGCGAGCAAGATCAGCTCGGTAAGGAACTCTAAGAGCGGGAGCAAGGTCCGCTCCGCCACTTGCTTCTTGGCGAACAAGATCAGCTCGACAAGAAACTCCAAGGTCGGGGAACAAGGTCAGCTTGGCAACTTACTTCTTGGCGAGCAAGATCAGCTCGGCAAGGAACTCCAAGGTCGGCGAGCAAGTTCCGCTTCGCGACTTCCTTCTTTGCGAGCAAGATCAGCTCGGCAAGGAACTTCAAGGTTGGCGAGCAAGGTCCGCTCCGCTACTTCCTTCTTGGCGAACAAGATCAGCTCAGCAAGGAACTTTAAGGTCAGCGAGCAAGTTCAGCTCGGCGACTTTCCTCGTGGCGAGCAAGATCAGCTCGGCAAGGAACTCCAAGAGCGGGAGCAAGGTCCGCTCCGCGACTTGCTTCTTAGCGAGCAAGATCAGCTCGACAAGGAACTCCAAGGTCGGCGAACAAGGTCAGCTAGGCGACTTTATTCTTGGCAAGCAAGATCAGCTCGGCAAGGAACTCCAAGGTCGGCGAGCAAGGTCAGCTCGGCGACTTTCTTCTTGGCAAGCAAGATCAGCTCAGCAAGGAACCCTAAGAGTGGGAGCAAGGTCCGCTCCGCGACTTTCTTCTTGACAAGCAAGATCAGCTCGGTAAGGAACTCCAAGAGCGGGAGCAAAGTCAGCTCGGCGACTTTCTTCTTGGCGAGCAAGATCAGCTCGGCATGGAACTCTAAGAGCGGGAGCAAGGTTCGCTCTGCGACTTGCTTCTTAGAGAGCAAGATTAGCTCGGCAAGGAACTCCAAGGTAGGCGAGCAAGGTCCACTCCGCGACTTTCTTCTTGGCGAGCAAGATCAGCTCGGCAAGGAACTCTAAGAGTGGGAGCAAGGTCCATTCCGCCACTTGCTTCATGGCGAACAAGATCCGCTCGGCAAGAAACTCCAAGGTCGGGGAACAAGGTCAACTCGGCGACTTACTTCTTGGCGAGCAAGATCAGCTCAGCAAGGAACTCCAAGGTCGGCGAGCAAGGTCCGCTTCGCGACTTCCTTCTTTGCGAGTAAGATCAGCTCGGCAAGGAACTTCAAGGTCAGCGAGCAAGGTCCGCTCCGTGACTTCCTTCTTGGCGAGCAAGATCAGCTCGGCAAGGAACTTCAAGGTTGGCGAGCAAGTTTAGCTCAGCGACTTTCTTCGTGGTGAGCAAGATCAGCTCGGCAAGGAACTCCAAGAGCGAGAGCAAGGTCCGCTCCGCAACTTGTTTCTTAGCGAGCAAGATCAGCTCGGCAAGAAACTCTAAGGTCAGTGAGCAAGGTCCGCTCCGCAACTTGCTTCTTGGCGAGCAAGATCAGCTCGGCAAGGAACTCCAAGGTCGGCGAGCAAGGTTAGCTCGGCGACTTTCTTCTTGGCGAGCAAGATCAGCTCGGCAAGGAACTCTAAGAGCGGGAGCAAGGTCCGCTCTGCGACTTTCTTTTTGGCCAGCAAGATCAGCTCAGCAAGGAACTCCAAGGTCGGCGAGCAAGGTCAACTCGGCGACTTTCTTCTTGGCGAGCAAGATCAACTCGGCAAGGAACTTCAAGAGCGGGAGCAAGGTCAGCTCGGCGACTTTCTTCTTGGCGAACAAGATTAGCTCGGCAAGGAACTCCAAGAGCGGGAGCAAGGTCCGCTCCACGACTTTCTTCTTGACGAGCAAGATCAGCTCGGCAAGGAACTCCAAGGTCGGCGAGCAAGGTCAGCTCGACGACTTTCTTCTTGGCGAGCAAGATCAGCTCGGCAAGGAACTCCAAGAACGGGAGCAAGGTCCGCTCCACGACTTTCTTCTTGGCAAGCAAGATCAGCTCGGCAAGGAACTCCAAGGTCGACGAGCAAGGTCAGCTCGGCGACTGTCTTCCTGGCGAGTATGATCAGCTCGGCAAGGAACTCCAAGGTCAGCGAGCAAGGTTAGCTCGGTGACTTTTTTCTTGGCGAGCAAGATCCGTTCGGTAAGGAACTCTAAGAGCAAGAGCAAGGTCCGCTCCGCAACTTGCTTCTTGGCGAGCAAGATTAGCTCGGCAAGGAACTCCAAGGTCGGTGAACAAGGGCAGCCCGGCGACTTGCTTCTTGGCAAGCAAGATCAGCTCGGCAAGGAACTCCAAAGGTCGGCGAGCAAGGTCCGCTCCGCGACTTCCTTCTTGGCGAGCAAGATCAGCTCGGCAAGGAACTCCAAGGTCGGCGAGCAAGTTCAGCTCAGCGACTTTCTTCGTGGCGAGCAAGATCAGCTTGGCAAGAAACTCTAAAGTTGATCAAAACCATCAACAAATCTCTCGCCGAGCAAAATCCACCCGGTAAGGAATTCCAAAGTTGAACAAAACACAAACTTTCATCTTGTCGTGCAAAATCAGCCTGGCAAGGAATTCAGATCATTCCATCAAAATGATTGGCAATCGCCCCTTTTCTTCGACCTTCTAACTGACGTTTTCCAAAACCAAACTCCCTAGATCTCTTCCATGGTTATTTGCACCGCCATCCTTTGCGCTTCCCGCTGGCGAGTGTGCTCCTCCAACACATCCCTTAGGTTTTTCAAACGGTTGGAGTGTAAATATCCCGACGCCGTCGTCGGACGTAAGGGGTAGTAACTGTTGTCCCGTGTACAAGATGTCATCGTTGGCGTGACATAGTCTTCAGCTCTAAAGCTTCTCGTGATGAAAAGTGAAGAGGTGCGACGTCTATTCTGACTGTCGGAACGGCAGGAGTGGGCGTGCTCACTATGGTTTCTCACTCTTGTGATGCCCTTTCCCTTCATCTGGTATCTCATGGCCTCCACCCTTGTCGCCATTTTCTTAATGATGGTATCTTGGTCTCTCACCTTGTCTTCCAGGTGCCAAGTGTATGAATCTCGCTGTTAGCGATGCTCTTCTGCACTGATAGAGCGCCTAGAACTCCTTGCGTGCTCGTTTTACGCATCTCTGGGAAGACCTTATGCGGAGGTCTCCAATTCAGCCATCGTTGTAATGGCGGATGGGCCATCTCTGCGCCAAACGAACTCTAGTGTGATGCCATCGATGGCGAGTAACGGAATATCGTCATGGTTCGCCATAAAAGATGACTGGAGAAGCTTGGAGGACAAGGTTTTGTCTGTCGATTTCCCACAGACGGCGCCAATTGTACGGGGAGCAAATATTCGTCTTTGTCCGTACTCCTTTCGTCCAAGCTCCGTGTCTATCCAATCAACCTGAAAGCACAACGGCGGTGAGCTACCCGGTAGTGTGTTGCCGGAAACCCCTCCGACGGTCAAGTTAGCATACACTCAGAGAGAGAGAGAAACTCAATGAATGTAAGTCGATCTCACCAAATGATGTTCCATCCACAGCATGGGGGGCACAGTCATGCTTGCATACTTTCTGCGTTCACCTCTGCACTCATTCGTCTATTGACACGTGGAGCTGCTCTCCCATTTGTCAGCACAAATTCAGCTAAACACCACCTAATCAAACCGCCTGACAACATTAGCGGGAATGGACAGCCCGGCAGCACCATCCTGGCCTCCTTTGATCGTGCTGCCTAACGAGCCCAACAATGCTCCTCGTCGAGCACCATCACTACCGAGCTCAACAGCACTCCGGTGCGACTGTGCTCCAGCCAAGGTAGGCCGGTCTGCAGCAGATCATGATCACCGAGCTAAAACGAGCGAACAAGAGAAGCCAAGCTGGCAGAGGATCATCTCGGCCAACTCTGGTCTGGACTTCGGTCGAACAAGCTTCCTCTCGGCACGACTTATCCCAGCTCGGCCCAAATACCCTTGGACCACTTTCAGCCCGGCCAAAACCGCGACCCAAGCCGAGAGTATGGAAATCTCCCTCTCAGTGGTAAATCTTATTGTCTTGTTTGTGTGGATGACTATACTAGATTCACTTGGGTGATTTTCTTGGCACACAAAAGTAATACTTTTTCTGCATTTATAGCTCTTTGTAAACGTATTCAAAACATGATTAGTCTTACTATTTGTAGCATTAGAAGTGATCATGGTAGAGAATTTGATAATGATGAGTTTATTTTATTTTGTAATGAGCATGGTAATGATCATAATTTTTCCACTCCTCAAACTCCTCAACAAAATGGTGTGGCAGAAAGAAAAAATAGAGTTCTTAAGGAAATGGTTCGGACTATGCTTTGTGAAAATAATTTGCCAAGATATTTTTGGACGGAAGCCGTCAATACAGCTTGTTATGTTATTAATCGTGCCATGATTAGACCCATACTTAAGAAAACGTCATATGAATTATGGAAGGGTAGAAAACCCAACATTGGTTATTTTCGTGCATTTGGTTGTAATTGTTTTGTACTTAATAATAATAAAGAAAATCTTGGAAAGTTTGATGCCAAATCTGATGAAGCCATGTTTCTTGGCTATGCAAATTCTAGTAAATCTTATCTTGTCTTTAATAAAAGAACTTTACTTGTTGAAGAATCTGTACACGTTGCTCTTGATGAATCTAACTCCTTTACTTCCAAGAATACCGCTACTGATGATGTTCTAGATTTTAATCTAAGTATTGAAGGCATTTATTTATCGAAAAATGATGAACTTCATTCTTCGAAACCCAATAATGAAGTCTCTATGGAAGATCTTCAAAAAGAGTATACTCATCCAACAAAGGAAAATGATTTATCCAAAGAATGAAAGTATGCTCATGGACATCCCAAAAACCTCATTATAGGAGACGCCACACAAAGAGTAAGAACTCGTTCTTATATTCATAATGTTTGTGGCAATTTAGCTTTTGTTTCTCAAATTGAGCCAAAAACCTTTTCTGAGACTGAACACGATGAAAACTAGATTTTTGCTATACAAGAAGAGTTAAATCAGTTTGAAAGAAATGAAGTTTGGTTTTTGACTCCTCGTCTTATTGATCATTCCATTATTGGAACTAAATGGGTTTTTCGAAACAAAATGGATGAATTCAGGGTTGTTATCCGAAACAAAGCTAAAATTGTCGCCCAAGGTTATAACCAAGAAGAAGACATTGATTTTGATGAAACATTTGCACCTATTGCATGCTTGGAAGCCATTCGTATGTTGCTTGCATTTGCTTGTTTAAGAAAGTTTAAACTTTACCAAATGGATATGAAAAGTGCTTTTTTAAATAGGTATATTTCGGAGGAAGTGTATGTTGAACAACCTCCCAGTTTTAAAAATCACAAACACTCGGACCACGTTTATAAACTTTCAAAAGCCTTGTATGGTTTGAAACAAGCCCCTAAAGCTTGGTATGAGCGCTTGAGCAATTTTCTTATTGAAAAAGGTTTTTCTTGTGAGAAAATTGATACCACTCTTTTCATAAAAACCAAAAATATTATTCAAATTTATGTTGATGATATCATATTCGGAGCTATTAATGAATTTTTGTGCGAGGAATTTGCTAAGGATATGCAGGGCGAATTTGAAATAAGCATGATGGGAGAGTTGACATACTTTCTCGAATTGCAAATAAAACAAACCCAAGATGGCATTCATCTATCTCAAGCCAAATATATCAAAGTTCTCCTCAAAAGGTTTGAAATGGATTTGTCCAAACTTGCAGCAATTTCCATGAGCACATCGATTAAAATCGACAAAGATGAGCAAGGTAAATAGGTAAACGAAAAGGAATATCGAGGTATGATTGGTTCCTTACTCTATCTAACAGCTAGTAGACCCGATATCATGTTTAGTGTTTGTATGTGTGCTCGTTTTCAATTATCTCCAAAAGAATCACACGTCACCGCAGTAAAACTATAACAACCCCGACCTATGATTAACACTAATTCATGTTTATGCCAAATAAGTAATTAAGAAGAAATCTCGAGTCGATTACATATGCATTGCATTATTTTGTGTTTATATCTGTTTGACGTAGAAAGATCTGTTCACGTCTTAGTTTTGATTTGCGAATTGAAAGCCTTATCGGCATCTGATTCAGAAATTGACTTGATTTATGTGCTAATTAGGAGTTATAGAATTTTATGGTAGGTTTAATTAAAATTTAGTTTGGAACGATTAAATTAGATTAAATTAATATCCACTAATTAACTTTAGTTAAACACAATTTTTTGCTTAATGACCTAATTAAGGCCTTAGTGGCCTCATTGATCACATATATTCCCACTCACCCTTTTCTTTACCATACACACATCCTTGAACTCTCAAGACCCAAAAACGTGAGGGAGAGTAAGAGAATGAAAAATTGATTCTAGACTTAGGGAATTGGACTCAAACCAAATGAGGTGCTAGGAATTGTTGATAATTGAAGAAGATTTGAGGGTCTCAACTTCAACCCTTGTAGCTTCAAGCCTCTAGGTAAGGAATTGAACTCTTATTTAGGTAATTGATGTAGATTCTACAAGATTATTAGTGAATCAAGTGAATTCATGTGGGATTTGCACTAGAATTGGGAATTTCAAAGATTTCTTTCATGCATGTGTTCATCTCACTTACATTTTGGGAGGTCATCATGTTTTTCATTAAATTTCCAAGTTTGATCATGGTTTGGAGAGGTTGGATTCAAGAAAAATTCATGCAGGTTGTGTTCTTCAAACATTAACAAAGTTTAAGTTGACTTCATGCACAATTGGCAAACTCTTGGGCCATAATTTTGTGAAATAATTCTCAATTCATCATGTTTTACAAGTTTGCTATGTTATCTCAAGTTTTGGGGCCCAAGAGATGTGTTTTGAAGAGTTGATTTCATGTTTTGAGGTTTGGGAGCAAATCTGGAAAACCCAGAATTTTGTTTCCATGCTCGAGCGAGGGATCCTACACTCGAGCAACTATCTTTATTTCATGCTTCCGCCCGAGCGACAAAAGGCTGGCCTGAGCATAAATTGCAAGCTCTCAGGAATTTGTGTGTTTAGACGCACACTCGAGCGACAAGAGTTGCGCTCGAGCAAGGAACTATGTCTCACGCTCGAGCAAGCATCAAGCGGAGATTTCACGCAACCAGAAATTTTTTACATTTTGCAAACCACTCGAGCAAAGGAGTCCACGCTCGAGCGACCACTCGCATTTGGCATGTTCGCTCGAGCGAAAAAAGCCACGCTCGAGCGAGACCCCTACTTCAGCAAAAATTTGGCTAAGTGTTTCAAGTACATTTTTGCATCCTCATTCCATCCTAGGCATTCGTAGACCATGTTTAAGACTCTATAATGAGGTTAAAGGCTAGAGACACACTAAGAACTAGGGGTGAGCAGCGGATATACCGATCCGCCAAAACCGATCGAACCGAACCGATTTGCCGTATTTTGGACGAATGCGTGATGACGAGCGAACGGTTGCGGATTGATTTTCTCCAATCCGCCAATTTGGCGGATGGATGGCAGATTTGAGATTCCTTTGGCCGCAACCGAACCGCCAAACCGCGAGCACCCCTAGTAATTTATAAGACTTTGTGTTTTCAATTTGTTTAAATATTTTGTTTGTGTTTTCAATTGAAAAAGAGTTTAAATATTCTGTTGAAAAAAAAATTTCAACTTGAATATATTTTTTGAATTGAAAAAAATAAACGTATTATTTATCTATATTTTTTGGTTTTTAAATCTAACTGTAAAAATAATAAAAAGAAAATATGATATATGCTGGCTGGTTTTTGTTTTCAAAAACTTATATAGATGTAACAATATAGAGACATACAATCTCTACTACTGCTCTGTTTATGGTTTTGGTGGTTTGAATTGTTATTATATTTTAAGAACCACAGATTGTAATACTTTATGTGGATGAATCATGCTGTGATTGTAATATATGGATGAGACATGCAGTGATTGTGATATTCTAAAATTTCAAACTTTATTTCTTTGGATGAGGCATACAATGATTGTAATACTTTTTAAAGTCATTAACTATAATACTTTCTTTTCTTGTTTTCTTTTTTTTTTTTCTTTTTTTTTTTGAGGAAGTGCACAAGTTGAATTATGTTGAAAACTTATAAAATTTTAAACCGCCAAATCAATTCGCATCCATCTGCCAAACCGCCAATCCGCTCAATCTACATCCACTGGATTGGCGAACGGATACAGATTGATTTTCTCCAATCCGCCAATCTAGCGAACGGATGGCGGATTGGAGGTTCCGTGGCCGCAATCGACCCGCGCCCACCCCTATTAAGAACAACGAAATAAGTTATGTTTAAACCAAACATGTGTATTCAACGTATGTATCTACCATGTTATGTAGGTCACGCGCCCCAAGATAAGTGAATTGCTCACTTTGCCATCTGATTGGAGCTACCAATTATCTGTGAGTAATAACTCTGTAAAGTTATATTTAACTTTAATTATTTTCTGATGAAATGAAATGACAAGTTTTCAAAAATGCTATGTTTGTATGAATGAATGATTGTCCAATTTTCTTTGAAACGTAATTGTGGTATCCTTAGCAGAGGTCCTCGCCCAAGGGACATAATACTGTGGCTTATAGTCATGAGGCCCTAGCCCGGGGGTTAATACTGTGGCCCAAGCCCTCACCCGAGGGAAACAATACCGTGGCACAGGCCCTCCCCCGGGGGAAATAATACCGTGGCCGATGTATGAGAGATGATACCCGGTCCCGGATATTCCTCTATGGGACTTAATAAGCTTGACCCAAGAAACATGTTTGTGCTAATGGATGTACCACACATGAATTTGAATATGGACAAAATTATGATTCTGTTCCATTATCTGATTATGATTCTCTCTGCTATAAGATTTAAGATATGTTATGGACATCATTCATTGAAGCCTTTACTCTGTTATTATTCATTGGGCTTTAGCTCACTGTTTATATTATATATGTAGGTGAGCAGGCACGTGACCAGGCCCAGAGTTGATGGCCTAAGTCTTAATTTTGGTCAGCCAACCTTTGTGCCTCCCGAGCAGGTTCCGATTGAAGTCAAGTTTCATGGTTGTTTTTGTAATCATGTTAAGCTATGTTTATACCATGTTGTGTTTGGACAAGACGTCTGGTAATGTGTATCTGGAAGTGATGTGTAAAGTTTGTATCACTGTTATAAAAAGTTTTAAGTTATCGATTCCATGTATGTCTGCACAGCTCTATAGACTATGTATGTCTTGACTAATTGCTTCCGCAGCCCCTACTATATGTTATTATGCCAAGAGGCCTTTGGTAATCCAAGGATTACTGGCCGGTTACGATGCTAAACCCATAGGGGCGGGTTTGGGTCGTGACAAAAATGCATTTTTAGATATCTCGTTGGCACTCCATTTTTGGGGCTTTGGTACTCTAAAACAACTGTTTTTAATCTTTATGGTTATTCGAATGCCAACTTTATGGGATGTAGACTTGACCGTAAAAGCACTAGTGGCACTTGTTATTTTCTTGGAAATTCATTCACATCTTGGTTTTGTAAAAAACAAAATTATGTGGCTTTATCTACAATTGAAGCGGAATATATTGTCGTCGCTAGTTATTGTGCTAATATGCTTTAGATGAAACAACAACTTCTTGATTTTGGACTTCACTTTGATCACATACCTATTAAATGTAATAACACTAGTGCCATTAAATCTTTCAAAAAATCCCACACAGCACTCACGCACTAAACACATTGAAATAAGGCATCACTTTCTACGAGATCATGTACTTAAAAGTGACATTGAACTCGAATTTGTGCCTATAAGTCAACAATTAGCCAATATCTTTACCAAACCTCTAAATAAGGAACAATTCTACTTTATTCGAACTAAGCTTGGCACGTTAAATATTCCTATGTGATGTTAAACTATGTCTTACTATGCTTTATTGTGATATTCGCTGAGAAAAACACTAGTTTTTGCTTTCCAGGACCCTTAAGGGTCAACTCCTTGCTCTCTAGGGTCAATACCTTTTGAATCAGCCTTGTGCTTTTTATTGTTAAGGGTTGACACCTTTACTCGCTGGTGTCGACACTAGGTGATCTCTGGTTCACTGCTTTTTAGGGAGGGTCCACACCTCTTTCTGAGGGTGTCAACACCTGTTATGTTTGAAGACACTGCTTTTTAGTGTCGACCCCTTTTTCCCTAAGGGTTGACACCTGCCTTTTGAGTAAGGTTTTTGTCGCACAGTCTTTTCAAATTTGAAGGGTCGATATCTCTCTTCCCAAGGATCGACACCTTCTCAAGAGTATTAATATACCACGCGACCTTTCCTTCTCTCTTGCAACACCCATTAAATCCCTAGCCTTAGCCCTAGCCCTAGCCCTAGCCCCTTTTCCTATTTCGGCATCTCTCTCCGACGATTCTCATTCTAATCTTCTCCCATCCTCCTCGCGACCTCTCCTTCTTCATCTCCATGAATTCTCAAGCCCCTTCTCCTATTGCAACACAGAACCGACCACGAACCTCCTCCACTTCCACCGCCGTCGCTACTTCTCCTCCTCCCGTTCTTCGATTCAAGAACCCAGAGTGCCGATCTGCCTTCAACAAGGACTTTAATCTTTGAAAGGTAATCTCTAGGCGTACAATAGATCTCGCATTTTTTGAAAAATATTCTATTCCCGTAAAAGCCTGGTTCGATAACCAAAAGTGGTCATCTCTTTTGAAACTCGACTATGACATTTACCCCACACTTTTAAAAGCCTGGTTTGATACCCTCGATTGTTTTGTAAAGGGTGTCCCTTTCGCTCTGACATCCTCTGTCATTAACTCCATTCTAAAAACCTCTAATGATGGACACCGGGTAAATGCATCTGTAACTCTTAAACCACCCCAATACTCTCATCTCACTGGTCTCTGTCTCCTCACAAACAATCCTAACTTAAATCACCTAGTCACAATCTCTGGGAAAGATCTCTCCCTAGAACTAAGACTGTTACATCACATCCTCACACACAACATCATTCCACATTTTGGTCGTTTTGATGCCGTCACATACGGCCACACTTACCTCATTTGGGCCTTATCCACTGGTTTCCCCACAAATTTTGGTTTCTTGGTTATTCATTGTATCAAAAATGCCCACAAACAAAATAATCAAACCCTTCCCTACGTAATGATTTTCACTAAAATCTTCATTTGAAAATTGATCTGAAGGGGGAAGAAAAAGTCCCTCGAAACCCCTCGTGTTGTGGAGCTGAAACTCTTAGAAACATGGGATATTCACTGGTCAACCACATTTGGACCAAGACCAAGAAAACTATGATTTCCCTTAGTCTCTCTACCCCTGGCTCTTTTCTTCCCAGTCTTACACTTCATTTCTCCACTCCTGGTCCCTCTTCTCCACCACCTTCTTCTGACCTCTCATCTCTCTCTCAAAAAATCGAGCATCTTGACTTTATGGTTCATGGTCCCCTGATGGATGAGATTGCTTCAATCAATTTTAGGCTTAACAATCTAAACCTAGATTCCCAATCCATCTCTACTTCTAACATTTCCTCATCCTCTCACACTGTCCCTGCTTCATCATCTCCTGCCTTGGAAGAAAAGATAGATAAGTTGAGTGCCTTGGTTCTATAACTTGTCTCTTAGCAAACTGAAATGTAGAAAGACATTGATCGAATGAAGTTGCAACAAGCTCAAGTCATTGCAGCTGCTAAAGAGAGTGTCGAAAATATGGTGATTGCCGTCTATGGAATCATGGATTCCAACGAAGAATTTCGGCAAATATTCCAACAACGCTGGGATGATGATTTAGGGGAACAAATTAGGAAATTTATGCTGTGGTTTGCCCAAGGCTGGCACAAAGCTGCTCCTCATTGGCCACGCACTCCTCCACCTTTCCGTTAGATGCTGCCCCTCTTTTTGATAATGACAAAGGGGAAGAAAGTTGTAGTTGTTGTAGTTATTTTAGTTAGTTGTCTTACTTGTGCTTGGCTAGTTATTAACTATAGCTTTTTTAGATGTGGATGCTTAGGAACAATTAATTTTTGGACACATAAACATTTGAGAAACACTTACTTGTTGGGAAACTGAAGTTCTTGATATTTTGGAAACACAACTATATTATGGTATGAAAACATTTTGTTACTAATTGCGATTGGTTATCAATGCTTGTGATGTGTTGTGAATATCTATACTTGGAGCATTATGGAATTTGTTTTAAATGCTTGTGATTTCATTCAATAAAAATAAACTAAAGAAATTAGTTTTACTAATGAATGGGTCAGTACATTTTGATAGGGACAGCTTGCTCTATTGTGGTATCTTTTGAAAATCTCCTTGACATACATACTTCTCATTATCCTTGTTTTGGCCTTGAAACCCTTTTTATAGGGGGAGTTTTTTGATCTCATTTTTTTTCAAATCCTCTATTTACAAAACTCTGTGAAAAACACTTCTTAATGCTCTCCTTTTGAAACTTATACTTCGAAAACTTTAAATATTTGTCATCATCAAAAAGGGGGAGATTGTTAGCCCCAAGGTTATTCAAATTTAAATTCGTATTGATTTTGAATATTGAAAAATATTTTGATTTCATTTTGTCATTCAAAGTTTTCAAAATAAAAATATACAAATATTGCTTCAATGGTTATAAAAGTTCTATGATTCTAGGGTATTGTTTTTCAACCCTTCAAAACAAGGAATTAGCATTTGCATGCAAAACAATATTCTTTCTTAAAACAGGCACAAGGGTCGACACCATAAATGAAGCTCAAAATGCCTAAGTGTTCCAGCTGTAAGGGTCGACACCAAAAATAGCAAGGGTTGACACGAAGTTTCAGAATGCAATCCAGCTTCAAGGGTCGACACCAAGAATGATAAGGGTCGACACCTGGAACACCTGGAACTCAATTTAGAGAAGAAAAGAAAGCAAATGGCCGACACCCAATCTGCAGGGATCGATACCTGTAATTCTGGGTTTAAAAAATTTCACCTGCCAAATCACATCTAAACTATTGCAGATCATTTTTCAGCCACTTTTTCAGATTTGTGTGCAGAATACGTCATATCTTTTGACCACTGAGCAGATCCTCTGGCACCATATCTTCTCCAAGAAGTTGACTTATGAGGTTGAGCATGAAATAAAAAGCTTATGCATTTAATGAATCCTCTCTTCCTAAGACCTGCCTACAGTCTGCCTTCTTCCTGGTCTGATCAAACACAGCTGGAGCAAAACCTTCATGATCTTCTTCAACAGATAGGAGTTTGAAATCTCCTCTCTCTTTAACAGCTAGAAGCTATCAATATTATTAATATGGAAGTCTCCTTGTTCATTTAATACACTTCTTTAATACAACAAGCCTAGAGCATTCAAGAGCAATCAAAAGCTTTCAATATACTCCATTTGTACTTCTATTTTCATATCTGAGCGAGTCTTAAATTACTTGAGAGCTTACACTTTCATATCCATCTTTTGTGAGAGAATATTTGTAAAAGAGGATAATTGTACCTCTTATTCTTGTTTCTTATTTTCTGAGTAACACACTTGTAAAGTGAGGCATTTGGTTGAGAGGTCCTCAACAGATTGAAGTAAGTCCTTGCAAAAATCCACAAGCTAGGTGAAGCTTGGTGGTGCATCTATTCACAGAGAACAAATTCTCAATAAGGTCTCTTGAGGAGTGGATGTAGGCCGGTGAGCTGAACCACTATAAATCTTTATGTCAAGCTCTTCTTTCTTTTCCTTTTATTGTCTGTGCATTTATTTATTGTCATCTACTTTTAATCACTTGGTCTTTGTAAATTTATTTTCGAATCAAATTTTTAAATACCCAATTCACCTCCCTCTTGGGTTACCTTCCTAAATAACAATATAGATATAAAATACATCCAACCCACAAACCCCTCTATCTCTCTCTTTCTCTATCTCTCCCCGTGATTATAATAACATTCTCCACGGTAATTACTAATTTGAATCTCAAATCAACGGTTCTCAACTATTGCGTCACCCTCGTACCGAATACATGTGATTATCAGATTACAGCTCCGTCAAGAACACAGTTAGCCGTTAATGGAATCTGCGAGAGAAGAAGATGATGATTTGAAAATTATAACTTCTGAGAAGGATTTGTTGAAGGGCGTGGCTAAGAATCCACCATTGAGGAATCAGTGATCGCGAATGTTCAATCGATTCGTTTGGGAAGTGCTTGAGCTTAGGTCGATGGACTTCGGCTGGTCGAAAATTAAGTTCCAAGAGGTCCCAAAGACTGGAGTTTTGTTCTCTGATGTCATCGGAGCTGATCAGGCCAAATTGGAATTACATAAAGTTATTGATTTTTTGAAAAACCCATATAAGTACACAGCTCTAGAAGCTAAAATCCCCAAAGGGTGTCTTCTGGTGGGACTGTCTGGCACCAGGAAGACCCTATTGGCCAAAACGGTGGCAGGAGAGGCCGAAGTGCCATTTTTTTAATGTGCGGTGTTGGAGTTTGTGGAATTATTTGTGGGTGTAGGTGCGTCGAGAGTTAGAGATTTGTTTGAGAAGGCGAAATCGAAAGTGCCTTGTATTGTGTTTATTGATAAGATTGATGCGGTGGGGAGGCAGAGTGGAACCGGCCTTGGAGGTGGGAATGATGAAAGAGAATAGAGGGTTGGCGGTATGGCCATGGTCACTGGATTGGAAAGTGCTTGAGCTTAGGGTTTTGAGATCGATGCCGGAGCAGAAGTGATTGTCATTTCTAGAGAAGACTATAACGTCACTGTTAGGGTTTTGATTGAGAAACTATGTATGTATTGTATAGACACAGATGACGAGAGAGAGAGAGAAAGAGAGAGAGAGAGGTTTGGAAAAATAGAAGAAGGATGGAGGTGGACAGAGTAGTGGCAGAGAGGATAGAGAGAGTGAGGATTAGGGTTTGGAAAGAAATGTGGAAGGGTAAATTGGTCACTCAAAACTTTAAATTTGGTGCCAAAATCCTTAATTTCAATGCAGACACGCTTCTCTGGCGTATCTGTCCCATGCACTGTTAAGTCTACCAAATTCCGTCACTTTTGCACTTCAATTAAAACCACAGAGAGTTTATGAATACGTTTATCAATGTCAGAGAAATAATGTGAAAATGCGTGAAACCACAGGGGGTAAAATGTAATTATCCCAATAATTTAACTAAAATTAATATATATAAGTATTCAAGTAACAATTTTATAGAAGGATAAATTACAAATACACCTCTTGAGGTTTGCTTAAAATATGAATTATCCCATCTGGTTTGAAAAATTACAAATGCCTCCCTGTTAGAATTTTTTATTTAACAAAATTATTTGAAAAAGTAAAATTTTTAACTGTTCACCTATACAATAATAAAATTATCTAAATTATTAATTGAAATAAAATTTTAACATTATTAAAAACTGTTAATTAACTTGATAATTTATTAATAATAGGATCTATTTGTTATGAAATTAGAAACCTGAAGGGGGTATAATGTATTTTTCTAGAACCATAGGGGGTAATTTGTAATTTAAGTAAACCTCAAGGGGTGTGTTTGTAATTTACCATTTATAGAACGATAACGCTAATATTATCAAACTAAATAATTAAAATCATACTTTAATTTTAATTTTAAATTATTCTTTTATAACACACATTATACCATCAAATATTTTTTAGAAAAAAAAAATAATGCGTGCATTACACGGGTCAACTGCTAGTTTTTATATATAACCTATTTATTGAATTTCTATCTGTTGAACTTCTATATGTTGTACATATGTCCAAATTTTTATCTATCCAAATTCTTATCCGTACAAATTGATTTCACACACAGATTTGTACAAATGGATTTCAAATAGATTGGTCTCTTTCGAAATCAAACTCATTTATTTATTTCTCTTTTTCTCTTCTCTATATTTCTCTGTAATCATTAACTGAATCCAAACTACGTTTGGTTTTCTCCTTTCTACATCATACAATACAGTTGCAGAGAAAACAGATAAAGAGGGAAAGAGATAACAGCAGGGTAGCGACGGATCTGAAGGAATGGCGTGAAGGAGCGACACATCGTACCGGCTTCCAACCATTCATCTCGTTGAAAAATCACCTATGTTATTTAAGCTTACACCGTCGCCTATCCTGACTCTCCTTGCTTTTTTTCCTCTTCATCCTCCGAACTCACAGTATTGATGGTACTCTCCAAGTCCTAAGCAGTACCATAAACCAAGAAAATCAACAAGGATCAAACGAGGGTATAAGATTTGCTTGATGAAAGCTTCGGTGATGGCAACGACGGTAATGGTGTCGTTTCTGACAACGTTGTCTTGAGGAGAGTCGTGAGGTTGCGGATGGTGTTGGAAGAGGGTTATGGAGCTCTGGTGCTACTGCTGCGAGAGGAGAAAGAAAGATAAAAAGAAGTAAGAAAGAGAGAGAGATAGATAGATAGATAGATAGATAGATAGATAGAGAAGGAAAAATAGAATTGTGAAAAAAGAGACGGAGAAGAGGAGAGAGATAGTGGGTTAGAATGTAAAGGAAGAATTTCTACAGATAAGTACTGTCCTTATGGACTCGAACAAATTATATGTGGTTTTTATGGACCCAAATAAAACGAATGTGGATCTATGGCCTTGAAAATTTATAAAAATGACCATTGGCCTCAACACATTTTTTTTAAAAAAAAATAAAATTATATTGAACTAGAATTAAAGAAAAAAGAAAAAAAAAGAAACTTGTCATGTGCACGAGTTGCTCATTCTTAATTGATTTTCAAATCTTGATGGAAAGTGTGGGGACATAATTTTTGAATGACAACACGTGGCCAAGGTGACACCGAAGTGTCAGCCGAGGTGTCACGTGTCAATTTCATGATGCTGAGATGATCTCGGCTAGGCCGAGGTTATCTGCGAGAATACCGAAATCGGGGATAAGCGGATAAGGAACAAGAGTCCTAGAATGGGAGAAGACTTCAGTTTGGGTAAAGATAAGACTCTTAGAGAGTTTATCCTAATCCTACTGGGAGTCCAAGATTAACAGTAATCCTAAGTCCATTGGAGCTAGGCTTCTGTTGGGGCTAGGATTATGTTGGCTATAAAAGAGAGGCACCCTCATGGGTCTAAGGTATGTCTTTTATGCTTTGTCCAGTGAGTTTAGCACTATTGATTATCTTTGAGAGATATACTGACTTGATCGTCGGAGTGCCCCCAGGTGGACGAACCACCGCCGGAATCTTCTCTTTCTGTTGCAGGTCAGACAGGTGTTATCTATTCTGCTAGTGCTCTCCAGCTGAATACTGACTTGGCAATGTGGTCGGAAAATCACTCACACAATTTGGCATCGTCCGTGGGAAAGAAATGAGAATAGATGGCCAACGATGGACAGAAACAGAAGGTTGGGGACGACACCCCTACTGAGAGTGGGAAACATATTGATCTTGACGTCGAAGAAGACAACTGCAACAAAGAGACTCGTGATAAGAATCATGGAGGAAAGGACGTCGGCCAGGAGGTAAGGGCGGCGTACCGAAGAAATCGGACCGGAGCAGGTATTATAACGAGGACAACCTCCAGGTATGAAAAGATAGATGCCTGCGGAGGGACGACGAGATAAAGGGAATGGCAGACAAATTGGCGGACTTGTAAACGGTCGTCAATTTCATGATGCAGAACAACGTCATGCAGCCACTGTTCCCGCTACAAGATACGCCGATTCCAGCGGCCAAGAAAGGTGCCCAGAAAGAGGGGCAGAAAACGGTTCCTGCAGTCCCTCAGCATGGCGGGACCAAGAGACATTCTCACCGGTCTTCGTGGGAGGTCGGGCATAGAGAATCCTAGAAGGCACGTCGAACAAAAGAAACCTACACCAAAGAACATCGGGATGTTCAGGAGAAGAAACTCTGTTTCGACACGACCAGTGGAGGGAGGTCCAAAAGGACTCACGATGACACTAGAAGCAGTGCGCCAAAGAGGCTGAAATCCGGAGATAGCCGAGCCCTTAGACAAACCAAAGAGGATCTGGGAGATCACCTACAGAGGAAGTAACAAGATGCTGAGGTAATCTCCCCGGTCAAACCGAGAACGCCGTTCTCGAAAGAATTAGACAAAGTTGAGGTCCCGAAGAGATTTAGTGTGTCAAGGTTCCAGATATACGATGGAAAGTCAGACCCCAACTTTCATGTCGGATTATACCTGAATGCGATGGCGTTATACACTGGGAATGAACTGTTGCTCTCTAAAGTGTTCCCCTCATCATTCGGGGAAATTGCATCGGACTGGTTTTACAAGTTGCCAAAAGGAATTGTAAAAACCTGGAAAGGTCTGGCCGAGATGTTTGTGGCCAGGTTCGTGACAAACAAACTACAGCCATTGAGGGTAGACGCCCTAATGGCCCTGAAGATCGGTGAGGATGTAAGCCGTAGGGCCTATGCCAAAAGGTATTATAAGGTATTCAACCGAATACCAAGATGCAACTAAGAGGTGGCGGTCATGTCATTTAAAAACGGCTTAAAGGATGACTGTCTGCTTCAAAAATCACTGGCAAAGACATTGTCGAAAAGTATGGAGGAGCCGATGGCCAGAATAGAAAAATATGTCAGAGCCGAGGAAGACACGCCAGGGACAAAGGCGTCCAAACAAGAGAAGAGAAATGGTTCGCCGAAGCAAAGCCGAGATAATACTGGACACAAGAAGACAAGAGCTTAGCCCAAGTGAGCAGATCCTAGATTCCAGATCTGGAATCCCAGAAGACAAGATCTCGGCTTAGATGATTAAGTCCGAGAAGAGAAGAGCTTGGCCTAAGTTAAAGAATTTTTTCCACAAAGGAGTATGTGGAAGCCATGCAGGGGACAAATCCCCTGCCCATAGAGCAATATCAAAGTTAAAGCCACGTGCCTAGTGAGAACCCAAGTGGAATTTAAGTTCACATTAGAGAGCAAAGGACTGAAGAATAATGCTTGGGAGTTGGAATTTCACAAGCCGAGATTATGTTTAACACTTGTTTGAACTTGAGAAAAGTTTACAAGTTGAAGTTAAACCGAGATGATATTTAACACTTGTTGAAACTTGAGAAAAGTTTACAAGTTGAAGTTAAACCGAGATTATGTTTAACACTTGTTGAAACTTGAGAAAAGTTTACAAGTTGAAGTCAAACCGAGATGATGTTTAACACTTATTGAAACTTGAGAAAAGTTTACAAGTTGAAGTTAAACAAAGATTATGTTTAACACTTGTTGAAACTTGAGAAAATTTTACAAGTTGAAGTTAAACAGAGATTATATTTAACATTTATTGAATCTTGAGAAAAGTTTACAAGTTGAAGTTAAACCGAGACTAAGGTTAAACACTTGTTGAAATTTTTTGAAAAAATTTACAAGCTGAAACCAAGGTTATGCTAAGAAAGGTACTTGGGTACTTGCTGAGGTAAATCATCAGTTTGTATAACCGAGGTGTGTCCCCCCGAGAAGGTCGCACAAAGATTGAAGTGTATATTAAAGATATGCAAATTATTTTTAGTATAGAATCATACAAGAGTAAAAAGAAGACACATACAACCACGTTGAAAAGAATGCATTCAGAAAAGGAAAGAAGACATTTCGGCCTAACATTGAAGAATTATTGTTTAGATTACAAAAAGGCCGGTGTGATGTACGCCGGTATCAAACGGTGGTAATGAGCAAAGAAGTGCAACGAAAACATCAATGAAGGATTTGAGAGAATTTTTTTTGATTTTGATAAAAAACATGAAACATGGCAATTATGGTGTCTTGGACGACGTGCTTGACAGACGGCGTACGCAAAAATGATGCGACTTGATGGCGCGTATCAGATCCGGTTCAGTAAGGGAAAGACACGTGGTGAAAACGATTGAAATATTGTGCGTACCAGCTCATACGCATGCTGGAACTCTTGGAGTTCTTGATTCAATGAAGCAAATACCTCGGCTAGGAGGACGATTTCGGTTGAGAAACTTAAACGAACTTAGTCGTTGGTTCTAAAGCATTTATGAAAGCAGACTATAGGTCTTGGTCATATTGAGCCGACGAGTTCTGACTTCGGCAATAGATGATGAAGCGAGCTTAGCCGACGTGCTAAATAAAAGAAATGACATAGGTTCTATTACCTCAAGATGTCGAGGTAATAGAACCTAGGGGGCAGTTGTGGGGACATAATTTTTGAATAACAACACGTGGCCAAGGTGACACCGAAGTGTCAGCCGAGGTGTCATGTGTCCTGGTCATGATGCTGAGATGATCTCGACTAGGCCGAGGTTATCTGCGAGAATACCGAAATCTGGGATAAGCGGATAAGGGACAAGAGTCCTAGAATGGGAGAAGACTTCAGTTTATGTAAAAATAAGACTCTTAGAGAGTTTATCCTAATCCTACTGGGAGTCTAAGATTAACAGTAATCTTAAGTCCATTGGAGCTAGGCTTCTGTTGGGACTATGATTATGTTGGCTATAAAAGAGAGGCACCCTCATGGGTCTAAGGTATGTCTTTTATGCTTTGTCCAGTGAGTTTAGCACTATTGATTATCTTTGAGAGATATATTGACTTGATCGTCGGAGTGCCCCCGGGTGGACGAACCACCGCCGGAATCTTCTCTTTCTGTTGCAAGTCAGACAGGTGTCGTCTATTCTGCCAGTGCTCTCCAGCTGAATACTGAGTTAGCAGTGTGGTCGGAAAATAACTCACACATAAAGTTTTTTTAACGTTTTTAAAAAATAAAATAAAATAGGAAATGCTAATATAAATGTAAAAGATAACATTCTGTAAATTGTCATTCGTATGATCCTTATAAATATACAATCCTGCTACGTAGCTCAAATGGCTCGAATGACCCGAACGAGTTGACAAGGACTCCTCTTGTGTTTTGCCCAATTGCCCACAATTGCATGAAACCCACCTATTTGATTTCCAAAAAAGAAAAAGAAAAAGAATAGAGTAGAGAGAGAGGATGACGAAACCGACTTGTGTACCGCCATTGAGCATCGACCTGGGTGCCATCGCTGACCACCGACTTGGGTGTTGCTGCTGACCATTGACTTGGTTGACCATCGACGACCACTGAAAATCTCTCTTTGTCATTCTTTATCCATGAATCGCCGATCGTCGTTCATGAATCATCATTAACTACTCTATGCTTGTCTTCAACTCTTTGTATGAGTTTATTTTTCTCTTCAACTCCTTTACCCTCTTCTGTAATATGTATACGTATATATATATGTGTGTGTATATATATGCCTATGAAATGTTGGGTTTTCTCTTTCTTCAATTGGGTTCATTTTGTGGTCACTGCCTGGGCAACTATTCAGGTAACTTTTTTCTAATTTCCAATGCTTTGTTAAACAGGTAGTTGTGTTGTATTCATTTCATGATATTATGATTTTTCCTCATTTTAATGTTGTGAATTTGTCTGATTGTTGGTGTGTGGTAATTGGATTTACCATTCTTCTATTTTTCTCTGTTTTTTTCTTCTTCTTTTGATTGGTTTGATTTTTGATTCGATACTCTTGCAATTATGATCTATTGATTTTTGATTGGTTTGATTTTTTCTTTTTCCTCATTTTTTTCCTCTGTTTTTTTCTTCCCCTTTGTAGATGGCACTTTGACTCTAAGTTTGCTATCTACTCTCTCTCTCTCTCTCTCTTTCTCTCTCTCTATCTCTATCTCTGTGTGTGTTTCTTACTCTTGCTTCCATATCTACACTTCAATTATATGTATGTATATGCTAAATCCCACAGAGATGAAAGGGATGTTTAACAAAAATGAGAGGGATCTAGAATGAGAGGATTTTGCAGAGACGATGTCCGTGAATGCTTTTGGAGTAGGAGTAGATATTAAGAGGAGGGAGAAAATCTGTTGCGTGTGAGTAGAAAATAAGAGACAATTGGCAAAATATTTGAGCTCTGTTTTTTTGAGCTACAAAGCATTAATCATAAATATATTACCGACACACCATTTTAAATTAAAAAAATTACAATATCCACATAATTATTAATGTGTTTTCTATATAATTTTTTAGTTTACAAATCATTTTTCTTTCTAAACATGTTACCAACATAGCATTAAAACATTCTTTAATAATTTAATGTGTGTTATTTAGGACTGTTCAAAAATCCATTCAAACTGGTAATTTGGACCGAACTGAACCAAACCAAACCATATAGTTTGGTTCGGTTCTATTAATAACTGGTTCGGTTTCGGTTTAAGAAATATGAGAACCGTAAAAATGGTTCGATTAATGGATTTTATGAAAAAATCACGGTTCGAACCGAACCGAACCGAACTTTAAAAGATATATATATATATAATATCAAATTTTATTTTTATTAATTGGTTTTTTGTAATTTTAACGATATTAGGATGATATAGATATGTAATGTTGAGTAATGCCTTAATATTATTAGTTTTTATCATGAGTTAAATATAATTAGTTTGAGTAATTATTTTGCTTATATTAACAATTTATTCTTATAAATAGAAATTTTTGGAATTGTGAATCAAACCGAAACCGTTATTTCAGTTTGGTTCTGGTCTGATTTTACAAGTGTAATGGTCTGGTCTAGTTCTCAAAATTACAGAACCGTTAGGATCGGTTCGGTTCTTAAATTTTCTCATAACTAAATCAATTCAGACCGTGTACACCCCTAGTATTATCTATACTATATATTAAGCAAAATTGGGTTTTTAACCCCAAGGCCTGTGGGAGCTCCAATCTCCTAATCCTAATTTTCTAATTTTTTGATTTAAAAAAAAAAACTCAGCATTTATTGACTTCTCCCAACCCAACCTCAGCATTTATTGACTTCTCCCAACCCACAATCCCTTTTGACTTCTCTCATAATTATTGCAACACCCTTTTTAATTTCTCTCATACACTATAGTTACACACAAAAATTTTTAAAAAAAATAAGAATTTAGCTATAGATCTCAAAAAGATATAACATCTAAATTTAAATTATGATTTAATAATATAATTATGTATTTTTTTTTATGTATATCTATCAAAATTTTAAATCATTTAATGGGACAAATTAATCAACTTTTCAAAATTATTGATTTTTAATTTACAAAATAGATTAAAAAAAACTATTGACTGATTTATTTATTTTTAATTTACAAAATAAATTTAAAAAACTATTGAGTGATTTATTTATTTGATAACCAAAATATTTCATAATCTCTCCCTCCTAATCTCTCTCACAAATCTATACTATATATTAAGCAAAAGGGAGTTTTTAACCCCAAGGCCTGTGGGAGCTCCAATCTCCTAATCCTAATTTTCTAATTTTTTGATTTAAAAAAAAAAAAAAAAAACTCAGCATTTATTGACTTCTCTCAACCCAACCTCAGCATTTATTGACTTCTCCCAACCCACAATCCCTTTTGACTTCTCTCATAATTATTGCAACACCCTTTTTAATTTCTCCCATACACTATAGTTACATACAAAAAAAATTTTAAAAAATAAGAATTTAGTTATAAATCTCAAAAAGATATAACATCTAAATTTAAATTATGATTTAATAATATAATTATGTATTTTTTTTTATGTATAACTATCAAAATTTTAAATCACTTAATGGGACAAATTAATCAATTTTCCAAAATTATTGATTTTTAATTTACAAAATAGATTAAAAAAAACTATTGACTGATTTATTTATTTTTAATTTACAAAATAAATTAAAAAAATTATTGACTGATTTATTTATTTAATAACCAAAATATTTCATAATCTCTCCCTCCTAATCTCTCTCACAAATTTTCAAAAAAAAATATTAAAACTTGTATTCCTTTTCTCTTCCCCAAAAAACCAGATAATATTTTTTATTAAAGTTGTAGATATCTACCTATATTTTATATATTATATTATAACATAACAAAAAAAACTAAAAAAAAAATCTTTAAAGTTTATCTAAATAAACTTTAAATCTTATCTGAATAAAACTCAAATAAAACTCACATATCTAACTCACATTATAACTTACCTAAATAATAATAATTAAAAACAAATGGAAACCACAGATAAATTAAATTAAAAAAAAAAGATACCCACAACTCCATCTTAAATAAATTGAAAAAAAATACCTTAATAGAAACCACACAAAAATAAAAATAAAATAAAAAGATATATCTATCTATCTATCTATATCTATACTATACATTAAGCAAAAGGGAGATTTTAACCCCCAAAGCTTGTGGGAGCTTCAATATGCCAATCCTAATTTTCTAATTTTTTGTTTTTTTATAAAAAAATAACCTCAGTATTTATTAATTTCTCTCAACCCACAATATTTTTTGACTTCTCTCATAATTATTGCAGTACCTTTTCCAAAACAAATAATTTGTATATTAAAAAAAATTTAAAACAAATATAAATATCTCTATCTATATCTATCTATTTATTTATATCTATCTCTAACCCACAAGTTTTGTGGGAGTTTCAATATCTAAACCTTAATTTCTTAATTTTTTTGATTTTTTTTGAAAAAAAAAAACTTAGCATTTATTAAATTCTTCCAAGTCTTTTTAATTTTTCCAATATACACACTCTTTTTAACTTTTCACATACCTATTGCAAATAGTGAGTCTCCTTTTTGTTTTCTCCTTCTTGACTTCTCACTTCTACACTTTTAACTTCAGTAACCACGTATGTGAACAGTAAGTCTTCTTTTGTTTTTTCTTTCTTGACTTTTCCTTTTGTTTACTGTTTTAATATTGTAGTTAGATAGCGCATAAAAATATTTGTGATTTGTTTAGCGAATAAAAAATTATAATTTGATTTTTTAATATGATTGAAGTTAGATAAATATAAATCTTCACAAAAAGAAAAATGTGATTATAATTAGTTGAATGATTTTTTTTTTTTTAATGTGATTGTAGTTAATTTAATAGTTCTTTTTTTTCATTTATTTATTTTATTATGGGAAAAATGTGATGTGATTGTAGTTTGTTCAATGACTCTTTTTTTTAATATGATTGTTGTAGTTAGTTCAATGATTTTTTTTTAATGTTATTTAATCTTTTTATTTACTATTTTAATTTTATTTTTAATATAATTGAAGTTAAATAAACATAAACACTCACAAAAAAAAAATGTGATTGTAATGTGATGTGATTGTAGTTTGTTTCAATGGCTCTTTTTTTTAATATGATTGTTGTAGTTAGTTCAATGGATTTTTTTTTTAATGTTATTTAATCTTTTTATTTACTATTTTAATTTTATTTTTAATATGATTGAAGTTAGATAAACATAAACATTCACAAAGAAAAAAAATGTGATTGTAGTTAATTCAATGTTTTTTTTTAATATGATTGCAGTTAGTCAATGGTTCTTTTATTTATTTATTTATTTATTTTATTATGAGAAAAATGTGATGCGATTGTAGTTTGTTCAATGATTTTTTTTTTTAATGTGATTTAATTTTTTATTTATTGTTTTAATGGTTTTTCTTTATAATTATTTATGAAAAAAAAATGATTGTAGTTAGATAGCATAAAAATATTTGTGATTTGATTTGATTTGATTTTTTTCTGATTTGATTTTTAAAGTACCAATTATTGATAATGATTAGATTGTATTTTGAAAAAAAAAATTGTAATTGATTTTTTTAACTCATTGTGTATTTTGAAAAAAAATTGTAAGTGATTGTAGTTTGTTCAATGGCTCTAAATAATCCCAATTTGAATTTCTAAATTTTTTATTAAAAAAAAAAACTCAGCATTTATTGATTTGGTCAAAATCTCCTGATCAACATTTATTAACTTTTTTCAATCCACATGTCTTTCCACATGCCTGCATTTATTGATTTGGTCAAAATCCCTTGATCAGCATTTAAAATCCTCTCATACAAATAATTATAGATACAATCTGTGTATAGTTACTACAGCACCATTTTTAACTTCTTTCATACACTATGATTAGTGATAAGATTGTTAAATTATTTTTATAAAAAATCTTAAAAAACCATAATTTATATATTAAAAAAAAATCTAAAATAAATATAAATATTTATAATTATCCCGTGTATAGCACGGGTGATAAAGCTAGTTATTATTAAGTGAATACATAATGGCCTACTATTTTTTAAATATAAATATAAAGTAGCTTCTTATTTATTTGGATTTAATTATTGGGTTTCATGAAGTTGTTGGCATTTGTAAATTGAGAGTTTCTTATCTTTATCTTTTAAAAATTTCACTGTTTGACTATTTATTAGTAAGAAATTATATATTTATACAATTCAAACAAAATATATCTATACTATATATTAAGTAAAATGGGGTTTTTAACCCCAAGCCTTGTAGGAGCTCTAATCTCCCAATTTAAATTTCTTGGTTTTTTGATTTAAAAAAAAAAAAATCTTAGCATTTATTAATTTCTCCTAACTCTCAAGTCTTACCTTCATAATAAAACTTTAATGCATTAAGAACAAATATAAAAAAAAATTCTTAAAAAGTCCAATACATATGACTATTATCAAAATATTAAACTTTAATATAATATAAAAAAAAAAAAGACATTTAATTCCTTGAAAATTCCAACACATATTATTATTATCAAAATATTAAACTTTAATATAATATAAAAAATGAAAAAAAGAAGACATTTAAGAAAAAAAATTTAAAAATCACAATTCACATATATAGATAACTAGCATATCACATGTGCTATGCACGAATTGTATTTACAATTATCTATATATGTGAATTGCGATTTTTAAATGTCTTCTCTCTTCTTTTTTTTTAAATGACTTCTTTTTTTTCTTTTTTTATATTATATTAAAGTTTAATATTTTGATAATAATCATATGTGTTGAACTTTTCAAGAAATTTAACATTTATTAACTTTTTTCAATCCACATGTCTTTCCACATGCTTGCATTTATTGATTTGATCAAAATTCTCTGATCAGCATTTAAAATCCTCTCATACAAATAATTATAGATACAATCCGTGTATAATTACTGTAGTACCCTTTTCAACTTCTCCCATACACTATGGTTAGTGATAAAATTGTTAAATTATTTTTATAAAAAATTTTAAAAAACATAATTTATATATTAAAATAAATATAAATATTTATAATTATCTCGTGCATAATACGAGTGATAAACTAATATATATATATATATATATAAGAAAGGCATAATTACATTATTTTTTCGAAAGCCAATAATAATTTTGCCAGTGTTGCGATTTTTAGAGGCAAAAGTGATTTGATTTGTTGAAATATCGTTAGAGATTGATATAATGGGGCCTGTCATTGTCCAATGCATAGCTGCCATTCTTTTTTAATTTCTTCCGATAATTAACGGTAGGTAGATTAATGAAATTAGTTGTGATGTTAAGATTAAAGTATGGGAGTTTAAGGTGGGACCAATTAGGGAAGCCACATCAGCTGCTTAATATTTTACCTATGTTAATTGAGCTTTTATTCTTCTTATATTTTTTCAACAATGTTAAAGGTAATTTGCAAACCCCCAAATAAGCAGCTTATTTGTTACACGTTATCATATTATTTTTATATTTTTTTATACATATATTTTTGCACGTGCTTTATGGATTAGTTCTCAGGATCTCAGCAAAGAGATCCGATTTAATTGTGAGGTCAAAATTTAGCACCCACAATATTTTTTTGTAAAAAGTCAATAAACTAAAAGAAAAAAAACAAATGTTTGGGTATGTCTTATTTTTAACTTTTTAACTTATTATAAAAACACGTGCAGAAAAATAAATAGGTAATGTGACAGAAATAAGCCAGTGAACCAATAAACTTATTTACCATGTTGTCAAATTCACACTTAATTGAGCTTATCCAATCTAAAAAAAGACATATAATTTAGTCAAAAAGAAAATAAACTTAAATTCAAATATGTGTCACTATACAAAAATTAAATCTAAATCATACATTATGTTTTGAGGTAAATTTCTTAACATAGTTGATTGCAATATTTTTTTGTATTTTTATATTGCTCGTTAATTATTTTTTAGTGATCCGATCAAGTTATTTTCAATGTTCAATTCAATCAATGCCATTTTTAGTATACATAATATTTTTAGAAAATCTTACAAAATAAATTATTTAAATTATTTAGACAGACTTGAAATAAAGCATCGGACTGGACTGTCCATTTGAGAATCTAGTCCCAAAAGTAAGGAAATATAGAGATAAAATGGTGAAACCTATTGTTCAATTTGTTTGGGTTTAAAAATAGTGCTTTTTTTTTTCTTCTTTGAATCCACTAAAAGATTTGTACTATTTGATTTGTAATGTGTTCACTTTCTTTCACACAATCAATATTTTTAATATTAATTTGATTTTAATTTTCTGAATTTAATTTCAATATAAAATTTTTACTTTTTTAATAAACTTAATATAAATATAATTAAAAAGTATAATATTTGTAATTTTTTTACAATTTAATAGCTATTAAAAATATAAGAAAAAAATTCAATACATTTTCGTATTTTTATATATTTATTAATTTTTAAAAATATTTTTGTATAAATATTTTAATTTTTAAATACATATAAAAAGTAATTTTTTAAAAAAATTTCAAAAAAGCTGGGTGGCCCCCAGCCCACCATCTGAATTGGAGGGTCCAATCCGGTCCATTGGGCCTACTTTTGGGCCGCTTTTCGATAATCTGAATCGTTTACATTTTAAAATCTATTGAGTATATTATTCCTGTAAAAAATCACGTCGATTCGATAACGGATACTATATATTCAACCACTTTTTAATGAATCGTTAATTTTCTGACCATCCATTAGTGTCACACAAAAGTGATCTGAATACATTAGTATCTGTCATCTGATCAACATGGTTTTTTACAAGAATAATGTATTCAACAAATTCTAAAATATGAATGATTCTGATTATCAAAAAAGGACTAAAAAATGAGTCTCATAAGCCAAATTAGACCGAACTGTCCCAAATCTAAACTAGAGACCGTCGAACTCTTCAAAAAATTAGAACTAACAAGACAGAGGGCCTGTTTGGTAAAACTTAAAATCAACTTGTTTCAGCTTTTGACTTAATTTAAGCTATTTGGTTGTGTTTGGTACAACTTAATTGATTAAATTATAGCTGTTTTTAAGCTATTTTCAGCTCATTTCCAAAGTTGCTCGGAGCATGCTTATGGACTTATAGCTTTAGTGCACAGCTGTCCATGGGTCACGAAATGACTAAAATGCCCCTCCAAAATTTCAACAATTACAGAGTTGCCACTATATAAATCCTCTTGTTGCCCTAGTTCGCTCTTCTCCTCACACTTCTCTTTTCAGTTCCTCTCTTAGTGACACTGAAGACGATCCTCCACAGCAGCCGATTGAGCTCCTCTACATCTCCAACACAGCCGATCGAACTCCTCAATATCTCCAAGATCAGCCGATTGAACTCCTCCCGTCCTTGTTTCCATTGATCTGCACCAAAAAGGTAAGAGTTCATGCATTTTTGTTTGTGATATATATATATATATATGTATGTATACACACATCGAGTTAGGGTTTACAGACCAGATCACACTCCATTCCTCTCTTCGCTTTCTTCTTCTTCTCCGATTTGCATAATCTTCAGCGCATCTATTGGGTTAATTAATAATTATAATCTTCAATGCATCTATTGGAATGATTGAACTTAAGATTGATAGTTTGCATATATTGTGTCAATTCATTTAATTGGCAATAGTGTGATCTACTGGGTTAATTAATAATTATTAATATAAAAGTATTGATCTGTTCCCCTGTGGAATGTTTGTTCCAGAATGAAAATCAAAGATGTTACATGCTGGTTGTAATGCTTAAAACAAAATTTAAATCTCACATATTGAGACGAAAAAAAGGAAAAACAAAAATAATTTTTTGGGCATCTTACCTAGAATTCCTTAGGTTTCATCTCATAAAGTTTTTCACTTTCTCTCAAATTCTTACAGCATTATGTATTTAAAAGATTAATGTCGGACTACTACTTTTAAGAGTATGAACTATAAAGAATGGATTTTATGTAAATCACTCAAGTTGAATATGTTTGTTTTTGTGAGTACATGGCAGTATCAAGTCATATTGAGTTTTCCTATGTATTCTTTTGTTATCATGATGAGAGTAAGAAAGTGAGCATATGAAATTTATCTCTAAAAATTTTTCATTTTCTTTTAAGTGTATTTATATCTTGTGTATTTCTCCTTCGCAGAACGGCCTGGACACAAAGGTGGAGAAGTCAAGGAAGCAATTGAAAGAAATGAAGAAATTGAAGGAAAGGAAGCAATTGAAGGTGGCTTGTCTAATTTTGTTTTGATGATCCAACAAGATAAATACTTCATTTGCTGTTGTAACATTAGTTCATTCCTTTTGCTTTATAATTTGTTTTAGTTGACATTGATTCAGCGCTTTGTAGAATGAAGAGTGACGTGTATAAGCCCATAAAAGCCATGAATCACTATGAACAACCCAAGCCTATCACCTGGAGCCCAATACATAACCCAGCTGGTGAGGTCCAGGACAGTTGGAATCCAACATGGCATAAAGAGCCACTGACATTCAGACACATGGCAAGTGAAGGACGAGCCACATCAGCAGACAAAGATCTACAAAGTTATTGCCATTGCACATCACCATTAATGCAGCCCATCACAGCATTTATTACGACAACACCTCTCCGTCGGAACAGGATCCCCTTACCCTGAACAAGGTAAGCTGCAGCATAGACTTTCGGCGAGGAGATCAGGTCGGAAGGGACAGCGAAATGATTACCAAAAGATATAAGCAAACGTTGAAGACAAGAAGAAGGTTAAGCTTTTCTATCTCTAATCTCTCCCTCTACACTCTACTTCTCTTCCTAACTTGCTCGTCGGAGGGTTCACTGGAGGACTACCCCGTTCCCCGTTGAACTTGTTTGCAGGTTATCCGGTGGGCTTGATCATTTGGACCTGGGCTTGAGGAGCTTGGACCAGTCCGACCCATTCACTGGGACAAACTATATCATCAGTTGGCGCCGTCTGTGGGAACGCTTTGCTCCTTGCGCCAGTTGTGTTCACTGTCGCCGGAGACCCCGTTCCAACAACCTTTTCCTCCTACCCGTCAAAGTGTATGGTCACGACTAGATCCATGGCTTCTCACAATAATGCTGTCGACCATCAGGCCGACCCCCCCAATCCAAACAACCCACCGCAGTATTTTATCGAGCTTACCAACAGCATTAACCTCATGGCCGAGCAAAACCAGGCCCTGATAAATGCTTTACTCCAAAGAAACCTTCCGATGCCTCCTTCACCACCTCCAGATATTTCACCCAACCAAGAAAGAGCCCCGAGCCATACTGTTCCGCAACCCCACCCACCCAACTTGGAAGGTTTGCAACCTCCTCCCCCACATATAAATCTACTACCTCCACCCCCACACCCGTCGGTCGTGGCACCAGCCCCTGAAGGGGAAGCCAGAAGTGTCCAGCCCCCATTGACTGACCATGGTGACCACGTTCCCCTCTGAGACGCTGAACTCCGAGCAATGAAGCTCCAACTCCAAGGGGTCATGCAGAACATTCAGCATAAACCCTCGACCACGGCAAATTCACCATTTGTTGCCTCCATTCGGGACAAACCTTTGCCCGCCAAGTTCAAGATGCCCACTATTGACTCTTTTGACGGTACAACGGACCCAGTCGACCATCTGGAGACCTACCGTACCCTTATGATCCTCCATGCCTTCCCTGACGAGATCATGTGTCGGGCTTTCCCCGTGACACTGAAGGGGTCAGCTCGACTGTGGTTCAGCCAGTTACCAGCAGACTCTGTCTCCACTTTCCAGCATCTCAGCGACTCCTTCCTTAGCCATTTCATTGGAGCCTAGCGCCAATGCCGCCCTGCAACCCAACTCCTCAACATCCGTCAAACCGAGGGGGAGTCGCTGCGCAGTTTCGTTACCCGCTTCAACACCGAAGCCCTGGAAGTAGCAGAAAACGATGACAAGGTCATCCTCACGGCTTTCATGGCCGGGCTACAATCGTCCGATTTCATCTTCTCCCTCTCCAAAAACCCCCCGACCTCCATGGCATCCCTACTCTCCAAAGCCCAGAAATACATGAATGCTGAAGATTCACTAGCCGCCCGGCAAGATCCAATAGCTAAAAACCCGACCCCCAGAGAAAAGAGAAAAGACTCAGAACCCAGAAACACCCAGTATAATAGCCAAACACCCCACTATACAGACCGACCCCCCCGCGCTAACCGGTCGGCACCAGCCCGACCGCCCGGTCTGCTCGAGCGGTACACCCCCCTTAATTCTCCCATGAAACAAGTTGTCAACCAGATCCAACGGGACTACCCCCTCAAATGGCCCCTACCTTCACGAACCTCTTCCAATCAGAAAGACCAGTCCAAATATTGTCGTTTCCACCAGGGCCATGGCCATAACACTGATGATTGCATTAACCTCAAGGATCAGGTCGAGACCCTGATACGTCAAGGGCGTCTCAGCCGGTTCACGGACACCCGCCCACAGTAGAGGCAAAGAACCGAGCCCCTCAAGAAACAACCGCCGGCGCACCCTACCCCGGCAGCCAGCATAACCTAACCAAGGCCGTGATCACCCTCCACAACAGCCTTGGCCGCCAGGTAATCCCCCTCTGCCAGTTGGTGAAATCCGAGTCATTTCAGGTGGCCTTGCTTGTGGGGGACTATCCCGCTCGGCTCAGAGGGCAGAGCTCAGAAAGATAAGGCAAGGCTCAGACAAAGCAGTTGCCACGGTAGACCGACCCTCCAAACAGCCCAAGCAGTGGACAGAGCCCATCACCTTCACGGACGCCGACTGTGCAGGCATCCGTTATCTTCATGATGACCCTCTCGTCATCTCTGCCCTCCTCTCCAACTATAAGATCAGACGGGTTCTCATCGATAACGGCAGTTCTTCAGACATCATATTCCTCAACTGCTTCCGCCAGCTCAAAATTGAGGAGGAAAGTCTGTCTCCCCTCCAAACCCCTTTGGTCGGTTTCACTGGTGACCGGGTGACCTCCCTCGGCTCTATCGATCTCTCCATCACCATCGACGAATACCCACGGCAGACTACCAAGTTGCCCACTTTCCTTGTGGTCGACTGTCCCTCTACCTACAACATCATCCTTGGCCGCACCGCCCTCAACGCTCTCCAAGCTATCACTTCAACCTACCACCTCGCCATAAAGTTCCCTGCCGACCTGGGCATCGGGACAGTAAGGGGAGAGCAGATCATAGCCAGGGAATGTTATGTCGCATCCCTCAAGGAAGTCAAGTTGAAGGAGGCCATGATCATTGAAGGACTTGACGTCCGAGATGAGGACGAGCTGGTCAGAGGAGAACCGGTAGAGTAGCTCGTTGAGATTCCCATCGATCCCACCAACCTAATGAAAACTGCCAAGATCGGCAGCCAACTATCCCCCCAAGCTAAGGCCGACCTTGCCGCCAATCTGATCAAGCACAACGATGTATTTGCCTGGACCCATTCAGACATGCCGGGCATTGACCCCTCTTTCACAACTCACCGCCTCAGCATCGAACCCCATTTCCAACCTTACCGCCAGAAGCAGCGTATCTTTTATCCAGAGCGCAATACTCTTATAGCCGCCAAGGTTGACAAGCTCCTTGAGGCCCAATTCATCAAAAACGTAGATTACCCTAAATGGTTGTCGAACGTGGTCCTAGTCCGCAAGAACAACGACAAATGGCGACTCTGTATCGATTACTCTGACCTAAACTGAGCTTACCCCAAAGACAGCTATTCTCTTCCCCGCATACATCTGCTGGTCGACGCCACGGCCGGTTATCAAATGCTCAACTTTATGGATGCTTTCTCTGGTTATAACCAAATCTTGATGCACCCGTCCGATCAGGAACATACATCCTTCATTACCGACCGAGGTACCTACCACTACCGTATGATGCCATTTGGATTGAAGAACGGTGGGGCCACCTACCAACGGTTGGTCAATGCCGTCTTCCATCACCAGATAGGTCAGAATATGGAAGTATATGTCGACGATATGCTAGTCAAGAGCAAACTCTCCACTGATCATCTGACCAACCTGCGAGAGACCTTCGCCACCCAGCGCAAGTACCAAATGAAGCTCAACCCAGAGAAGTGCGCCTTCGGCGTAGGATCTGGGAAGTTTCTGGGTTTTATGGTCAGTCAGCGGGGCATTGAAGCTAGCCTTGAAAAGATCAAGGCCTTGATTGCGATACAGTAACCCAGAACGGTCAAAGAGATTCAAAGGCTCACTGGCCGAGTTGCGGCCCCCAATCGCTTCATTTCCCGCACAACAGATAAGTGTCTACCATTCTTCAAAGTTCTTCGGCAAACCTTTGAATGGACAACTGAATCTGAAGAGGCTTTTCAGCAGTTGAAGCAGTGCATGGCCAATCCCCCTCTCCTTTCACAAGCAATTACGGGTGAGCCCCTCTTCCTCTATTTAGCCGTCTCAAGCACCACAGTCAGTGCAGCTCTTATCAAGGAAGACGACTCTGTCCAACGGCCGGTCTACTACATCAGTCGGGCTCTAAGGGGAGCAGAGCAGAATTACCCGCTGTTAGAAAAATTGTCCTTGGCCTTGGTCACCGTCTCCAGACGGCTCCGTCCTTACTTCCAGGCCCATTTCATAGTAGTTCTCACCGACTAACCCTTGAAGAAAGTCATGCAACAACCAGAACTTTCCGGCAGACTCATGCAGTGGTCAGTGGAACTCAGTCAGTTCGACATCTCCTACCGGCCTCGAACAGCAATTAAGGGACAGGCTGTCGTGGATTTCGTATTGGAATTCACTAATTCTACACCAACCACTGCCCCCCACTCTCACCAACCCCTACCGAGCCAGAAGACCCGCATTCTTGGACTCTCAACGTCGACAGATCATCCCGCAGGGAAGGTAGTGGGGCTGGCCTCGTTCTCACCGCCCCTGAGGGTGGCTATTTCAAATGTGCTCTCCGTTTCTTGTTTAATGCCAGTAACAATGAGGCCGAATATGAGGCATTGATAGCAGGACTCCGCCTCGCCAAGGACATTGGAGTCAGCCACATCCGGGTGTTCAGTGACTCCCAGCTCATTGTCGGCCAGATTACGAGGGAATTCGATACCAAGGAGGACACAATGTGAGCTTACAGGGATATGGCACTCCTCCTTGTTTGCCTCTTCAATACTTTGCACATCAAGCACATACCTCGGGCGGAAAACTCCAAGGCAGATGAGATGGCTCAGTTGGCCTCTGCAGACCAGTTCGACCTCAGCCACGGTGTCCGCCTCGAATACCTAGCCCACCCGGCCATCTCACCCGACCTACAAAAAGTGCAGTTCCTCCAAAACGAACACATCCCTTGGGCCTCCGACATCTTCCTATTTTTGACAACGGGGGAACTCCCAGATGACCAACAGCAGGCCGCCAAAGTCAGGGGCCCGGTCGTCCAATTACATCCTGGTCAGTGGCGTCTTGTACAAACGTGGTTTTTCACGACCATACCTGCGATGCCTCAATTTGGCTCAAGCAACCTATGTAATGCGGGAAATCCACGAGGGAATTTGTGGTAATCATTCGGGCGGCAGGTCTCTAGCCCACAAAATACTCTGTACTGGTTATTTCTGGCCAACTCTCAATCATGATGCGACAGATTTCGTGCTCAAATGTGATAAGTGTCAAAGTTTTGCCAACATCCCCCATGCTCCTCCTACAGAGTTGATCACACTTTGCAGCCCTTATCCATTCGCCAAATGGGGGATCGACTTGGTCGGTCCGCTTCCCACCGGCCGAGGCCAAACCAAGTTCGCGATCGTCGCCATTGATTACTTTACCAAGTGGGTAGAGGCAGAACCCCTTGCCACCATTACCGAGCGGAACACAACCAAGTTCATCTGGCAGTCGATCGTTTACAGGTTTGGCATTCCTCAGGCCATCGTCTCCGACAACGGCAAACAATTTGACAACGCCAAGTACAGGAAGTTCTCTGCCGATCTCCAGATTCAACCATGTTTCTCTTCCCCCGGTCATCCCCAGGCCAATGGCCAAGTTGAGGTCACCAACTGTTCTCTCCTGAAGATCATCAAAGCTAAGCTAGAAGCTGCTAAGGGACTTTGGGCTGAGGAACTACTGAATGTACTCTGGGCTTACCGAACTACAGCTCGGACTCCCACTGGGGAAACCCCTTTCCACTTAACATACGGCGCTGAGGCGGTTATTCTAGTAGAAGTCGGTCTGCCTACTCCCAGGGTTTTACATCCGGATCCAGCACTCACCGAAGAGCTCCGCCGGGCAGACCTGGACCTAATTGAAGAACTCAGAGAGACCACCGCTGTCAGACTGGCCCCGTACGTGCGGGAAAAATTTGGCAAAACCAACCTTGCACTCTGCTAAATAAAAAGGTGCGGAGGGGCATGCGTTGACCAGCCGCACGTGCAGCCTTGACTCCCGCAAGTGCGGGACGCCGATTAAAAAAAAAAAAAATGCGCGGAGTTGAAATCGAAGCACATGCGGCCTGGGCCCCGCACGTGCAGGAAAATTTGGCCAAATCACAGTCGCACTCTGCTAAATAAACAGGTGCGGGAACGGCGTGCGTTGACCAGCCGCACGTGCGGCTTGACTCCCGCACGTGCGGGACGAAGAAAATTTAAAAAAAAAAAAGAAAGAAAGAAGCGCAGGGGATGGAATCGCTGCACGTGCGGCCTTGACTCCCGCACGTGCGGGGCGGAGAAATTTCAAAAATAATAATAATAATAATAATAATAATAATAATAATAATAATAATAATAATAATAATAATAATAATTTTGTTTTTTTTTCTTATTATTATTATTTATTTTTATTTTCATTTACTTTTTTTTTTTTTTAAATTTTCGTACCAAAAAAAAAAAAAAAAAAACAACAACAACAACCCTTAGGCTACTTGGGCTATTGAGCAGCTCAACCTGCCATTTTTCCAGCGTGACGAGGACACTACTTGGGCTATTGAGTAGCTCCGACTCCGGCAACAGTTGGGCATTTGCGCTGTGACTGCACCCACTTATCCTCGTCTGGTACGCCTATTCTATCAGAACCTGCATGAGACACCCACCGCGGTTGGACTGCTCTCTAACATTGATGGTCATGTTGTCCACAACACCTCAGTCATGATTGCCACAGTGTTAGAGTTTTTCGCCAAACCGGAATATCAGCCTTTCCCGGAAGTTGAGGATCGCCAACCCATACATCGCCTCATCCAGCAATACTTCTCGGGAGCCCACGGTGACACCAGTTTCACATGCTTGCGGCGGAGCAAGCTACCTAGCCTCTTGCTTTTCCTTGATTCCGTGGTCCATAAGAATGTCCTTCCACTTGGGCATCGAGCTGAGCGCCGTCTGGAGTTTGTGCGGGTTTTACACGGGTATCAGCTTGGCTATCAGGTCCCGCTTGAGGATTTCATTTTGCTGCATTTGCAGAAATTTCTACGTGAGGCAGTTCGGCCTACTCCTATGCAGAACCTGACTTGGCCACTACCATTCGCCAATTTGTTGACACTTGTGTTTGAGCTGAACCACCTCCCCATTGCTGAGGATGAGGAGATTGATAGAGGGTATCCGACATTCGGCCAGCGGGAATGGCAGCACAGCATATCTCGCATCCCGCAGCCGGTAGGTGCCCCAGTTGATGAGGCCCAGGACCCCGTACATGACCACCCAGCTCATCCTGTTCCCCCCCGTGCCTCCCCAAGGGGACCCACTCTACATGACTCGCGAGGAGTACTTACAGCTTCAGCACTCTGTCGATCAGGTCCACCGTACTCTTCGTGATCACCACCAGAGTCTCATGGAGTTGCGCACGGATTTTCAGGCTCATCGTGACTATTCTCAGGCGCGCTTCGATCAGCTACACGCCGACAACCTCGCCATCCGGCAACAGGGTCAGGATGACGCTTTCAAGACGCGCGCTTTGATGCAAGCCTTGTTTGCCCAGCATTTCCCACCACTACCACCACCACCGGCTTCTCCGTAGTACCCGCCTGTATACTGCTTTGTCTCTTTTATTTTTCTTTTTATTTTCCTTCTTCTTTTTCGTTTTTTCTTTTCTTCAAAAAAAAAATACAGTGTGAAGTGTATATATGTTACTCTCTACCTACCTGGATGTGCACCTACAATTCTGGTAATTTTCTCTCATTTCTATTTACTTTTCCATTGAGGACAATGTCATATTCAAGTTGGGGGATGAGGGTTATATTTTCTTTTGTGCATTTCTATTTGGCTCATAATTCATGCTTATACCTGTTTTCACTTGATTGCATTACTTCACCTGATGTGACTTTTTGCTAGTACAGTGATGATGTTTGCATATGTTAATTAGAGAGCATAGTAGACTTGTATGAAAATGGTTTATTGGGTAGATACTTGCATGCCATGTTTGCACGGGGAGAGTTGTCTATGTTTGTGGTATTAGTACACTTGTCATGAGTATGCCTTAATTCACATGAACACACTATCATAGCAGTGATCTTTTTATTATAATCCCTGGTGTACATCATTGATAATAGCTAGAGTTGCAGAAAAGAATAAATGAGGAGCCAAGATTCTTAAAAAAAAAAAAAAAAAAACACTTGACTAGTTTGGGTCCGTTGCCTTTTTAACTCGAGTTATTAAGCCCGTAGGGGTGTCTCTACACCTAATGCCCTAAAACCGTCTGGTTTGGGAGTCATTGGCCCAATGCTTGTTACATGGGTTAATTAGAAAACTTAAGGGACATGGACATTGCACAGTTAAGGAGAAATAAGAAGAATGACTTGTTCGGATTCGTAGCCTTTTCAACTCGAGTTATTAAACCCGTAGGGGTGTCTTTACACCTAGTGCCCTAAAACCGTCTGGTTTGGGAGTCATTGGCCCAATGCTTGTTACATGGGTTTATTAGAAAGCTTAATGGATCAGGACATTGCACAGTCATTTTAAAAAAAAAAAAAAAAAACAACTTTTGAAAATCTTGGCTGCAACAGGTTAGTTTTTCTGTATATGATGGATGTTATTATGGGTTACACTGGGCTATTATAGTGGATAGTTAACTAATATGGAGATTGCACTTTACACCGAGGGTACTCATGACTTGTCTACTAGCATGCACAAGTATAGGGAACTTTACTTTTGTATTAAATGAATTGTGGTTTTGACTCAATAGGTTCCTTCATGCTTATCCACTGTGCCTTTAATGACTCATGATGTCTAAATATCACACTGTAGTGGCACATAAGTTGATTGTTAGGTGGAGTAGTATAGTCATTTGTTGTTGAGTATATGTGAATATGTTAATGTTTGTGGGTATCATTTCTGGAAACCCTCACGAGACTTTACTCGTCCACTTGGGGTAACCTTGTGGTTTAAAGGCTTGTTGCATATGCTAAATGCAACCGTTTTCCCACGAAAGAGGAAATAGATAGATTTTGTTTAATTTTATTTTATTTTACTTGATTAAGGACTAGCAAGTAGTAAGTTGGGGGATGTGATTAAGGCCGAAATGTACATCATTGAGGCCGTTAATTAGAATCTCTTAACTTCACTTGCTGGTCAAACTGTATATTTTATGTGTGTTGAGTGTCAATCAGGTTGTACATCGTCGGAGCATAAAATGAGCAAAAAGACAGAATTTAGGCAGAGTTGACTTTCCCGCACGTGCGTTGACTTTTTCCGCACGTGCGTTGACTTTCCCGCACGTGCGTTGACTTTTTCTGGGAAAGTCAAACCAACGTTTTGAACCTGTTTGGACGAGATTAGAAGGATATAAGGGCAAGTAAAAGGCTGGATTAGGGTTCTGAAATTGTTTGGACCTAAAGAGAGAGGCTAGGGTTTGAAAAAGAGGAAGAAACAAGAAGCTTCAAAGATGTCTCGCATGGTGGTTCCTTCTCTATCTACCTCCTCCCACTCCTCCATAAGTGGCTAGTCTCCTTTTCTAGGGTTTTCAAGAAACCCTAGCCATGTAATAGGTTTTTCTTTTTTTGATTTTATATTATGTAAAGATTTGAACCATTGTATGGTGTTTTAGAAATTATTTATATATAATTTTCATTATCTTTTCAAATATTTGACTTTCTATGATTGTTGAATATTATCCATACATGAGTTTTCTATTCCTTCACATTCAAGGTATGGGACGAACCATGCTACGAGGAACGAGTCGTATCACTACCCTAGTTTAGAGTGAATGATTCGTATTACTTGAGATGGTTCGTGCTCGTACATTGAATGTGATGATCTTCTTGTTAAATGCTTTGAGCTTGTAGTTGCGAAGCATTAATCCGTTCAAACCATAACATAATTAATTTCAATTGGAAACCCTAATTATGTGGTTAATGGTGAATTCTCTACCCTAGGATTTTTCCTCAATTCAGTAAATTTGGTAAATCCAATTTCATTTATTATTGATAATTTAATTCCTTAGTTTAATTTATTTGTTATTAAATTAGGTTATGATCATTCAATCTTTTTATCAAAATTAATTTAGGGATTTAACAATTAAATTAGTTTAATTTCACAATAGTCCCTGTGGATCGATACCTGGACTTGCCATTATTCTGATTGAATTTGGTATAGTTTAGTATTTAATTTTGGTGTGTTCAACGACCCATCAAATTTTGGCGCCGTTGCCGGGGACTTTTGGCGAAATTTGTTAATTTAAAGTTACATTCTTATTTTAATTTTTAGTTTAAGATTTTATGCTTTTGGTGTTGCTAAGTGTGCAGAGCGTTTGAAATTGGAGCTATCACTGAAGTGCAAGCGGAGCGCAGCCGAGCTTCAAAAATAAAAAAAAACCGCAGCGCTAAAGTGAGTAAACAGAAGCAAACACTCACAAGCAAAGCACCAAAGTGCTAAAACAGAAGTCAAAGCTCAAACAGAGGTTGGAGACAACGTCTACACATCAAGCATCCGTAAGACGAGTAAAGCGTTTTCGTTAAACCGCTGTGAGTATTTCTTCCTTTGGTAATTTGCTTTCATACTTAGTGCACAGAGTCGGAACTTGTTGTGTTTGTTTGGGTAGTGTATGAACGGGCGTCGTTCTTGTCGCCCTGAATTGTGGAGTTTGGACCTTGAACTAGAAAGGACCCTTAGGAGACTTAGGACCTCTGCCCGTATTCTTAGGCTTGAATATTCATACATTGAGCCATTAGAGATGGCAGATCCTAATGTCCCGAATGTGCCCAATCGGACACTTAAGGATTATTTTACACCTACTGCATATACATCACCATCATGCATCCAATTGCCCAACACCACTGCTGCTCATTATGAGATTAAGTCCAGCACCATATAAATGCTCCCATCATTCCATGGACTAACTCATGATGACTCTTATAAGCATTTGAATGAATTTCTGGAAATTTGCTCGACAGTAAGGATCCAGAATTTCACAAATGAGGCCTTAATGTTGCGATTGTTTCCATTCTCGTTAAAGGATAAAGCCAAACACTGGCTAAATTCTTTACCTGCTAATTCAATCACAACTTGGGACCAATTACAGCAACGGTTCTTGGAGAAGTATTTTCCCATAGGTAAAACCAACCAACTTAGGCGAGCCATCACAAACTTTGCTCAAATGGATGGCGAGCAATTCCATGAGACTTGGGAAAGACTTCGAGACCTTCTCCAATAGTGTCCCCACCACCAAGTGCCTAATTGGCAACTTGTTCAAACATTTTATTATGGCTTAATTGAGCCACACTGCCAAATGGTGGATTCGTCCTGTGGTGGGACATTTATGTCTAAAAATGATGCCGAGGCATGGCAATTGTTTGAGAACCTAAGTGATAATTCCCTTCACCATGCCTCCGCAGCCCGGCAAGTCCGGCAACCCATAGTTGGAGCCCCGAAAAGAGGGGGCATTTATGGGGTCGGGCAAAACCTAGAGTTAGCCCAACCAGTAGAGGCATTGTCCCGCAAGATGGACCAATTATTAGCTACGGGACATGCTCCTACCCAACATGATCAGCCTCAATTTCACGAGGCATGTGTTATTTGTGCGAGCCCTGCTCATGACTTGAGTGAGTGCCCTTCGGCATCACAATTTCCGGAGTTAGTCCAAGAGCATGTGAGTGCGGCTCAAGGATTCTTTAACCCGGGTAATGACCCATACTCCAACACATATAATCCGGGATGGAGAAATCACCCTAATTTCTCATGGAGGCCCCCTTCACAAGGCACTTCTTACAATCCTCCACCACCAAGGCAGAATTTCAATAATTTTGCCAACCAATCATCTTACCGACCACCGCAACTGTATAGACCCCCACAACCATACCGTCAACCACAACCCCCGCCTGTTCCTCAGGGCAACTCTGCCTTTGAGACTCAGGTGTTGGAAGTTCTTTCAGAACTTAAGGGGTTAGCACCGATAGTTCACTCCCACACTCACTCTATTGCCAAGATAGAGACCCAATTGGGTCAAATGGCTAACAACATGAATCGGAGAGAGGAGGAAAAATTACCAAGTCAAACTGTGGCCAACCCTAAGGGACAATACGGGGCAAAGAGTTCGGGTAGGAATGGTAAGCAACATGAGCAAGTGCAGGCGGTGGTTGCTTTAAGAAGTGGTAGGGAGTTAGAGCCTCAATCAGTTGCGTCTGATGCAACTAGAGTTAGGAAGGGTGACCACGGTGGTTCACCAAGTGAGAGCAAGGGTGAGGGGGAAACACTTAAGAGGGATGAGTTAGTCCTTAGCACTCCATATGTGCCTAAGGCACCCTTTCCCCAGTGCCTTGATACACCATCCCCTTTTAATAAGAAGGCGGCATCTATGGAGGCAATGATGGAGGTCTTTAAACAGGTAAAAATCAACCTCCCCCTGTTGGAGGCAATTAAGCAAGTACCATCATATGCCAAATTTCTGAAGGACCTTTGTACGCAAAAGCGTAAATCTAGGGCACATGTGTCCCAAAAGGTCCTACTCACGGAGCAAGTAAGCTCCATCTTGTTGAATGACACACCTCCTAAGCTTAAGGACCCAGGTGCCCCAACCATTGCATGCATTATAGGGGACCACTTCATTGATAGGGCCTTATTGGATTTAGGGGCTAGTGTTAATTTGTTGTCGTACTCTGTGTACAAAGAATTTGGGCTTGGCGAGTTGAAGCCCACTACTGTTACTCTTCAGTTGGCTGACCGGTCCCTCAAAGTGCCACGTGGCATGATTGAGGATGTGCTAGTTAAGGTTGATAGGTTCTACTTCCCTGTTGACTTTTTGGTATTAGATATGGAACCAGTAGCCAGTTCTAGGAAACAAATCCCGGTGATCTTGGGTCGACCTTTCTTGGCTACGGCCAATGCATGCATTAATTGTCGGACCGGGGTTATGGAAGTTTCATTTGGTAACATGCAAGTGAAACTTAATGTTTTCCAAGCATCACAACAACCTCATGAGAGAGAGGAGTGCTTATTAGTGGATATTGTGGATGAGATTGTTGAGGAGGCTTTGCCCTCCATTCTTGTAGAGGACCCTTTGGAGGCTTGTCTAGCTCATTTTGGGTTTGAAAATTTTGATATGGATGGGTCAGTTGAGGAGGTGAATGTCTTGCTTAATTCTTCTTCTACACCGGATTTTCCTCCATGGAAAGCCCGATTTGAGTCACTTCCTCCTCTGTCGAGAGAGCCTGCCACACCATCTTTGGTCACACCACCTACACTTGAGTTGAAGCCACTTCCAGCCACACTCAAGTATGCATTTTTAGGGCCCCAAGATACTTTACCGGTCATCATTGCATCTGACTTGACTGCAACGCAGGAGAGTCAGTTAATGAGTGTTCTCGTGGCACATCGGAGTGCTATAGGGTGGTCAGTGGCTGATTTGAAAGGGATAGATCCCTCCGTGTGCATGCATTATATACACCTAGAGGAGGACACCAAACCTTCTCGCGAAATGCAACGGAGACTGAATCCTAACATGAAAGAGGTGGTGAAGAAGGAGGTTTTGAAATTGTTGGATGCGGGTATTATATACCCCATCTCAGATAGCAAGTGGGTGAGTCCCACACAAGTAGTGCCCAAGAAATCGGGTATCACTGTTGTTGAGAATGAAGGAGGAGAGTTAGTCCCCACACGAATCACTACTGGGTGGCGAGTGTGCATTGATTATAGGAGACTAAATTCCTCGATTAGGAAGGACCATTTTCCCTTACCTTTCATTGACCAAATCCTAGAGCGGTTAACGGGGCAGGGTTTCTATTGTTTTCTTGATGGCTATTCGGGGTATAATCAAGTCCCGGTGTACCCCGTTGACCAGGAAAAGACCACATTCACATGCCCTTTTGGCACTTTTGCTTATAGGCGAATGCCCTTTGGGCTATGTAATGCACTGGCGACCTTTCAACGGTGTATGATGGCCATTTTCTCCGACATGGTGGAGAAATTCTTAGAGGTTTTTATGGATGACTTTTCGGTGTTTGGACCGTCTTTTGAGGAATGCCTTAGGAACTTGACTAGAGTGTTAGAACGATGTACTGAGGCAAACCTAATCTTGAGTTGGGAAAAGAGCCATTTTATGGTTCGTGAGGGTATAGTGTTGGGACACATTGTGTCCCCTCGAGGTATAGAAGTTGACAAGGCTAAGGTTGACCTCATTGCAGGCCTTCCTCCACCCAATTCCGTGCGTCAAATTAGGTCTTTCCTAGGGCATGTAGGTTTTTACCGTAGGTTCATCAAAGACTTTAGTAAGATATCACGTCCTTTGTGTAGTTTACTAATTAAGGACGCGCCTTTTGTCTTTGATGAAGCATGTTTAAAGGCATTCGAAACACTAAGAATGGCCTTGACCACCGCCCCAATCATGAAATCACCAGATTGGTCTCTTCCCTTTGAAATCATGTGTGATGCCTCCGATTATGCTGTCGGGGCTGTGTTGAGCCAAAGGGTCAATAAGGCACCATTTGCTATATATTATGCTAGTCGCACTCTCTCGGATGCTCAATTGAACTACACTACTATCGAGAAAAAGTTGCTAGCTGTGGTCTTTGCCTTAGACAAATTCCGGTCTTATCTCCTAGGTTCCAAGGTCATAGTCTTCACTGATCATGCCGCTTTGCGGTATTTACTATCTAAAAAAGAGACCAAACCTAGGTTAATTAGATGGATTTTGTTGCTTCAGGAATTTGATTTAGAGATCCGTGATAAGAAAGGATCTGAGAATGTGGTGGCGGATCATCTCTCCCGAATCCTCGTTGAGTATAATAGTGACCCTCTTATTTTGCATGATTCGTTTCCGAACGAACAACTTTTTGAGCTGTCACAAGCGAGCCCCCCGTGGTTTACACATATTGTGAATTACTTGGCCATTGGGCAAACTCCGCATAATTGGTCTAAGCAAGACAAAGACCGATTCTTTTCACAAGTCAGGTATTACTTTTGGGAGGATCCGGAGTTGTTTAAATATTGCTCTGACCAAGTGATCCGACGGTGTGTGCCGGAGAGTGAGGTGCATAGCATTCTTACATTTTGTCATTCTTCTGCATGTGACGGTCATTTTAGTGGGCATAAAACGGCCGCCAAGATTTTACAAAGCGGGTTTTATTGGCCCACAATTTTTAAATATGCCCATCAATTTTGTAAAACTTGTTTGCGCTGTCAGCAAATGGGTTCGATGTCTCAGCGTGACATGATGCCAATGTCCCCTATTCTTGTGGTTGAAATATTTGATGTTTGGGGGATTGATTTTATGGGCCCTTTCCCGCCGTCGTTCGGGTTTGAGTACATTCTCTTGGCAGTAGATTATGTGTCTAAGTGGGTGGAGGCAATAGCTACCCGAACAAACGATCATAGAGTGGTAATCAAATTTTTGCATGAAAATATCTTTAGTCGTTTTGGGTTTCCTAGAGCCATAATAAGTGATCAGGGTACACATTTTTGTAACCGGTTCCTTGAGTCGGTAGTTAAGAAATACTCTATCACCCATAAAGTTTGCACTCCATACCACCCTCAAACTAGTGGCCAAGTAGAAGTCTCAAATAGGGAGGTAAAACACATAATTGAGAAAACGGTGAGACCGGATAGGAAAGATTGGTCACAGCGGTTTACCGCATTGCTTATAAGACACCCATTGGGATGTCACCATATAGGGCGGTGTTTGGTAAAGCTTGTCATCTCCCGGTTGAACTTGAGCATCGAGCATTGTGGGCCATAAAGAAGTTTAACTTCAATATGGTCGCGGCTGGGCTCAACCGGAAATTGCAACTCAATGAGCTGGAGGAAATCCGGAATGATGCATATGAGAGTTTGAGAGTTTTTAAAGCTCGGACTAAGGAATTCCATGACAAGCACATTAATAGAAAATCCTTTGAACCCGACCAAAAAGTGTGGCTTTTTAATTCAAAATTGAGACTCTTTCCGAGTAAGCTAAGATCAAGATGGGATGGCCCCTTTGAGGTTGTTGAGGCATTTAGTCATGGCGTCGTTGAGGTGCGAGATCCAAAAATTGGCCACACTTTCAAAGTGAATGGCCAAAGATTGAAACCATATATAGAGGGGATTGGGAATGGGGATATGATTGAGTCCATTGCTTTGATGGACCCATTTTACTATGATTGATAAATTGATTTCTTGTTCTCTTTTCTTTCCCTTCTATGCTATTATGTTTTTCTTTGTTCTCGTTATGCTTTACTTGTGTCTAGGAGACTTTAAATCCTTTAAAGGTGTAATTCCTTTGGTGTTTGCCGTGCCCGAACGGCATCTGACGGTCTGGTATAGCCACCTAACTGTGTTTGTAGTGAGTTCCTAAGAGACCAACTGAGACGATGGAAACTAGAGTTCGAATGGCAAAGCCTAGAACACAAAGGTTTGGGATTTCCGAGACTAAAGTCTGGTTTAAATACCCAGGGGTGTGGAGATTGCTTCAAAACTACCTCGGCTTGAACTCTGTATGGCAGCCCCATAAATTGAGGTAGCTTTATGCGCCTCGATTCTGGATACCAAATCAACCTAGCCTGTCACCCTGTTGGAGAATAGGGAAAGTTACAAATACAGTTAGGGAGAAAAGTAGTACCCGTAATTTTCGCGTGAAGATTATACCTTTAATGGGCATTCCGTATGTTCTTTTGTGCTATATTTATTCCGGATGTCAATTGAAGGTAGAAATGTTTATTCTCTATGTTTAAAAAGCATGCTTTCATGTTTATTTTCTGTGTTAAAAAAAAAAAAAAAAATGAAATCGCCGCACGTGCGGCCTGGGCCCCGCACGTGCGGGAAAAATTTGGCAAAACCAACCTTGCACTCTGCTAAATAAGCAGGTGCGGAGGGGTGTGCGTTGACCAGCCGCACGTGCGGCCTTGACTCCCCCACGTGCGGGACGCCGATAAAAAATATATATATATATATATGAGCGGAGTTGAAATCGCTGCACGTGCGGCCTAGGCCCCGCACGTGCGGGAAAATTTGGCCAAATCACAGTCGCACTCTGCTAAATAAGCAGGTGCGGGAACGGCGTGCGTTGACCAGCCACACGTGCGTCTTGACTCCCGCACGTGCAGGACGAAGAAAATTTAAAAAAAAAAAAAAAAAGAAGCGCGGGGGATGGAATCGCCGCACGTGCGGCCTTGACTCCCGCACATGCGGGGCGGAGAAAATTTAAAAAAAAAAAAAAAAAAAAAGAAGCGCGGGGGATGGAATCGCCGCACGTGCGGCCTTGACTCCCACACATGCGGGGCGGAGAAATTTCAATAATAATAATAATAATAATAATAATAATAGTAATAATAATAATAATAATTTTGTTTTGTTTTCTTATTATTATTATTTATTTTTATTTTCATTTACTATTTTTTTTTTTACTTTTCGTACCAAAAAAAAAAAAAAAAACAACAACAACAACCCTTATCTAACACAACTCACTCTCTCCCAATCACTCTCACTCTCAGATTTCTCTCTATCTCTTTATCTCTCTCTCTCTCTCTTTCTTAACCCCACAAACCCACCTTCTTCTTCTTCTTCTTCTTCTTCTTCTTTCCTTTTCTTTTTTTTCTCTCTTCTTCCTCACTACCATCGTCTCACCGCCGGCATCACTTCCCTCTCCGTCCGACGAAACTCCGGCGACCACCATTTTTTCCGGCGAACCTCCATTCTTTTTCTCTCTTTCTCTACTTTTTCAAGGTAAATTTTTCTTTTTCTTCTTTTCTTTCTTTTGTGTAGATTTGTAAAGGTAGGAATCAATTTGTAGAGTTTTTGATTTATTTATTTATTTATTTTATTTTGATCTAGTGTTCATCTAAAAAAAAAAAAACAAAAAACAAAAAACAAAAACAAAAACTTCATAAACAATGGTACTAACACTAATCCTAATTTAGTTTTTTTTTTTTATTTGTTATATTTCTTTAGTTTAAATTGCTTCGTAGTGATTCTGGGTTAGTTTAATTAGTTAGTGAAATTTAGTTTTATTTTTATTTTTCTTATACTTGTGTAGTTAATGATTTTATTTTTATCTTATTCTATGATGTCATTGTTTATATAATTACTAAGTAGTTTAGTTTTTATTTTATTTTGTTTTCTGAAGTTTTATTTAATTTTCTTCTCTTCAATAAAAAAATAAAATTAAATAAATAAATAAAAATAAAAATAAAATAAATAAATAAAAAATAAATAAATAAATAAATAAACATGTTTAGTTATTTTATAGTCTAGTTTAGTTTAGTTTATTTTATAGTTTAGTTAATTTAATTTAACGACATTTTACTTCATTTATTTAATTAATTTCGTTTTTACATAATTAAAAAAAAAAAAAAATGTGGGAATTGCATGTGGTACATTAATGGGCAAATTTGTTCTTTCATATTTTATTTGATTCTCATGCTGGTTTCACGGGTATCTGTATTTATTGTTGGTGTGTGCAGGATATGAGTCGCCGTGTCTCTGCTCGGGCCTCCAAAAAGGCCAGGGGTACATCCTCTTCGGCACCACCACCACCACCGTCACCACCATCCTCGCCACCACCACCAGGTGACTTGCCACGGCCGGAGTGGGCTTTACGCCCTCTTCACAAGCTCACGCAGTTCAACCTGCCATTTTTCCAGCGTGACGAGGACACTACTTGGGCTATTGAGCAGCTCCGACTCCGGCAACAGTTGGGCATTTGCGCTGTGACCGCACCCACTTATCCTCATCTGGTACGCCTATTCTACCAGAACCTGCATGAGACACCCACCGCGGTTGGACTGTTCTCTAACATTGATGGTCATGTTGTCCACATCACCTCAGCCATGATTGCCACAGTGTTAGAGTTTTTCGCCAAACCGGAATATCAGCCTTTCCCGGAAGTTGAGGATCGCCAACCCATACATCGCCTCATCCAGCAATACTTCCCGGAACCCACGGTGACACCAGTTTCACATGCTTGCGGCGGAGCAAGCTACCTAGCCTCTTGCTTTTCCTTGATTCCGTGGTCCATAAGAATGTCCTTCCACTTGGGCATCGAGCTGAGCGCCGTCTGGAGTTTGTGCGGGTTTTACACGGGTATCAGGTTGGCTATCAGGTCCCGCTTGAGGATTTCATTTTGCTGCATTTGCAGAAATTTCTACGTGAGGCAGTTCGGCCTACTCCTATGCAGAACCTGACTTGGCCACTACCATTCGCCAATTTGTTGACACTTGTGTTTGAGCTGAACCACCTCCTATTGCTGAGGATGAGGAGATTGATAGAGGGTATCCGACATTCGGCCAGCGGGAATGGCAGCACAGCATATCTCGCATCCCGCAGCCGGTAGGTGCCCCAGTTGATGAGGCCCAAGACCCCGTACATGACCACCCAGCTCATCCTGTTCCCCCCGTGCCTCCCCAAGGGGACCCACTCTACATGACTCGCGAGGAGTACTTACAGCTTCAGCACTCTGTCGATCAGGTCCACTGTACTCTTCGTGATCACCACCAGAGTCTCATGGAGTTGCGCACGGATTTTCAGGCTTATCGCGACTATTCTCAGGCGCCCTTCGATCAGCTACACGCCGACAACCTCGCCATCCGGCAACAGGGTCAGGATGACGCTTTCGAGACGCGCCCTTTGATGCAAGCCTTGTTTGCCCAGCATTTCCTACCACCACCACCACCACCGGCTTCTCCATAGTACTCGCCTATATACTGCTTTGTCTCTTTTATTTTTCTTTTTATTTTCCTTCTTCTTTTTCGTTTTCTCTTTTCTTAAAAAAAAAAAAAAAAAAAAAACAGTGTGAAGTGTATATATGTTACTCTCTGCCTACCTGGATGTGCACCTACAATTCTGATAATTTTCTCTCATTTCTCTTTACTTTTCCATTGAGAACAATGTCATATTCAAGTTGGGGGATGAAGGTTATATTTTCTTTTGTGCATTCCTATTTGGCTCATAATTCATGCTTATACCTGTTTTCACTTGATTGCATTACTTCACCTGATGTGACTTTTTGCTAGTACAGTGATGATATTTGCATATGTTAATTAGAGAGCATAGTAGACTTGTATGAAAATGGTTTATTGGGTAGATACTTGCATGCCATGTTTGCACGAGGAGAGTTGTCTATGTTTGTGGTATTAGTACACTTGTCATGAGTATGCCTTAATTCACATGAACACACTATCATAGCAGTGATCTTTTTATTATAATCCCTGGTGTACATCATTGATAATAGCTAGAGTTGCAAAAAAGAATAAATGAGGAGCCAAGATTCTTAAAAAAAAAAAAAAAAAAAACACTTGACTAGTTTGGGTCTGTAGCCTTTTTAACTCGAGTTATTAAGCCCGTAGGGGTGTCTCTACACCTAATGCCCTAAAACCATCTGGTTTGGGAGTCATTGGCCCAATGCTTGTTACATGGGTTAATTAGAAAGCTTAAGGGACATGGACATTGCACAGTTAAGGAGAAATAAGAAGAATAACTTGTTCGGATTCGTAGCCTTTTCAACTCGAGTTATTAAGCCCGTAGGGGTATCTTTACATCTAGTGCCCTAAAACCGTCTGGTTTGGGAGTCATTGGCCCAATGCTTGTTACATGGGTTGATTAGAAAGCTTAATGGATCAGGACATTGCACAGTCATTTTAAAAAAAAAAAAAAAAAAAAAACAACAACTTTTGAAAATCTTGGCTGCAACAGGTTAGTTTTTCTGTATATGATGGGTGTTATTATGAGTTACACTGGGCTAGTATAGTGGATAGTTAACTAATATGGAGATTGCACTTTACACCGAGGGTACTCATGACTTGTCTACTAGCATGCACAAGTATAGGGAACTTTACTTTTGTATTAAATGAATTGTGGTTTTGACTCAATAGGTTCCTTTATGCTTGTCCATTGTGCCTTTAATGACTCATGATGTCTAAATATCACACTGTAGTGGCACATAAGTTGATTTTTAGGTGGAGTAGTATGGTCATTTGTTGTTGAGTATATATAAATATGTTAATGTTTGTGGGTATCATTTCTGGAAACCCTCACGAGACTTTACTCGTCCACTTGGGGTAACCTTGTGGTTTAAAGGCTTGTTGCATATGCTAAATGCAACCGTTTTCCCACGAAAGAGGAAATAGATAGATTTTGTTTAATTTTATTTTATTTTACTTGCTTGAGGACTAGCAAGTAGTAAGTTGGGGGATGTGATTAAGGCCGAAATGTACATCATTGAGGCCGTTAATTAGAATCTCTTAACTTCACTTGCTGGTCAAACTGTATATTTTATGTGTGTTGAGTATCAATCAGGTTGTACATCGTCGGAGCATAAAATGAGCAAAAAGACAGAATTTGGGCAGCGTTGACTTTCCCGCACGTGCGTTGACTTTTTCAAGGAAAGTCAAACCAACGTTTTGAACCTGTTTGGACGAGATTAGAAGGATATAAGGGCAAGTAAAAGGCTGGATTAGGGTTCTGAAATTGTTTGGACCTAAAGAGAGAGGCTAGGGTTTGAAAAAGAGGAAGAAACAAGAAGCTTCAAAGATGTCTCGCATGGTGGTTCCTTCTCCATCTACCTCCTCCCACTCCTCCATGAGTGGCTAGTCTCCTTTTCTAGGGTTTTGAAGAAACCCTAGCCATGTAATAGGTTTTTCTTTTTTTGATTTTATATTATGTAAAGATTTGAACCATTGTATGGTGTTTTAGAAATTATTTATATATAATTTTCATTATCTTTTCAAATATTTGACTTTCTATGATTGTTGAATATTATCCATACATGAGTTTTCTATTCCTTCACATTCAAGGTACGGGACGAACCATGCTACGAGGAACGAGTCGTATCACTACCCTAGTTTAGAGTGAACGATTCGTATTACTTGAGATGGTTCGTGCTCGTACATTGAATGCAATGATCTTCTTGTTAAATTCTTTGAGCTTGTAGTTGCGAAGCATTAATCTGTTCAAACCATAGCATAATTAATTTCAATTGGAAACCCTAATTATGTGGTTAGTGGTGAATTCTCTACCCTAGGATTTTTTCCCAATTCAGTAAATTCAGTAAATCCAATTTCATTTATTATTGATAATTTAAGTCCTTAGTTTAATTTATTTGTTATTAAATTAGGTTATGATCATTCAATCTTTTTATCAAAATTAATTTAGGGATTTAACAATTAAATTAGTTTAATTTCACAATAGTCCCTGTGGATCGATACCTGGACTTGCCATTATTCTGATTGAATTTGGTATAGTTTAGTATTTAATTTTGGTGTGTTCAACGACCCATCAGAGCGTGAAGCACTCGGCTAGACTAAGCCTCAACCAGCCTAAGCATAACAAGTCTCAGCTAGACCGAGCGCCACAATTTCTGGTTCAGACTGAGTTACTTACAACGTCAGTGAATCATAGTTTACCCCCAACTGACCACGCGTGCAGGGCTCGGTCAAAACCATCTATGCAAACTTCATGCTTGTGGAATTAGTAGACACACTTAGTCACAATTCCAGGTCCAAGTCTTTACACCACTCTTTGCTTTGTCAAATTCCAAAGACGTTCTTACGCGTTTTCTTTACAAGTCAGGTTATTTTCTTCTCAATCGAACTCTTACAACTCAGCCCGTTTCCTTACAAGCCAAGCCTCACTCCAATAAACCACTAATCTACTTCAGCAGTGTGGCAAACACAGACTTATAATTTCACTCTGCATTGAGGAGTTCTTAACTTTACTCTGCATTGAGTTTTTATTACAAGTTCAATTTCACTCTGCATTGAGGAGTTCCTAACTTTACTCTGCATTGAGTTTTTATTACAACTTTAATTTCACTCTACACTGAGGAGTTCTTAAATTTAGTTCTTATTACAAGTTTAACTTCACTTTGCACTTCACAATGAGTTATATACACGCTTCGCCCATGCCTCATTCATTTCAGCTGCACAAGCACAGACAATCAAACGAAAACATAATTGCAATTTTATTTATTCAGAGATTTGTACATGAGTTCATTACAGCCATTCAAAAAAAAAAAAAAAAAAACTCTCTTAAGTACAAACTTTTTTCACTTCACTCATTCCTCCTCACTGGAGACAATGTCTTCTTCTTCAATACCTTCATCCAGGGGGGTCTGGGCCACATCATCTTCACCAATTGTTACACTACTGAGGTCTAAGTCTGAGAACAGTTCTTCAGCCCTACGTTTGAACATTTTCCAACCACTGTCCCAGAACTTAGCCATTTCGTGTTTATAGAAGTCTGACTGCTGGAAGCTCTTAATCACTTCCGCTTCAATTCTGCCCCTAGCGGTCGTCCTCGATGGGCCTGACCCCCCAAACTCCTCCCTCGCCAAACTGCTGGCGACCGCAGCATCCACGGCCATCTGAATTTCAGCAGACCCCTTGAATTGATCCACTGCTACCACATACAGATCGGGGTAAGCCGCCCTTTCAGAGGCTGCCTTCGCCCTCTCTTCGTCCAGCTCCTTCTGCAGGGTCGCCGTTTCAAAGACTGCCTTAGCCCTCTCTTCCTCCCACTCCTTCTTCAGGGACGCCCTTTCAGTAGTTGCCTTGGCCTTCTCTGCCTCCAACTCCTTCTTCAAAGTCTCCTTCTTAATAGTCGTCTTGGCTCTCTCTGTCTCCAACTCCTTCTGAAGGCTCTCCCTCTCTTCCAGTGCCTTTGTACGCTCGCCCTCCAGCTCTTTCTACAGACTGCTAATCTTCACGTCTGCCTCATCCTTCTGCCTGACTAGCTCTTCATTACTGCTCGTTGCCTTTTCATGTCGTTCTACCGCGACCGCGACCGCGCAGGCTTTTTGGGTCTTATCTAACCTTTTCTGCTCGCCAGCCAGTTGGAACTCAAGCGACACAACCTGGCGGCGTGTGTTCTCCAGCTCCACCTTGACTGCTTGCAAATTAGCGTGGGCACTCTCCCAACTTGCACTCTTCTCCTTCAACTTTGCAAGCTGAGTCTTGGCCTCATCTGCCTTGAGTTTTGCAGCACTCGTCTTCCTCAGCAGAGCCCCTGCTCAGGTGGTTACCTCCATTTGAGCGGAGCATAACCCTCTCAGCAGTTCAGTTTCATTGAATCTGGCTGCTGAGCACAAGGCTGCCTCTTCTACTATCCCCACAAGGCGCTCTGCCCCTGCCCTGGCTGGGCCTTCTTCTCCCTCCAGTCGCCCAGCCACTGCACGAGCGTGGTAGATCGCAGTAGTCAGACTGACTTCCCCTTCTTGGGGTGCAGGACCCCCCTGGGGCTGTTTTCTCCTTCTTGGCTCAGGGCCAGTTGCTCCACCTTCTACTTGCACTTCAGGGGTGACCCTCGCGACCCCTGCGGCGATCACCACCACTACTAGAACGACTTCCATGCCCTCTGAGGCAATGTCCACCACTTCTGGGGCAATTACTCTTCCTGGGGTCTCCTTTACTTCCCTCCCCTCTGCCTCCTTCGCCATACTGGTCTCTTCTCCCCTCACTTCCCTCTTTCTCTTTTGGGCAGGCTCTTCTTCACTCCTCCTCACTCTCCTCTTCTTCTTCACTACGCCCAACACCTCAATCTCCTTCAACGACCTCTCTTTCAAAGGATCTATTGGGGGCGGTCATGGCACAAATTCACCTAAGTTTTTTTCTCCCAACGGTTTGGGTCGCGGTCGGATCCTCTCCTTTGCAACCCGCTTTGGCTGTCGGTTTGCCTGAGACTCTTTGAATTTTTGGGCTTTTGCAAGGATGGTCTGATCCTCTGCCTCTTGAGCCTTCCTCCTTACCTCCAACTTCGTTCGGTCGGGGTCCCCACCACTTGGCTGTGGACCCAACCCTGCCTCAAACAAAGCCGACGACTGAACGAGCTCGTCCCACTTGGCCCCTTCCTTCTCCCTCCATTCCTTTACCCTTTCCACCCTCTCCTCTGATGCTGCTCCCAGCTTTGGCTCCACAAACTTGGTGGGCACTTTTCAAATGGTGCGCACTCCAACCCCTCCACTGGCAAATACATAGAACCACCGTGGTCTCCACCCCTTGATCGACGACGGCAACCCCGCCACCAGCCCTTTCCCTGCCGCTGCCTGCAGAGTGACCTAAGTCTCTTGCTGCCCTGAGGCCTTGTAACATGCGAAGAATTCATCTACTGTCATGGACGTCCCTTCGTTCGCCTTCGGCCACGCACTTGCACAGGCCAGTAAGATCTTCCATGCATTGGACATTAGTTGGCCCGGCGCTACCTCTAAACGATTCAGGACATCTACCACCACTTGCAGCAGGGGCAGCCTCAATCCTCCCTTCAATGCTTCCTCATAAAGGGCAAACTCCCCTGGCCTGGCGCCAGATGGCCTCTCTGTCGACATCGGCAACAACAACTCTATTTCAGCAGGCACCTGGTATTTTTTGCGAATGACCTCCAAATCCGCTGCAGTAACCGTTGATCTATCTGCCTTTGTATGCCAGTGATCTGGTTCTGCCTAGCTGATTGGTTTTGGAGTTGCTATCATAGTGGAACCATGGGATCGTACCACCGACTCTCCCACCATCTCCATCCTATATTGTTGTGCTAACTTCACTGCATTATCATCACCAAGTGGATCCACCCTGACATTCGCAGTTTCTTCTTGGGCCATTTCTATGGTATGCCTGCGAATCGCTTCAGATGCAGGTGCAAGGAAGTTGAAAAAGTGTTGCAGAGGTGTATCGCGAGCAACAAAGGAATTCACACTTGGAATATTTTGATTTTTCGTAAACAAGTAGGTGAATCGAATAATGCCAAAAGCCTACGGTTTGCCCGTATTCCAAGGATTCCAATTAATTCTTGCCAGCTTGAAAACTTTTCAAATCATCCGCCAAAACTGTCTTTTCAACACCCATAATGACCTATCGTTTCACTTCTGATCTAACGCCTAATCCAACAAACTCTCTTCAATACATGACCCAAAAAAGAAAGCATCAAATAAGATGGAAGCGAGGAGACATATATTTGTATGTCAATTTCCAGACGAAATGATGAGATCTTTAAATATCTGGGAATTTTTATTTTTATTGCCTTAAAAAAATAAAAAATAAATAAAAATTTGAGGTAATGTAAAAATGTACCAAATTAGGTAATAATTAATCAACTTTCATTAATGAAATAATTTTTTCAAAATTTAAAGAGGAGAAAATGATAAAATTACAATTTTTTTATTCATAAGGGCAAAAATGACAATTACACAGCAAAAAGTTATTTTACAGTTTATTTACCAAACATTACTCTGCTGCTTAAATCTATAATTCTACAACTATACTAAACAGATTACCAATTTATGCTCACAATTATATACTATAATCTATAATAACTTTCCTAGAATTCTACCGGGCCAGAATCTCCTTAACATTATTATTACTAAAAAATAATAATAATTGTAAGAGAGGGAGAAGCGTCATTTAACGATTCCTTGGTGACACGCGGCGGGATTACATTGGAGCACGTCAACGACAGAAGCGACTGCACAGCAAAACCGCGCCCACTCGGACTAAACCCTAAACCCATCGCCAGAAATACATATGAAGAAGAAATTGTGGTGAAACCCTAAACCCTCCGGTTGCTCTAAATCTTGGTCGGTATACGTATATCTATACACATGTATTGTGTAGATAAATTTATGGTTTTTGTATTTGCTATTTGCTATATGCTATATGCTATATGCTGATTTGTGCTTTTGTGAATGTTAATCAATTTGTTCAGAATTGTAGTCTCTTACTAAGAAATGGGGAAGCTAGGGAAGAAGGCAAGGAAGTTTGCAAAGAAGCATCTTCAATCTGTGCTTAAAAACAGACGAAAGACAAAGGTTTTCTTCAAAAGGAAATCTTCTTCAAGTAAGTCACTTTTCTACATATATTTGTTTATATAAGTATGTATACATACATACATGAGTGTATGTCAATGTCAACGGGTATGTAGTAAAATGTTTGAGTAAAAGCTTTATTTGGATATGAACCACTCTAACGGATCACATTTACGTGTAGAGTTGAGTAAAAGTTTCACTAATGATAGAGTGGTAGATTGAGAGCTGCAAAACAGCCTTTGAAATTTTGAGTAAACATTTGGGTCTCCCTTGATTTGGGTAAAAATTTGAGTAAAACTCAAATTGGTATGAGTTTGGGTCAATGAGTGGAGGGTGTTTTGAGTGAGTTTTATGAAAATTTGAATTTGACATAGGTTTACCACACTAATGGACGGACTCATATTTAAATGTAAATTTGAGTAAAAGTTTCACTAATGACAGAGTGGTAGATTGAGAGCCACACAATAGCCTGGAAAATTTTGAGGAAACATTTGAGTCTCCCTTGATTTGGATAATAAATTGAGTAAAACTCAAATTGGTATGAGTTTGGGTCAAGGAGTGGACAGTGTTTTGAATGAGTTTTATGAAAATTTGAATTTGACATAGGTCTCTAATGGACAGACTCACATTTAAGTGTAAATTTGATTAAAAGTTTCACTAATTGGTAAATTGAGAGCCACAAAATAGCCTTGGAAATTTTGAGTAAACATTTGGGTGTCCCTTCCCTTGATTTGGGTAAAACTCAATTTGGTATGAGTTTGGATCAAGGATTGGAGGATGTTTTGAGTGATTTTAATGAAAATTTGAAATTTGAAATTTATATAGGTTTGATTAAAGGTTTGGAGATGACCTAACCTATGATTTATTTTTGTTTGAAATATTTGATAATGAAGCTACTAGAATGCTGAACCCAGAAGAACTGTCAAATTAAATAATTTGTAATTAGTTACATATACTAGCCCTTGGAATATGGGTTTTTTAAGTACCTCAGAGTTAAATTAGGGATTCGGTTTTTTCCCCCCCTTTTTGCCGGAGACAGAAGAACTGAAAATTGGAAATTTTGCTTTTGACAGTTTATAGAGTAGGATTAACTATACTTCACCCCCTGTTTAGGCCCAAAAACGTAAAAATTTGGAGTAAGAAAATGTGCATTTAATCATTGAAGTTTGGTCCAAAGTTGGAAATCTAATGCTGTTAACATTTTAATGCGAAATTTTCTAAAATACCCGTTCATTTTTTACTTCAATTCCTCCTTTGTGATGTAGCATTTTATTTATATGATGCAGAAGGTCAACAAGATACTGTTGAAGATCAAGTCGGGAATACAACTATCCCAAATGGAAGGTAAGAAGGCGAAATTAATGCATCATGACGTCATTTCATGCTAAAACCACTTGAAGCATTTTCTTTCATTTTTGGTGTTTTTAATGTGTCCTTTTTCTATTAAGGTGATCACTTCTTCCTTTAAAGTCTCACTGGAGTTCACTTTATTTGCTATTAAAGGTTATCAACAACAATATTTTTCTAATTCTTTCCACTCATAGTTGTTGTTGAGATTTTGTTTTCTTGAATAATAAAAGAAAGATTTTATTTATCTATTTTTATCAACAAAAAAATTGGCTTGGCCAAACACAATAGAACTTTAGTTTTGAAGTTGATCCAGGGCATGATTGTTGCTCACATGTAGGAGGGGATACAAATTATGGTGTGGTTCTTTGCCATTAGTTAATCTTGGTAGTTCATTTGGCTTTTGAAGTCATGCTATTGCAAATTTATATCATTCCTTGGTAGTGCTTAAGAACTTCTTGGTTCTATGTCAGAATTTAGGATTTGGATCCCTTTAATATGTTATTCTGGGTTGGTTTGCTTTTAGTAGGGACTCCCTTGAGTTGATATCCAAATCCAATTGCTGGCATGTGCTGCTGTGCATATGATCCATGACCTGCTTTAGGGTTTGAACGCCCTATTATTTTGGGTCTCAATTCTCAATTAAAGATATGTTTGTTCTCTCTCTCTCTCTCTCTCTATATATATATATATGTATATATGCTGTATATACATGTAGGTATGTGCAAATTTTGACTATAATAGAGTAGAACTAGTCTATTTGCCATAAACTACTCAATGTTGTAAGATGTCAATTTATTGAATATTTTCAAATTCATGAAATGTTGACAAGGTGTTAAGCAGCATGTTTGCACCTTTTTACCTGTTAGGTTGTTAACTAATGATGATCAACTAAACTAGTTATTACCTTACACGATGAGATTGATCTATGAACCAACATATCAAACCTTGTAATTTAGCAGGCTCATTAGAGGGAAGAAATAGATGTATTACCTGTCCTCCATTAATAAAGGGTTATGTAGGGCATTCAAATATAGTACATTTCAATGTTCTAATGAGGTCCTCACAAGAAATAACCCCCCCCCCCCCAAAAAAAAAAAAAAAAATGATCCAAAACTATATGTGGTGCACAAATTTTGACAGTTTTGTAAATCAATGTGGATTCCAATGTGGTTCACAAATTTTGACAGAGTTCTGTAAATCAATGTGGATTCCAGATATGTGAAAGGCTCTATTTTTGGCTTGGCATAGAAGTTAGAGTAGTTCATTTAGTCATTTAGTGGTTCGAAACACTATCACTCAAGCCATCTAAACTTGATTATTTTTCTTAAATTGTGGCTTTTTGTTGATGTAGATGACTCCTAATAGGCAGTAGACTTGGGAATTTTGATTGTTTGTTGGTGTGTTGTTCTTTCCCTCTTTGTTTCTAGACTGGCCATTTTATTATGAATTGTTTGGCACTAATTATTGAATAGAGTGTAAATTATAGGGTCTTGACTTTGTAGCTTGTTTGTGATGTATCATTCACCTGTTTCTAGCTTTTGTGGGCATTGTGTGCCATTAGGAGTAATTGTAATTGATGAACATCATTACATCTGCCCTTAGGAGCAATTGTAAGTAATGAACATCATCACATCTCATCTATAACATTGTGAAGTCTCCAATGAAACTCTAGTGGGTCCTATTGGTTCTTGTTTTCCCTATTTTTTTGTTGTCTTCCGTAGAAACAGACTTCTTTTTTTCTTGGAGGCTTTTGTATATGAATTTAAGTTTCCACAGTTTGTAAAGCTGTCAGCCATCTTGTGCAGACATTCTCTCTCTCTCTCCCTCTCTCTCTCACATTGTTTTTAAGGAACTTTTTAAATGGCTCTGTGAAGCATTTACACATTAAAATTTTATCAGTTAAAACAAATTACTGTTACAATCATCATCTTCATCATCATTGTTCTTGCTCACTTATGTTTTCAGAACTGTGCATATGACATGACATTTGAACCATTAAGGGATGGTAATTAAGGATTAAAACTACACCCAGTTTAGTCCCCATTTAATGGGGGTCTGGGAGGGGTCCCCGTTTGAAGGATTATGCATGTATTTGTCTTTATTCATTTATTCAGAAATTCATTATTGTTCCCAGGGACCCTGAAGGGGAAGATCTAAAAAATATTTCTCTTGATGAGATATTCACAGAAGATGACAGTGATGTGGCGGAAGATGCTTCAGACAGTGATGGATTTCTTTCAGAGGTTTTGAACTATATTATGCTTGAAACATCTCTTTTTTGATATTTCATTTTGTTTTGTCTATTGGGATTTTCTGCATTGATTATATGTTTTAGCAAATCAGGACTCAAGCTGTCCACATGTTGCAGAAAGTCAAAATGAGATTAATATAGAAGGTAATATCGTTGTCAATCTTTTGAACTCTTTATAATTAAGCCTTTCTCTTCCTCTCTTCTCCTGTGGAACTGCTGTCCCCTTTCTATTTAAATTGATCAATACATATGCAGACACCAGTAGTGTTTTGGGCTTGTCAGTGCACAACAGTAAGGTTCAGAAGGAGCTTGCTGTGCAAAAGAAAAAATTGGATAGGCTGAAGAAGAAGGTAATTTTCTGTTCGTCACTTTTGGTACAGTTGAAGGAATGATATTTATGTTGGATGTTTTGTACTTCTATCTACTTCCCTAGAACAGTGTGAAGTGTGATGCTTTTTAGTCCTTACCAAAAACTATGGATGAGTTTCATCCAGAAAAAATATTAGAAAGGGCATGAGCTCTGGTGTGTTATGGCTCTGGACAGTGTCCATGCCACATGCTGATTATCAAACAAAATATAGAAGACTCAGGTATCCTTCTTGGGCAATGTTACAGTGAAGTACCTCATAATTATCGGGATCTGTGTTCGATTATATGCATATATATGATAATTATCTGGCAATAGGAAGACTTTGTTTGTGTTGTTAAGGATCATTGGACCCATAGCTTTTCATAGACTCTGGTTGACCAAATTGTCTTCGGCCCTCTTTCCACCCAGTCACTTTAGTATCACCCTTTATTTTGTCATATATCAGGCAATGGCAAGTTAGATATGAATGACTTGTGCATGCATTGCACCCCCTTTGGTATCTTTCTAGTGGACTATGTTTCTATCCAAAAAGGGAAAAGAAAAAGGTTAGATATGCATGGCTTATAGGGTCACTCTTGCTACCTTATGTCTGTTGTGCATGGCTTCACATTCTGCATCAGGCTTTAAATAGGAAATGCAGAGACATTTAAATATTTGCCTCAGGTCTTAATTGCATGTTTGGGACCAATTTACTTGAGTTTTGATGTGGGAATACGAGTTCGTGAAAAAATGCTATCTCAAGAACTGTTTTAATGCTTCTCCCCTTTCTCTGCAGTTCGGTGTCCATTCTCTCTTCTTTCCATTATACCCTAGTTTTTCAATTTCTTTAATACCCTCTTTATACATTTATTAAAGCAATTGAAATTGGAAATTTTCAGGACCCAGAGTTCGCTAAGTTTTTAGCAAGCTACAAGAAAGGCCCTGAGATGTTCCGAGGCGAAGAGATGGTAAGCTACTTAGTGAATCTACTTTTCTATTATGGACTTATAAATCTGAGGCAGCAGCAGGAAAATTTTAGTTGATTGCCAGATGTTAATATTAAATGGTTTTGCAACAGTATCAGTTAAGTAGCATATGCATCTATTCATAATTATTTGCTACCCTTTTATAACTTTTTATATTATGGCTTGTCACACTTTGTTGCTCACAATCTTGAGAATAGAAATTATTGTTTGAGATCTTGTGACAAATCATTCCAACCCCAAATGTTTTTAAGATTATAAGTTTCTTGTCTTTCCTTTTTTCTTTGTCATTTTGGCATTAGATCATCAGAGATCATCATTTTGGTTATTTTGGTGACAACAATTTTGTGTGACAGTTAGATACTGAAAATTCCATTTTTCTATTATTTTATTAACTAATAATGTTAAAGGAAGTTTTCATAAATACTGTAGTAATATCTGCTGACCTTTAACAAGACTAGGGCTGCAAATGAATAGAGCCGTTCGTGAATGGGTTCGAGCTCGGTTCGGAAAAAGCTCGTTTGAATTCGGTTTGTTAAATTTTTTTTCTTTTGCATTCGAGCTCGAGCTCGTTAAATTTTTAATAAACAAGTCTAAACATACTAATGCTCAGCTCGTAAACTTGGCTCGTTAGTTGACTCGTTTAACATTTATTATTAATATATTAAATAATGTAAAAATATGTATAAAAAATAAGATAAATATGTTATTTATCTATTTAAAAAATATAAACACAAATAATAGTTAACTATAGATAGTACATATATATAAAATAGTTGTGATAGATATTATTATTTTGGTAAAATATTAACTTTTTGTATGTTTATATATATTGTATATATAATTGTATAATCAGAGTTTTAATTGTGACTTTAGTCTCATATGCAAATATAAATTTATAAATTTTTTGGCCTGTTAATACTTGTGAACAGGCTTGAGCTCGAGCTCGAGCTCGAGTCAAACTTAAACCAACTTATCTCGAGTTCGGTTCGTTAAATTTTTATTGAGTTCGAGCTCGAGAGCTCGAGCTTGTTCTTGCTAAAATCTTATTAAACAAGCCAAACATACTAAAGTTCGGCTCGCCTCGCCTTGGCTTGGCTTGGCTTAGCTTAGCTCGGCTCGGTTTGGCTCGGCTCATTTGCAGCCCTAAACAAGACTAATAGTTTTTGAATCTGATGCATAATTAGTGGTAGATGAAGTTCTAGATGAAAAGAGCGCTGATGTTTTTAATTTGTAAATTGCTCTTCTAACTTTTATAAGTGGTGAACGTGCTCATCATCCTTTGTGTACTATCTAGTAGGGGTTGACATTGGCACTGACGGCCTGTGAAGCTTGCCCATGCCATCCCTTGAATTATTTAATTGGCTTGTAGGTTGGTCTTGGGAATAGTGTTTGAGGCCTCTACAGTTTGGGCCGAGAATGTTACAAACTTTTTTTATTAAGTATCGAGAATATTACACACTCATGTACATAAATATGCATATGGTTGTGATATTATTGATATATATATATATATATATATATGTATTTTGATGGAAGATCGATATCATATACGCTAGTCTCTGCCAATAAGAGTTATGAGGTTTGATCCCCAAACTTATTAGTTGAAAGAGTATATTAAAGCAAATTGAGCTACCAAGTGGGTTGTGATTATAGTTTAGTGTAAAATTATTATAACAAAAATAACCATATAGGATAAATGGGACAGGGCCTAAGCGTTGAAGCATTTCTGAGGCTGGGTCTTTTCTTCTTTTTTTTTTTTTTTTTTTTTTTTTGGATCTGATTCAAGGGCTTTGTCTGGGATTGATGATTTAGGCCTGTTCAGTGTTTTAAAAAGCTCTAGGTGCTTTGAAGCGCTAAGGTTTCCTGGAGCTTAAATGTGAGGCGCCTTGGAATCAAATATTAATGTAGGCGAAATTTTTAACATAAAACAAATATTCTTAGAATTTAAAAAAAAAAAAAAATAATAATTTGAACGACATTCAATATTCCTAAAATCATGAAAAATGACATTCAACGCATCAAAATTTTCTCAAAAATAACATTCATTCTTACTTTATCCAATACTATATATCTTTCTTTATCAATTTATTAACGTGATTCATTTTTTTTTTTAGATAAGGAACTCATACCATACCTTAGTGGTTTTAATTTTAAATTGGGACCAAATTGCTTGATAGCTTCAATCACTGGCCCGAAACTATTATAATTTACTACATTAAAAGGAATCCCAAAGCCATATATCCATCTTGCTCTCTCAGACCTTTTGCTTAATTCCTAGAGCTTTTTTTGATATGAAAATTGGGGCTCAAAGTATGTGTTTACATTTTATATTAAAGGGGTTGTAATTCCGTATGGTTACACACACAAAGAATAAGGATGGAGCAAAAATTTAAATGAAGGCATGAGGCGCGCGCCTTAAGCGCCTCAAATGCGCCTATCCTACTACGTCTTGCGTCAAGTTGTCTGAGGCGCCTAGGTGTGCCTCGGCGTTTAGGCGCGCCTTTTAAAACACTGGGCCTGTTGTCAGGCTGCCCGGGCTTGGGACAGTTTACTATGGCCCAGGCCGAACCTCGCCTGTTGTGGCCCATGCGCAACCTACTATCTAGACAGCCATGGGACATGGCTCAGAATTGTACAACCATGATTATGTTAGAAGGCTGTCTTCAGGTGTGCCCTACAGTCGTCTTCTTAAATTGTGAGGTAATTATGGAGTGCATGCTTCAATTTTTGTTCTCCAGGCCCAAAATACCGCTTGAATCATTCAAAATAGGCATTTTTTTCCTTTTCAGTTTTTTCAAAATTTGTCTAATTTGTTTTCTGTGGTGGGCCCCTGGTGGCATTACTTTATATTTTGTTGATGAACTTCTATGACTGAGCACAAAGTATTCATTTCAGTTTTCCAATTGTATTGTTCAATTTGCTCGATGGGTTGTTTGGAATAATAAAAAGGCAGTGTCTCAAAAAAATAAAATTAAAAAGTATCCTTTGAAGATATCTCATTGCTAACTTGATTTTCTTCTTCTTATAAGTTAAATAAGTTTAATAAAGAAGAATTTCATCTTCTAACTTTATTGCTATTTGTTAGCTAGTTTTTCATGACATGTTATGAGTTTGCAGTGTGCTTATCTGTGTGACAGGATTCTGATGAAGATGAAACAAGTAATCACAGCATGCGGCTAGTGGATGAAGATAGCTCCATTATGAGCCAGGGCAAAGTGTTGACACATTCTGTTATAAATTCTCTGTGTCAACTAATTAAGGATGAGCATAATAAGTCTGCCCTTAAGACTCTTTTAAATGGGTATCGTGCTGCGTGCCGGTATGGTACTGACTCCATCGGTGTTCCTGATAATGCCTCGTGCCAAAGAATTCAGAACAGCGGAACTTTCTGCAGCATATTAATGTTCATGCTTCGTGAGGCTGATAATATATTTCGGGGTCCGTTGAAAATACCTTCTTCCAGTTGCAAGAAAGAGAGCATTTTGGAGTTGAAGAATACTTCTAAGTGGAAAAGTCTGAAGCCACTCATCAAGTCTTATTTGAGGAGTACATTATTTTTCTTGAATCAGGTCGCTGACTCGGAGATATTGGCTTTCTCCTTGAGCCGACTGAGAGCTTCTATAATATTCTTTGCTGCATTTCCATCTTTGCTGAAGAGACTGATGAAGGTACTTTAATTTTACTAGCGTGATACTAACTAGACATACATTGTCTATGTGGTGGCAATTGACACAGTTTGAACATCTAATCTATGTTCTTCACGGAAATTGTGATCTTCCTAACAAATTTTGGTTTCATGTATATATATGCATGCATATATGTATATTTTTAACTATTATTCTATCAAGTCTGACCCAGTAAACCAGAAAAAAACAATGTATTATGGTAAAAAAGAAGCTTTATCCTTTCAAGAATCTCAACCATAAATCTTGGCACTTTCTAATGGCATTTTTTGGTGCAGGCTACAGTTCATTTATGGGTGACTGGTGAAGGGGTTCTATCATCATATTCCTTTCTTATAATACGGGATGTGGCTGTTGTGTTTAGCTCTGAATGCTTTGACATCTGCTTAATAAAGACGTATAAATCCTATATTAGTCGCAGTAAAGTTGTGGACTTCGTCAATACTAAGCATATGCAGTTCTTAAGGAACTCGTTTATTGAGCTATGCTCTTTAGACGTTCATAAATCATGTGCGAAGGCTCTTCTATCTATTCAACAACTTGCCAATATATTGAAGCAGGGTCTACGAAAAAAGAAGGTATGTAGTCAACATTCTTTCTCTTGCTGTTTGTTTCATTGGATCCGACATTACCATTTGCTTTTTTGGATTGGATACTCATAGTAATGCATGTTTGTCCAATCATGACATTATATAACTTGGACTTGCTTTTTCTGCAGGAATCACTCAAGAAGATATGCAGTTGGCAGTACACAAACTGCATTGATCTCTGGGTTATGTTTATATCAGCCAATATATGCGATTATGATCTTCATCATGTGTTTTATGTGATCATCCAGCTCATAAATGGAGTGGCTTGCCTGTTTCCTGGACCAAGATATTTCCCTTTAAGATTAAAGTGTGTTCAGTGGCTAAATCATCTCTCCAGTTCGAGTGGGATCTTCATCCCCATTGCAGCATTAGTCTTAGATGTTTTAGAGTACAAAATGGGCAAGGAAGGTGGAAAACCAGGAAAGGCCATCAGCTTTTCATCAGTATTGAAGGTCAGGACATATTGTTCTTTAAGAATTATTTCCACAAACTCACTGTAACGCCCTCAAAATAACTACATTAAACCCATCAAATAAATATGCATTGATATATAAAAGTCCCACAACCTTACATTCATCAGAGTTTCATTACAAAAGTATTACATGTTAACAACAAAAGCAAAATGCCCTACGGGCTTACAGCTTTCCAAGTTAACACTTGGTTACAACAAAAGAGTACTAACTCATTTACATATTTAGCCCTTGGCTTGAATTTACATGTAATACATCAAAAATAAAACGACAAAAGTATGTCCGCCTCTAGCCTCCCAAGCTATGTCCTTGGAGGTGGCATGCTACCTGTACCTGAAAATGATATTCCCATATAGGGTGAGCCACAGCCCAGTAGAAATACACTAAACCAACCATGAACAATGACTAAAAGATTAGCAATTGATAGATGGCCAACACTGATACATTCACATAAACCACATATTTATGTCATACGACTTATGAGTCCAAGTTACTTTTCATTTTCCCTTTTTCAACAGATAAGCATATTAGCTCTATCATCATCTCAACAGATATGTATAAAAACTATATCCCACATTCACAGATAAGCATATAAGCTATATCCACATTCTCAACAGATATGTATAACAACAATATCCCACATACACAGATAAGCATATAAGCTATATCCACACTTCACAAAGATAAGCATAAGAGCTCTATCTTTACTTCTCTAGACAAGCATATGAGCTGTATCTACGGAGTTCATCCCCTATCTTCTCCCAATACTATCCGGTTTAGAGGTACATCCCCTATCTTCCCCTAAACCGCGGAGGACATCCCCCATCTCCTCCTCTACACATAACGTATACAAACACATTGATTCTATATACAATCACTCAATACATACAGTTAATGTATTCTATCAACCGTCAAATTCCATGACACATTCCATTGATTAGTTTTCATTTGCCTAATCATCATGCATTGTCTACAACAATCACGACTATCCTCCACCGATAGCCCAAAGCAGTTATCTCTAAACAGAAAATAAATGCACAATGGATATTCAATCGACATTTCAATTCGGTGAGTGATAAATAATTCAACTACACCCTTTTTCCCCATACATTCCCAATCTTAACAATTCCATTTCATTTCCTCATTTCTCACAATTAATTATCTCAATTAATCAAACAATGTAATTAGGTCATTTTCCATAATTACCATTACAACCCTTGGGTCCCATTTTCATCAATGATTCAACATTTATTCCATTCCTCTATACCAAACATACATCTAGGTTTATTATAAATAAAACCCCAACCTTTGTAAAATAACACAAAAGCCCCAATCTTTCACAAAATCACCAAACCAACCCCAACCTCTCAAAATACCAAAATTTAAAGACAAAATCCATAGAGAGGAGTAGGATATCCCTACCTCAAATTCGGAGCTCAAAGGGAGAAGATGACAAAACCCAACGTGCTCCAAATCTCAAAATTTTCAGATTAAAATGTAGCCCTCGACGATCAACAACTTTTTTGTAAAGGCCAAAGATGAGCAAATCACTCATACTAGATCAAAACCTAGAGAGAAGGTAGAGTTTTAGAGTGAGAGGCTCAACAATAGTGGTTTTGGAAAAGTAGGAGAGAGAAGAGAAAGTGAAAAAGTGATTTGAAAAGTCAAAACACGGAACTTAAACCCAGTCGACCCGCTCGAGCGTCAAACACCCCGCTCGAGCGTCACTCACAGACTCCCGCTCGAGCGTCAACAATCCCGCTCGAGCGGCGGATACACACTCCCAGAACTTTTATAGAACTAGTTCTCCGCTCGAGCTTCCAACTCTCCGCTCGAGCGGCACTCACACAACCTCGCTCGAGCGGCCAATACCACGCTCGAGCGTCCAACACTGCACAGGAAATACTGGATGGGTGCAATTCCCGCTCGAGCGCCAAAACCCCCGCTCGAGCGAACAGGTCAAAATCTGGGCAACTAGTTTTGGTTTCTAAACTCAACCAACCTGTAACAAACCTGCCCAACACATCCTATAACTCAAATACGAAGTAAAAGGATGTAAACAAGATAATAATCAACTACCAACATCCACAGACACATGTCCGGATCACTGTACAACAAGGGTAAACCCGGGATCGCTATACTCACAATCATCTTTATTAGTAACCTTAAATAATTTGAGATCCACATGTGGTGCAGTTGCCAAAACATTGGTTAAAATCTCGGAACTTTCAAGAGGAATGTGTTTTCTCTGCTGTTGAACAACTCTCTGTGCACTTTGCTCGGTGGAGCTACCACATCTCCTTCCCCGAGCTATCAACTATTCCACTCATCCACCTTAGAAGGTTTCATGAAATAGCAACCACTGAAAGTTTGAGGCGTGTGGTGAAGCGTTTGATTGATCAGGTATGTATTGTGTTGTAATTCTAATCTTGTGCAACTTTAAGTTTGTAATAGGTTGAGGCCTGTAAAAACTGATTCTAAAAATCTATCCCTACTTGGCCTGGGAATCTCAATGGTCTAATGGCTTTTAATATTATTCTATTTTTGTTATTATTTTTTGAAACAATTTTGTGGTGCCGCAGGTCGAAAAGAATGTTGAGTATGTGCAGAAGAAACGAGATGACTTAGCTTTCTCACCAAAAGATCATCAATCCGTTGAATCATTTCTTCAGGTTTGCATTATTTCTGTCAACTGCCAACAATTCTTTCCTAGGATTTGATGAATGTAACTTTTGCTGAGTTCAATAAATGGTTGATGCACAGCTTGAAATGGGCAGTCTCAATGCTCCATTTACTCAGTATTATAGAAGTGTCATGCAAAAGGCTACTTCAAGGAATCTAGACACTAATGGAATTAAAAGGTACAGTTTATCTAGCCTGTTTTCTACCTTCTTCTTTTTCTTTTTTTTTGTTTGCTACAACTGAAAACCTCTTGAATTATCTATGAGTTAAACTCAAAAGCTATGCTAGTATAACCAACTGGAGTAAAAAAAATTCTAATTGGACGACTTGATTGTTTGACATTTGTAATACACTTGGGTTGGGTTTGTTTGGTTAAATGAAATGTGAAACATGTATTGTTTTAAGACAAAAATGTGGTATTATAGGGATTATGGCTTGTATTAGGGACATGATTTGAAATGACGAATTCAAATTATGAAATTAATTTGCTTTCAACCAGGAGAGGGATAATGGCATTGTTAAAATGCAAAAAGTTGTCTTCTGCAAATTGGTCGTATAAATTCCAGTTTCGATATGCATATTGTTGGTCGTCACTGAAGTATACCTTCTACTTGCTATGAATCCCAACTTTCTGTGTGCGCTATTTCATTACTGTATTGGGACAAGGAAATCGTGGTGATGCATAATGCTAAGGTTTGAAAGCGAGTTCGGTTGTCATTAAGCAAATATGACTTCTCGATAGATTTTTTATGCGTCAAACACCTTTGTGAAAGGACTACATTTGATTTGGCCAAATCTGACTTTTCTCGGCCTTTTTACCTCTCCATTCATTTTGCAATAACTGTACCAGTTAATGATTTTTACTACAGTTCCATGGAGCGTAAGAATATGAAGAGAAAAAGAGGACGGCTTCCAAGCAAAAAGCTTAATGGGGGTGTCAATAGTGGAGGAGATGATCCTAAAGGGCAGAAAAGCACATGAAAATTTAATTTTTCGAACACACTTTTTCTAATCTCTATACAAGTCAAGGAAATGAAATTTTGTTTATGTTATTTGAAAATTTTGTAGTTGTATTTGAAATAGCTTTCATTTACACATTTAAAGTTGCAATTAATTATTGAGTGTGCTGCTGATGATAATGCTAGATCGGTGGAAATTAATTGTTACAACTGATGACCATGTTGGACCAGTTATGTTGGGGATTAATGATCAGTCTTACATTTGTAACCTTGTTCTTTTGATTTGCATTTGAGGCATAAACTTTCTAGGTTTTATATATATATATATATTTTTTTTTTCTTAAAAAAATTTGTTTGTACTGTTTCTTTTGATATGTGTGTCACTAATTTGATGATTTTGAGGTACCAAACTCAATTTTGGTAAAAGGCCACAATGTCTTATCATCTTCCCTAAGTGCATGTTTTGACTTATTAATTATCATATTCAGAGCCTGTGGTGTGTCTTGTCTAATCCAATATATATTAATTAACATTTTGAGGCTCTTTAGTATTAATAGTCTATTTCTGTACATAATATCAAATTGGTGAACCTAGAAATCAAAAAATTATGCCCTTGGGTACCTCGTGGCACATGTCACACCAATCTCAAATATTATGTCCTCTGTAGCTATTATTACCAAATATAAAATTGTGAGTTTCACTTCTATCAATTAATCGAGTTGTGTGCACCACGTTGCAGCACCGAATAAATGCTTCTAATGTTTAAAATGAGTTGGGTTCTCTATTGCACCTGACTGTGGAGTACACTTGATAAAACCTACCCTACATAAAATTCAATTCGTCAAATTTATCTAGTAAAAAAGGTGATTATATTTACATACTACTAATATTTTCAGTATACATCATTACTTAATACACATAAAATAATTTTTAAGATTTAAAAATATTTTAATTCATACTTCAACTTTTCATTACTAATCTTATATTAACATAACATTAATTATTTGAATACACACTATTATACATACTAAAAACTCTTCATCTTCATCACTACACAACAAAAACTTTACAATCTTCAGAACAGAGATTAACAGAGACCATCTTTATCATCTTCGCCGGTTTCTCATCTCGTCGTTTCAAATCACTGGCTAAGTGTTTCATTCGGCCTCCATCTTCGCCAGTATTGATCTTCATTGTCGGCCTTGAACTTTGGTCTCTCGTTCTCGTTTCAAATTCATCAAATTAATCATGTCACAAATACAAAGTTGAAAAAACTTAATTTGTTAAAAAATTTATATCTGAACAATAAATAAAAGTTTAATTTATTTTAACCGAATTAATTGAAAATGTTCAATTTTTTATGTATGAACATTTAATATTTGGTCAATCTTAATAATTTGAGCAAAATTGTTCTGTTCAAATATAAATAATCAAATATTGTGTAAAAATTTAACTCTGATTATCCGAACATGACGAACAAACTTATCTTCCCAACATACGAACGAGATAAATCAAAAATCAAAAAACTAAGTCATAACTTAACCTTTTCAATGTTCAAATCAACGTTTTCAATATTTATATCGGAACCAACCATTTCAGTGTCATCCATAATACGCAAATCTTCAAAATTAATTGATTTCATTGTTCTTAATACTAAATCTTCAAAGGTAATAATGTTTTGAGTTTAAAAAATAAATATAATGGAGAAGAGAATGAAGTTAGCTAATTGATAATGAGAATGTTAATGGTGAAGATGATGAAAAAATACAATATTTATATCTTAAAATCCTAAACCTTATAGGATGATGGTGTATGAAGAGTATTTTATGTTTTTAAATATGATGGGTAGAATACATCTTATGTTGTCCTCAATAGCCATTTCATTGGAAGATATTATTAGAATATAAATTTAATCTATTAATGATGTGTATTGAGAGTATTAATGGTGTGTAAATAGAATTACCCTTAGTAAAAAAGTTGAGGAATAAATAAATGGACATTCCGGCCATAAGTTCATTTCTTAATCTTTTGGGTCATTAAGCCAAATTCTAATTTTTTTGGATCAAAAAGACACAATTTGTCCAAAATAACAACTATCTGTTAAAACTAATCTATCAGTCTATCTGTTAAAATCATCCAATTTGTTTATTTGTTAAAATTTATTATTTGTTGAATATTACACATTTCTCTACCTCACCAATTGTCGTCGGCCGCTGGTCACCGCCATAGGTTGCCGTCAACTTTTCTGACATATCTTTATTACTAAACAAGATTTTATCTTAAATCTAATGATTTATAAACTCTGTAAATTAGACTTTTCACCACTTTTTTTTTTTAAAAAAAAAAACTAAATTGATATGTATATATGTGTGTGTGTGCATATATTCAATTTTTATTTTGATTTTGGTTTAAAAAAATATAACTAATATCATTCAATTTTTACTTGTGATCTCTACCAATGAAAATACATCTGTATAATATTATAAAAGTCCAAATCCTAAAATTGGTAGAAATTGTTTTGGGAGTACTTACGTGTAGGTTCTAATAAGTGGACTTATTATCTAATAGGTCTTATGGAAAAAATTTGTCATAAAAAAGGTCATTAATTGTAAGTTTTAGCAACATTTTTTTTAAAATTATGACAAAAAAACACTAATTGTCAATTTTTAACGACATATATAAAAAATTATCACAAAAATTATTTTTAGCGACAATTTTACAAAAACTTATTTTTAATAGGACTTGATGAAAATTAAATCCAACTATTAGAACCCATTGGTAATTTACCCAATTATTATTTTTTGGACTATAATGTCATGGTGTTTTGTAATTTTCTCAATTTATTTTTTTGAGTCAAGTAAATACATAATCACTTGTTATTGCATAGAATATAATATTTCGATATTTTAAAAAGACTAAGGTTGCGTTTGGTTGTGTTTTGTAAATGTGATTTGAGAGTATGAATTGTATTTTGAATTTGTGTGTTGTAAAATTATGATTTGAGTGTAGAAAATTTGTTTGGTAAAGAGTTTTGAAAATAGTTTTTGAAAAGATGTTTGATTTGAGTGGGGAATTGTTGATGTGATATTTGATATGTGATACAAAAATTTACAACTCATAACTAAATATACAACTCAAAATTATTTTAAAGCACATTAAAAATTAAAAAAATTTCAGAAATTTTTTTTTCCAATTATATAAATCAATTGCAAAAAAAAAAAAAAAAAAAAATTTCCTGTACAGCAGAGGACATCCAGGTGGATGTCCCCATGGACGTCCGGGCGGTAGTCCCTAAGGACGTCCGGGTGGTCTTCCCCTGGCCAAAATTTGAACAAAAAATGCGGCTGTAATACAGAGCTCTCTGCAGAAGTTTGGAAAGCTGATTCCAAACACACAACCAAACATCATACTGAAATACACATGTGGAATTACATTTTGAATTCACAACCAAACAGAGCCTAAATATTACTCCTCAATTCAAAAATGAATACAAAATATTTTAATATTTCAAAAAGATTAAATAATTACTCTTCAATTCAAAAATTGATACCAAATAAATATGTACAAATAAGATTTTACAAGTAAATCCTACCAATAAAATATAATAAAATCTTATCTAAACCAAGCCTTCACGGCCGGGTTGGCATGGTGGTGGCGTAGTGGTGGTAGCCACCACAACCCAACGCCCTGATCAGCCACCAAATCCCCCACAACCCCTTCCCTCTCCTCACCTTCTCACTACCACCACCACCACTCCTCCGAACCACCGTCGATCGACTCCGCCGCCCCTGCCTGCTCCTTATATCCCTCAACTCCATCTCCGGCGGCATCCTAGCCAATCCAAACATCAACAAACTCCGCCGCGGCCTCACCGGTGCCGCCACTACCGACACTCTCTGAACCGGAAATCCGTACTTTTCGCTACCCTTATACCTAAATTCATCTCCCACCGGCAATGACAGAGACTTCGGGCTCGAAACACATCTTTTTATCTTCGGATTTGTGGATTTAGAACTTCTAAACATCTTCGAATTCCATCGAAAAAGCCTAGATTTTCTGGGTTTATCTTGTTTATTGGTTTCGATCTTGTGGGTATGCTCTGTTTCTGAGTTTGGTTCTTTAGAAGCAATGAGTTTTCCACAGAAAACAATGTTTTGAACTGGGTACGAGCTCAAAGTGCTCCAATCTTCGCTGAAGAACTCGAAGAAGTCGTCTTGATCGGATGAGAATGATGATGATGACAAGCTCTGATCTTCTTCTTTGGCATCACTGTACATTGGAAGATCACAGAGAGAGAGTGTCTCCTCTGTTTGATCTTCTTCTTCTTGGTATTGCTCTGCCATTGATGGATCTTTGTAAGATTCTTTAGCATTCATGACTCAGACAGAAAATATGTGAAGAAGTGTATTTAGATTAGATTGAGAAGAGAGGAATGGATAGATAGGCTCATATATATAACATGGTCCTGGATATTTAGGATGGGTTAGTAGATAGAGGGTTGTGGAGAGAGAAAATGTATTTTTTGTTTTTGTTTTGTTTTGTTTTGTTTTTTTTTTTTAATTTTTTTTTTTTTGAATATTGGTTGATTGGGATGGGTTCTAGAGGAATAGAATTTTATAAAATTAAAAATTAGTTGAAAAAGGAAGACAATGAGAGAGAATTAAAGGGATTTTAAGGAATTGTTAATTGAGTTAATTACACTAAGATTTTTAATATTAACAAATATTTTTTCATTTATCATTTATAAATTTATACATATTGATTCTTTTAAATATGAAAATCGTACAAATTTAAAAAAGTCGATGAAAAGTAAAAATAATAAATTTTTATAATTAATAGAGTCAAAATATATAAATTGATATATAAAAGAGGTAAAGTAATATTTTTTTTAATAATTATACAAGCTTTGGTGTAAATTTATACATATTTTTTTAAAGTAACCCATTCTTAATTTTGGTGTTTCTAGAAGAAGAGCACGAGAAGGGAAAAAAAACAGGCAGATAGAGCGGCCATGACAGTCAGAAATAGTCTCATTAATGAGTAATACCACGCGGAATTGTTTCCCTCATTTCTTGGGAAAATACTTGGGAGCCATAATTTTTTTATTTTTTATTTTTTTTACCCTCACAACTTTCAATTCATTTGTTATTATGTATTATTTTATTATTTTTTTCCTTCTCTCTCCTCCCTCTCTCACATAAGTTTGTGGAGTGGTGGGGTCTGGGGCAAAGTCCCATTTCTTGATCACAAGTTTACTAAGCCTCCGTTTGGCAAGTGGGTTGGTTTTTTGGCTTTTTAGTTTTTTTAGCTATTTTAGTTTGGGCTAAAAAGTTTGGTTTGGGAAGGATTTTTTGGCTTTTTGGCTTTTTTGACTTTTTTTGTGAGAGAATAATGTAATGATTATAGGTTGGATGTGATGTTTTGTTTGTTATGGCTAAAATAGCCTATTTTGTTTTTTGTGACTAAAATAGCCAAAAAAGCCTGAAAAAGCCCTTGCCAAACACAGGAGGCTCCGTTTGCTTTAAAAAAAAAAATATGACAAAAAACGAAAATAATAAAAAGTAAGGTGAAAGAAAAAAAATAAAAATATATTTTTTTATATGTATTTGAATAGATAAAAATTTTTGTAAGAAAATAATAGAAAAAAGATATAATCACTGCATAATAAGGAGTTGTAAAGAGAAATATAATCAAAAAGAAAATATTTGAGGGAAATAAATATATATATATATATATATTTTCATATTTTGTAAGAAATTATTAGCTTAACTAACAAACAAATTTGAGTTGTACAGAAAATTTTAGTTTTCATTACTTTCTATCACTTTCTGTCTGGACAAACACAATTTTTTTCTTTTTTTCTTTTTCTTTCACTTTCCTGTATTATCACCAAACTGAGCCTAAAAGAAATCCCCTAATTTTACTCTCTCAATTTCATCTCTTATGAAGTGGGCTAAGGAAAAAGTCTTAGGTGCTAGGAGGGTACCATGTGGTATGCCAGATGGTACCTTCAACCAATCACAAACACCATAGTCTTTCATGTTGTCTCCTCATCACTTAACACATAAATGTAACCCTTACTCTCTCAACCAATAAGAGAAGAAGAAGGTACTACATGACACTTACTTTCTTTGCACAAAAGAATTGCTCAGTGGCTAAGACTCCTAATTCTATGTCAATGGGAAGGCAAAATTAAGAAATGTAATGTAACAGATCACATAATTTGATATAATTTTCTTATCTAAGATGTGTATTTTTGTGAGAGGATTTATGATTAGTTTTTATTTAAGTAGAAGTACGGTTTGGAAAGTTTAGATATTTTTTTTAATTAAATTTTTTTTTAATATGGCGTTTTTAACTTAAAAGTAAAATAATGAATGACTTGCTTATTGTGTTTTTGTAATTCTTTATTTGTCAAGAAGAAAATATTATGTAAATAATATTATATGATATTCTGAAGCTATTTAATAATTTTATTGACTTCTCTTAGTCCACTATTGGATTGTTTTATTTTGTAAATTAATGTGCATAGATTATTTATAAAAAATTAAATTAATTTGATAATTATATTTATTTTAAAAAAATAAATTGGCAAATTTTCAATTGCACTTGTTTATTTCTTTTATATGGTTACGATTTTTGGATATGTATTGTTGTGCTGACTACAGTTTTAGTTCAAGTTTATTTTTAGGTATGACTTATTTTTACTTATTATAAAAAAAAGTGCATAAAAGTAAAGAATTGTAAAATATATATATACTAGCGTATGCCCGTGCTTGAAGGTACGGTGTAAATAATGTTAGTATTAAAATAAATTTAGATTTATTTTTTAATTAGATAAATTTACAAAACTCCTCATGAAGTGTAATTAACTCTTTTTATAAAAAAAAAAAAAAAAAGATAGAGAGAGAGAGTCTCTAGGATCCCTGTATCACAATTGATATGCACATTTCCAGAGACACATAGTTTTCATTTTTCTTCTTCTTTCTCCCCTCTAGGATTCCCAAATTTCTCATACATATACATGCACATTTGTAGAGATATATATATATATATATACATATAGATACAGATCAATCACAATCTGTATCATTATCAAAAACTCACACACTCTCTCTCTCTCTGTGCGAAAATGGCTTCAGCGAGGGTTTTTCTCTGCGTTGCTAGTCTCGTCTGGGCTCTCACGGCGGTAGTGGAAGCTCGAATCCAGGAGTTTACACTGGTGGGCCGTGGTAGAGCGCTCACGCCACCTTCTATGGCGGTAGTGACGCATCCCAAAACAATCTCCCAAAACCAACCCTCTATGTAAAGAATCACTAAAACTTGTATATATACATAAACATATTGAAAGAGATAAATATATATATATATAGGCGAGAAACGTGGGTTACTTGTGCAGAGCTAGGCTTTCGGTCTTTGAGAGAGAGAGAGAGAGAAAAGCGTGGACGTGGGTAAGAAGCGTGTGAAGCGTAGAAAAGGAAGGGAGAGAGGCATTTGGATCCTCTAGAGTGGTAATGGTAGAGTGATCCTCTAGAGTGGTAATGGTTGAGCTCCACGTGTCCCGTTTTTGAAGTGAATGGTTGAGATTAGTCTTTATCAAAACAACGTCATTTTGGTAAAGGAAAAAAAAACTTTGTTTCAGCTCAGAGAGAGAGAGAGAGAGAGAGAGAGAAGGGGCTGAGGAAGAAGCGCCCTCCTGGCCGACGCCGACAGAACCATCTCCGGCCAGCTGAGTTCCTCCTCTTCAATTAAAACTCAAACCCAATTTATCCAATTCAAACTCAATTATTCAAACCCAGTTTATGCAAGTCAAACTCAATTCCTCCTTTTCGATCTTCAATTTATCGATCCCCATCCAACCATAACTCCCAAATCAAGAAAAACTTATTAATATAAAAATTAAAAAATCCAAATCCAAACACAACAATAATTTTCAACCTTCCCTACAAACCCACAGGAAAATAATCCCAAAGAAAAAAAGAGCTAACCAGACCCAAAAAACACAAAGTACACTGTAGACGTCCCCGAACGTCCCGGGAGGGAGATCCCCCCCGTTTTGTTCATATGGGCTCACTACAGTTTAGGACTCAAATGTCACGGTCCTGTATCTAATCTCGCGGAGTGCAATGCAAGACCGATGAATCATCAAAGAGTCCAGATCCGACAAATCGTTTTTGAAAGCAGATTTTTTTGAAAGAAGTGCCAAACATAAACTGCTTTACCAGATACAGAGTCGCTACCTAAATATTTTTTATGGGGGGAATTTAGGAAATCCTGACTCATTTGCCTAAGGCCACGTGTTCGTCATCACCAAAGTTGCCTCGGCTCGGGAACTTGGGTACGATTGGGAAAGGTCACTTCGTGAACACCCCCACTCGCCCGATCAAATATCGGCCTCTACTAACCATGATATCTAGTTTTAAAACATTATGCGTTCTTATTCCGGTTATTAGCCTAGATTTACTACGTGACGCGCACAGCATACAAGTATAGACTGGATCGCCTGAATTGGAATAAAACATTTCATGTTTGTTTTTTGAAAGTGGTTTGCTACTCGCACTAGGCTTAAAATGCAGATTTTGCCACCCTCGGGTGGGCTTTAGAAAAGATAGTTTTGCCACTATCTAGTGGGCTTAAAACTCACAGTCAATGCATTATTCCAATTCAGATAATCCAACCTTCACCCACAGGCATTCAGGCAGATATATCACATAAACAATTAGCCTCATAGTAAGCATGCTATCATGGCAGTCACTCACACACATGCAAGGATGCTAAAGCATAAATCTTACCGAATACTCCAAGCCAAAACAGAAGCTATGTTAGAAATCCATGCATGATCCTATCTATGTTGGAATGCCTAATGCAACACATGCAAAATGCTACTAACATAGGCTCGGCTATTCTACAATGGCAAGTGAAATGCTACAATTAACACGTATTCAACTCGGAATTGAAATACAATGCAGTTAGTATGATGCGCCGAGTCCGGTGCATGCAAGACAGATGAATGAATGCAAACATGCGAGCATAAGTATGCTAATTGAAACATGCTCTAATCTAACCATCATAAGCTGATAAATAAAAGGGAGAAAGACGTGGGGTTGGAAGACATACATCACACACACGCACACTTATTACAATTGTGCCCTCGCTCGGAGGGTCCGAATGAATATTACACAACCAAAATAAATAACGAATCATTACAAAACACTAATTACTTAACAAATGAACTAGGTAAGCAAAGTAAGCTAGCATGCTATGCTACATGCAATGGACTGCCTCGGCTCTGTTTGGAATGATGGAGGGTGTATGCATGCTCAAGTTGCCTTGTCGGGAAATTCCATCGCGACGCCTCGCCTCGCCCTTGTTTCCAATTGATCTCAGAACTTTGCACAAAGCTCCAGAAGGCTGAAACTCCACCTTGGGAAGGCTACCGACCAGTTATCAGCATGGGAGACCACCCACCAACCACCTTTTGTGGGAGAAACCCAAAAGGGTGGTCGGCCTGCCAGAAAAGCTGGTCGGCCGACCACTTTTTGCCCTTGGATTTTGGTTTTTTCTGCAACAAAGGCAAGGGAGAGGAAAGGGAATGTATTTTCCAAACATGTGTGCACGACTACTCTCCCCGTCATTGCTCAAGCACTAGGGAGTGTAGACCTCGATCCTCGTGCCACCAATCACGCATCTCGATGCATGATGGCTGAGGAATCGAATTGCACGACTCGATATGAAATGAATACACAAATGAACACGTAAAGCCAACAACTCCATCATGGGTGATCCGGAGTGTCGGCGACCGGAAATTGAGGCACGTTTCGTCACTTGGAGTACGAAATGTCCCTTGTTTCCCGCGTTTGGACTAAACCCTACTCCAAACACAATGCAATATGCATGATATGCCTGAATGTAATTCTAACATGCAATCCTAGATGCAATGCTACTGAATGACGCAAACATGCAAGGGATGAAAATGCAAACATGCACCTAGCATATACAATGCTAACACTTACAACACTACATGGCATGCATAATGCTCATGAACTATGGCATACTCAATGCGACTAACAACCTAGCATACATAATGCGAGGAATGACATGGCATACTCAATGCACGTGACATAACATGGCATGCACAATGCACCTAACAACCTAGCATACGCAATGCAAAGGCCAAACATGCAACAACATGAACTAAATGGCATACTCGATGCAAGATGGACTTACACCAATATGAGTGGACCTCAGCCACACCCACATCAGTGGCCATAGGATGGAAATGAGACAACCGAAACACATGCAAACATGCACGGATGCAAAGGACCGATCCTAAGGCATGACATGCAACTCTAACTAAGCATGGAAAAGGATGAAACATGGCATAAAATGACACATGATACAGCTCTGAAATGTGATAAAAAATGGTCCCGAAACATGCAAACATGTCACACAATGCGAGCTAAGGGGCCCGGGTACCGAAACTAGTAAAGTGCGTTACACTAGAGGTACCCAAAGCAATGCACCAGTGGCAAAACCAATCCCAAACAGACCCTAGGCAGGTCTGAAACAGTGGGAAAATAGCCTAAAATGATGGCTCGGAATGCAACGAAATGAAACTCATTCAATGGTTAGCAAATGAGGCATACAAGCCCGACTCTCAAACGCATTTAAGGAGTGCAAAACATGGCAATATAACATTCATATAGGCTCTGAAATATGATGCAAAATGGACCCAATACATGAACACACCTCAGCATATGCATGGAATGGACCTCAAAACTCAAAATTAAGCATGGGTATTGAACTACAAGCATGCAAAACAAACATCATTCAACCACGAGACCCAAAAATAGAGCTAGGACAATCCAAAATAAGCACAAAATCAGTTTAAGGCATGGCTAAAAAGTGCTAACATGAAGGGCCAAAACAATGTACAACATAGGCTAGTGAACCATGAGTTGTACTACACCTATATGAAGCATATGAGATCTCACTAAACCAGCCAAAAACAGAAGTATTCCATGCCAAAATATGCCAAAATACTCACTGAAACTTAGTCCATGCATGCAAGAATGATGGGCTCCTTTGAAAAGCCATACAAGGGGTTGTTCTACACATACATGATGGACACACCAAATGGTAAAACTACCTTTGGAAAGAGGTTCTGAGGGTTCTAAAACCCACTAAAAAGAGTCTGAAATGGGTCTAGGAAACATGCAAATAAAGGCCCCTTTGAAAGGCCTTGAATGGGGTTGTTCTACACATGCATCATAGACACAAAATATGGCTAAAGGGGCTCTGGACAGAGTCAAGGCAGACCTTAAAACTCACAAATAATGGCCTGAAACAAGACTTCAAATCATGTAAAATGGAGCTCCTTTGGAAGGCCAATAAAGCTAGTAAAGAGAACAAGGGGTGAGAGGGTCACCCCTCTCTGATTTTGAAGCTCAAAAACACATATTGGCCACTAAAAATTCACTAGATTTCAGTGGCCAAAAGGCCAAACCAAGGCCAATGCAAATGCTTTAATGCATAGACCTAAACATGAGGAAATGGAGCATACAAGGGGGAAGATGACCCCAAACAGAAAAAAGTTCTAAAACAAATATGTTTAGAAGATCAAAAAAAGACTTTTTTTCAGTTTATGTCAAAGTCCAAAAATGCTTGCAAATAGGGCTAAAGAATGGTGCAAAACAATGTCAAAATGGGAAAAATAGAGACTTACCCTTGTAGCCAAAGGGACCAGCAGCTTCTGGACCAAAATAACACACCTTCAATCTCTGAAAACCAGCCCCAAGTTGCTTAGAGTGATGGTGGAGGTGTTGTGCTAGGAGGTGTAGGGCAATGGTGCAAGAACAAGGGTGTTTTGAAGCTTGGAATAGAGAGATATAGGGAGAGCTGTATGTATAAGCCTTCACCAATCTTGGAACCCTTGCAATGGAAGAGGCACCTTTCCTTTATAGAAGAGAGGGCCTAAAGCTTCTCCAAGAAGCTTAAAAGCTAGCCTAAACATCCTCCATACACGTACACGTGTATGGAGGATGCATTCTGAGGCTTCTAGCTGGCACAACTGGCTTCAACTCATTGAGACAAAAAAAGAGAAAGCTGGCCGACCAGTTCAGGTGGTTGGCCGACCACTTTCCCTGGTCGGCTGACTAGGTGAAAAGGTTCAGGTGGTCGGCCGACCACCTTTTCTGGTCAGCCTGCTACTTTTTCTGGTTTTTCAGGACAAAAAATTGGTTTTCCGGAAAGAAAGGTGGTCGGCCAGTGATTGGGAAGTCCAAAAGTGGTCTGTCAGATGTCTAAATTGAAGCCCCAGAAGTTAGCTTTCCAATGGAGCAAACCTTGCATCAAAATTCCTCCTATGAAAAAAGTTATGCCTGTTTTGGTGAAGCCGCGCAGATTCGGTCCAACCGGGGTAATGCCCTACTTCAATCAACCATATCTCCCCCATCCGGACTTGGCTTTAGGAGATTCTTGAGTGAAAAATGAAGCCCCGGGAGTAAGCTTTCCAATGGTGGTAGCCTCATAGCTGAAATCCAAGTATGCAAATGAATAGGCCTGATTCAACGAGGACTGGTCGTCCCTCTCTTAACGGTTCATGGCCATTTTCTCCCCCAATTAGGTTTCTCCCCCCTTCTCTTCTTTTCTTCAAATCCAAACCCCTAAGTAAGGTGTTTTGAAAGATTTTTCAAAGATCTCATCTCTCTTTCATTCATTTCCACTTTGTCCTTGCTCGGTTTACCGAAAAGCGCAACATTTGACAAAATACGAGCCTCGGAACGTCGTAAAAATTTTATTTCAAAAACGTTTTGAAAGAGAGGGTTTTAAGGTCTAAAATCTTTTGATCAAGATTTCTTTAGTCCAAAAAGGGGTATGAAGTTGAGATTTGACTCTCTCTTTGCGGAAGAAACTGAACCTTTCCCCTGCACACCTTTCTCCACCATGTAAACCATCAGTCGCGTCCAAGTCTTAAGGGCGGTCAAAAATGGGGTGTCTACATACACAAAAACCCTTAATTCTCAAATTCTCATTTCAAAGAAAATAAATTAATTTTCTAGTGGTGCTACCAAAATCTATTGACTTCCCAAGATCTGCCGAATGTGTTGTTCGTGAGCGACACCAGACTTGATCTCGACGGCATAGCATAGGGGGATCGATTGGAATAGAGAACGTAGTTGTTCACAACAAGGTTGATCGCCTCCGTGAAGTTTCCGGCGGAGAAGGCAGCATTGCCTTTAGCCTTCTTCCTCAGCCCCTCCTCTGTTTCTTCTTGTCCCTCTCTCTGAGTCACTGAACTGAAACAAACAAACAAACAGTTTTTTTTTTCTTCACCAAAACGATCTCAGCCGTTCACTTCAAAAATGAGACACGTGGCGCTCTACCGTTACCACTCTAGAGGATCACTCTACCATTACCACTCTAGAGGATCCGAACGTGGGAGAGAGAGAGAGAGAGAGAGAGCGTGGATGTGGGTCAACACGTGGACGTGGGTATGGACGTGGGATTGGTTCATATATTTTTTAGCGTTGGATGTTGTTATTAAAAGTCATCTCAGCCATTCAAATGTCTTGGTAGGACAATTGTCTCTAGGATAAATTCAAAAACCTTCTTCCCTTATTATATATATATATATATATAAACAAAAAGCTTATTTATGGTGTTATCAAATAAGCTCTAAATTATCATTATATATTGACATCGGTGGGCCCATAGAGGTTTTTGCCCCACCACTTAGAGCCCAATTCACAGTTTAAGCACTAAAGCCCAACACCACTGAAACCCAACATTGCATCAAGAACCAATGGCATCTAAACACTTGTCCAGAGAGGAACTAGCCACGTAAGCAGACAAAGATCCTGCAGAGTTATTGTACCACACATCAACCATTAATGAGGCCCCTGCAACATTAAATGCAATAACCCCTTCACGTCGGAACGGGCAGCCTCACCATGAACAAGGCAAGCTAGAACATAGACTTTCGACTAACCTGATAGGTCGGAGTGGACAAGGAAATGATGAACAATGGATATAAGGAAGCTTTCAAGACACACAAAAGGTTAAGTTCCTTATCATTATTCTCTTTCTACTTGCCATTAATCTCTCTCTCTTCTAACTTAATAGTCAAAGGGTTTGCTGGAGGACTCCCGTTCCTCACTGGGCATTTGTGCAGATACCCCAGTGGGTTTAGTGATCAAAGAACGGTGTTGGAAGCGTGGGTCAGCCCGACTAGACCCCCAGGGATTAGCAGTATCATCAGTTGGCGCCGTTTGTGGGAATGCCACTCCGCGTGATAGTTGTGCTCATTGTTACCGGCGACCCGTCCTCGATAATTCCTCGTCATTGGCCATCAAGATGGATGGTCATAACGAGATCTATGGCTTCTCAACACAACGTTGTCGACCTCTAAGCCAACCCTTTCAATCCAAACAACCCACCTCAGTACTTCACAGAACTATCAACAACATCAACTGCTTGGCCAAGCAAAACCAGGCCTTGATCAACGCTTTGCTCTAGCGAAACCTGCTTATACCTCCTCTACCACAACAAGATATCCCTCCCAATCGGGAACAAACCCTGAGCCATCCTTTCCAACAAGCCCACCTCTCCTACTTAGACGGTCGGCAAGCCCCACCCCAAGACATGAACCCTCCACCTCGAGGCTTACATCTGTCCGTTCAAACATCTACCCCTGAAGGAGAGGCTAGTGGTGTTCAGCCTCCACTGCACTCAGGAGGTGACAATGTTCCTATTTGGGATGCGAAACTCCGAGCCATAAAACTCTAGTTTCAAGGAGTCATGCAGAACATACAGAATAAACCCACTACAACAGTCAACTCTCCGTTTGTCGCCTCCATCAGAGACAAAACCCTACCTCCCAAGTTCAAAATGCCCTCGATCGACTCTTTCGATGGCACAACGGACCCGGTTGACCATTTAGAGACTTACAGGACCCTTATGATCCTCCATGCTTTTCCTGATGAGATCATGTGCCGGGCTTTCCCTGAGATCATGAAATCAGCTACCGCCGGACTCCGTTTCTACTTTCCAACACCTAAGTGATTCTTTTTTGAGCCATTTTATTGGCGTTCGGCAACTCAGCTTCTTAATATCTGTCAGACAGAAGGGGAGTCGTTACGCAGCTTTGTCACCCGTTTCAACACCGAAGCCCTACAGGTGGCGGAAAATGACGACAAGGTCATCCTCACGGCTTTCATGACTGGTTTACGATCATCCTCCTTTGTTTTTCTCCCTCTCCAAAAACCCTCCAATCTCCATGGCTTTCATGGCTGGTTTACGATCATCCGACAGCTTTGAATCACTTCTTCTTCGCTTCTGTCTTTAGCGGCCACTCTCGACGGCCTAGCACCCCCTTCTCCGTCCTTCGCCAAGCTTCAGTGACTGCGGCGTCGATAGCCATCTGGAATTCGGCGGACCCTTTAAATTGCTCCACAGCTACCACAAATAAGTCGGGGTACACTGCCCTCTCAGATGCCAATTTGGCTCTCTCTTCTGCCAATGCCTTCTCCAAGTCTGCAATTCGCCCCTCTGTTTCTTCGTTATCTTTGATTGCCTGGTCACGCAGATCTTCGTTGTTAGCCAGGGCTTCATACAACCTTTCCTTGGTGATGGTGCAGGCTTCCTGGACTTCACCTACCTTCTTCTGCTCGCCCGCCAACTTAAACTCCAGCGATACCGCCTTGTGGTGCACCACTTCCAGCTCTGACTTGGTCACGGTGAGCTCGGCGGTAGCACGATCTGCCAAGTAGCTCCGCACCACCTCCAGTACCTCCATCTTCTTTGCCCTCTGCGCATATGCCAGCCCCTTGGCACACACACTCCTCGCAACTTTTCTCCAGCCCACTGTCTTAACCCTTAGGTTTTGCAGTTGCGCTTTCACCCCTTCCAACTGGGCCTTTAGCAGCTCTGCCTCCACTTTTACGCGCGTTGCTTTATTCAGCAGGGTAACCACCAGGGTCGTCGCCTCCATCTGCGCTAAGCAGAACCCTCTCAGGAGGTCGGCCTCTGTTAATCGTGCCATCGACCGTACGGCCGCATCCTTCACTACCCCAACGAGACGGTCGGCCGCGACCCTGGCTTCGCTCCCTTCTTCTGCTGATAGACCGGCCACCACATGCACATGGAACATGGCGGTCTTCAACGCGGCACCCATCTTTGGTGTGCTAGCCCTGACTTTTCCTTCTCCAAGACTTGGGGCCAATTCTGACACAGGCCCTTTGTTGAGTGATTGGGCCCCCAATCTCTCACTTACGGCCATTTGCTCTGGCTCCACCGCGTCCATTCTTACTTGGACACTTGGGCCCATCATTTCTCCCCCCACCGCCCTTGTCTCCTCCACCTCTACTTCTGTGGTTTCCTCCACCCTCCATTCCTTCATCTTCTTCAAAAGCGGACCCCCTTCACTCTCCTCCGCTGCCGCCCTCTTTTTCGTCTTCTTCTTTAACACCGCCTCCATCTCCTGTTTGCTCCTCTCCTTCAGCGGATCCACTGGAGGCGACAGTGGCGCAAAATCAGTCAGATCTTTGTCTCCTAACAGCTTGGGCCATGGTCGAATCCGCTCCCTCATCACCAGTTTAGGTTAGGCCCCAACTGCGATTCCTTATACATGTCTGCCTTGGCAAACGTTTTTCGCTCCTCCGTCTCTTGCGTCTTTCTCCTTGCCTCCAGCTCCTCCCATGCAGGATTCTCCTAAGTCGGCTGTGGCCCAAGACTCAAGGCGAATAGGGTTGATGGTTGGATAAGATCATCCCACTTCACACCCTCCTTCTCCCTCCACTCCTTAACCCGTTTCACCTTATTCTCAGCCTCCGCTTCTAGCCTTGGCTCCGCCGACTTCGTGGGGACTTTCTACCTTGTGCGCACCCTCCTCTCACCATTTGCTGATACATAGAACCACCTTGGTCTCCACTCCTTCACCAATGATGGTAAGCCCGCCACTAGTCCTTTGTCCACCATCGCCTGTAAGGTCACCCACGTTTCTTGCTGACCAGAGGCCTTATAGTAAGAAAAGAATTCCTCCATTATCATCGCTGCCCCTCCCCCCCGGTTGCCTATGGCCATGCGATCACGCAGGCCATTAGTATTTTCCATGCGTTGGGCATCAGCTGCCCTGGCGCTACCTCCAATCGGTTCAGTATGTCCACCACTATTTAGGGGAGAGGCAGCCTCAATCCCCCCCCCCGCAATGCTTCCTCGTATAACGTAAATTCTATCGGTCGTGGATCTGACACCCTCTCTTTAGACGTGGGCAACTTTAACTCTATCTCCGTTGGAATCTGGTACTTCCTTCGTACCTTCTCCAACTCCTCCGCCATGAATGTTGACTTGTCGGCCTTGGTGTGCCAGTGGTTCGGTTTCACTTGGCTAATTGGTCTTGCGGCTACGATCATCGTAGAGGGGCGAACTCGCGCTGCTTTCTCCGCCTCTCTTTCCTCCTTCCTCTCTGCTTTGTACTGCTCCGCCAACTCCACTGCATCATTCTCCCTCAATGCCTCTAGCCTCATGGCTAGCACTTCATCTTGAGCCATCTCTTATACGTTTCTGTGTATTGCTTCGGACGCTGGCACAAAGAAGTTCGCAAAGTATTGGAGAGGTGTGTCACATGAAACAATTCAATTCTAGGATGTGTTGGTTTTTCGCAAAGAGGTATGTAAAACGAATAACTCCAAATACCCACGGTTTGCCTATATTCCAAGGATCGAGATTAAATTTTGCCAATTTGAAAATTTCGAAAGTTTTCACCCCCGCCTTTTCCACGTCCTATATTAGTCCTAACCCTTCGCTTCCTGCTAACGCATCACCTCCATGTCACTGGATCATGCCACGTGTACAATCAGGATTCACTATCCTTTTCCCTTTTCCTGTCTATTCCACTTCACATCACCACGTGCCCCACCGCTCCTCGAGCCCCGTGCGCCGTCACCACTTCCCGCTCGGTCCCCCTTTTAGGGTCAGCCCTTCTCTCACTCGGCCATACACAATCCCCGTCTTCCTTTTTATTCCCTTCGTTAGACTGAAGCTGCACTTGGGAATGGGGGACTACTGACATCGGTGGGCCCATAGAGGTTTTTGCCCCACCACTTAGAGCCCAATTCACGGTTTAAGCACTAAAGCTAACACCACTTAAACCCAACGTTGCACCAAGAACCAATAGCATCTAAACACTTGTCAAGAGGAGAACCAACCACGTAAGTAGACAAAGATCCTGCAGAGTTATTGCACCACACATCAGCCATTAATAAGGCCTCTACAGCATTAAATGCAATAACCCCTTCACGTCGGAGCGGGCAGCCTCACCATGAACAAGGCAAGCTAGAGCATAGACTTTCGGCCAACATGACAGGTCGGAGTGGACAAGAAAATGATGAACAAAGGATATAAGGAGGCTTCCAAGACACACAAAAGGTTAAGTTCCCTATCATTATTCTTTCTTTACTCGCCATTAACCTCTCTCTCTTCTAACTTGATCGTCGGAGGATCCGTTTGAGCACTCTCGTTTCCCGCTGGGCATTTGTGCAGGTACCCCGGTGGGCTTAGTGATCAAAGAACAGTATTGGAAGCGTGGGTCAGCCCGATCCGACCCGACTTGACCTCCAGGGATTAGCAATATCATCATATATTAATGGAGTCCACTTTTATTTTTGTACCAATTCGTAAATGACATGTAAATATCTCATTTTCAAGTCATCTACCTCTCTAGGAACCTGAACAATACCGTGTTAGGGAGTCTGTAAAGACGTGTCTTGAATTTATTTTAATAATTCGAATTGTTCATAGTATAGACTTCATTGAGTAAATCATCCATAAAAAAATTCAAATTAATTAGACATTTATAACCCATAACATGATCACATTTATGTTTAGAAAAATAAACATTTAACATAATTTTAATAATTTTTTAGGGTTATTATTCGGCTTGATCATGGGTTATACTTGTTTGATTAATTTATTTTTATATAAATAATATACTTAGGCCTAGTTTGACATAATCTATTATAGCTAAAAAGTCAAAAAATTATCAAAAAATCTAAAAAGTTCATACTTTTTTAGGGTTTGGGCAGGAAATCTACGTCTGAGTACTCAGAGGGTAAAAAGACAATTTCACCCTCGATTCGGCATAAGAAATAAAATAAAAAAAGAAAACACAACGGTGCATGTCAGTGTCGCATTACATTTCCCATTGTGCAATGGCGTGACACAATGGGAGCCACAAAAACCCATGAGCCAAAAATTGAAATGCACAGAAGAATAATTTTGGTAGTTGTTATAATATTTTATCACATATTTTTTGTAAAATATTAAAAAATTATTCCAAACATACAATTTTTTTTTTACTTTTTTAATTAAAAACTTAAAAAATATATTTATATATCACATCCCAAATAATTACTTAATATATCTTATAATATAAACCATTCAATTGACGGAAATAACTCACGAGATGTGACAATTTGAGCACCCACCCAAGTCCTCTCCCTAGACAAATTCTTAAAAAAGCAAAATATTTTCTTCTTCAAAAGGAATGCTTCTCATGCAATCAATTGGAGCTTGTTCTCCTTCTTGGTTTGGGGGCAAGAAAAGTGGGAGAATAAATAAAAAAAATAATCAACTGCTAGAAAAGTGAAGTATAGGTAAACATTTTGTATGTTTCCTTTGTGTATGTTTGTCGGGAAAACAACTATTTAGACTCCATGGGTTGAAATTGTCCGTTTGGTCAACACGAGAACGGTGATTTTTGAGTATGAGGAGATTGATTTTTAAATAAATTAATTATTATTTACATTATTAAAAGTAAAATATATAAAAATAAATACAAAATACACAAAAAAAAATAATATTTTTACAAATTTTATTAATATTATCCATATTTCAAGGATTGATTCAATTCACACACATTATGTGCCTACTTTTTATAAGTCATTTCTATTAAAATATATATATTACATATCATCAAAAAAAAAAAATTCATAAAGATCGTTTAGAAATTTCAGCCAATCCATCGACCCAAAAAGCTTAGGATATATCGACCGGTTGACTAGTAACGATTTCAAAATGATTTTCATAAATTCCTTTTCGTAATTTGTAACCTTTTTTTATTATTATTAAATTTATTCATTCATTTATCTGAGAGGGAGGGGGTTCTTCTTCTAGATTCGGGGCCCACATATTTGCAGTGGGAGCTATTTTAGGGGCCTATTTACTTGAGTAGTGATTGGGAGCCCGAAAAAGGTTCCTCCGAATGCCCCGAATCTACGAAACGATGTCGTTTTGTCGTTGTAAATTTTTTTTTTTTTTTTTTTTTGGATCAGAAATCAGAAGCAGAAGGAAGACGAAGACAGAAGAAGAAGAAAGAAAGAAGAAGAGAAGAAGAAAGAAGAAGAGAAGAAGGCAGAGGGGAGGCGACGGCGGCCGGGGGGAGGCAGCTGGACGAGCTGCGACGATCCGCCGGGCTGCGACGATCCGCCGAGCTGCGACGATCAGACGATCGGCCGGAATGCACGGGCCTCTCTGTGTGTTTGTGTCTCCATTTCCTCTTCTCTCTTCTCTCCCTGTCTTTCCCTCTCTCCTCTCCTCTCTCTTTCTCCCTCTCTCTCTTTCTCCCTCTCGAATTTGAGCTCTGCAGGTCGAAAATGGCAGAAAAAAAAAAAAGAAAATTTCGAGCCACATTCGAGCCAACCATTTCGGGCCCTCAAACATTTTCCTATTTATTTGGAGGGGGGAGTGGCTAAATTAATAATGGGCGAAATTTTTTGTTGGATAATTATCCAGTAAGTTGGGAATATGGATACATAATATTTTATAATATTATAATTAATAAAGAAGGTAGATATGTGAGATATTATATTAAGTGATTGAAGAATATAAAATTTATATTAAATAATAATTGATTTAAGGCTTTGTTTGGGAATCCTCCTTTTTAGTTAAAAAGTCAAAAAGTTACTAAAATTAGTCAAAAAGCCAACAATCCATATCAAAAAGTCAAAGATTCTCTTTTCTCTCTACTTTTTGCACATCTTTTCGAAAAAAGTTAAAAATTCATCCCAAATATACTAGTTTTTTTAACTCATATTTTAGCCAAATAACTAAAAAGTTACTAAATTAGCATGTTCCCAAATGAGGCCTAAGAATACAAATAATATTCAAAAAAATATTGAATAATTTTCCCATTTTTGCCGCCTTGGACTTGGACGTTTTTCACTTGCGGCTCCCCTTCTTGTCTCCCTCACACCGCCCGAATCTTTTAGGCCCACTATTTTATTTAACAATGAATATAAAAAGATATATTTTGTATTTCATCCGATTATTTTGTTTGTTATCAAGTTGTTTGGTTTAGTTTATCTCACCTATTTATAATTTTTTTTTTAAAAATTTACAGCAGACTATTTATTATAATTTGTACTTATATAACTTAAATAATTTGAAAAAGAATGATTATCTAGGTTGGAAATTGAGACAGAAGTATTTTTAACTTATAATAAACTATACTAAACAAACTCACTTTCTATTTTTAAATTTGGTTTGCTTAATTTTTAAGACTCCAAATATAGCCAAGATAAGATTAGGGGAAAAAAAAGTTGTCGTGTTGCTGATATATTCCGCAATGAGAATAGGTAAAATGACTTAAATACTCTAAATACTTCTCTTTATTGAAAATGCTCTAAGGTGGTGCCAAGTTAGTTGTTTTTCGGTACATGAAAATGTAATTCCAATGTACCCACATCGAATTTTTTATTGTACAAATATGAATTAGTAGATAAAAAACTCTAATGTGAACATGAGAATAAATTGGGTATAATTTTTAACTTCATTTTAAGTTAGGATTGACATATTGTGATACAGTGAGAAATGAGAAAAAAATCTTTCTATCTTGAAGTCTTAGGAGTGTTAATTTTTTGTATTTAATAAATTTTTAAAAGTTTTTTTTTTTACACATTTTGTATTTTTTAAGTATTTTCAAGAAGTTTTAAAAGATGATTAGAATATTGAAAACAAAATAAAACAGATTGAAAACACCAAAAAAACTATTTTTGAAAATTAAAATCAAATAGAAATAAAGATTCAAATACAAAATTGAAGTTGTATGCCAGTACATAGGTGATATAAGGACAACAATTTGAATCTAACAAAATCTACCCTAATCAAAGAAGTAAACTAAACTAAACGACACTCCAATCAAAGGCATAACTAATAGTGTTATTTACATATTAAAAGGATTAAAAAGTAACCGAAATTCGCAATCTAAAATTTGTTTGACATCATCTATGACATCATTAATTATTGATTAGTGAATTGTCAATAAATAACATCTTAGAAGGTAGATTTTTACTTGAGTTTTATCAATCCACTGTCAAAGTAAAACCAATTATATCACAAGCAAGAAAAATGTATCTAATTCAAATTCTCTTGCACTTCTAGACCGTGGACATTATGGCTCCCTTTATTTTAAAGTGAAAAATATTTCTCTTAAATTGATTTTATAAAAAAAAATGTTTTTATTTTTGGTTTTTGACATTTAGTTGACACTTAAAACAAAAATATTTCATTATCTAAAAAAAAAATTTGAATTAATAAAGTGTCATTTATGACTTTTTAGTGAGTTAAGATACTTATTTGAAAATGCTAAATGTATTGAAAAGTTAGTGAGTGAGAGTCCACTTTGTAAAAATTGACTTATGAAAATTTTTAAAATAAGTTATTTCTGAAAAAAAGATGTAAAAATATTTTTTCTAAAAAATATTGTACTTATTTTTTGTTCAACCAAACAAAAAAAAATGAGTAAAATAGTTTTGACAAAAATATTTTATGTCAAAACAAACGGAACCTAAATTTAACTTGAAAAATTTCTTTCTCTCTATCTTCTTTTGTGTGCGTGAGAGAGAGAGAGAGAGAGATAACTTCAACATAGAATCATCACCTTGAATAAAATCATTTACACATAAACATAGGACTTCATCCTGTAAAAAGTAAATAAACAACCTATACAAATATAAATGGCTTCATTCTAGATGATAAATTTTTACCACGTAATATTTTTTAATAAAAAAAAATGTGAATAGCGAAAAAACTGAAGAATAATTTATGGAAAGCAAACAAATATATATTCAATTTCAAGGGAAACTCGTTATTGTTTTATTGTAATAGTCTTAGTTTGGTTAGGTCCGCATGACGAGTAGTCTCTAAGCACATCACAATGAAATCCCATGGAGTGGCTGCTAAGCACAGCCCTCACTGTTGTGGAGTTAAATAGGCTTATGTCAGAATCTATTGGATGTTTCGAATTGTTCATATCTTAATATACATAGAATAAAATGTATATATAAAAAAAAAATTAGTCAAATATTATTAATCCTTTCATCTACTTATATTTATATATATAAAAATGAATGACAATTATAACTTAAAATATTAAAATGAGTATAAATGTGAGTGAATGAAAGGATCAATGATATCTAATTAACTTGACTTTTTACAAATATATTTTATTTAATATATTTTAAAATGTAAATAATTTAAATTATTAAAATAAGTCCCCAAATGGGCCATTTTGTTACACGTGAAGACTAGTTTCTAAGCACACCACAATGAAATCCCATCACTGCATTCCACAGAACTTTCTCATACAGAGACAGAAGGCTTTCTTCTGGAGCAACAATAATGTTCAACTTACTTGGTTGACACTTGCCTCCAAATTTTCATGTCCTTTGACTAGTGACTCCTCAATCTTCATCAATTGTTTTCCTTAAATTTTTAGACGCTGTTTAGAAAGAAAAAAAAATTAAGTAGGAATTTGTGTTAAAAAAAAAAAAAAAAAAAAAAAAAATTATTATTATTTTACATGAAAGATGATCATTTTTAACATTTTCTTTTATGGTTTAGCAGTTGATTCAAATATTACAACTAATATAGCTTAGTCATTATTATTAGTTGTAATTAACTACTGGATGGTGGCTACATAAAAAAAAAAAAAAAAAACGTTAGAGAATAGATCCGTTTTACACACTTTATCAATTTTTTTAAACTTTTCACTTCACAAAATTATTTCCAAATTCGTAATTCAAATACAAGTTTCTACTTTACAACTATTTCTAGAAACAAGTTTTACTAGGTTGGACTCAAGAGTTAGCTCTACAAATTCATAACTTCAAATTAAATTTGACCACAATGCTAGAATGATCATATTTATATTTTATAAATATTTATCCTTTTAAGTGTTATCATTGTCGTCACAACCCAACCCTAGGGGTTAGGAATGGCAACGGGGCGGGGCGGAGCCGGGAATCACACTCCCCGTCGGCAAAAATTTCCCCGGCCCGGCCCCGATCCCTGACTAGGAAACTATCACTACCCCCGGCCCCGTCCCCTAACGGGGATCGGGTTTCCCTAACCCTAAAAACTCCTCGGTCCAAAAAAAAAAAATGGCAGATGATCAACAACATCATACATAAAGAACATATGATCTGTTATCGATCATGTATACTTACACAACAATAGATCAACAAAATCATTATACACAATAGATCAAAAAAAGGAAAATCAGAGAGATGGGAAAGGTGTTGGAGTCCTACAGCGAAGGAAAAGGACGTCGCCGTGATGTTCTTGAGCAAGGATATTGGCGACGGCGAGATAGGAAAGATCAGCGAGATCAGCGAGATCTGGAAGGAGGGAGAGGACAGCGGAGGAATCGCCACTGCCATCGGCGAGATGGGAGGAGGGAAAGGACGTCGGAGAAGCCGCTGCTAACACCATCGGTGAGCTTAGAGATCGGCGAGAAGGGAGGAAGGAGAGGACAACAGAGGAGCCACCCGCCACCGCCGACGCCGTGAGAAGCACCTGCAGAGAAAGAGAGAGAGAGAGAGGCGAAACAGTTTGTGTATGTGTGCTCAGCCAAACCCTAACACATACACATATATTATATATATAAACAGGGGCAAACTAGTAATTTCACGTCGGGGGGCAAGCGGGACAGGGATCGGGGATCGGGGTTGGGCCAGGTCCGGGACTGAAACATGCATCTCCGTCCCCAGCTCGAATATCATTGGGGATTCAATTTTTAATACCATCCTCGGCCTGTTGGGGTATTTTTCGGGGAATAACCGCTCAATTCGGGGTTGGGGGATCAAGTCCCCGTCGGGTCGGGTTCCGATTGCCATCTCTACTAGGGGCTTAGGGTTGGAATCGCAGCTTACTAACTTTTTTTATTTGTAGCAAATTAAACTGCTGTAACAACCCCAACCTCTGATTAACGTTAATCCGTACTTAATTATGTCTAATGGTAATTTAGGAAGGATTTGGGATTAATTTACATGTGTATTGCATTATTTTTGTGTTTCTATTTGTTTGCGATAAAATGACCTGTTCATGTCTTTGACTTTAAACTGCGAATTGAAAACTTTATCGGCGATCGATTTAGAAATTGATTTGTGTTTTATACTCGTAAGAATATATGTGATTTTATGGTAGGTTTAATTAAAATTTGATTTGGTTTGATTAAATTAGATTAAATAACATTAAATTATATTAGTTAAATTTATTACCAAATTGCCATTGAGTGGTCTATTACCTAAGGCAACCTTGAGATTGATTCATACATTTGTTGCATCTTTTCATCATCCCTTGAGAGACCAAATCGTGGAAGAGAGTAGGAGATAAGGGAAAAGCTTAGTTTCAACAAGATTTTGCTTGGAAGTTGGAGGAATTGTAGAAGAATTGCATAATTGAGCCTCCATACTTGGAATTGAAGACCCAAGATAGGAAAATCATCTTTTTGATTGTGAATTTAAGTTATATCTTGCATGGTCTATGGTAAAATTGAAGATTAAAGTCAAGAATTGGTTTACATGTTGTATTGAGTAGTAATTCATGCATGCATGTGCACATTATTGAGTTTTGAAGTTATTTTCATGAATTCCCCACATGCATGTCCATATTTGGGTTATAGTCCATGAATTCACCATGTTTTGAGCTCAAATCTTACATTTGGTCATGTTTTAGAGCATTAGATTTCTATTAAACACTTACATGTTAAGTTCTTGCATTATTCTTGAAGTTTCTTTGGATTTGGTGTTCAATTGTCTCACATTTGGGCTTGATTTTACAAATGATCTTCCAAACATAGTGTATTGTTGGTTTTCAAGTGTTTTCTAGAAAATTGGCCCAAAAGGTTGAGTTTTGGTGTGTTGAATTCTTGGTTTGAGCTTTGAAGACAAATCTGGAAATTCTAGATTTTGGCTTCCTCGCTTGAGCGAAGGATTCCACGCTCGAGCGACTACCTTTTGTTCAGAGCTCCGCTCAAGCAAAAGAGTGTTGGCTCGAGCGTAGATTGCAAGCTCTCAGGTTTTTGGTGCACACAGACGCACGCTCGAGCGAAGAGACCTACGCTCAAGCGAAGAGCTGTGTCTCGCGCTCGAGCGAGCATCGAGCGGGGATTTTCAACAACCAGTACTTTTGCATTTTTACAGACTGCTCGAGCGAAGGAGTTTACACTCGAGCGACTCCTCTGTTTTGGTAAGCTCACTCGAGCGAAGATAGCCACGCTCGAGCAAGACCCCTGTTTTCAGCAAGTTTTAAAAAATGTTTTCCAAGGCATTTTTGCATCCTCATTCTATCCTAGGCATTCCTAGGCCATGTTTAAGACTCCGTAGTGACGATTAAGGGTTGGAAACACATTAAGAGCCAACGAAGTAAATTATGTACGATTAGATTGTGTGTTTCAAGTGTGTGCCTATTATGTGTTATGTAGGTCACGTGCCGCGTACTGTTTGACTAATCTGCTTCGTCTGTCTGTCTCAAGGCCAACTATGAGTAATAACTTAGTAAAGTTATGTTCAACTGTATCTATTTTCTGGGTGACAAAATAAGATCTATTTTCTGAAATGATATATTCTGTACAATGAATGATTGGCCAATTTCTGTTATGTATTCGTGATATCCTTAGCATCATGTGATATCTGTTGGCTGTTATCCGGTATCAGAGGTTTCTTTATGGAACTTAATCTGTCTGTACTCTATTACCCGTACCGGAGGCTCCCTCACCGGGGCTCAGAGTATCTGTTCTCTGTTACCCAGATCCGGAGGTTCCTTTATGGAACTGGTTAGTCGTAACCCTCACGTATCTGTATCTGTTCTGTATCTACTCTGTTAATGCTAATGGATGTATCACGTAAATGTAAGCATGACTCATGATTTCTGTATATGATCTGGGCAAACTATGAATTTGATATAAAACTGAATTATGATTTCTGAATTTGTACAAACTCATTCATTGCAACCCCTTTACTCTGTTATTGTTCACTGGGCCTTCGCTCATAGTTTATATTATGTATGTAGGTGAGCCAGCATGTGACCAGGGCCAGAGTTGACGGCCTCTAGTTCTGTTTTTGTCAACCAACCGTTGTGCCTCCCGAGGAGGCTCCGATCACAGTGTAGTTGCATGGCTGTTTTTGTACTTATGCTAGTCTCTGTGACTGTTTGTAAAGTCAGGTCTTGGGAAGTACACTTCTGTAGATATTTGTAAATATTGGTGTCCTTTGACTGGCATGCTTATGTATATATATAAGTTTTGAAATCTTCTGTCCTATGTATGTTATCACAGCTCATTGGACCTTGTCTATTTTGTATAATTGCTTCCGCAGCCCCTTATTTTGTGCTTATATGTCAAGAGGCCTTCAGTAATCCACGAATTACTGGCCGGTTACGATGCTAAACCTACCGGGATGGGTTTGGGTCGTGACAACTGCGCAAGCAAAAATAAAAATAACTAAATAGGAAATTACTCCATTTTACTATTTTAATAAAAGAAAATATATTTATAGGGCTTTTATTACTCTATTATTCAGTGACCGGCCCCAAATAGAACAAAAGGGAGCAAAAATAAATAAAAAATAAAAAAAGAAAGACAAAATAGTGGTTCAACATCAATCAACGTGTGGGTTCCATTTCGTGAGGCTATGGGTTTTCCCCTACATCTCGTCACCTGAAATGGTAACAGCTATAAGCACACAGCAGAGTGAGAAATATTATGCCAAGAGTATAGGGAATACAAAATAACTATGGATAGTTAGTTAAGTCAAAACATTTACATAACTCAATTTGGTAAATAAATCATTTAAGTTGCAGAAACTGAAATACATAAATTATATAAATAAATAACCATAACCACGGTACAAAATAGAACAGAACAGATGTCACAGAAGTGACAATCAGAACAGAGGTTAATGGATATATGACAAACAGAGGACCACAAATTGGCCAAACAGAGGCCAATGGTTATTTAAATCTCCCAAGGTGTGAGACTCCTGTGGTGATTCTTACAAAATATAATTGTTTATAAGGTCATAGTCAAATATTCTTTAAAATTTAAACAAACGTATCCATGGATTTTATTTAAACAAATAGAGTTTAGAAATTAATCCACGTAAGTGAAATATTTCTAAAACATAACTTGAATTAATATAACTTGTATAAAATAAATTATGGTAAGTCAAAATATACGTAAAATATATTATGGTAACTCAAGGTATAATATAATTCACCTTAATATTGACCCTTAGCCTTACTCCACTATCACAACCTTCCTACTATACGTTTCTTACTTCAGTACTTACGTACCTCTTTTTTTTCCCCTTTCTTTGTTTTCTCCTTCCACAGATTTAAGCAACTTCTCTCTATTTATAGGGAGGTAAGACCACTATCTGGCCAACACGTGGTCGATCTTGAATCCTTCCACAGATTTGTTTCAATCTCACCTGGATATGCTATTTACTAACATAGATTTATAGTTATTTTAATAAATGTTTATGGTAATTACACTTTTGCCCAATAACCATATAAATAAATTAATCCCTAATTAAATTACACTTTATCGTATACCAACAGAAAATTAATTAATTATTTTACTACCACACCCACTATTATTATTATTATTATTGTTATTATTATTTATTTACTCTTACTTTTATATTTATTTATTTACTATATTTAACTCTAATTTGACCCAACTAGTATTATAATTCTATATTTCTGTTAATTTGGCCCCAAATAATAATTCCTAATTAATCCCATATTTGATAATCTAATACCAAATTGGATTCTGTATTTATTATTATTTATTTAATAATATATTATCATATACATTCACAATTATATATAACTATAAGTATTTATGTGATATTTAATTAACGTTCAGGGTGTCACATTTCTCCCATTCTAAATAGAAGTTTGTCTCCAAACTTGACGTATCTTAATTTTCGAAGAGGTGTGGATACTTGGCTCGCATTTGAATTTCTGTTTCCCACGTAGCTTCTTCGATACAATGATTTCGCCATAATACCTTTACCAATGGTATGGTCGTGTTTCGGAGAACTTGATCACGACGATCGAGAATCTGCACTGGTTGCTCTTCATAAGAGAGATCCTCCTGAACTTCCAGATCATCGTAATCAACAATGTGCTCTGGATCTCAAAGGTACCGCCAAAGCATTGAAACGTGAAACACATTGTGGACATTGGATAGTTCGGGTGGTAGTGCAAGGTGATAGGCTACAGGACCAATCATTTCTAGTATCTCGAATGGCCCGATGTAACGTAGGTTTAACTTTCCTCACTTTCCAAATCGGATCACTCCTCTTGTTGGTGAGATCTTGAGGAACACATGATCTCCTACTTGAAATTCCAAGTCCCGTCTTCGAGTATCTACATAACTTTTCTGGCGGCTCCGAGTAATGCGAATTCGCTGTTGGATGAGTTGGATTTTCTCACTTGTGACTTGCACGATCTCGAGGCCTAATAATTTCCTGTCCCCGACTTATTAAGGGACTACATGATTTTGATTGACAGAAAATGCGCCAACTTCGTCAATCAGTCTACTATAACCCATATTGCATCATTCTTCGAAAATGACTGTGGTAGCCCGACCACAAAGTCCATAGTAATGTGTTCCTATTCTCATTCAGGAATAGAGAGTGGTTGCAGCAGTCCTGCAGGTCTCTGATGTTCTACTTTAACACGCTGACAATGCAGACATTTGGAGACATGGCTTGCTATGTCTCTTTTCATTCCTATCTGCCAGTTGTGTTCCTTCAGATCATAGTACATCTTTGTGTTGCCAGGGTGGACTACAAATCTTGAGTTATGAGCTTCCTCCAGCAGCTTATTTTTGAGTTCCGGGATATCGGGTATGCAAATTCGATTTCAAAATTTCAGTATCCTATTGCTTATAGTAAAATAGGATCAGGCGTGTTTCTTTGTTCATTGTACTTTTTCTTCAAAAGTTTATCTTCACTTTGGCGCCCTTTAATCAGTGTAGGTTCCACGGCTATGTTGGCGAGTAGCCATTGATCTTACGAAAAACGAGAGTACATGCCAAACCTCTCGTCGTCTTTTGACTCAGTGCGTTTGCCACCACATTAGCATTGTTTGGATGGTGATGGATCTCTACATCATAGTCTTTCATAAATTCTAGCCACCGCCGTTGCCTCATATTCAGTTTCTTCTGTGTGAACAGATATTTAAGGCTCTTATGGTCAGTGTAAATCTCGCAGGTTGTACCGTAAAGATAATGACGCCAGATTTGGAGGGCAAAGATTACCGCAGCCAATTCCAAATCATGAGTCGGGTAGTTCTTTTCGTGAGTCTTTAATTATCGCGACGCATAAGCAATAACTTTTCCGTGGTGCATGAGAACGCAACCCAAACCATTGTATGAGGCATCACTATAAATTACGAACCCATTTGCTCCTATAGGGAGTGCTAGTATAGGAGCTGATACAAGTCGACTTTTTAATTCTTGAAAACAACGCTCTTGTTTATCAGTCCATTCGAAGAGTGTATTGTTCCGAGTTAGCTGGGTCAAAGGTGATGCTATTTTTGAGAAATCTTGCACGAAGCATCGATAATAGCTAGCTAGACCCAGTAAACTTCAGATTTCTAACACATTAGTAGGTCATGGCCAGTCCATGATTGCTATAACTTTTTGGGGGTCAATTGAGATGTCATCTTTGTTAATGACGTGACCGAGAAAGTGTACACTAGTGATCCAGAATTCGCATTTCTTCAACTTGGCATAACGTTTGTGATCACATAGTGTTTGTAGAACTGCTCGCAAGTGCTGCTCATGGGCCTCTGGCGACTTGGAGCATATGAGGATGTCGTCAATGAAGACGATGACGAACTCATCAAGATAGGGTTTGAACACTCGGTTCATGAGGTCCATGAAGGCTGCTGGGGCATTTGTGATGCCAAAAGGCATGACAAGAAACTCGTAGTGCCCGTAACGGGTTCTGAAGGCAGTCTTTTCGATACTTTCCGTTTTGAATTTAGTTGATGGTAGCCAGAACGCAAGTCGATTTTGGAGAATACTTGGGCATATTGAAGTTGATCGAACAAGTCATCGATTTGCGGTAGAGGGTACTGATTCTTGATGGTGACCTTGTTTAGCTCCCAGTAATCGATGCATAATCTCATCGTGCCATCATTTTTCTTCACGAACAATACTGGAGCTTCCCAGGGTGAGGTACTAGGTCGAATGAAACCTTTGTCTAGTAATTCCTGGAGTTGAGTCTTCAGCTCTTTCAATTTTGTCATCGACGTACGATAGGGAACTTTTGATATTGGTTGTGTGCCAGGTTGGGTTTCAATGGTGAATTCGATTTCCCGATCAACTAGAATACCGGGTAGATCTTCAAGAAAAACATTCAGAAATTCTCGAACCACGGGGATTGCATCAACGGTGGGGGCCCCTTTTTTGTGTACCGATTATATAACAAACAGACTTAGTCTGTGTCAGAATCGGAATGGCCTTCGTTAGAGGACAATGCCAACCATCAACATTATCATTAGTATATTTTTTAGATAACACAACAATAGAGGGGGCCCTCATTTGCGAATCTTCTGGCATGTCACTCGTAGAATACTTCAGATACCCCTTCATTTTACAATACGTAATCCCCCTTTTAATATTCAAATTTTCAAGTCGATACTTCACCATCCATGGCACCTAATTGTCGTTAATTGAACAATATACATTCCCATAATAGACTAACTCGCATTGACAATCCACTGGAAAAATAAACCACGCCTGAAAACAGTCATTTCTAACTTCCGATCATAAGCATTTACTCTGGCCAATCCACTGGCATTGGGTGTGCAAAGGGGAGAATATTTTATCAATTTTTTATCAACCTTAATACTTTTTGTTTGTATCTTAACCTCAATTGAGAAAATAAATTAGGCAACGCAAGTTCAATACAACTGAAATCACTTGCTGAAACACCTTCAACAACACCAGTTTTTATATCGTCCATCTCCATCAACTTGAACATTAGAAATAAAAATAAATAAAATTACAATTCTAAACAGTTTTAAAGTACATTTGACTCCTTAAAGTAATTTTGCATTCTTTTCCACTAACAGTAGCAGCCACTAAATATATGGCACCCTTTTGAATACTTCCAACATTTCCTAACAGCGTATCTTTGTAGTCTGTCCAAACATCAACTGGGAAGAACCGGTCCACAACTTCTATCCCATGACGAACGTACTCTTTGTCCTTGCCACCAACGAGCTTGAATCTCATTTTCTTTAGCATTCAAAACCGGTCGGATTGGTCAAGATCAATAATTCAGGTCTCAGGATTACCCTCATAACTCCAATAAATATCTTGTCAGGTGTGGGGACAGAATCTGACGGACTATTATCACTTATGATGAAAAACAATATGTGGTGGACCATAGCTTCGTCTTTAGCATCTTGTCCCAATTTAACATTCCTAATTAATTTTATACCCTTAACCAGGATCTTGTCTGATTGACGGTCACATCTCTTATTACCCAACTCAATACCATTAAGCAATCTCGCCACACCTTTATTATCAAATTTAACGTCCCTTAATTATTCATCGTACAGCTGTAACTTCCTTACTCCCCTCTTAGTCTTCTTAATATAACGCGGAATATTCTGAACGTACCGTCGACGAACATACGCCGCCTTAAAAGGTGCACGACCACGGTAACTCCGCTTATATCCACTGACCGCTGGTGTCCTTGACCTCCGGTACGCAAGAGGAGTCCGATATTGGCTGCTTCCTATTCTTTCCATTTTTTATAAAACACTCCAAATCTTTTATCTTACAAATTCTGCAGATTCTCTTACCTCTGCTAACCCTTCTGTTCAGACCCCTTAGCTTTGATATATTTGCCCTCTGCTCCTCGTACGCCGGAACAAACTTCGCCGGAGCTGACCGCCGGCTCTCTTCCCACAGTCTTATTTGCCACGTCAAAAAGCGATCTATACATATTTGAGTGAACTGCCCGTAATTCTCGAGATACTCTTCTAAAGAGTACAACATTGTATACCAAATAAATCAACAAAAAAGACAAAGAAATAGAGGGACGAAACAAGGAACCAGAAAGCAACTTCCCCACAATAGCTATCCCACTGCAAAAGCATATTCCTCTCTGCCACAAAATATTTTATGGTACCAAATATATAGCAAAATTGGCCCGCATGTAAGGACGAAGATTCCCCATTCAAAACAATTTAAGCACATTTATTTTCCCGCCTTTGCTTTATGTATATTATTCTGACAGCATCTATTCTTTACAACCACGCAAACCACCAGAAAAGCGACACATGTATAGCACTATCTGGCAAAGGAATCAAAAGTACTCACACCACTCACACTTGGGCCCAGGTGTGACTTCCTTTTTACCATATCCATACATGTGTCCATAAGTACATCAATGGACGACCTAGATCAGCGGGAGGGGGGGCGCTTGTAATATTAATACAGCGCCCCTCCAGTCACACCACTCACACTATTCACACCAGGTTAAAAACTAATAAGGAGGCCTTGTACGGCTGGTGTGAGTTCACTGTTACCACTACAAAATGCCTCGCCAAGCCTCTTTCCGTTTTTATGTCAAGAATGTTTTCCTTACCTACCCACAATGCCCATGCCCAAAAGAACAACTCTTAGAACTCCTCCAATCTCTCCTTCAACTAGCCTGTCAGTCATACTACATACTTGTCGTAAGGGAGCTCCATAAAGATGGAAACCCTCACCTCCATGCCATGGTTCAATGCACGAAGAAGATCCAAACCTCAAACTCGAGATTTTAAGATCATATCAAAGTTCCCAATGCGGAGGGGAATCAAGTCTACATATAAGGTTTTGCCTTTTAGGAATATAGCACAAGATCCGTACACGTCAGTACTACAAGCAGACTTACCGGAAGGAAAAGACACATACAATATATATCCTAATGGTTCGAGTGTTGATGCCAACTTGGCAGTAAAGTGTGGTGCAACAAAAGAATGAGTTGGCCCCGAGTCAATGAGGACATGAGCTAAATGACCATGGATAGAAAGTGTACTTGACACAACATTTTCAGTAACTTCTAGTTTTCCAAGCACCAAGGCAAAAGCCCTTCCTTGGCCTTTTTGGTCCTTCCTTTCTCCTCCAGGTCCTTCGGGTTTCCTGACTGGGCCAGAGGGGCTGGCTGTAAGATTAGTCAACTTTGGACAATCCCCCAGCAAGTGGCCAATTTGACCACATTTAAAACATGCTCCTGTGTCTCGATGGCATTGTCCCTAATGAGCCTTTCCACAAGTGGGACAAATTGGAACAGTGCCACATCGAGGGTTGGCAGGACCTTGATGGCCTGACCTGGTTGTGCCCATATTCACCTTTTTAGGAGGCACAACACCGGGTCTTCTGTTGTCTTTTTCTCATAATCACTTCTTGTGACTTGGTTCCCCGAAACACAAGGCTTTAATCCATTTTTTTGCAATGTACGCCCAGTCTACCACTTCTGCATAAGTTGGCAGTTTCAAAACCTCGAGCCTGTCTTTAATTTCAGCATCCAATCCTGCTTTAAATTTTCTTGCTTTTCGAGTTTCGGTAGGGATAACGTATGTTGCAAACCTAGCGAGTTGAGTGAACTTGCTTTCGTATTTAGCCACCGTCATGGTTCCTTGCTTTAGATGTATGAATTCGGATGCCTTCTGTTCCCGCAATGAATTTATGAAGTATTTTTTATAAAATACTTCCAAGAATATTGCCCAAGTCGTAATTTCTTCTTTGGCCAGAGTGAGAAGCCACCATTCCTATGCATTGTCTTTGAAAGTGAAATTGGTGAAAGTTACCATTTGTCTTTCGGTGCAGGGCAGGGCACGAAAAATATTTTCCATGTCTTTAACCCAAGCGTCTGCTACTATTGGGTCTGGGCCGCCGGTAAACATGGTGGGTTTAAGATCTTGGAACTGTTTGATCGTAACCGGCTCTTCTCGCTGTTCCGGCATCCCATTATTGGTGTTAGTTTGCAAGGCTTGCAAAAAGCTAATAACCGCTCTTTCCATTATTCTTTCTATCGATTCAGTGCCACTGATTGATGACTCACTTCCATTACCATTATTGGCCATTCTACAAAGTAATAAACGAGGCATTACATTCACAACGCAACATATATATAAGCATGTGTAGCGCAATCTATATTTATATAAAATGTTAACTTTATATTTTTTTACAATTCATATTACATCAGTCAGAATATGTTAGTGTCCCATTCCTGTGGTAAACAAAAGCAAAAAGATAACAAACAAAGGGATTAGAACACATCATGGTCAGCATACAAAAAGATTTTCTTCTACCAAAATCTAGAGTGGTGGGTCAAATGGGCCGAAAACCCATGGGAAATAGTGTTGCATAAAAACCAAAACACATCTATGCTGTCTGGACTGTGAAAATGGGGACGGACTGTACGTATCCCAAGAATGCTCAATCAACAATCCAGCCAGGCGTCTCAATATATGACAAGTCATTATTAAAGTCAACATTTTGAATATTAATTATCTCTAGCGGGTTAGGGACTGTGGTGAAAATATAGTCCTCAGGGTACACGTTCTCCCTTCTGGCCACAAAATCTGGGGGTAAAGGGCCTATAATATAGTGCAGGCGGTCATGTCCCGGGGTAACGCCAAGGATGCGAGTGGGTCCAAGAAAACGTCTGCGTATATCGACACGACTTTGCCTTCACAGTAAATATGGTCAACCTGGATATAAACTGGCTGACCCATCAACTAGGCAAGGCTTGGGTGCAGTCCTCTGATTATGTCCTCTGAATCTCCCCAACCCTTAGGTGAGGCGGGGGCGGGGTGCTTGGCTAAAATCTCGTCTAAATTAATAGCCTCGAGCTCATCCCAAAATGCATCATCAAGATTAATCTCTGACATCCCTACAACACCAAAATAAATGTGAGATTTTACACCAAAGGACTAACGTTGCAGGTAAATATTTATTATTATTATTTATTTATTATTTTATTTTATTTTATTATGTTTATTTAGCTATAGAGTTTTATTTATAGATTTATTTATAACTTTTCGAACTTCCTGATCAAATTAAAATAGTTTTTTTTTTTTTTGAACCGTTGTTCTGATACCACCTTTGTCACGACCCAACCCTAAGGGCTTAGGGTTGGAATTGCAACTTATTAACTTTTTCTATTTGTAGCAAATTAAACTGCACAAGCGGAAATAAAAATAATTAAATAGGAAATTACTCCATTTTACTATTTTAATAAGAGAAAATACATTTATAGGGCTTTTATTATTTTATTATTTAGTGACCGGCCTCGAGTAGAACAAAAGGGAGCAAAAAAAAAAAAAAAAAAAAAGACAAAATAGTGGTTCAACATCAATCCACGTGCGAGTTCCATTTCGTGAGGTTATGGATTTTTCCCTGCATCTCGTCACCTGAAATGGTAACAGCTATAAGCACACAGCAGAGCGAGAAATATTATGCCAAGAGTATAGGGAATACAAAATAACCATAGATAGTTAGTTAAGCCAAAACATTTACATAACTCAATTTCGTAAATAAATCATTTAAGTGGCAGAAATTGAAATACAAAATTATATAAATAAATAACCATAACCACGGTACAGAACAGAACAGAGGTCACAGAAGTGACAATCAGAACAGAGGCCAATGGATCCATGACAAACAGAGGATCACAAAGTGGCCAAATAGAGGCCAATGGTTATTTAAGTCCCCTAAGGTGTGGGACTCCCGTGGTGGTACTTACAAAACATAATTGTTTATAAGGTCATGGTCAAATATTCTTTAAAATTTAAACAAACGTATCCATGAGTTTCATTTAAACAAATAGAGTTTAGAAATTAATCCACGTAACTGAAATATTTTTAAAACATAACTTGAATTAATATAACTTGTATAAAATACATTATGGTAAGTCAAAATATACGTAAAATATATTATGATAACTCAAAGTATAATATAATTCACCTTAATATTGACCCTTAGCCTTATTCCACTATCACAACCTTCCTACTATAAGTTTCTTACATTCAGTACTTACGTGCCTCTTTTTTTTTTTTTTTACTTTCTTTGTTTTCTCCTTCCACAGATTTGAGCAACTTCTCCCTATTTATAGGGAGGTAAGATCACTATTCGGCCAACACGTGGCCGATCTTGAATCATTCCACAGATTTGTTTCAATCTCACCTGGATATGCTATTTACTAACATAGATTTATAGTTATTTTAATAAATGTTTATGGTAATTACACTTTTGCCCAATAACCATATAAATAAATTAATCCCTAATTAAATTACACTTTATCGTATACCAACAGAAAATTAATTATTTATTTTACTACCACACCCACTATTATTATTATTGTTGTTATTATTATTTATTTACTCTTACTTTTATATTTATTTATTTACTATATTTAACTCTAATTTGATCCAACTAGTATTATAATTTCATATTTCTGTTAATTTGGCCCCAAATAATAATTCCTAATTAATCCCATATTTGATAATCTAATGCCAAATTAGATTCTGTATTTATTATTATTTATTTAATAATATATATCCAAATTCGATTCTGTATTTATTATTATTTATTTAATAATATATTATCACATACATTCACAATTATATATAACTATAAGTATTTATGTGATATTTAATTAACGTTCAGGGTGTCAGAACTATATTAATAATAAACATGAATGGTGGAAATCTTTTAAACTAACGCAATGAACAATTTGTCCAATTTTTAATGAATTCTAACAATTGCCCTTAAAGACATTTGTTAACATGCTTAAAATTATTGTACACTTATTTTTTTTAAAAGTATGTGTGATAAATAATGTATAATTATTTAAAACTTGTTAACCAATGTTCAGTTGACACTTGTTAAAAAAATAAAATACACTTCACAATTATATTCTACAAATTTTACTTACTAGCCTTGATCGTTACAAAGGGCAATGCTACCACATCGAGCCTGTTACTAGAGAAGAAAGTCAATTTGTTGCTTATGTAACGTATCATTTAGACCATTTTGAAGAAGGTTATGTTACTAACATGTTACTTCCATTGTGGGTAAATCTAACATGGGTATTACCTTTCTACTCATTTCAACTTTCCTCAAGCAACCAATAAAAGTTTCTGTTACCTGTACTGCTATTATCACTTTGCAGTTATATGTTCCGTTTAATTACTGCGTTGTTCTTGATTGGAAATGGGCAATGAAATTTTTATCAAACACACACACACAATATATATATATATATATATATCACTTGTCAGTTCTATTATTTATGCCTTGATTTATAATGTCTATTGCTTTCCAAATCAACGAGCTTGAGTAAAATTATATAAAACTTAAATATTTAAGCCAGTATTATATCTAAGATTTTGGTGTAGGCAATTCTTGGTATGCTTGTTGGACAATCTTCATTGTATTTAATGAAATAAATTATGTTTGTGTACTAAACAACAAACGGAATAACAACAAACGAAATTCAAAAGAAATATAGGAAAAGAGAGAGATAGTTTGATTACAAAAATCAAACCAAAAAATAAAAATAAATAGATTTTTATTTTGTTACAAAAACAGAAACAAAATCAAAATCTGATTTAAATAAATAATAATAAAACAGAAAATAAATTAACAACTTACTTGATTAATTTCTTGAACAAACTTTTGATCAAGTCCAGTGTTTAACACTGTGTCCTTAAGACAGATTCGTTCTCTTCACGGTGCTTTCAGATTTATGAACGTCTATCTCCCAAGATAAAATGATCAACAATAAATAAAAGCAGCACTATAATTTATTCACAAAGCGAACACACTTAGTATATACACTCTTTCTCACAGAAAATTAATAGAATTAATGCAGCAAAATGCAAAGATAAATTACAATAAACAAGAATGAAAATCGAAGTAAAAACATTAAATGAGGGCTGCCTATTTATAGATGGAGTAGTGACTGTACAGATTTGAATGAACATGTATGATACCTGTTCGGACAGATCTGGTTTGATTTTCAAATAGACAAACTGTTTTGGGTTTGAACAGATTCGGATCTGTTGGACAGATATGAGACTGTACATTGGACAAATTTGAATTCAAACTGTGCAGAATATGAACTAGACAGATTTGAATTAAACTGTATAGAATTTGAAGAGGTGCAATCAGATTTGAATTCAAAAATTGAAGACAGATTTTATTTTGCCAAAAATAAAATAAAATTCAAATGTTTTTGGACCAAAAAGATAGGTATTGGACCGGAGAAGCCCAACCCAACCTCACACCCGTGCCCAAGCCCAAGCCCAAGCCCAGCTCGTCCGACCGGACGGACGGCAGCGGCGGCGCGCGCGCGTGGTAATTTTTGGGTCCAATGGATCTAGCCTATTTTGCCCATAACCTCTTTCTCTACAAAACTTGGATGCCCCTTGGGGCCTACCCTTGTTCCAATCTCATGCCTTATAAACCCACTCAAAGTTTTCCATCAAATCAATGTGCGACAAGCCTTTATTAAAACATTTAAGAAATTTCACCAAAAACACCATTTCCATGAAGCTCTCTTTGGCTTTAATTTCCCATTCATCTAATAATGGTTTTGAGCAACCAAATATACCACGTGAATCATAACGCGACATAGAACGCATTACCACTTTGACCAGCGAAATTCGGCGCGTGGGTCCCACCTAAAAATTAGACCGAAGTTTAGAAAAAATTATGTTTTTCCATATTTTTTCAAAAACCATTTGATGACAACGGAAATGCAACAATATGCAGAATTTGTGGAAAGAGTATCAATCGAAAATATCTTGCATCGGGATTGGTAGCTTTCGGCTTTGAACCTTCTCTAGTGATAACCTATCAGACTTACTAGCTAACCAATGGACGCGATGCCTTGAATTGTTCAGCCGTTTGTGTAAGTCAAGACAATAGAATTCACACAAAATATCCTTTGACATATCGTGGTTCTCACGGTCGTGTTCATTTTGGCCTTGAACGCTCTTGGTTTTCTTGAGTGCTTTTAGAGAATTTAGCCTGTTTATTCTCATAGAACCGGCCCTAGTTCGACACTCATATAGGTGATTCTTATTGTGAGTATCTCTTATACTCGTCTTGATTTTATGCCAAAATCAAGATATAAGTAATTATTAAAAGCAAAACTTATCCTAAAACTCCTACATACGACACATGTTACAGATATCACTCTTACCATAGGAATAGGTAGGGAATTTTAATCCCTTGGTGATTTCTGGCGAGCCACACATGACTTAGTTGTCCCTTTGAACTTAGTTCTTGGGATCTCTAGTCATATAAGTAGGGTTACCATTATGATAACTCTTATGTAATAGGCTTTAATCCCATCTCCTTCGATGAACTATACACTTGCTCTTTTGTCAAACCTTTTGTTAACGGATCCGCAATATTCTCTTTAGATTTTATATAATCTATTGAGATTATTTTATTTGAGAACAATTGCCTTATGGTATTATTTCAACGACGAATATGTCGTGACTTACCATTATACATATGATTTTGTGCCCTGCCTATTGCTAATTGACTATCACAATGAATGCAGATAGCTGGCACAGGTTTTGGCTACATTGGAATGTCTTCTAAGAAGTGACGAAGCCATTCTACTTCTTCCCCTACTTTGTCTAAAGCAATGAACTCAGATTCCATTGTGGATCGTGCGATACATGTTTGTTTCATGGATTTCTAAGAAACAATAGTGCCTCCCAGAGTAAAGACATATCCACTACTGGGTTTTGAACCTTTAGTATCCAATATCCAATTGGCATCACAATAACCTTCGAGTACTGCTGGATATCGAGTAAAGTTCAAACCATGATCACAAGTGAATCTTAGATATCGAAGAACCCGAATGATCGCCTTCCAATGGTCTTCTCCGGGGTTACTAGTATGCCTACTCAATTTACTGACAACATAAGCTATATCAGGACGAGTACAACTCATTAGGTACATTAAGCTTGTAATGATTTTGGAGTATTTTAATTGAGACACCACATCACCTTTATTTTTCAATAAATAAATACTGATGTCTACAGGTGTTCTATCTATATTCATATCATCCTTGATAAATTTACTAAGAATTTTCTCAATTTAATGTGATTGAGATAATGCATATCTGTCAGATGTTTTAGTAATTTTCAATCCTAATATTACATTTGCGACCCCCATATCTTTCATATCAAATCTTTTGTTCAGCATTTGCTTAGTTAATTTGATCATGTTTTGACTATTTCCAATGATAAGCATGTCATCCACATAAAGACAAACTATGACATATCCTTGGTTAGTGTTTTTAACATAGACGCACTTGTTACATTTGTTTATCTTAAACTCATTAGTAAGCATAGAAGGATCAAATTTTTCATGCCATTGCTTAAGCGCTTGTTTTAATCCATAAAGAGATTTTACAAGCTGACAAACTTTCTTTTCTTGCCCTGGCACTACAACCCCTTCGGGTTGCTCCATATAGATCTCTTCATTTAGATCACCATTTAAGAAAGCTGTATGAACATCCATTTGATATATCTCTAAATTATACAACGCTGCTATGTCAATAAGCATGCGGATGGATATTATTCGTATCACAGGAGAATATGTGTCAAAATAGTCTAGACCTTCCTTTTGTATGTAACCCTTTACTACAAGTTTTGCTTTATACTTGTCTATTGAACTATCTGCTTTCATTTTTCTCTTGAATATCTACTTATATCCATGAGGTTTAGAACCAGGTAGAAGATCCACCAATTCCCAAGTATGATTTTGCATAATGGATTCAATTTCATTATTAACAGTCTCTTTCCACAAAGGTGCTTTGAGGTTCATTTTCTAACAAATATGTCAGAAAATCTGGACCAAAGGATTTTGATGTTCTTACTCTCTTACTTCGTTTTGGTTCATCATCAATTAAATCCTGTTGGTCAAGACCATTACTAGTCTCTTGTGTTTGATTGTCATCAGTCTCTTGACTTTGTGTACAATCATAAGTTCTTTTCTGTGGACTTAATTTTTGTCCTTTCTTGTAAGGAAAGACATGTTAAAAAAACACATCATTCTTTGACTCTATAATAGTGTTCACATTTATATCAGGTATTTTTGATTTATAAGTCAGAAACCGATATACACTACTTTTCTGAGCATAACCAATAAACACACAATCCACTATTTTTTATCCTATCTTAGTCTTTTTAGGAACAGAAATTTCTACCTTTGCAAAACACCCCCACACTTTTAAGTATTTGTAAGAAGGCAGTCAACCTTTCCATAATTCATAAGGAGTGTTGTTGGTTTTCTTGTAGGGTATTCTATTAAGAACATAATTAGCAGACAATATTGCTTTCCCCCACAAGTTCTATGGTAAGTCTGAACTTAGTAACATGACATTCATCATTTCTTTAAGGGTTCTATTATTTCTTTCAACAATTCTATTTTGCTGTAGAGAATAAGGTGCTGTAGTTTGGTGAATAATGTCATATTGTGTACAAAATTCATTTAATGGTGCATTATATTCACCACCCCTATCACTTCTAACCATTTTAATGATTTTTCGAAGTTGATTTTCAACTTTAGTTTTGCAGAGTTTAAACATTTCTAAAGCTTCATCTTTACTTCTAAGTAAGTATACATAACAATATCTTGTGTAATCATCGATAAATGTTATGAAATACTTTTTGTTTCCTCTAGTTTGAACAAATTTAAGATCACATACATCGGTATGAATTAATTCTAGAGGTTCAATTTTTCTTTCAACCAATTTAAATGGAGCCTTAGTTAGTTTCGCTTCTATACAAATCTCACATTTGTGATTAGGATTAATTTCAAACTTTGGTATATAATCCAAACCAATTAATCTACGCAAAACATCAAAATTTACATGTCTTAATCAACCATGCCATAAATTTGACTCAAGAATATAAGCAAAAGATTTGTTATTCTCATTAATAGCAAGTTTTCGTACAACCGTCACTACATTCAATTTGAAGAGACCATCACTCATGTATTCCTTACCAACATACATGCCACTCTTTGATAATACAAATTTATCAGACTCAAATACAAGCCTAAAATCATTTTTACTTAACAAAGAGCTAGAAACTAAATTCTTCCAGATGTCTGGTACATGTAGTACGTTGTTGAGGGTAAGTTCTTTCCCTGATGTCATCTTCAAGATCACTTTTCCTTGTCCAGCCACAGTAGAAGTAGAAGAATTTCCTATGAAAAGTTATTCACCATTTGCAGCCTCATTGTAAGTTATGAACATCTTCTTGTCCGCTCAAATGTGACGAGTTGCTCTAGTGGCAACCCACCATTCCTTGCGATTTCTAACCAAATTAGCCTCAGACACCATAACAAAGAGATTGATGTCATTTACCCCGTTAGAGATATAATCTAATTTTGTCACATTGGCTTGATTGGTAGTCTTTGTCACGACCCAAACCCGGCCCTATGGGTTTAGCACCGTAACCGGCCAGTAATCCGAGATTACCGAAGGCCTGCTTAACAGTAATACAGTAAAACAGAGTACAGGGCCTGGCGGAAGCCAATACAGTAATTAAACAATGTCCAATGAGCTGTGACAGTCTGTATGCCAAAAAGATTTTTCATACATTTATACATAAACAGTACAGAACAGTATGCACAATATTTACATTCATTCCAACTAGGGACTCTACCCTAGATAGCAGTACAGTGAACAGTCAGTCTATACAAAACAGTGAAGCAGTACAGAAGGGGGAATTCTTAAAACACCCCTAAGCCTTAGCAAATAGGCTCGGAACCTCGCAGTGAGGCACAAAGGCTGGCTTGACAAAACTGGAGTTACCCTGACGCTCCTAGCTCCGATCTGGTGCCTGTACACCTACATATATATATGAGCAGTGAGCTAAAGCCCAGTGAATAACATAAAGCGTAAAGGGGTTTAGAATGAATGTCCTTACAGTAATGAAAACAGTTCAATTCAATCAGTATTTCAGTTGTTCAGTACAGTAAACAGTCATATGTGGTACATCCATTAGCATAACAGTAACAGTAGGTCTTAAAAGACCGAACAGTAATGATGGCCATCAGTCAGTAGACAGTAGTGGCTCCACGAGGGAACCGACAGAGAATTCTGTCGCAGTAACAGTGACAGTAAACAGTAAGTACTAAGGATGCCACAGTACAGTTCAGAAATAAAGGACATACATTCATTCAGTAAATAATACCAGTTCAGTAAACAGTTCAGTTCAGTATTCGAAAGATAATCAGTTGAACATATCTTTACACAATTGTTACTCACAGAGTTCTGGGCTACAGTATGCTAGAGCGTGTCTCCCCAGTTGCCAACCCTACACAGTTCACAGGTTGAACACACTAAGCTACACAGTTGGGAAATCTCATAACTTAATCCCTAATTTGCCTTGGTGTGTTCTACAACGATATCCTCATCTAAATGTCTTAAACTAGGCCTAAGAATGCCTAGGATGGGATGAGGATGCAAAAATACACTTAGAAAACATTTCGCAAAGTTTGCTGAAAATAGGAGCCTCGCTCGAGCGAGACTTTCTACGCTCGAGCGTAAGTCCAAAATCAAAGGCTTCGCTCGAGCGAGGAATCCTTCGCTCGAGCGGTCTGCAAAACAGTAAAAGTACTGGATGCTGAAATTTTACGCGCGATCGTCGCTCGATGGTCGCTCGAGCGGAGCCCTGGACAAAGGTGCTCGCTCGAGCGGGGAATCCTTCGCTCGAGCGAGGAAGCCAAATCTGGAATTTCCAGATCTGCCTCCCAAGCTCAAACCAAGCATTCAACCACTCCAAACTCGACCTCTTGGGCCCAAATTCTGGAAAACATCATTAAATTCAATGTATAACAAGTTTCAAAGCTCAATTTATGAATTCAAGCCCCAAAGGTGAGTCAATTAAAACCACATTCAAACCCATTTTCAAGAACAACATTCAAACATGTCATGTATGAGTTTTAAACCAAATTAAAGCTCCAAAGCTTGATCAAATGAGCTCATTTCTTTTCAAACCAGTTGGAAACATGGTCTATAACAACAATATGAGCATGCATGCACTAATGTCCATGTAATCAACCTCAAAATGCAACAATACCAACATGCATGCAAGAAATGATCTTCAATCCATCATTAATGAACCAAATCATGACTTAGCTCTACAAATTAACATGAATCATGCAAGAATGAACTCAAGAACAGCAACAAGAAGATGGATGTCCTACCTTAGTCTTGTAGAATTAGGAGTGAGGGAGCTCAAATATGCAAATACACTTCAATTACCAAGCAATTCTACCAAGTTCCAAGCAATGCAAGATGAAAACCAACTCCTCAAGTCTCTCTCTCTCTCTAAGGTCGGTTGAGGCAAGAAAAAATGGCTGATCAAAATATGTTTTGATTCAAGTATAAGGCTCAAGTGTGTGTATATGAGATAGTGGCAAAATGGTAAATATGGCAAACTCTTTAATTGGCTTATTTTAATCTAATTTAATCATACCTAATCAGTTTTCAGATAAATATACCATAAAATCACATTAATTATGAGGGTCACGGAACATCAATCGGTTTCTAATTCGGCCGCCGATAAGGCCTTCAATTAGCAGTTTAAACATATAAACATGAACAGATAATCAGACAATCAAACAGATAGAATGCAATTAACTAACATATACTCAGTCAATTCAGTTTCCAGTTTCAGTCAGTCAGTTCAGTACTTTTAATCAGTTCAATTATCAGTCAGTTATCAGTCATTATCCGTTTCGTTTAACAGTAATCGGTGATTATCGGTAATCAATCAGTCCTTAATTAGTAAACAGTATGAGGGTTGTTACAGTCTCCCCTCCTTATAAAGAGTTTAGTCCTCTAAACTCGAGTTACCTTCATTCTGGAAGAAAACAGGATTCAGTGGAAACAGTTCAGGATATCTTTTGGCTATGTCATCTTCCCTTTCCCAAGTGGCATACACGCCACCGTGGTTTTGCCAGTCAACTTTCACTAACGGGATCTCTTTGTTCCTCAGTTTCTTGATCCGTCGGTTTACAATCTGTATAGGCCGTTCCTCGTAAGTGTAGTCATCACTTAACACTATCCGAGCAGGCTCAATCACATGGAAAGGATCCCGGAGATAATCTCTTAACATAGAAATGTGGAAAACATTATGCATGTGTTCCATTTCAGGAGGGAGCGCAACTTGATACGCCACCGGATTGATTTTCTCAATAATCTCATACGGTCCGACATATCTCGGCGCTAACTTGCCTTTGACTCCAAAACGAGTCTGGCCTTTCATCGGTGTCACTTTCACAAAAACGTGATCACCCACTTCGTACTCTCTGTCCCGTCTTCTGACATCAGCATAACTCTTCTGTCTGCTCTGCGCAGTTTTCAGTCTCTGTTGTATCAGTTTCACTTTCTCAGTCGTTTCATACACAATCTCGGGCCCAAGCAACGGCCCATCTCCAACTTCTGCCCAGCAGATTGGAGATCTACACTTCCTGCCATACAATGCCTCGAAAGGCGCCATACCTATACTCGAATGGTAGCTGTTGTTGTAGGCGAATTCAGCTAAGGGCAAATGGCTTTCCCAGTTTCCCTGAAAATCAAGGACACACATTCTCAGTAAATCCTCCAGAGTTTGGATGGTCCTTTCCGATTGGCCATCTGTCTGAGGATGATAGGCACTACTCAGTCTTAATTCAGTACCCAATGCAGTCTGTAGGCTTTGCCAAAACCTCGATGTAAACTTCGAATCCCTGTCAGAAACAATAGACACAGGCACTCCATGCAGTCTCACAATCTCATCAATATAAATCACGGCCAATTTATCCGCATTATAAATTGTCTTGACAGGTAAGAAGTGAGCAGATTTAGTCAGTCTATCAACAATAACCCAAATTGAATCCATACCTTTTCTGGAGCGAGGTAATCCGACGATAAAATCCATCGTGATATGCTCCCATTTCCACTCTGGTATGGGTAGGAGTTGCAATAATCCGGCAGGTCGCTGATGTTCAGCTTTGACCTGTTGGCAATGAAGACATTTGGATACAAAATCAGCAATTTCTTTCTTCATTCCCGGCCACCAGAAATTCTGTTTCAGATCTTGGTACATTTTCGTATTCCCGGGATGGATAGACAATTTCGAATTGTGGCCTTCTTGCAGAACTCTTCTTTTCAGTTCAGTATCATTTGGTACACACAGTCTTTCTTGAAATTTCAGTACATTATTCTCAAATTTGAATCCCGGTCTCGGTTTAGATTCTCTTTCTTCGATGATCTTCTTCAAGAAGTCATCCAGTTGCTGTTTCTCTTTAATTTCTTCAATCAGTGCCGGTCGGGCAGAAATAGCAGCTAAGGTTCCACCTTGGTCTCTCAAAACAATTTCAATTTCAAATTTTTCAAGGTCACATAGCAACTCTTTCTGTCCTGTAAGCAAACAGGCTAAGTTTCCAATCGATTTCCGGCTCAATGCATCGGCAACGGTATTGGCTTTTCCCGGATGGTACAAAATCTGCAGGTCATAGTCTTTAATCAGTTCTAGCCATCTCCGCTGTCTCATGTTCAGTTCTTTCTGTGTGAAGAAATATTTTAAACTCTTGTGGTCGGTATATACTTCACATGTCACCCCGTACAGATAGTGACGCCAGATTTTTAGTGCAAATACTACTGCAGCAAGTTCCAGATCATGGGTCGGGTAGTTCTTTTCATGCGGTCTCAGTTGTCGGGAAGCATAGGCAATAACTCTCCCATTCTGCATTAAAACACACCCCAAACCCTTATGAGAAGCATCACTAAATACAGTATAACCATCCGTACCTGTAGGTAAGGTCAAAACTGGTGCAGTCACTAATCGAGTTTTCAACTCCTGGAAAGCAGATTCTCTTTGGTCAGTCCAGTCAAATGATGTCCCCTTTTGTGTTAACTGAGTCAATGGTAGGGCAATTTTGGAGAAATCTTTGACAAATCTTCTGTAATATCCAGCCAATCCCAAAAAGCTTCGGACTTCAGTCACATTTGTTGGTCTAGGCCAGTTCACTACAGCTTCAATTTTCTGTGGATCAACAGAAATTCCATCTTTGCTAACAACATGCCCCAAAAACATAACATGGTCAAGCCAAAATTCACATTTAGACAGTTTAGCATACAGTTTCTGTTCTCTTAAGGTTTGTAGGGCAAGTCTCAGATGATGTTCATGCTGTTCTACACTTTTGGAGTAAATTAATATGTCATCGATGAATACAACAATAAAGTCATCAAGGTACGGTTTAAAAATTCTGTTCATGAGGTCCATAAAAGCAGCTGGTGCGTTCGTGACTCCAAAAGGCATAACTAGAAATTCATAATGTCCATACCTTGTTCTAAAAGCAGTTTTATCAATGTCTTCTGGTTTAACCTTCAGTTGATGATACCCCGATCTGAGATCGATTTTGGAAAATACTTGTGCACCCTGTAACTGATCAAATAAATCATCAATACGCGGTAATGGGTATTTATTCTTTACAGTTACCTTATTCAGTTCACGGTAGTCAATGCACAGTCTCAGTGAGCCATCTTTCTTCTTGACGAACAAAACAGGAGCACCCCATGGCGAAGTGCTAGGTCTGATAAACTTCTTATCCAGCAGTTCCTGCAGTTGTACTTTCAATTCTTTCAGTTCAGTTGGAGCCATTCTGTATGGAGCTTTAGAAACTGGTTGTGTTCCGGGAATCACATCAACGGTAAATTCAATCTCCCTGTCAGTCAAATCTCTTGGAAGATTATCTGGAAAAACATCTGGGAATTCTCTGACTATAGGAATACAATTCACATCAGTTTTAATACTATCGTCAGTAGACACAGTCAGTACAGAACACAGATATCCTTTACAGCCCTTCCTAATCAGTTTAACAGCCTTCACAGATGAAATCAAATACGGAGGAGGTACTACTCCACTCCCATTAAACACAAATTCAGGCAGACCAGGTGGACGGAAAACAACTTGCTTGGTCACACAGTCAATAGTGGCATGATATTTTTGTAACCAATCCATCCCCAATATTACGTCAAAATGATCAATGTTCAATGGCAGTAAATCAATAAACAGATGCATATCCCCAACAATGATTTCACATGCGGGGTACATATAAGCACATGTCATGGATCCCCCTACGGGTGATGATACGGCTAGCAGATAGTTCATAGGTTCTAAGGGTCTATTCAATTTCCGTGAGAAAGCATGCGATACATAAGAATGCGTAGACCCCGAATCAATCAATACATATGCATTTTGAGTACAGATAGAGAGAATACCTGACACAACGGTCTCGGTATTCTGCACATCTCCCGGTACTAGTGCGAACACTCGGCCTTGCCTCACAGGCTCTTTCCTGGTAGCTCTGGGGTTAGGCTTTGGTGCTACAGTTGATGCTGCTGCGCTCGGTGCAGCTTTACCACTGGCTTGTGGAGCAGAGGGGCAGTCTTTAACCATGTGGCCCACCTTGCCACACCTGTAACAGGCTCCAGATATTCTGTAGCAAACCCCTTTGTGCTTCTTGCCACATTCAGAACAGGGTGGTATGAATCCACTCCCTTGGCTGGGGCTAATCATCGTCCCCGTATTCTGTTTCTTGTTGGCTGGGTTGTGCTTGCCTTTCTTAAATTTGAAACCCTGCCTTTTTCCATGCCATTCAGTTGTTGGTGTTTCAGATTGTTTCACTGCTGCAATGTTCGACTCGGCCATCAACGCCCGGTCGAGAACACCCACAAAAGTCGGTAATTTCAAAACATTTATCCGGTCAAGTATTGCCACATTAAGGCCGCCTTCAAATTTTCTGGCCTTCTTATATTCGGTATCCACCATGTGTGGTGCATATCTGGCAAGTTCAGTAAATTTTGTTTCATATTCCGCAACCGACGTGGTGCCCTGCTTCAGCTGTTCGAATTCAGTCACTTTCCTATCCCTAACACACTGAGGGAAATACTTTTCAAAGAAGGACTCCTTGAACTGAGCCCAAGTCATAACAGTATTTGTATCACGGATTAACATCCACCACCTTCTAGCCTCTTCTTGCAGGGTGAAGGTAGCTAACAATACCTTATTCGCTTCCGAGCACGGAAACATTTCAAACAATTTTTCTGTTTCAAGTACCCAAGCTTCAGCTTTTAACGGTTCAAGGCCTCCCTGAAAGGATGGCGGTTTCATTTTGCTGAACTTCTGGGTCAAAGCAATTATGTCCCCATCATTCACATTCGCATTAAGTTCCGGCTGTACCGGAGGAGGAGGAGGTGGGGGCGGTTGGTTCTGTTGTTGTTCAAGTCTAGCAGTTATCAGTTCTATCATTCTTTCCATTCTTGCCTCGGTAGACGAGGACTCAGGTTCATTTGCATTGTCCATTTCACTATAAGCAGTTATAACAGTTTTAAACATAAGCAGTCATTTGTTTAACAGTTTACCACATTAGCATGCATTCAGTCATAACATAACCACACACTTATCATGCTCATGAGATGCCCTAATCACTTTTCTAGGACACCCTATAGCTCATTTGGACACGTGTGTGCGGTATAACTCGTGGTAAGTATCGCTCTGATACCACTCTGTCACGACCCAAACCCGGCCCTATGGGTTTAGCACCGTAACCGGCCAGTAATCCGAGATTACCGAAGGCCTGCTTAACAGTAATACAGTAAAACAGAGTACAGGGCTTGGCGGAAGCCAATACAGTAATTAAACAATGTCCAATGAGCTGTGACAGTCTGTATGCCAAAAAGATTTTTCATACATTTATACATAAACAGTACAGAACAGTATGCACAATATTTACATTCATTCCAACTAGGGACTCTACCCTAGATAGCAGTACAGTGAACAGTCAGTCTATACAAAACAGTGAAGCAGTACAGAAGGGGGAATTCTTAAAACACCCCTAAGCCTTAGCAAATAGGCTCGGAACCTCGCAGTGAGGCACAAAGGCTGGCTTGACAAAACTGGAGTTACCCTGACGCTCCTAGCTCCGATCTGGTGCCTGTACACCTACATATATATATGAGCAGTGAGCTAAAGCCCAGTGAATAACATAAAGCGTAAAGGGGTTTAGAATGAATGTCCTTACAGTAATGAAAACAGTTCAATTCAATCAGTATTTCAGTTATTCAGTACAGTAAACAGTCATATGTGGTACATCCATTAGCATAACAGTAACAGTAGGTCTTAAAAGACCGAACAGTAATGATGGCCATCAGTCAGTAGACAGTAGTGGCTCCACGAGGGAACCGACAGAGAATTCTGTCGCAGTAACAGTGACAGTAAACAGTAAGTACTAAGGATGCCACAGTACAGTTCAGAAATAAAGGACATACATTCATTCAGTAAATAATACCAGTTCAGTAAACAGTTCAGTTCAGTATTCGAAAGATAATCAGTTGAACATATCTTTACACAATTGTTACTCACAGAGTTCTGGGCTACAGTATGCTAGAGCGTGTCTCCCCAGTTGCCAACCCTACACAGTTCACAGGTTGAACACACTAAGCTACACAGTTGGGAAATCTCATAACTTAATCCCTAATTTGCCTTGGTGTGTTCTACAACGATATCCTCATCTAAATGTCTTAAACTAGGCCTAAGAATGCCTAGGATGGGATGAGGATGCAAAAATACACTTAGAAAACATTTCGCAAAGTTTGCTGAAAATAGGAGCCTCGCTCGAGCGAGACTTTCTACGCTCGAGCGTAAGTCCAAAATCAAAGGCTTCGCTCGAGCGAGGAATCCTTCGCTCGAGCGGTCTGCAAAACAGTAAAAGTACTGGATGCTGAAATTTTACGCGCGATCGTCGCTCGATGGTCGCTCGAGCGGAGCCCTGGACAAAGGTGCTCGCTCGAGCGGGGAATCCTTCGCTCGAGCGAGGAAGCCAAATCTGGAATTTCCAGATCTGCCTCCCAAGCTCAAACCAAGCATTCAACCACTCCAAACTCGACCTCTTGGGCCCAAATTCTGGAAAACATCATTAAATTCAATGTATAACAAGTTTCAAAGCTCAATTTATGAATTCAAGCCCCAAAGGTGAGTCAATTAAAACCACATTCAAACCCATTTTCAAGAACAACATTCAAACATGTCATGTATGAGTTTTAAACCAAATTAAAGCTCCAAAGCTTGATCAAATGAGCTCATTTCTTTTCAAACCAGTTGGAAACATGGTCTATAACAACAATATGAGCATGCATGCACTAATGTCCATGTAATCAACCTCAAAATGCAACAATACCAACATGCATGCAAGAAATGATCTTCAATCCATCATTAATGAACCAAATCATGACTTAGCTCTACAAATTAACATGAATCATGCAAGAATGAACTCAAGAACAGCAACAAGAAGATGGATGTCCTACCTTAGTCTTGTAGAATTAGGAGTGAGGGAGCTCAAATATGCAAATACACTTCAATTACCAAGCAATTCTACCAAGTTCCAAGCAATGCAAGATGAAAACCAACTCCTCAAGTCTCTCTCTCTCTCTAAGGTCGGTTGAGGCAAGAAAAAATGGCTGATCAAAATATGTTTTGATTCAAGTATAAGGCTCAAGTGTGTGTATATGAGATAGTGGCAAAATGGTAAATATGACAAACTCTTTAATTGGCTTATTTTAATCTAATTTAATCATACCTAATCAGTTTTCAGATAAATATACTATAAAATCACATTAATTATGAGGGTCACGGAACATCAATCGGTTTCTAATTCGGCCGCCGATAAGGCCTTCAATTAGCAGTTTAAACATATAAACATGAACAGATAATCAGACAATCAAACAGATAGAATGCAATTAACTAACATATACTCAATCAATTCAGCTTCCAGTTTCAGTCAGTCAGTTCAGTACTTTTAATCAGTTCAATTATCAGTCAGTTATCAGTCATTATCCGTTTCGTTTAACAGTAATCGGTGATTATCGGTAATCAATCAGTCCTTAATCAGTAAACAGTATGAGGGTTGTTACAGTCTTCTTGCTTGTACTTCTGCAATCTTTCTTAGGGCGGCGACAATTAGAAGCTCGATGTCTGGTCTTGCCACAGTTATAGCATTTACCTTTGTACTTTTTATTGCCATTGTTGTCGCCTTATTTATGACCATCTCCAGGAAACTTCCTCTTTGTTTTATGTGGTTGGTGCACTTGTTCAACCACAATAGCCTTAGACTCAATGGGATTTTTACCATTCATCTTTTCAGCCTTTCGGTTATCTTCCTCAATTCTGAATCTTACAATCAATTCATCTATGGTCATCTCCTTGCGTTTGTGTTTTAAATAATTTTTGAAATCTTTCCAAGTCGGCGGTAATTTTTTCACTAAAGCAGCGACTTGGAAAGACTCGCTAAGAGGTATACCTTCAGAATGAATATTATGCAAAATTATTTGAAAATTTTGAACTTGAGAAATTACCGTTTGGGAGTCTACCATAACGAAGTCAAGAAATTTACCGACAACAAATTTATTTGTGCCAGAATCCTCTGCCTTGTATTTTTTCTCCAAAGAATCCCATAATTCTTTTGCTGTTTTCAGAGAGCTGTAAACATTATACAGCATGTTGTCAAGGTCATTGAGGATGTAGTTTCTGCACAGAAAATCAGAATGTTTCCAAGCGTCTACAGCGACAACAACTTGCCGATCACTTTCACCCTCTTTAAGTGCTGGAGCCTCTTCACGGAAAAACCGGGCCACATTTAGAGTTGTAAGATAAAACAGTATTTTCTGCTGCCATCTCTTAAACTCAGTACCATTAAACTTTTTTGGTTTTTCTCCATGATTTATTGGAACTTAAACATGGTTCTGGACATGGACCGGAGTCGGTGTAACAATTGGAATACCACTTCCAGTTGCAGTTTCAGTTGCAGTAGCCATAATATCTAATTACAAAAATCAGGGAAAAAAAAAAAAAAACCAAAACACAAATTAATTTCTAGTTACTAAAACTAGAAAATAAATTATTACACAAAATAATTTTATTTTTCCTTGTTACTAAAACTAGAAAAATAAAATACCACAATAATTTTCTGTAACACAAATTAATATTCTGCAACTGTTAATGACACCAGTATATTAGTACTAGTTGTCAAAGAAAATAAACAGTATATTACTACTATTTTTCAAACCGTATATTACTACTATTTGTATTTTCTAACCAGAATATCACTTTGTGAAATCACAAAAAATTAAATACAGTGAAGATACCAAAAAAAAATTCAAATCTGTCTTAAGATTGTTAGACAATCTTTACTGTATTTAATGAAATAAATTTTGTTTGTGCACTAAACAACAAACGGAATACAAAAGAAGTATAAGAAAGGATAGAGATAGTTTGATTACAAAAATCAAACTAAAAAATAAAAATAAATAAATAAAAACAGATTTTTATTTTGTTACAAAAACAAAATCAAAATCTCATTTAAATAAATAATAATAAAACAGAAAATAATTTAACAACTTACTTGATTAATTTCTTAAACAAATTTTTGATCAAGTCCAGTGTTTAACACTGTGTCCTTAAGACAGATTCGTCCTCTCCGCGATACTTTTAGATTTAGGGACGTCTATCTCCCAGGATAAAATGATTAACAACGAATAAAAGCAGCACTACAATTTATTCACACAACGAACACACTTAGTGTATACACTCTTTCTCATAAAAAATTAATGGAATTAATGCAGCAAAATGCAGAGATGAATTGCAGCAGACAATAACGAAAATTGAAGTGAAAACATCAAATGAGAGCTGCCTATTTATAGATGGAGTAGTGGTTGTACAGATTTGAATGAACATGTATGATACTAGTTCGGACAGATCTGGTTTGATTTTCAAACAGATAAATTGTTTTGGGTTTGAACAGATTCGGATCTGTTGGACAGATTTGAATTCAAACTGTACAGAATATGAACTGGACAGATTTGAATTAAACTGTACAGAATTTGAATTTAAAAATTGAAGGTAGATTTTATTTTACCAAAAATAAAATCAAATGTTTTTTGCCGGACAAGCCTAACCCAACCTTATATCACGCACCCACGCCCAGCCTGCCCGAATGGACGGCCGGCGGTGCGGGGTAATTTTTGGGTCCAATGAGTCTAGCCCATTTTGCCTATAACCTCCCTCTCTACAAAACTTGGGTACCCCTTGGGGCCTACCCCAAGTTCCAATTTCATGCCTTATAAACCCATTCAAAATTTTCTACCAAATCAATATGGGACAAGCCTTTATTCAAACCTTTAAGAAATTTCACCAAAAATACCATTTCCATGGAGCTTTCTTTGGTTTCAATTTTCCATTCACTCAATAATGGGTTTGAGTAACCAAATATATCACGTGAATCACAATGCGGCATAGAACCCCCGAAATTCGGCGCATGGGTCCATCTAAAAATTAGCCCGAAGTTTAGAAAAAAATATATTTTTCCTGATTTTTTCAAAAACCATTTCTAACAATGCTAAAACAGAGACACGATTGTAAAATATTGTTTTTGATAATTGCACCATTTGTAATAAGTGATGAGCAATCTGAATATCAAATGTACATGAGATGTTGAAAGACTGGAGTATATGCCCATTTTTATTTCTATTCTAGGGCTATTTGGAGGTTTTGAAGCTAGGATTTCCAATAATGGCCAGACTCGTGAGCATGCCTTGCCTTGCTTGCTTTCACCCTTGGTGTCAAACAGATCTGTTGTTGTAACAATGTTAGCTTTGTCTAAACTCGTCTTGTTACAATTTTGTAAATGTTGATATGAAATGGACCTTATTATGGTCATCATAAGAACTGGGTTATGTTTATATCAGCCAATATATGCGATTATGATCTTCATAATGTGTTTTATGTGATCATCCAGCTCATAAATGAAGTGGCTTGCCTGTTTCCTGGACCAAGATATTTCCCTTTAAGATTAAAGTGTGTTCAGCAGCTAAATCATTTCTCCAATTCGAGTGGGATTTTCATCCCTGTCGCAGCATTAGTCTTAGATGTTTTAGAATACAAAATGGGCGAGGAAGGTGGAAAACCAGGAAAAGCCATCAGCTTTTCATCAGTATTGAAGGTCAGGATATATTGTTTGTTGGAAAATTTGGTTTATAAGGCTTATTTTGGGCCAACTTTGAGCCCAAATTTGAGTGGGCCCTAAACGTCATTTGAGGTGGGTTCGAAAAGGTGACGTGTTGCTTGCCGCATGGCAAGTCACACGGTGAAGACGGCACGTCAAAACCATTTATGAGTGAATGGAAAGTTGACGTTGTTTCGGGTTCGTGGAATGGACAATTAAAGAAGTAGATGTGAGTTTCCTTGAAATAGATTGTCCCACATTGAAACTTTAAGAGAGCTTGTGTATGTATATAAGCTCTAGAGTACAATACTTGGGTTGGGCCCCAAGGGGCACCCCAAGTTTGTAGAAGGGAGAAACTATGGACAAAATGAACCTTAGCCCAAACCACCACACACGAGCGAGCCCGCCGCCGTCCGGCGGGCCGGGCCGGGCGCGGTGTGGGTCGGTTCTTGTATTAATTTTTTCAAAAATTACTTATGGGAAAATTTAATTAAATTCAAATTCAAATTTAATTTCTTTCCTCATTCGATCCATGTTCAACAAGTTCAAAAAGACCATAACAACTTTGGTTTTGGACAGTTTTTGAATAGATAAATAACTACAGCAGTTAATCTGTTGAAACAGTTTGCAGATTTGTTTGAATTCAAACAGCATCTGTTCAAATTCAAAACTACACCTGTTCACTTTTTGTATGTACCTATTCAGGACAGAATTTTTGCCTATAAATTCATATCTGCTCTAGCAGTCTTGGGATCCAAAAAATAGTCAGAAAAATTCATTTTTGTAGTCTATATTTTTCTTTTGGATTTTATTCTTCATTCTAGTGTTAGAGAAAATTAAAGAGAGTATAGAATACAAGGTTCTAGTTCGCCAGACAAATTTATTTGAAGTGCTACTACAAATTTGTGAAGATCATTGTGTCCTGGGAGATAAATGCCACTTAACTATAAGCACCGTAGAGGGGCGAATCTGTCTTAAGGATAGAGTGTCACACACTCGACTTGGTCTTTTAATTTTTAATTCGGTTCGATAAATAAATTCGGTACGTCATTTATTTATTTGTTTGGTTTTGTTTCAATTTATTTTATTTACACAGAAGATTGTTCCAACAATCTTAAGACAGATTCGAATTATTTTGTTTACAGAATTTTTTGTTTATTTCCTTTCTTCTTTCTTCTTCTTACAGAAATTATTTTCTGTGATTTTACAAAATAATATTTTGGTTGGAAAACAAATAGTAATAATATATTATTTGACAGATAGTAGTAATATACTGTCTATTTTCTTTGACAGCTAGTAGTAATGTACTGGTGCCATGAACAATTCAAAATATTTACTTGTGGAATTTTGTTAGAAATTAATTTTGGTTTTCTTAATTTATTTCTGAGTGTTCATTAATTAAAAAATTATGTTTTAGTTTTTTTTTTTAATTATTGAAGTGTTACAGAAATTTAATTTTCTGTGTGGAATTAATTTGATTAAATAAAATTTTATTTTATTTCCAAATTAATTGAAAAATAAAAGTTATATTCTTGTTTCTTTTATTTTTACAGAATTTAATTATGTGAATTTGGATTAATTTTCTGTGTAGTATAAATTCTAATTATAATTTTGTTTTATAATTTAGAATTCATGACTACTGAAACAAATGCTTAAACAAGTACTAATGTAGTGGCTGCAATTGGGCCAACACCCTCTCCTATTGTGACAGTATCAGTAAATCACGGTGAGAAGCCAAAGAAGTTCTCTGGAACTGATTTTAAAAGATGGCAACAGAAAATTTTATTCTATCTTACAACTTTGAACTTGGCTCGTTTTCTCCTTGAGGATGCTCCTATTTTGAAAGAGGATGAAACCGATCGGCAAGTGGTTGCTGCAGTTGATGCCTGGAAACATGCTGATTTCCTTTGCCGGAACTATATCTTGAACGGACTTGACAACACATTATACAGCGTTTACAGTCCTATCAAGAAAGCAAAGGAACTTTGGGAGTCTTTGGAGAAAAAATACAAAACGGAAGATGACGACTCAAAGAAATTTGTGGTTGGTGAATTCCTGAACTTTGTAATGGTTTATTCTAAAACTGTGATCAGCCAAGTTCAAGATCTCCAACTCATTCTGCATGACATTCACGCAGAAGGCATGTCTCTTAGTGAATCCTTCCAAGTTGCAGCCTTAATTGAGAAATTACCATAAGGCTGGAAGGAATTCAAAAATTACCTCAAACACAAGCGCAAAGAAATGTCTTTAGAAGAATTAATTATGCGTTTGAGGATTGAGAAGGAGAACTGCAATTCTAAAAAGCGGGCTGGTAAGCATCCTATGGAGTCTAAGGCAAATGTGGTGGAACATGCTCCAAAAGCAAAGAAATGAAAATTTTCTGGAGAAAGTTCATCACTAGGTTCTAAAGGAGAGGAAATTAAAAAGTACAAGTTTAATGGCAAGTGTTACATCTGTGACAAAGAGGGATATCGAGCCAAAGATTGTCGGAGCAAAGGTAAAAGCAAAAGTAAAAGAAGAACAAGCAAGAAGCCTGCTCAAGCCCATATGACCGAAATTAACAATATTTCCAATGGTGTAGATGACATCAATCTTTCTACAGTTGTTTCCGAGGAAAACCTTGTCGAAAATCTTAAAGAATGGTGGGTGGACACTGGTGCTACTCGCTATATCTGTGCTGACAAAAAGATGTTCACATCTTATTCTACAGTAGACAATGGTAAACAACTTTTTATGGGCAACTCCTCAACTTTCAAAGTTGAAAGACAAGGAAAGATTGTACTTAAGATGACATCTGAAAAGGAACTCACTTTCAACAATGTGCTGCATGTACCGGACATTCGCAAGAATCTTGTTTCCGAATCTTTGTTGAGCAAGAATAGGTTTAGGCTAGTGTTTGAGAGTGATAAATTTGTACTTACTAAGAATGAGATGTATGTAGGAAAATGTTACATGTCTGATGGCCTTTTCAAGATGAATGTAATGACCGTTGTACCCTCAGTTATTAATAAAAATACATCTTCTTCTTACTTGCTTGAGTCTACAAATTTATGGCATGGTAGATTAGGACATGTTAATTATGGATCTTTGCGAAGATTAACTAAGATGGAATGTTTACCTAAATTTGACATTGATTCAAATCATAAATGTGAAATTTGCGTTAAGCCAAAATTGTCCAAAACTCATTTTCATTCAATTGAAAGAAGTTCGGAACCACTTGAATTAATTCATAGTGACATTTGTGATTTTAAATCAATTCAAACAAGAGGTGGGAAAAAGTATTTTATCACTTTTATACATGACTATACTAGATATAGTTATGTTTATTTAATTCGAACCAGTGATGAAGCTTTGGAAACTTTTATTCAATATAAGAATGAAGTTGAAAATCAACTTGGTAAGAAAATCAAAAGACTAAGAAGTGATAGAGGTGGTGAATATGAATCACCTTTTGGTGAGTTTTGTAAAGAACATGGAATAATTCGTCAAATTATCGCTCCTTACTCACCTCAGCAAAATGGAATTACTGAAAGGAAAACTAGGACTTTAAAATAAATGATGAATGCAATGTTAATAAGTTCTGGATTACCTCAGAACTTGTGGGGGAAAGCAATACTTTCTGTTAATTATATTTTAAATAAAGTACCCCGAAAGAAAATGAATCAAACGCCTTATAAAATGTGGCATAAGAGAGTACCATCCTATAAATACTTAAAAGTGTGGGGTGTTTGGCTAAAGTGGCTATTCCTAGTCCTAAAAAGACTAAGATAGGTCCTAAAATCATTGATTGGATTTTCATTGGTTATGCCAAGAATAGTAGTGCATGTCAATTTTTGATTCACAAATCAGAACATTCCGAAATGCACGTAAATACTATTATTGAATATCAGAATGCATCTTTCTTTGAACATGTATTTCCAAATAAGACTGGCCAAGAGACTAGTAACAATAAAAGATCTCATGATGCTATTACTAGTCAGGATCAAGAATATGATTAAGATCAAGAGCAAGAGATAGATCAAGTTAATGAAGAGGAACCTACGCGTAGTAAACGTGCTAGAATCTCAAAATCTTTTGGTCTAGATTTTCTAACATTTTTGTTAGAAAATGAGCCTTTAACTTTTAAAGAAGTTATGTCCAGTCCTGAGGCTCCTCTATGGAAAGAAGCTGTTAATAGTGAAGTTGAATCCATTTTGCAAAATCACACTTGAAAATTGGTGGATTTGCCACCAGGTTGTAAACCTCTTGGGTACTAGTGGATTTTCAAAAGAAAAATGAAAGCGGATGGTTCAATTGACAAATACAAGGCAAGACTTGTGGTCAAAGGTTTTAGACAAAAAGAAGGTTTAGATTACTTTGACACATACTCATCGGTTACTAGAATAACATCTATTAAAATGCTAATTGCCATTGCATCTCTATACAATCCAGAAATCCATCAAATGGATGTGAAAACTGCTTTCTTAAATGGTGAGTTAGATGAAGAAATTTATATGAAACAACCAGAAGGTTTTTCTGTTCCAGGAAAAGAAAAGAAAGTGTGTAAATTGGTTAAATCATTATATGGTTTAAAACAAGCACCAAAGTAATGGTATGAGAAATTTGACAAGACAATGATGTTAAATGGATTTAAAATTAGTGAGTGTGACAAATGTGTTTATATTAAAAACAAAGACAAAGGTTATGTCATTGTATGTCTTTATGTGGATGATATGCTCATCATAAGTAGTAATAATGACATGATTAAAACTACCAAGAAAATGTTGAATAAACATTTTGACATGAAAGATATAGGCATTGCTAATGTAATTCTTGGTATGAAAATTACCAAAACATCAGAAGGTTATGCTTTGTCATAATCTCATTACATTGAGAAAATACTTGACAAATTTAGCAAAGATGATAATCATCTTGCTAGAACACCTGTGGATATTAATTTGTTTCTTTCTTAGAATGTACAAGAAAGTATTTCTCAATTAGAGTATGTCCAAATTATTGGAAGCTTAATGTACTTGATGAACTGCACTCGCCCGGATATAGCTTATGCAATAAGTAAATTAAGTAGATATACGAGTAACCCAGGAGTAGAACACTGGAAAGCAATTATAATGGTTCTTAGATATCTCCGATTTACTTGTAATATTGGGCTTAATTATACTAGACATCCAACAATACTTGAAGGATACTGTGATGCAAATTGGATATTGGATATTAGAAACTCAAAATCCACCAATGGATATGTCTTTACTCTTGGTGGGGCGGCTGTATCTTGGAAATCTTCCAAACAGACTTGCATTGCTAGGTCTACTATGGAATCAAAATTTATAGCTTTAGACAAAGTAGGGGAAGAGGCAGAATGGCTTCGCCACTTCCTTGAAGATATTCCAATGTGACCAAAATCGGTGCCTGCTATTTGCATACATTGTGATAGTCAACCAGCAATTGGTAGAGCACAGAGTCATATGTATAACGGTAAGTCACGTCATATTCGTCGTCGACATAACAACGTGAGACCACTACTCTCTAATGGAATTATTTCCATTGAATATGTGAAGTCTAAAGACAATATAGCGGATCCACTAACCAAAGGGTTAGCAAGAGAGTTAGTTGAGAATTCATCGAAGGGAATAGGACTTAAGCCTATTAAATAAGAGTTACTACAACGGCAACCCAACCTAGTTGACTGGAGATCCCAAGATCTAGGTTCAAAGGGACAGCCGAGTTGTGAATGACTCATAAGGATCACTGGAGAGTCAAACTTCTATCCATTTCTATGATGAAATAATGATGTCTGCAGCGTTTTAGGTTAAGTAATACTTTTAATGATTCTTATATCTAGGTAAACCTAGTGTAGTAAAGCAGGATACTCTTTATAAGAATCACCTATGTGAGTGTGAACTGGGCCGGTTCTATGAGATTTGTGAAGGGCTACAATTCTCTAGAGCACTCATGAAAGACCAGGTTGTTCAGGGCCAAAATGAACACAATAGTGAGAACTAAACTGTATCTGGGGATATACTATGTGAGTTCTATTGTCATGGTTTACACAAACGGCTGAACAGTTCAAGACATCATGTTCACTGGTTAGTTAGTAAATCCGATAGTGTCTTACAAGGGAAGGTTCAAAGCCAAAAGCTACCTATCCTTTGCAGAATATTTCCAATTTCTGTACTTTATGTATTTAGATCATGTTGTTGCATTTTCTCTCCGTCAAATTCCATTCATGTGGGGGACTATTGGAAAATTTGGTTTATAAGGCTTATTTTGGGCCAACTTTGAGCCCAAAATTGAGTGGGCTCCAAAGGTGACGTGTTCTTTGCTGCATGGTAAGTCACACGGTGAAAATGGTTCGTCAAAACTATTTATAAGTGAATGGGAAGTTAACGTCGTTTTCGAGTTCATGAAATGGACAATTAAAGAAGTAAATGTGGGTTTCTTTGAAATGGGTTGTCCCACATTGAAACTTTAAGAGAGTTTGTGTATGTATATAAGCTCTAGAGTACAATACTTAGGTTGAGCCCCAAGGGGCACCCCAAGTTTGTAGAAGGGAGAAGTTATGAACAAAATGAACCTTAGCTCAAACCACCACACACGCGCCGTCGCCGCCGTCCGGTTGGGCCGTGGTGGGCGCGAGTGTGGGTTGTAGGTCGGGTCGGTTCTTGTATTAATTTTTTGGACAAAATTCTTTTGAATTTTTTCAAAAATTACTTGCGGGAAAATTTAATTAAATTCAAATTTGAATTTAATTTATGTCCTAATTTGTTTCCTCATTCGGTCCATGTCCAATAGGTTCAAAAAGACCATAAAAGATTCGGTTTTGGACAGTTTTCGAACAGATAAATAACTGCAGCAGTTAATCTGTTGAAATAGTTTACAGATCTGTTTGAATTCAAATAGCATTTGTTTACATTCAAAACTACACTTGTTCACTTCCTGTATGTACCTGTTCGAGACAGAATTTTTGCCTATAAATTCGGATCTGTTCTAGCAGTCGTGGGATCCAAAAAACAGTCAGAAAAATTCATTTTTGCCGTCCATATTTCTCCTTTGGATTTTATTCTTCATTCTAGTGTCAAAGAAAATTAAAGAGAGTATAGAACACAAGGTTCTAGTTTGCCGGACAAATTTATTTGGAGTGCTACTACAAATTTGTAAAGATCATTGTATCTTGGGAGATAGATGCCATTTAACCATAAGCATCGTAACGAGGCAAATCTGCCTTAAGGACAGAGTGTCACACACTCAACTTGGTCTTTTAATTTTTAATTCGGTTTGATAAATAAATTCGGTACGTTATTTATTTATTTTTTTGGTTTTGTTTCAATTTATTTTGTTTACACAGAAGATTGTTCCAACATTGTTCTTTAAGAATTATTTCCACAAACTCACCTGTAGTGCAGCTGCCAAAACATTGGTTAAAATCTCAAAACTTTCAAGAGGAATGTGTTTTCTCTACTGTTGAACAACTCTCTGTGCACTTTGCTCAGTAGCGCTACCACATCTCCTTCCCCGAGCTATCAACTATTCCACTCATTCGCCTTAGAAGGTTTCATGAAATAGCAACCACTAAAAATTTGAGGCGCGTGGTGAAGTGTTTGATTGATCAGTCTCAATGCTTCATTTACTCAGTATTATAAAAGTGTCATGCAAAAGGCTACTTCAAGGAATCTAGACACTAATGGAATTAAAAGGTACAGTTTATCTAGCCTGTTTTCAACCTTTTGTTTTTTTTTTTTTTGTTTTTTTTTTGACGATCTACAATTTAAAACCTCTTGAATTATCTATGAGTTAAACTCAAAAGCTATGCTAGTATAACCAACTGGAGTAAAAAAAATTCTAATTGGACGACTTGATTGTTTGACATTTGTAATGCACTTGGGTTGGGTTTGTTTGGTTAAATGAAATGTGAAACATGTATTGTTTTAGGACAAAAATGTGGTATTATAGGGATTATGGCTTGTATTAGGGACATGATTTGAAATGACGAATTCAAATTATGAAATTAATTTGCTTTCAACCAGGAGAGGGCTAATGGCATTGTTAAAATGCAAAAAGTTGTCTTCTGCAAATTGGTTGTATAAAATTCAGTTTCGATATGCATATTGTTGGTCGTCACTGAAGTATACCTTCTACTTGCTATGAATCCCAACTTTCTGTGTGCGCTATTTCATTATTGTATTGGGACAAGGAAATTGTGGTGATGCATAATGCTAAGGTTTGAAAGCGAGTTCGGTTGTCATTAAGCAAATTTGACTTATCGATAGATTTTTTTAAGCGTCAAACACCTTTGTGAAAGGACTACATTTGATTTGGCCAAATCTGACTTTTCTCGGCCTTTTTACCTCTCCATTCATTTTGCAATAACCGTACCAGTTAATGATTTTTACTACAGTTCCATGGAGCGTAAGAATATGAAGAGAAAAAGAGGACGACTTCCAAGCAAAATACTTATATTGTGTTTGGTTGGGGGATTTGAGGATGGATTTGAAAAGAGAAAAAGAAAAATTAGGTGAATTGTGAATAAAATATATTTACATTTCACATATGAGAGGGGAGATTTGCACCGGTTAGTACGACCGAGCTACGGTAACACGGGTCGTGGCAAATTGCACGGCGCCGAGCTGTTTTCTCTCCTGACGCGGCCCTTCGGCCTGTTTTGCACGACCGAAGAGGTTAGCCGACCAGGCACGATCTAAGGTCTGACCGAGTTGTGACCAGACGTTTGGCAGGGCACACGGTGACGTGTGTCAACCGATCTAAGAGTAGCTCGAGCTAGACTAATTATTGGGCGAGGACCGGCATGCCTCTAACCGGTTGGCCGAGGTGGACGGACTTCGTATAACCAAGAATGAAAGTAGGACGGAGGGAGGCCGGCACGTCTCACGGCCGATCAACCAGGATGGACCGACCAAGAGTAGCTCGGCCATGAGAATCAGACTTTCGTTTCTTTCCCGAGGGATAGGTCGGCGAGATACAGCTCGGTTGTGCTACTTGTGGTGGCAACTCTCCACAAGGGCTAGGCCGATCGTGGTACTCCGGTTAAGTGAGCCACCTGGGCCAATGGCGTGAGGGAAAGGACATCTGCTCCAAGCACGCGTCAATACCGTTGGGTAGTTCTGCGTGTACTGGTTGGGGGACTAGGCCTTTACACGCGTGAGGTGGTGAGAGGCGAGCACTGCCACTTGTCCAGGGAAGGACAGCAGAGGTAGTGCGCGCACAATCTTGAGGCTGCATGGCCAGCCTAGAAATGGGAGAGGAAGATGAACGTTAGAGGTAAGCAACTTGCGCTATCAGAAACACCCTCTCTCTCTCGAATAGCTTGCTTCTTCCTCAAGTGATCTGACTTGATCGTCGGAGGGTCTATCCGGCACACCACCACTGGACAGCTCACCGTTCTCTGTGTTGCCAGGTTAGACGCCGTCACGTGAAGTTTGAAGTCCAAGGAGTACGGAAAGCAGAGGATATTTTGCCTCCGTACAACATAGTTTCAAACACCTTTTCTTTTTCCCTTTCTAAATCCCTTCCCAAATCTCCCAATCAAACACAGTGTTAATGGGGGTGTCAATAGTGAAGGAGATGATCCTAAAGGACAGAAAAGCACATCAAAATTTAATTTTTCGAACACACTTTTTCTAATCTCTATACAAGTCATGGAAATGAAATTTTGTTTATGTTATTTGAAAATTTTGTAGTTGTATTTGAAATAGCTTTCATTTACACATTTAAAGTTGTAATTAATTATTGAGTGTGCTGCTGATGTTAATGCTAGATCGGTGGAAATTAATTGTGACAACTGATGACCATGTTGAATCAGTTATGTTAGGGATTAATGATCAGTCATTTGTAACCGTGTTCTTTTGATTTGCATTTGAGGCATAAACTTTCTAGGTTATATATATATATATATATATATATATTTTCTTAAAAAAATTTGTTTGTACTGTTTCTTTTGACATGTGTGTCACTAATTTGATGATTTTGAGGTACCAAACTCAATTTTGGTAAAGGCCACCATGTCTTTATCATCTTCCCTAAGTGCATGTTTTGACTTATTAATTATCATATTTAGAACTTGTGGTGTGTCTTGTCTAATCCAATATATATTAATTAACATTTTGAGGCTCTTTAGTATTAATAGTCTATTTTTGTACATATTGTCAAATTGGTAAACCTAGAAATCAAAAAATTATGCCCTTGGTACGACGTGGCACATGTCCCACCAATGTCAAATATTATGTCCTCGGTAGCTATTATTACCAAATATAAAATTGTGAGTTTCACTTATTCTATCAATTAGGCCTAGTTTGGAAAGACTAAATAAATGTATTTTTTGATTTTTTTTATGTTATGTGTAGAAAAAGTAGAGAGGAGATGTTGATTGATGTGACCTAAAAAAGATAAAAAGATAAAATAAATACACTTTTTTCTTTGTAGCCAAACTTGGCCTTAATCGAGTTGCGTGCACCACGCTGCAGCACCGAGTAAATGCTTCTAATGTTTAAAATGAGTAGGGTTCGCTATTGCACCTGATTGTGGAGTACACTTGATAAAAACATAAAATTCAATTTGTCAAATTTATTCAGTAAAAAGGTGAGTATATTTACATACTACTAATATTTTCAATATATATCATTACTTAATACACATAAAATAATTTTTAAGATTTAAAAATATCTTAATTCATACTTTTAACTTTTCATTACTAATCTTATATTAACATATCATTAATTATTTGAATACATATCATTATATACATTAAAAACTCTTCATCTTCATCACTACACACAATAAAAATCTTACAATCTTCGGAACATATATTAACAGAGACTATCTTCATCGGTTTTGATCTCTATCGTTGGTAGAGGTTTCACTCATCTTTCATTTTTGCCGGTGTCTCATCTCGTCATCTCGTCGTTTCAGATCACTAGCTAAGTGTTTCATTTGGTCTCCATCTTCGCTAGTGTTGATTTTCATTGTCGGTCTTGAACTGTAGTCTCTCATCGTTGTTTCAAATTCATCAAATTAGTCACATCACAAATACAAAGTTGAAAAAACTTAATGTGTGAAAATATTTATATCTGAATAATAAATAAAAGTTTAATTTATTTTAACCGAACTAACTGAAAATGTTTAATTTTTTTATGTATGACCATTTAATATTTGGTCAATCTTAATAATTTGAGCAAAATTGTTTTGTTCAAATATAGATAATCAAATATTGTGTAAAAGTTTAATTCTGATCATCCGAACATGACGAACAAACTTATCTTCCCAACATACGAACAAGATAAATCAAAAATCAAAAAACTAAATCATAAACTAACATTTTCAATGTTCAAATCAACGTTTTTAATATTTATATCGAAACCAACCATCTCAGTGTCATCCATAATATGCAAATCTTCAAAATTAATTGATTTCAATGTTCTTAACACTAAATCTTCAAAGGTAATAATGTTTTGAGTTTAAAAAATAAATATAATGGAGAAGAGATGAAGTTAGCTAGTTGATAATGAGTATGTTAATGGTGAAGATGATGAAAAAATACAATATTTATATGTTAAAATCCTAAACCTTATAGGATGATGGTGTATGAAGAGTATTTTATATTTTTAAATATGATGGGTAGAATACATCTTATGCTGTCCTTAATGGCCATTTCATTAGAAGATATTATTAGAATATAAATTTAATCTATTAATGATGTGTATTAAGAGTATTAATTGTGTGTAAATAGAAACACCCTGAGTAAAAAAGTTGAGGAATAAATAAATGGGCATTCCGGCCATAAGTTCATTTCTTAATCTTTTGGGTCATTAAGCCATATTCTAATTTTTTTTGGATCAAAAAGACACAATTTGTCCAAAATAACAACTATCAGTTAAAATTAATCTATTGGTCTATCTCTTGAAATCATCTAATTTGTTTATCTGTTAAAATTTATTATTTTTATTTGTTGAAATGTGATGATACAGCGGGTTTCAGATGGAACGGGTTGGACTGATCCACACTTCCCAAACCGGTGTCTGAGTGACCAAGCCCATGGAGGAACCTGCACAAAAGTTCAACAGGGAACGGGGAGTCCCCCCAGTGAACCCTTCGATGAGCAAGTTAGAAAGAGAAGTAGAATGTCGAGATAGATTAGAGATAGACAGCTTAACCTTTTTCTTTTCTTCGACGTCTGCTTATATCCTCTGGTAATTATTTCGTTGTCCCTTTCGACCTATCACCTTGGCCGAATGTCTATGCCCTAGCTTATCTTGTTCATGGTGAAGGCGTTCTGTCCTGACGTAGAGGGGTTATCGCAATAAATTCTGTAAGGGACTTCATTAATGGTGATGTGCAGTGACAATAACTTTGCAGATCTTTGTCTGCTTATGTGGCTTGTCTTTCTCTTGCCATGTGTCTTGATGTCATTGGTTCTTATTGCTACGTGGGGCTTCAGCAATGCTGGGCTTTAGTATTTGAGTTATGTACTGGGCCCTAAATGGTGGGCTATAATCTTTATGGGCTTACCCATGTCAGTAGTCTCCCATTCCCAAGTGCAGTTTTAGTCCAACGAAGGGAATAATGAAGAAAATGAGGGTTATGAGAGACCGGCAGGGTGAAGGCCGACCGAGAGGGGTGGCCAACTATAAGGAGGGCCGACCACGAAGGGTGGTCGAGTGGAGGGACCGACCATAAGGAGGGCCGGCCGCGAATGGTGGTTAAATGGAGGGACCGACCATGAGAAGGGTAGACCGCGAATGGTGGCCGAGTGGAGGGGCCGACCATGAAGAGGGCAGACCGCAAAGGGTGGCCGAGCGGAGGGGCCGACCATGAGGAGGGCCGACCGCAAAAGGTGGCCGAGTGGAGGGACCGGCCATGAGGAGGACCGACTGCAAAGGGTGACCGAGTGGAGGGATCGACCATGAGGAGGGCCGACTGCAAAGGGTGACCGAGTGGAGGGACCGATCATGAGGAGGGTCGACCGCAAAGGGTGACCGAGTGGAGGGACCGACCATGAGGAAGGCTGACCATGAAGGGTGACCGAGTGGAGGGGCCGACCATGAGGAGGGCCGACTGCGAAAGTTAACCAAGTAGCGGTGCGCGGGGCTCGAGGGGTGGCAGGGCACGTGGTGATTTGAAGTGGAAAAGACAAGGTAGGAGAAAAGGGCAGTGGATCGTGAGCGTACATGTGGCGGAATCCCATGATAGGGAAGGCTAGGCGTGGAGCAAGAAATGAAATGATAGGTTAATATAGGGTGTTGAAGAGACAATTTTGGCAGATTTTTGAAAATTTTCAAACTGGCGAAATTTAATTGTGACCCTTGGAATATAGGCAAACCTTGGGCGTTTGGTATTATCCGTTTTACATATCTCTTTGCAAACAACCAAAATATTCCAAGTGTAAACTTCTTTGTGTCAAGTGATACCCCTTTGCAACATTTTGTGGACTATCTCGCACTAGCATTTGAAGCTATTCGCAGACACACAAGAGGGATGGACCAAGAAGAAGCAACAACCGTGAGGGTTGATCCACTGGGTGACGATAGGGGTGGGCGCGGGTCGGTTGCGGCCATGAAACCTCCAATCCGCCATCCGTCCGCTAGATTGGCGGATTGGAGAAAATCAATCCGCATCCGTCTGCCAATCCGGCGAATGTGGATTTAGCGGATTGACGGTTTGGCAGATGGATGCGAATCGGTTTGGCAGTTTGAAATTTTATAAATTTTCAACATAATTCAACTTGCGCACTTCCTCAAAAAAAAAAAAAAAAAAAGAAAATATTACAGTTAATGACTTAAAAAAGTATTACAATTACTGCATGTCTTATCCAAAGAAAGAAAGTTTGAAACTTTAGAATATCATAATCACTGCATGCCTCATCCACATATTACAATCACAACATGCCTCATCCACATAAAATTACAATCTGTGATTCTTAAAATATAAAAACAATGCAAACCACCAAAACCAAAAACAAAGGAATAGCAGAGATTGTATGTCTTTGTATTGTTACATTTATATATGTTTTTGAAAACAAAAACCAACCAGCATATATTATATTTTCTATTTATTACTTTTAGAGTTAGATTTAAAAACCAAAAAATATAAATAAATAATATGTTTATTTTTTTCAATTCAAAAAATATATTCAAGTTAAAAAAAAAATTTCAACAGAATATTTGAACTTTTTTCAATTGAAAACACAAACAAAATATTCAAACAAATTGAAAACACGAAGTCTTATAAATTACTGAGGGTACTTGCGGTTTGGCGGTTTGGTTGCGGCCAAAGGAACCTCAAATCCGCCATCCGTTTGCCAAATTGGCGGATTGGAGAAAATCAATCCGCAACCGTCCGCTTGACATCACACATCCGTCCAAAATGCGGCGTATCAGTTCAGTTCGGTCGGTTTCGACGGATCGGTATATCCGCTGCTCACCCCTAGGCGACGACGATGCGATGGATTTGGCAAAACAATACCGGACGGAGAGGAGAGTGGGAAGCGAGGGGGGGCTGATGGGGCGACCTCGTTCGTCCACAATGATAGCAACTGCGCAACCAATCAGCTAGGTTGAGCCAGATCGCTGGCATACGAAGGCCGACAAGTCGACCGTTACCACAGAGGAGTTGGTAGGTATATGCGAGAAATACCAGATTCCCGCAGAAATAGAGTTAAAGCTGCCGACAACGAAGGAGCGGCCATCCGACGCCCAACCGGGAGAGTTTACCCTCTACGAGGAGGCGTTGAAGGGAGGGTTGAGGTTGTCGCTTCCGTAGGTGGTAGTGGATGTCCTAAACCGGTTGGAAGTGGCACCGGGTCAACTAATGCCCAACGCGTGGAAGATTGTACTGACCTGTGCAAGCGCGTGGCCGAGGGCGAGCGAGGGGGCGACTTTGACGATGGACGAGATTTTTGCATGCTACAAGGCCTCGGGGCAGCAAGAAACTTGGGTCACTTTGCAGGCGGCGGCAGAGAAGGGCCTGGTGGCGGGGTTGCCGTCATCAATAAAGGGGTGGAGGCCGCGGTGGTTCTACGTGTCCGTAAACGGAGGAGTTGGAGTGCGCACGATGTGGAGAGTGCCTACCAAGTCTGTGGAGCCAAAGCTGGGGGCAGCAGCTGAGGAGAGAGTGGAAAAGGTGAAAGCATGGAGGGATAAGGAGGGCGCCAAATGGGATGCGCTCGTTCAGCCGTCAGCCTTGCTTGCCGCAAGGTTGGGCCCTCAGCCGACTAGTGGAGACCTGGAACCGGCGAAATTAGAGGCGAGAAGGAAGGCGCAAGAGGCGGCAGGATAAGACCATTCTCGCCAAGGCCAGTAAATTCAAAGAGTCACAGGAAGATCGGCAGCCGAAGCCAATCGCGAGGGAGAGGATCTGACCGTGCCCCAAACTGCTGGGGGAAAAAGACTTGGGTGAATTTGAGCCGCGACCGCCCCTAATTGATCCTTTGAAAAAAAGGGCCAACAAGGAGGTGGAGGCTGTGGTGAAGAAGAAGAGAAGGGTAAAGGAGAGAGAGAAGGGGCCAGCCCTAAAGAGAACAAAGGGGGTGGTGCCAGAAGAGACCTCTGGTTTGGGACGGGAGGAGGGGGAGGGTTGTGGGACTGTCCCTGAAAGACAACTAGAGGGTGGGGAGACTGGCCCTTTGGAGGGGGTGAAGTAGCAGACCAAGGGGGGTCCTGCGCCCCAGGAGAAGAAGGGAGTGCCAGGCTAAAGATTTCTTCTTACCATGTCCCTGCAGTGTCTGGGCGGTTGGGAGGAGAAGGAATAGAGGCCAGAACCGCTGCAGATCGCCTCCTAGGAGTAGTGGAGGATGCAGCCGTGCACTCGATGGCCAATTTCACTGAGGTTGAGCTGCTAAAGGGGTTGTGTTCTGCCCAAAGAGAGGTGACCGCCCTAGCAGGGGCCCTTCTGAACAAGGCGGTGGCTGCAAAAGGCAAAGTTAGGCCACTGAAGGCGAAATTAGAGGGGGTGGTGGCTCAACTTGAAAGCTTAAAGGGGGAGACTGCAGGGTGGCGTAGGGCCGTGCGAAGTGCGTGTGCTAGGGGGTTGGAAGAGGCTCAAAAGGCTAAGAAGATGGAGGTGTTGGCGGTGGTGCAAGGTAATATTGCCGATCGCGCCCATGCTGAGCTGCTCGCGGCTAAGTTGGAGCTGGAGGACGAATGTCGCAAGGTGGTGTTGCTTGAGTTCTAGCTGGTTGGCGAGCAGAAGAAGCTGGAAGAGGAGCAGAAAGCCTGCACCATCGCTAACGAATGGTGGGAGAAGGCGATGACTTGTAACGAGGATCTACGCGCCCAATCGATCAAAGAAAAGGAAGAAGCAGATCTGAAAATCACGAGGTTAGAGAAGGATCTGGCAGACGAGCGTGCCAGGGCAGCGGCAGAGAAAGTGGGGTTGGAGAAGGAGTTAGAGGAAAAAAGGACCAAGGCAGCCTCTGAAAGGGCAGCATACCCTGACTTATGCGTCACAGCAGTAGAGCAATTCAAGAGGTCTGCTGACTTTCAGATGGCTGTCGATGCCGTGCTCGCTAACAACTTGGCGAGAGAGGGGTCTGGGGGGGCTGGCCCGTCAAGGGCGACCGCTTGGAGTAGAAGTGAAGAAAAAGTGATCCAAAGCTTCCAACGGTCGAATTTCTACAAACATGAGATGGCTGAGTTCTGGAACAGCGGCTGGAAGATGTTTAAACGCAAAGTAGAAGAGCTGTTCCCAGACTTGGACTTCAGTAGTGTAAAGATTGACGAAGATGACGTGGCCCAGACCCCCTTCGATGAGGGTGTTGAAGAAGAAGACCTCATCTCAAGTGAAGAGGAATGATTGGTGTGAACAAAATTTGTACTCAGAGTTTTGGTTGTTTTGTTTTGTTTTTTTTTTTTTTTGGAATTTCTGTAATAAACTTATGTATAAGTTTATGAATGAATAAAATTATGAGTTATGTTTGTGTTTTTATGCTATTGTCTATATTGTTTAAGGATCTGCAAAGAATGAAAGTAGTGACTTACACAGGGCTTGTGTATAAATTATTGTAAAGTTTAAAATGTAAAAAAACCTCAACGCAGAGTGAAGTTTAAAATGTAGGAAAACCTCAAGGCAGAGTGAAGTTTAAAATGTAAGAAAACCTCAATGCCGAGTGAAGTTTAAAATGTAAGAATGTTAAAAACGTGAAGTTATGAATCACGACCCAGCAAGAAGCCAGTCTGACTTGGAAAACGTTAAACTGGAATTTGACTAAGTATGGCAACTATGCCATAATCATGAAGTTGCAAGAATGGCCTTGGCCGAGCGCTTCATTCGTGCTCAGTCCGGGTTGAGCCATGATTAACTCGGTCGGGCTGTCTCTTCAAGTAACTTAGTCTGGTTGAGCTCTTTATGCTCAGTGTGACTGAGGCTTTAAGTGACTCCGTATGGCTGAGCTCTTCATGCTCAGTCTGGCTGAGCTCTTCATGCTCAATGTGACTGAGGCTTTACGTGACTCAGTCTGGCTGAGCTCTTCATGCTCAGTCTGGCTGAGGCTTTAAGTGACTCAGTCTTGCTGAGCTCTTTATGCTTAGTCTGGCTGAGGCTTGTCATGCTCAGTCTGGCTGAGGCTTGTAGCTGAGTGCTGCAATCAAAATGTTATTGAGGTACCACACAGATAATTGAGATATAAGATTGTTATTGTGTAAAGTGTAGCCCATTTGATCAGAAATTTACAGTATGTGAGAGAAGAAGAAGAACATTCAAGGGTGTAGATTGCCAAAAAGGAAAATACAATAACTGATCAATACAAAAATAGGGATTTATTGAAAATAACGTTTCAAGTGTTCGGTGTTCCACGGACGGGGGAGGTCTCAGCCTTCCATGTCCTGAAGTCGGTAAGTGTCCGGACAAGGTCTGGCTTTGACAACATAAGGTCCTTCCCATTTGCCTGCTAATTTTCCCTCAGTCGGATTTTTGGTGGCAAGGGTTACTTCGCGCAAAACAAGGTCCCCCACGGTGAATTCCCTCGGTCAAACTTTGCGGTTGTAATGTGTTCTCATTTTCTGTTGGTATGAGGCCCGTCTGACAGTAGCGGTTTCTCGGAGCTCTTCAATTAGGTCTAGGTCTTCCCGACGCAGCTCCTCAGTCAGTTCTGGATTCTGATGTAGAATTTTTGGGGTAGGCAGACCGATTTCCATTGGGATGACCGCCTCAGTGCTGTATGTTAAGCGAAAGAGGGGTCTCCCCAATAGGGATTCGAGCGGTAGTGCGGTAGGCCCAGAGTACATTCGGTAATTCCTTAGCCCAGAGTCGCTTAGCAGCTTCCAGCTTAGTTTTGATGATCTTGAGAAGAAAACAGTTGGCAACTTCAACTTGGCCATTGGCTTGGGGATGACCTGGGGAAGAAAAACATGGCTGGATTTGAAGTTCTGCACAGAATTTCCTGAACATGGCATTGTCGAATTGTTTGCCGTTGTCGGAGACAATGGCTTGAGGGATTCCAAATCTACATACGATCGACTGCCAGATGAACCTGGTTGTGTTCCGCTCAGTAATTGTGGCAAGGAGTTCTACCTCCACCCATTTAGTGAAGTAATCAATGGCGACAATGGCGAATTTGGTTTGGCCTTGGCCAGTGGGCAATGGGCCAACTAGGTCGATTCCCCATTTGGCGAATGGGTAGAGACTGCAAAGTATGATCAATTCTGTAAGAGGAACATGTGGGATGTTGGCAAAACGCTGACACTTATCACATTTGAGCACGAAGTCTGTCGTATCTTGATTGAGAGTAGGCCAGAAATAACCAGTGCGAAGTATTTTGTGGGCTAGGGCCCGGGCGCCCGAATGATTACCACAGATACCCTCATGGACTTCCCTCATCACGTAGGTTACTTGAGCAGGGTTGAGGCATCGCAGGTATGGGCGTGAAAAACCACGTTTGTACAAGACGCCGCTGACAAGAATGTAATTGGACAACTGGGCTCTGACTTTGGCGGCCTGCTGTTTGTTGGCTAGTAGTTCCCCCGTTGTTAGAAATAGGAAGATGTCGGCCGCCCATGGAATAGGTTCATTTTGGAGGAAGTAGACTTGCTGCTGAGTTGGGGAACTGGCAGGGTGGGCCAGGTACTCGAGGCGGACACCATGGCTGAGGTCTGACTGGTCTGCAGAAGCTAACTGAGCCATTTCATCTGCCTTGGAGTTTTCCGTCCGAGGGATGTGCTTGATGTGGAAATTATTAAAGAGGCAAGCGAGAGGGAGTGCAATATCCCTATAAGCCCACATTGTGTCTTCCTTGGCATCGAATTCCCCTGTGATTTGTCCGACAATGAGCTGAGAATCGCTGAACACTTGGATGTGGCTGACACCAATGTCTCGGGCGAGGTGAAGACCGGCGATCAATGCTTCATATTCAGCCTCATTATTACTTGCGTCGAACAAGAAGCGGAGGGCACATTTGAAATAACCACCCTCAGGGGCGATGAGGATGAGACCAGCCCCACTGCCTTCTTTGGGAGATGATCCATCAACGTTGAGGGTCCAAGAGTGGGGGTCTTCTGGCTCGGTAGGGGGTGGCGGGGGTGGAGGAGCTGTGGTTGGAGTGGGATTAGTGAATTCCAGGATGAAATCTGCTATAGCCTGACCTTTAATCACCGTTTAAGGCTGGTAGGAGATGTCAAATTGGCTGAGCTCGACCGACCATTGCATAAGTCTGCCGGAAAGCTCTGATTGTTGCATTATCTTCTTCAATGGTTGGTCAGTGAGGACCACTATGGAATGGGCTTGGAAGTAAGAACGGAGTCGTCTGGAGGCGGTGACCAAAGCCAATGACATTTTTTCTAACAATGGGTAATTTTGTTTCGCGCCTCTGAGAGCCCGACTGATGTAGTAGACCGGTCATTGGACAGAGCTGTCCTCCTGATGAGTGCTGCACTGACTGCAGTGTTTGACACGGCTAAATAGAGAAAGAAGGGTTCACCCGTGATTGCCTGAGAAAGTAGGAGGGGTTGGCCATGTGCTGTTTCAGTTGCTGAAAGGCCTCTTCGGACTCTGCTATCCACTCAAAAGTTTGCCGAAGAACTTTGAAGAAGGGGAGGCACTTGTCCGTTGCGCTGGAAATGAAGCGGTTGAGGGTGGCAACTCAGCCAGTAAGCCTCTGAACCTCCTTAACCGTTCTGGGCAACTGTATTTCAATTAAGGCCTTGATCTTTTCAGAGTTAGCTTCGATGCCCCGCTAACTGACCATGAAACCCAAGAACTTTCCAGATCCTACGCCGAAGGCGCATTTCTCCGGATTGAGCTTCATTTGATGCTTTCGTAGGGTGGTGAAAGTCTCGCAGGTCGGCCAGATGATCAGTGGAGAGTTTGCTCTTGACTAGCATGTCGTTGACATATACTTCCATGTTCCGGCCTATTTGGTGATGAAAGACAACATTAACCAACCGTTGGTAAGTGGCTCCAGCATTTTTTAACCCAAATGGCATCACACGGTAATGGTAGGTTCCCCGGTCGGTGATGAAGGAGGTATGTTCCTGGTCAGACGGGTGCATAAGAATTTGGTTGTATCTAGAGAAGGCATCCATGAAATTGAGCATTTGATGACCAGTCGTGGCGTCAACCAGCAGATCTATGTGAGGAAGAGGATAGCTGTCTTTGGGGCAAGCTCGGTTGAGGTCGGAGTAGTCGACACAGAGTCGCCATTTACCATTGTTTTTACGAACCAGAACCACATTCGACAGCCATCTGGGGTAGTCCACATTTGTGATAAACTGTGCCTCAAAGAGCTTATCTACTTCAGAAGCAATAAGGTTATTGCGCTCCAGGTAAAAGATGCGCTGCTTTTGGCGGATGGGTCGGAAATGGGGCTCAATGCTGAGACGATGGGTGATGAGGGAGGGATCAATACCTTGCATGTCGGAGTGGGTCCAGGCAAATACGTCGTTGTGCTCAATCAGGAGGACAGTGAGGTCGGCCTTGGCCTGGGAGGATAGTTGGCTGTCGATCTTGGCAGTTTTTGCCGGGTTAGTGAGATAGATGAGGACCTCGACAAGCTCTTCCACTAGTTCCTCTCTAACCAGCTCGTCCTTGTCTCTGACGTCGAGTCCTTCAATGATCATGGTCTCCTTGAGCTTGACCTCTTTAAGTGAGGCAACATAACATTCCCTGGCCACAGTCTGCTCTCCCCTGACCATGCCGACCCCAAGATCGGTAGGGAGCTTGACGGCAAGATGGAAAGTGGATGTAATAGCTTGAAAGGCATTTAGGGCAGTGTGGCCGAGGATGATGTTGTAAGTAGAGGGATAGTCGACGACCAGGAAAGTAACAACTTGGTGGTCTACCGTGGGTATTCTCCAATGGTAGTGGGAAGATCGATGGAGCCGGTGGAGGTCACCCGATCTCCAGTGAAACTGACAAACAGGGTTTGGAGAGGAGACAGACTTTCTTGCCCGATCTTGAGCTGGCGGAAGGCATTTAGGAAGATGATTTCTGAAGAACTGCCATTGTCGACGAGGACCCGTCTAACTTTGTAATTGGAGAGGAGGGCAGAAATGACGAGGGGGTCGTCATAGGGTAACGGATGCCTGTGCAGTTGGCTTCCGTAAAGATGATGGGCTACATCCACTGCTTGGGCTATTTGGAAGGGCGGTCTAATGTGGCAACTTCTTTGTCTGATCCCTGTCATATTTTTCTGAGTTCTGCTCGCTGAGCCGAGCGGGATGGACCTCCACAAGCAAGCCCGCTAACTATGACTCTGATTTCTCCGACAGGGGGGGCGGGGTTACCTTGTGCTCAGGGTTGCTGTGGAGGGCGATCATGGCCAAGGTTAGGTTGTGCTGGTTGCCGGGGAGGAGTGCGCCGGCGATTGTTTCTAATGGGCTCGGTCCTTTGCCTTTGCTGAGGGCGGATGTCCGTGAAACGACTAAGATGTCCATGACGTATCAAGCCCTCGACCTGATTTTTGAGGTTAACACACTCCTCAGTATTATGATCGTGGTCTTGGTGAAAACGGTAATATTTGGACTAGTCTCGTCGATTGAAAGGAGACCGTGATGGTTGGGGCCATTTCAGGGGGTAGTCTCGTTAGATCTGATTGAGGACTTGTTCCATAGGGGAATTAAGGGGTGTGCATCGTTCGAACTAGCCAGGCGGTCAGGCTGGTGCCGACCGGTCGGCTCTGGGGGGTCGGTCGGTATACTGAGGCGTTTGGTTATTGTACTGAGTGTTTCTGGTTTCTATGTCCTTTCTCTTCTCTCTGGGGGTTGGGTTTTTGGCTGTAGGATCCTGGCGAGCGGCTAGGGAATCTTCTGCGTTCATGTATTTTTGGGCTTTGGAAAGAAGGGTTGCCATGGAGGTCGGGGGATTTTTTGAAAGGGAGAAACGGAAATCAGATGATCGTAGGCCGGCCATGAATGCCGTGAGGATGACCTTGTCATCGTTTTCCGCCACCTACAGGGCCTTGGTGTTGAAGTGGGTGACAAAACTGCGCAGCGACTCTATGATACCCCTGTTCTGTATTATACTGAATTGGTCCTTAATTTGTTTATGATTATGTGTTTAGCATGATTTTGTGTGCCATTATGTGAATATATATATATATATATATGATTTTGAAGTTTTATATGTTCATCGTAGGAATATCTGTTTGAATAGCCTGCTTTGGAAATTAAATTGAGGGCCTTATCGGCCACAGAACCCGAAATTGATTACGCCATTGTGTTTGGCATAATTTTTAGAGCCTACGGTGAAATTTAATTGAAAAATTGATTTGGACCAGGTTAAGTTGATTAAGTTGGTAAAATGGGTGCCCAATTACTCTCTATTATTATATTATGACTAAGTGAGGCTCTATACACTCAAATATCCTCTTTATTATTCTCCTTGGCTGAATTAAACGCAAGAGAGAGAGAGGGGAGTCAGCTAGAGAGGGGGAAAAGAGGAGAGTTGGGTGTTTGGCTCAAAATTGTGAAGAATTGGAAGATTAAACTCAAGAAATTGCTATAGTTTGGGAAATTGAGCCTCTAGGTAAGCTTTTGGTCTTGAATTCATAAGTTTGAAACTGTGATCTTGTGAGTTCAAGGGTTGTTTGTGATCAAGAGCATGTAATGAGTTGATTGTTGTTGAGTTTGAAGTCTTAGAACTCATGCATGTAAGAAATTACTTTGAACTTGCATGTTTGAGCTTGAAACACATGATTCATGTAGAGTTTTAGTTGAAACTCATGTTTTGATCACCGTTTGTGTTATCTAAGTTGAGAATGTGGCTGATTCATCACATGCATGTACAAATTGGGAAGATATGAGCTTGAGTGCATGAATTTGTTATATTGATGTTGAGTTTGACATATTTTTGGACATGCATACGGATAAATCAAGAAATTGAGCTTCATAATGTTCTAATCTTGCATTGGTGCCATGTTAGTATGATTATATTGAGATTTGAGCCATTGCATGCAAGTAATGTAGCTGGAAAACCGATTTGGAGCTCAAGAACACGATTTAGGAAAACCCAGAATTCTGATGTCCGCTCGAGCGGGGTAATGGCCGCTCGAGCGGGAAAATCGTGCTCCCAGCACTTTTGCAGAGTTGGATGTCCGCTCGAGCGGGAAACCTCACGCTCGAGCGTGGAGTTTTGTAGACAGGCCTTCAGCTCGAGCGCTCTATTCCACGCTCGAGCGTAATTTTCATGCAACCAGTACTTTTGCAGGCCTTAAGGGTCCGCTCGAGCGGATAAGTTGACGCTCGAGCGAGGACCCTGTTTCCTGGAATTTTGTTCATGCATTCTGTGTTTCGTTTTCCATTCTCTTTCACTTGTAAGCACTCTTAGGCATATGTTAAACGTTGTAAATGAGGTAATGAGATAGGAATAAAGCCTAAAGAGGAATATGTGAATTAAAGAACGGATTGAACTGTTAATGACCCTTTTGTATTCATGAAATGTGTAGGGTCAAGCTCCAGGGCGCATCCACAAGCCGATCACTGTGAGTAATATCAATATTTGAAAGCTTGTCAATGTCCAATTGTTATTCCCTTATAAACTTTATGAGTTGTTAATTGGGATTGTGGGCAAAAGTCTGACAGGAATAAATGAATGGACCAAAGGTCATTTTGATAAGAATGAATGGACCAAAGGTCATTTTGATAAGAATGAATGGACCGAAGGTCGTTTTGATGTAAATGAATGGACCGAAGGTCGTTTTGATGTAAATGAATGGACCAAAGGTCGTTTTGATAAGAATGAATGGACCAAAGGTCGTTTGATGTAAATGAATAGACCAAAGGTCGTTTCGACATAAGTGAATGGGCCGAAGGCCGTTTTGCCATGAACGGAAACCCGAGTGGGCCAAAGGCCAGAATGTTTAGAACTACAGTTACCTGATTTAAATTTTTGTATAGTTATATATTCGTTAAATAGAAGTATGAATTGGGCCCAAGGCCGTTTGGAGCATGTTGTTCTACATATTGTTATGTAACTGTCATGTTTGATATTATTCACTGGGCTATCGCTCACGCTCATTCATGTGTTTGTAGGTGAGCCAAGAGAAGTCCAAACCCAGCCCCAGTGAAGTCTGCTAGGAAAAATCCGAGTTTTGAGGAAGTCAGCCTTGCGTCTCACTTTTGAGACCTACCCTTGCCTTTTGCTATGTAATTATATTTTGTCGTGCCGACAGGGACTTTATGTAAATATGTAAATAGTCTGTCATAGGTTGACTTGTTTTGGATGATCCTGTCTGTAATGAATTTTGTGAAACTGTACTTTTGAACTGTGGGTTATTAACGTAACTGAATATAGTCTGTTGATGTGCATATAAGCACGGCTCTATGGACAAAGTTTTTATTTATTGCTTCCGTTTGGCCCCTTAACTCTGACAGGTTATGTCTGTTTTGGTCTGAGGCCGTAGGTAATCTCAGGATTACTGGCCGGTTATGTCCTTAACCCATAGGGGTGGGTTTGGGTCATGACAGACTCCCCCTCAGTCTGATGGATATTGAGGAGCTGGGATGTCGAACGCCACTAGCACTGGGCTCCAATGAAATGGCTGAGAAAGGAGTCACTGAGATGCTGGAAAGTGGAGACAGAGTCTGCTGGCAGTTGACTAAACTAGAGTCGAGCCGACCCCTTGAGTGTCACAGGGAAAGCCCGGCACATGATTTCATCGGGGAATGCATGGAGGATCATGAGGGTTCTGTAGGTCTCCAAGTGACCGACTGGGTCCATTGTATCGTCAAAAGTGTCGATTGTGGACATTTTGAACTTATGAGGTAGAGGTTTGTCCTTGATAGAGGCAACAAATGGGGAGTTGGCTGTGGTTTATGGTTTATGCTGTATGTTCTGCATTACCCTTTGGAGTTGGAGCTTTATGGCTCGGAGTTCCGTGTCCCAGAGAGGAATGTTGTCACTACCAGAAGGCAACGGGGGCTGGATGCTGCTGGCCTCTCCTTCAGGGGTTGGTGCTGGGATTGATGGATGCGGGCCCCGGGGTGGCAAGTTTATACCTGGGGGAGGGGGTTGCAAACCTTCCACGTTGGGTGGATTAGGCTACAAGATAGTATGGCTCGGGGCTCGTTCTTGGTTGGGTAGGATATCTGGAGGCGGTGGAGGAGGCATAGGAAGGTTTCTTTGGAGTAGACCATTAATCAGGGCTTGGTTTTGCTCGGCCAAGCGGTTAATGTTGTTGGTGAACTCAGTGAAATACTATGGTGGGTTATTTGGATTGGGAGGGTCGGCTTGATGATCGGTAACATTGGGGTGAGAGGCCATGGAACTAGTTGTGACCATTCACCTTCACAGGTGGTAGGAGGGGGTTATTGGGAGAGGGTCTCCGGCGACAATGAGCACAACTGGTGCGCGGAACAAAATCGCTTCCCACAGATGACACCAACTGATGATACAGCAGGTTCTAGATGGAATAGGTCGGACTGATCCACACTTCCCAAACCGGTGTCCGAGTGACCAAGGCCACGGAGAAACCTGCTCAAGAGTTCAACGGGGAACGGGGAGTCCCCCGGCGAACCCTCCGACGAGCAAGTTAGAAAGAGAAGTGGAATGTAGAGATAGATTAGAAATAGAAAGCTTAACATTTTTCTTGTCTTCGACGTCTGCTTATATCCTCTGGTAATCATTTCGTTGTCCCTTCCGACCTGTCACCTTGGCCGAAAGTCTATGCTCTAGTTTACCTTGTTCATGGTGAAGGTGTTCTGTCCCGACGGAGAGGAGTTATCGCAATAAATGCTGTAAAGGGTTTCATTAATGGCGATGTGCAGTGGTAATAACTTTGCAGATCTTTGTCTACTTATGTGGCTTGCCCTTCTCTTGCCATGTGTCTTGATGTCATTGGTTCTTATTGCTACGTGGGGTTTCAGCAATACTGGGCTTTAGTATTTGAGTTATGTACTGGACCCTAAATGGTGGGCTATAATCTTTATGGGTTTACCCATGTCAAAATGTGACATATGTCACTTAGTCAACATCTTATTTGTTGAATATTACACATTTCTCTACCTCACCAATTGTCGTCGGCCGCTGGTCACCGCCATAGGTTGCCATCAACTTTTCTGACATATTTTTATCACTAAGCAAGATTTTATCTTAAATCTAATGATTTATACACTCTGTAAATTAGAATTTTCACCATTTTTTTTTAAAACTAAATTGATATGTATATATATATGTATGTGTATATATTCAATTTTTATTTTGATTTTGGTTTAAAAAAATATAACTAATATCATTCAATTTTAACTCGTGATCTCTACCAATGAAAATCCATCTGTATAATATTATAAAAGTCCAAATCCTAAAATTGATAGAAATTATTTTGGGAGTACTTACGTGTAGGTTCTAATAAATGGACTTATTACTTATTATCTAATAGGACCTATGGAAAAAATTTGTCATAAAAAAGTCATTAATTGTAAGTTTTAACGACAATTTATAAAAATCATGACAAAAAAAATCATTAATTGGTAATTTTTAAAGGCATATACAAAAAATTGCCACAAAAAAATTATTTTTAACGACAAGTTTACAAAAAATTATTTTTAATAGGACTTGATGAGAATTAAGTCAAACTATTAGAATCTATTGATAATTTACTCAATTATTATTTTTTGGACTATAATGTCACGGTGTTTTGTAATTTTCTCAATTTTTTTTTTTTTTAGTCTAGTAAATACATAATCACTTGTTATTGCATAGCATATAATATTTTGATATTTTAAAAAGACTAAATAATTACTCCTCAATTCAAAAATGGATACAAAATATTTTAATATTTCAAAAAGATTAAATAATTACTCTCCAATTCAAAAATTGATACAAAATAAATATGTACAAATAAGATTTTACAGGTAAATCCTACCAATAAAATATAATAAAATCGTATCTAAACTAAGCCTTCACGGCCGGGCTGGCATGGTGGTGGCGTAGTGGTGGTAGCCACCACAACCCAACGCCCTGATCAGCCACCAAATTCCCCACAACCCCTTCACTCTCCTCACTTTCTCACTACCACCACCACTCCTCTGAACCACCGTCGACCGACTCCGCCGCCCCTGCCTGCTCCTTATATCCCTCAACTCCATCTCCGGCGGCATCCGAGCCAATCCAAACATCAATAAACTCCGCCGCGGCTTCACCGGTGCCGCCACTATCGACACTCTCCGAACCGGAAATCCGTACTTTTCGCCACCCTTATACCTACATTCATCTCCCACTGGCAATGACAGAGACTTCGGGCTCGAAACACATCTTCTTATCTTCGGATTTGTGGATTTAGAACTTCTAAACATCTTCGAATTCCATCGAAAAAGCCTATATTTTCTGGGTTTTTCTTGTTTACTGGTTTCGATCTTGTGGGTATGCTCTGTTTCTGAGTTTGGTTCTTTAGAAGCAATGAGTTTTCCACAGAAAACAATGTTTTGAACTTGGTACGAGCTCAAAGTGCTCCAATCTTCGCTGAAGAACTCAAAGACGTCGTCTTGATCGGATGAGAATGATGATGATGACAAGCTTTGATCTTCTTCTTTGGCATCACTGTACATTGGAAGATCACAGAGAGAGAGTGTCTCCTCTGTTTCATCTTCTTCTACTTGGTATTGCTCTGCCATTGATGGATCTTTGTAAGATTCTTTAGCATTCATGACTCAGACAGAAAATATGTGAAGAAGTGTAGATTATATTGAGAAAAGAAGAATGGATAGATAGGTTCACATATATCCATGGTCCTGGATATTTAGGATTGGTTAGTAGATAGAGTAGTTTTGGAGAGAGAAAATGTATTTTTTGTTTTTGTTTTGTTTTGTTTTTATTTTTGTTTTTGTTTTTGTTTTTTTTTTTTTTTTGAATATTGGTTGATTGGGATGGGTTCTAGAGGAATAGAATTTTATAAAATAAAAAATTGGTTGAAAAAGAAACACAATGAGAGAGAATTAAAGGGATTTTATGGAATTGTTAATTGAGTTAATTATACTAATATTTTTAATATTAACAAATATTTTTTATTTATCATTTATAAATTTATATATATTGATTCTTCTAAATATAAAAACCGTACAAATATATCAGCTAATTTAAAAAAGTCTACGAAAAGTAAGAATAATATATTTTTATAATTAATAGAGTCAAAATATACAAATTGATATATAAAAGAGGTAAAGTAATATTTTTTTAATAATTATAAAAGCTTTCGTGTAAATAACTCATTCTTAATTTTGGTGTTTCTAGAAGAAGAGCACGAGAAGGGGAGAAAAAAAAGGCAGATAGAGCGGCCATAACATTCAGAAATAGTCTCATTAATGATACCACGCGGAATTGTTATTGTTTTCCTCATTTCTTGGGAAAATACTTGGGAGTCACAATTTTATTATTATTATTTTTTTACCCTCATAATTTTCAATTGATTTGTAATTATATATTATTTTATTATTTTTTTCCCTCACTCTCCTCCTCTCTCACATAAGTAAGGGTGTGCGTGGTGTGGGTCGGTGCGGTTTGAGAGAAAAATAGAAACTTTATGGCGGGTGGCGGATTGATAAAAGTGTCACTAGAATTTGCCATTTTTCTTATAAAAAATCGGCGGTTCGGTGGGCAAATAATGGCGGATTTACCTTGGTGGTTCGGGCGGATTGGCGGTTTATAAAAAATATAATTCAAATTACAAAACTTAAATCAAAGAGTAAAAAAAAGACGAGAGATACCGTGATGTTAAGTATCTTGCGAAATTTTCTTCTGATGCAGCAAGTGTAACAGCAACATGATAATATCAACGATTATGCCATCAGTTCATTACAAGTATCTGTGGAAGCTACAATGATCAAATACAATACATAAAATTTCCCTCGAGTAGTAATGTAATACTATATTCTAAGGTATAGAACAACAAGCAAACTTAAGTAAAAAAGAATTTTTAGAATCTTATAAAACATGATTTAATAGCGGTGCGGGTCGGTGCGGTTTGGAAGAAAAATAGAAACCGGCGAATTCATAAAAGTGTCACTAGAATTTACCATTTTTCTTATCAAAAACCGACGGTTCGATTGGCAAATAATAACGAATTTGCCTTGGCGGTGCGGTTCGGTGCGGTTTCGACGGTTTCGGCGATATTATGCACACCCCTACATATAAGTGGGGGGGGGGGAGGGGGTTGGGGTCTGGAGCAAAGTCCCATTTCTCGATCACAAGTTTACTAAACAAAAAACAAGTGAGGCTCCGTTTGCTTTAAAAAAATATATATGTGATAAAAAATGAAAATAATAAAAAGTAAAGTGAAAGAAAAAAAAATAAAAATATATTTTCTTATATATATTTGAATAGATAAAAAAATTTGTAAGAAAATGATAGAAAAAAAGATAAAATCACTGCACAATAGGGAGTTGTGGAGAGAAATATAATCAAAAAGAAAATATTTGAGGTAAATAAATAATTTTTTCTTCATATTTTGTAAGAAATTGTTAGCTTAACTAACATATTAATTTGAGTTCTACAGGAAATTTTAGTTTCCATTACTTTCTATCACTTTCTGTCTAAACAAACACATAAATTTTTTTTTTCTTTCACTTTCCTATATTATCTATTTAACCAAACTGAGCCTAAAAGAAAATTAATTTATCCCCTAATTTTACTCTCTCAATTTCATCTCTTATGAAGTGGCTAAGGAAAAATTCTTGGGTGCTACCCATCACCTAACACATAAATGTAGCTCCTACTCTCTCAACCAATGAGAGAAGAAAAATGTACTACATGACACCTATCCTCTTTATACACAAGAATTGCTCATTGGCTAAGACTCCTAATTTTTGGTCATTGGGAAGGCAAAATTAAGAAATGTAACGTAACAGATCACATAATTGGATATAATTTTCTCATATGGGATGTGTATTTTTTTAGAGGATTTGTGATTAGTTTTTATTTGTGTAGAAGTACGGTTTGGAAAGTTTAGATATTTTTTTTAATTAATTAATTTATTTTTTAATGTGGCATTTTTACCTTAAGAGTAAAAGAATGAATGACTTGTTTAATGCGTTTTTGTAATTCTTTATTTGTCAAGAATAAAATATTATATAAATAATATTGCATGATATTCTGAAACTATTTAATAATTTTCTTGATTTATCTTAGTTCGCTATTGGATTGTTTTATCTTGTAAATTAATGTGCATAGGTTATTTATAAAAAAATCAAATTAATTTGATAATTATATTTGTTTTAAAGAAATAAATTGGTAATTTTTCAATTGTACTTGTTTATTTCTTTTATACGGTTACAATTTTTTGATATGTATTATTGTGCTGACTATATTTTTAGTACAAATTTATTTTTTGGTATAACCTATAAATTAATTTTTTTATTTATTATCGAAAAAAAAATACATAAAAATAAAGAATTGTAAAATATATATATAAATAAAAAACTTATTTATGGTGTTATCAAATAAGCTCTAAATGATCATTATATATTAATGGAGTCCACTTTTATTTTTGTATCAATCCATAAATGACATGAACATATCTGACATGAACATATCTCATTTTCAAGTCATCTACCTCTCTAGGAACCTGCGCAATACCGTGTTGGGACTCGGGAGTCTGTAAAGACGTGTCCTCTATTTATTTTAATAATTTAAATTGTGCATAAGATAGATTTTATTAACTAAATCATTCATAAAAAAAATTTAAATTAATTAGACATTTATAATTCATTACAAGATCACATTTATGTCTAGAAAAATAAATGTTTAACATGATTTTAATAATTTTTTTGGATTATTATTCGGCTTGATCATAGGTTATACTTGTCTGATTAATTTATTTTTTATATAAATAATAGGCCCGATTTGACATAATCTATTATAGCTAAAAAGTCAAAAAATTATCAAAAAATCTAAAAAGTTCATACTTTTTTAGGGTTTGTACGGAAAATTTGTGTCTAAGTACTCAGAGGGTAAAAAGACAATTTTACCCTTGCCTCAGGGTAAGAAATGAAATAAAAAAAAGAAAACAAAACAGTGCATGTCAGTGTTGCACTGCACTTCCCATTGTGCAATGACGTGGCACAATGGGAGCCACGAAAACCCATGAGCCAAAAATTGAAATACACAAAAACCCATTCTTCCTGCTGCTAAGGGTGCAACTCGGACTGGTTCGGTTGGGTTGAGGGTTTGCCCAACCCAGTCCTAATTGTATTTGATAGTGCCCAAGCCCGCCCCAGTCCGATTATCAACCTGAGCATGGCTGCCCGAGTACGGACCAAGCTTTATAATTTGAACTCGAGTTAGCCCAAATTGCCCGATATTTACAAGGCAACAAAAAACCACTTTACATGATAAGGCATGATTTTAATCTTGGCTTAGCGCTATGCTAAACCAGTTTTGCACACCTAGCTCCACTCGAATAACTCAACTCCACTCGCTAGCCTACCTTATTGCCTTGCCTAACCATTGCAAGCTATGATTAGAAGGGTACCATGTTGCCATGCCAATCTAGGTCAAGAGTAGGGCCTATGAACCCCCTCCGGTTGGTGTCTCAATCATGGGATGCTCGAGGAATCTATGACCTTGTGTAGGATCACTAGGTCCTTGTGGAATGGGGACTAAAGTTGGGGATCACTTTAATATTAGAAACAACTATTTAATTTAATTTATATAATATATTAAATGCAATTCGGGTTCGGGTTGCTCGGGTTAGTCACTAATTCTGCCCAGGCCCGGCTCGAATTACAATTCAGGCATCAAAAATCTGCCCAGACCCGTCCAGATTACAAGATATTGTTGCCCAAGCCCTAAAAAAACTCGAGCTGGGCACGGGTTACTCGGGTTAAGCCCGCCCGAGTGGCACCCCTACCTGCTGCTGTGTCAGGAAGGGTAAAAGAGTAATTTTGGTAGTTGTTACAATATTTTATTACATATTTTTTTGTAAAAAGACAAAAAATTATACCAAACATACATATTTTTTTCTCTACTTTTTTAGTTAAAAAATTAAAAAATACACTTATATATCACATCTCAAATAATCACTTAATGTATCTTCTAATATAAACGATTGAAATGATCGAAATAACTCTCACAAGATGTGACAATCTGGAGCACCCACCCAAGTTCTCTCTCTAGACAAATCTATACTATATATTATGTAAAAATGAATTTTTAACCCCAAGTTTTGTGGGAGATCCAATCTCCTAATTTAAATTTTTTGATTTTTTTATTTAAAAAAAAAATCTTAGCATTTATTAACTTCTCCCAACTCCTAAATCTTACCCTCATAATAACACTTTAATGCATTAAGAACAAGTATAAAAAAAAAATTCTTTGAAATCCAATACATATGAATTCCTTGAAAAATCCCAACATATATGATTATTATCCCTCATAATAACACTTTAATGTATTTAGAACAAACATAAAAAAAAATTCTTGAAAAATCCAACACATATGATTATTATCAAAATATTAAACTTTAATCTATATCTTCTCTATATTAAGGAAAATGGGGTTTCTAATCCTAGTCTTGTGGGAGTTCTAATATTCCAATCTAAATTTCCTAATTTTTTGATTTAAAAAAAAAAAAAAAAAAACTAAGCATTTAGTGATTTTGGTCAAAATTTATTGATCAGCATTTATTAACTTTTTTCAATCCACATGTCTTCCCACATGCCTGCATTTATTAATTTGATCAAAATCTCTTAATTAGCATTTAAAATTCCCTCATACAAATAATTATAGATACAATCCTTGCATAGTTATTGCAATACTTTTTTTAACTTCTCTTAGACACTATGGTTAGTGATAAGGTTGTTAAATTATTTTTATAAAAAATTTAAAAAAATATAATTTATATATTAAAAAAATCTAAAATAAATATAAATATGTATAATTATTTCGTGCATAGTACGGGTGATAGGCTAATTCTTTAAAAAAACAAAATATTTTCTTCTTCAAAGGAATGCTTCTCATGCAATTAATGGGAGCTTGTTCTCCTTCTAGATTTGGGGGCAAGAAAAGTGGGAGAATAATAACTAAAAATTCTGTTTTTTTGGTCTGTTTTAGTTAATGAAATTAGATAAATGATTTAAATTGAAAACAAATTAAAATATTAAGGTTTAAATTAATAAAATTAAAAATTAGAATTTATTTTGTTATAAAGTCAAACACTACTTTTTTTTTTTCTTTTTTTTTAATTTTATAATTATCCCTATTTATTTTTAAAGAATGGACAATATATTTTAAATCCATATTTATTGCTAATTTTTTTTTGGAAAAAATATGATAAAAAATGGGACTATAATTATAGCTACTGTTAGACTTTCTCTTATAAAAAAATTATGATGTACATGTAAAAACTTATAAGGGGAATGGATTAAATTATCAGAATAGAGTCATTGATAAATTAAGATTACGTTTGGAAAAATAGATTAGGGGTTAAAATAGCCTCAAACAACAAAAAGTCAAAAGACCTAAAAATAAAGAAAAGAAATATCACATGGTTCACATTCTGCCACCATAGCTAGTTAAATGACAATTTTGCCCCTCTAAAGCATGTTACATTAGCAAAAACTTTATTATTTGGAAAAAAATAGATTTTATTAGGATAGGGGCAATTTTGGTCAATTCTTATTCAAACACATTTTTTAATACAATAATTAATAAAAAAAAATTCAACTTATCTTTTTAAATACAAAAATTAAAATAACCTATCAAAATAATCAAATAACTAAAAAATTTAAAAAATTCAAAAAGCAGCCCCTTTCCAAACGCAATCTGAGTTGAAAATTATATTACTGTATCACATCATAATCGTGATCCCCGTATCACATCATAATCACATGCCTTGAAAATGTATACTGACAATGGACTCGTTTGGAAAGTGACTATTTTAGTATGTTATTTGATTTTTTGATTATTTTAATAGGTTATTTTAGTTTTTGTGTTTGGAAAGATGAGATGAATTTTTAGGTGAGTTGTTGTATTGAAAAGTGTGTTAAAATGGTATTTGAATTTAAAATGACAAATTTGTCCCTGAATTATAATTTTTTAAAATGATGTGAAGAGGTAAAATGATAATTTAGCCGTTGATGATGACTTTTGAGACTGTGACAGTGTAGAGTCCGGGCTGCAGCCTTTTTTTTTTTTTTTTTAAACCTGTGAACAGTATTGCTTTTGAACTTTTTTTTTTTTTCTCAAATGAAACTATAATAACCTCATTTGCGGCTTCCCAAACAGCGCCAATGTGCTAATTACATATTTGTACTGGGCTACACGCTCACCCAAAGATATTTTCAAGTGTGGGTGTTGATTTGAAGACTTGGGGTGTCTCGGGACATCATTCCCTTGTGTTTTATGGCAGTCCTCTTTTGCAATGTAAGGCCATAATGGCATTGGTTCATTGAGCGTTAAGGGCCGGATAATATTTCATTTTGTATATGTAATTATAAATTTGTATGTTGTAGGCTGTAGTTCAGTTTGATGAGTACAAACTTAACCAAAAATATTTAAAATTTATTTAAAATTTGAATTGTGTGATTCATTATTGATTTGAGTTTACAGCACATCAAGTTCAATATCCACCTTACATTTACTTTTTGAGTATATTTGTAAGTATTTTTTCTTAGTGTGTATCTATTCTATAATTCTATTGTTTAATTAAGGGTTGTTTGGGATGACCTAAATAAGTGTACTTTTTGTTTTTTTACGAAAAGATGTGCAGAAAAGTAGAGAGGTGTGTGATGAAAAAAAGATAAAAAGATAAAAAATATGTACTTATTTTGGGTAGCCAAACTTGGCCTTAATGTGTTGTGTATTGATTGGTCAAATATCATAATAAATTTATAAACAAGCAAAATACATCAGTCATTTTAAAATAAAATACATTTGTCCATCATTTTTCTATTAGACGAATCGGTCAATAATTGATATATTAATCGGTTGAGAAATATTATATATCATCAATTATTTAACACTATTTTATTTCACCACCTACATAAATATTTATGATTGAATAATACTATATATAACAATTGATGTATTAATTAGTGTACCAATTGATGATGTGACATAATTTAAGAGGTTTTTGAAATTTGTAATGTGATTAATGAGTGGGGTCAATAATAATGTCCTAACTAATATTGGTACACTAATTAATATACTAATTGGTACGTATAATACTACCGTACATTGCCAAATAGACTTGTGATATAAAAGAGTGAAATAAATAAGTGAGGGGTATATTACACTTTATATTCTTAAATAATCGTTAAATTATTTATTTAGTTCATGAACTATTGATTGAGTTTACTAGATCTTTAAAGTATATAAATTAAAGTCTATTTAGTTCATAAACTATCAATTAAATTGATTAAATTCCTAAAGTATTTAATTCAAATTTATTTAGTTCCTAAAAGGATTACAAAAATAAAATATAAGTCCCTTAATATTATAAATTAGTAAAATACCGAATCTAGTTAAAATTTTATTTTAAATTTTTTATCTTGTCGTTGAAAGTGCCGTCAATCTCTGTGGTGAATTTCTTTCTATAACGGTAAAGGTTATTATTTCTAGTATTTTATTTTTTATCTTCTACAATAGTTACGTGCTTTCTTTTATTTAGTATTAATTGTTTTTGAATTTTTCACTAAGTTTTTTTATTATTTAATTAACGTATTATTTTGTTTTACTATTATTTGTAACGAAGTGATATTATTTAAATTATCTAATTCTACTACTTCCGTATCTAATATTTATATAATTTATTGACAAGACTAAGACCAGATTCTATTATTAATTTAAACACAAAACGAAATAAAAACACCTATTATAGACAAAATAAAAATTTAAGATAATACAATCTTAATTGGGTAGATGTTTTATTAATTTATAATACTTATGAAAATATATTTTATTTTTGTAATTTTTTAAGAATTAAATAGATTTAAATTAAATATTTTAAAAACTTAATAGATTCAATCAATAATTTAAAGATTAAATAGATTTTGATTTATATAATTTAACAACTTAATAAATTTAACAGTTTAACAATATTTTAAAAAGTAAAAAGTGTAATAAACTCATAATTGATATATAACAGTTATCTGTCCTAAAAATATATAACAGTTATCTAATCAATTTTAGGTGGAGTAAGGCTGTTGGGTAGTCAATGAGAAGAGGAGCCCATGATAAGAACCATGAGCTCGACCTCACATTAGAATACTCCACTGATGAAAATAATCGTCAGCGGGTGTGGTGCTTCTGTATAGTTGTTACGTAAGTTATCTGCCGTCTATTTCTTTGCGTCTAATTGTTTACTTTCTAATTATATTAAAAATATTAATTTATCATGGTAAATTTTTTGAAAATTGTTGGATGGCTTGAAATTGGGGAGGCTAGAATGCTCTGAGTGCCAAAACGACATCGTTTTGGCACTCTTTTGTTTTTATGTTTTCTTTTTTTTTTTTTCTTCTTTTTCTCTCGCGCTGAAACTGATTTCAAAAAAAGAAAGAGAAACAGAGAAGCGAGAGAAAGAGAGAAGGAGGAAGAGAGGAGAAGAAAACAAAAAGAGGGGGCCATGGACGGAGATCACCATAACTCAACCCACTGCCATGGATGGAGATCGCGAACTACTTCACAACCCAGCACATACCATGTTCGTGAGGTAAGCAACTCCAAATGCGGTGGGTTTGATTTTGATTTTGAATTTGATTTGATTTTGATTGTGTGGGTTTGGCTTTGATTTTGGGTTTTGATTTTGATTCTATGAGTTTGGTTTTGATTTTGAGATTGATTTTGTTTGACTTTGGGTTAGGTTGGGATTCAGAGAATGAGAAAATTTTGATGAGGTATTTATAGAAGATGGAATTTGAGATGGAAGTTGATGTTGTGGTGATGGAGCAGAAAATACAGAAGAAGAAGCCGAAGAAGAAGAAGAAGAAAAAGAAGAAGAATCATCAGAAGGGATGTTTGTTTGGACAAGAGTGAGTTGAAAAGTTAAAGTCGAGCTACTCGAGCCTCGACTTTTTGAGCTACTTAGCATGTCTCAAATATTTTTTAAGATGTTGATATTATAATTTTATAAGATAAAAAATATATAATATTTTCATAATAGTTGAAATTTTTCAACATTTTTACAGAAAATTTTAATTTTCATAGAAATATTTCTCTAATATGATCATAAATAAATTTTAAAATTTTTCTGGTATGATCACATAGAAATTTCATCGAGAGACCTTAACTAATAATAAAAAACCCAAAGTTGGAGAGATACATTTCACTAATTTTTTCTTTATCATATCCCAAAATATATATATATATATATATTATAAAAACTTTATCAAATATTGAATCCAAAAATTTTAAAATTGATAAGAACAAATGAGGGTGTTTGACAAGTTGGATTTTAGCATTTTTTTGGTTAAAATTCAAAAAATAAAATAAAATAGGTTAAAAATAGCTAATAAAACAAAATATCAAATCACATCCATAATCATTTTACTTTTTCTTTCACAAACATCACATCCAACGAGAAAAAAAAATCTAACTATCTTCTTAAACACAAAAAATTTAACCTACTAAAATAACAAAAAACTAAAATAATCAACTAAAATAACAACTTTCCAAGCAGCCATAGAATCAAATTTTCAATTTTCTAATGGTAAAATAGATCTTTGTTTAGCTCCACATGTTACTATTCACACATTTTATATTGTCTTTTAAAAAAGTTTAAAATATGAGTTACAAGTAATAAAAAAATAAGAGTATGAATTAGAATTCTCTATTAAAAAAAGTTAAATTTTAAATAAATGTGTCTCAATTCTCAGCCAAAATAAAAGATCTAAAAATGAGTCATAAGTCAATCTTTTGAAGTATTCCTTTTTTATGATATATTTTTCCATCTAGATTTTTTTTTTTTTTGGTAAAATAAATAAATTATGAAACTATCTCAAATATTCCAATATGATAACATATATAGATATATATATTAGTACAAGCTGTGATCATTATCTTATCGAGAACTAACATAGAGGGAGGGGATGAGGCATGGATTGAATTTTATGCTTGAGAGAAGAATATATTTTCGGCAATATTATTTTTTTATTATAAAAACGTTTTAGTGGATTTATAAGTTTTGATAGAACTGTAATTTAGTAAGATTTTAAACAAAGTTAGTCCGTAAAAGATTACTATAATTTTTTGAAAACTCAACAAATTTAGCTAGAAGTTAGAGAATAGATATTTGTTAAAACTTTTATACCGTGTTTGGTTGGGAGATTTGGGAAAGGATTTGAAAAGGGAAACGAAAAAAGTAGGTGATTAATGTGAATAAATCATGCCTATATTTCACATAGTTTCACACACCTTTTCACTTTCTCTTTTCAAATCCCTCCCCAAATCCTCCAACCAAACACAACATTAAAATATAAAAATTAACAAATTAATTATTATCTTCAACTTTCACTTTAATCTCATTTTGTTCTTACATCTTTTTAACAGTAATAATTAAGTCCCTGTGAAGAAACCATCGAACTTTTCAACTCTTTTTTAGCTTAGTAAGTCATACAATGAAATTTTACAAGTTTACGCCCAACAACAAATAAAAAAACAAACATAACCAACATAACTACCACTGCACCCCCTAAAAAAAAGGGGATAAACAAGAACACCAGAAAACACAAAAACCCAACTCCGTCTCTATATCCTTTTCAACTTGACTACTAAAGAAATCGAATGTTGGGACTGCTTCGTTCACAATTACTGACAACCCATACCCGAATAAAGCTTGAGACCCCCACTCCCAGTGACCCCCAATGACCCCCAGTGTCACGTGGCACCGCGTGAAAGGAAAAAAAAAATTATTTTTGGCTACTGGGGGTGCTGGGGGTGCCCCCCACTGGGTCCCTAGCACCACTGACCCATACCCTATCTTATTTAAATTTGAACTTAAGGTGAAAATACAATTTAGCTAACTTTTTCTTTAACGTTCTTAAAACATGTTCATTTTTTCAATGTTGTCAAAACATGTTCACTTGACTCACATGTTAACTCTTCTTTTGAATTTTTAACAAAAAGTAATATAATTTTAATTGAAATGAGGGGATTGAATTGAAATTAAGGGGTGATTTGAGATGATCTAAATAAGTATACTTTTTAACTTTTTATGAAATATAGATTGAGTATGGATTGGGTATGGATTGGGTTTGAAGTGATGTGTTAGAGAGGTGATGTGACTTAAATAAAATGATGTAACTTAAATAGGATAGTAACTTTTTAATTTTTAAAATTTTTTAAATCATGCCAAACAAGGCCTAAGTTAAAATTTAAAGGTAAAACGTATCATTTAGCTTCTTTTTTTTTTTTAATTTTTATTTATTCATTTTTTTCAAACGGAGATTTTAGAACTCCTACGTGAAAATTCATTTTCAATGACATATTGAATGAGTCACGTCAAATTCATTCATTTTAATTTATAAATTTAAATGTAGCATCACATTACAACAATTTAAAGAAAAAATATAATAAGTTTCAAATTTTTTACTAAATAAATGACTACATGTCTCACATGGGTGTAAACTCTACATTTTTGTGAATTCCTATATATGTGAGATATTTGGTCATTTTTTTGATAAGAAATATGGTATCTATAGCATTACCCCAATTTAAAACCCTTGAAAGTATTCGTAAAATGTATATCTAAAACAATGCATTTAATTAAAGGAAAATGTTATGAACCTTAAATAATCTATCAAATTTTTTATCAAATCTCTTACATGGTTTGAGATCTACACAAACCTACATGTGTGTAGGTTTCACATCCATGAGAAAAGTTTAAGGGTTGGTTTGAGATAATTTAAATAAGTGTACTTTTTGACTTTTGATGAAATATGAATTGGGTATGGGTTGGGTTTGAAGTGATGTGTTAGAAATGTGATGTGACTTAAATAAGATGACGTGACTTAAATAAAATAGTGACTTTTTGACTTTTTTAAATCATGCCAAATAGTAAAATATTTGACATATTATTTGGGATCCCTAGTATTATTCTTAGGAGTTATTTGGGATGCTCTAAATAAGTGTACTTTTTGACTTTTTATAAAATATGGGTTGAGTTTGAAGTGATGTAGTAGAGAGGTGATATGATTTAAATAGGATAGTGACTTTTTGACTTTTTTTAAAGATGTCAAACTTGACCTTAATTAAAATGTGATACGAAAATGTCTCATAGCTCGAAAGGGTCGAGCTCGAAACGGCTCGAAAATGGAAGAAGAGGGGAGAAAGAGAGAGAAGAGGAGGAGAGATGGAGAAAGAGAGAGGAGAGGGCTCGTCGCCGTGGGTCGTTCTCGATCGTCGCAGCAGACCGTCGCCTCGCCCAGCCCCGGTCGTCTGCCTAGCCCCGCCGATGTCACAGCACCACCGTCATCTGCCCAGCCTTCCCTCCTCCTCCTCCTCCTCCTCCTCCCTCCTCTTCTTCTTCTTCTTCTTCTTCATTCTGTAACAAAACCAGGGAAGAAAGAAAGAAAAAAAAAAAAAAAAAAATTTGACACCAAAACGACGTCGTTTTGGTGTCGAGCCGCGATTTCGAGCCGCAGTTTCGAGCTACGTAGCATGGTCGAATGTGATATTCCTTTAATAGGAGATGTGAAATTCATTCAATTAAAATTCATAAATCCAAATGCATTTAGGAGAAGTTAATTTTTTTATTTTTTTTAAAATTTTTTTTTTTTGATGTATGCTATTACAATAAATATTGTATAATGTATTACTAAAAATCTTACGGACAGACACACGTGTCAAAATATCATTAATTTTCTTTTATAAAAAATAAATCATATTTGTCTATTTTACTTTTAGCAAGAGTATTTAAATATAAAATAATCAACTTCTAGAAAAGTGAAGTATAGGTAAACATTTTGGATGTTTCCTTTGTGTTTGTCAGGAAAACAACTATTTAAGACTCCATGTGTTGAAATTGTCCGTTTGGTCAACACGAGAACGGTGATTTTGAGTATGAGGTGATTGATTTTTAAATAAATTAATTATTATTTACATTATTAAAAGTAAAATATATAAAAATAAATACAAAATATACAAAAATAAATAATATTTTTACAAATTTTATTAATACAATCCACATTTCAAGGATCTGATTCAATTCACACACATTATGTGTCTATTTTTTATAGGTCATTTTTGTTAAAAAATACTACACACCATAAAAAAAAAAAAGAAAAAATTCATGAAGATCATTTAGAAATTTTAGCCAATCTTTTTTTTGATCAGCAGAAGAGGAGTTTCCATTAAAGTAACCAAATGACACTTACAAGGGGAGGAATCCATCCAAAAATCACTTACACCACCAAAGGAAAGATGAGAAGACAAAGAAAATACATGAGTAAACCTATGAAGAACACCTAGATGCACAACAAGTGCTTGTGCTTGTGCTTGTATTGCAAGCAGAGGCCAACAAATAGCCGTAGAGCATGTCGAGGATAGATCATAGAATACAACCACAAAGTGGGCAAGCAATACCAAACACTAATGGATTTCAAAGGCAAAACCAAATCAAAATAAACAAAAACAAAATAGGATCCGAACTCAACCTCAAACTAGTGGGTAAGCACACTTCCACTATGGGCTCGTACTCAAGCTCCTGTAAGCTAAATACGAGGAAGCCAGTGTGTGGGGGGCAGCAAATCCGGCGAGAAGTGGAAGAGTTGGTGTCAATTTGGTGGTGGCGACGCCGGTGTGAAGCAAAGAGGAGGTAGACGGCGGATCTGGTGAGGGCTAGCCTAAGGCTGGGGTAAGGCAGAGGGAAAGAGAAGGGGAAAAATAGATTGTAAATCCACTAGGAGGGGAAAAACACCTTACAAAGAGGGAGAAGATGGAAAACAAAGCTTCCAAAGCTTATTGACTAGAAATGACAGAGGAAAACGGAAGAAAAAAGGGGTAGAGAGGAGGAGAGAGGCGGCCGGAGGCCGAAAGCCCCCCTCCCCCACCCCAAACGGCGCTCAAAAAGAAAACCCTAAAAGAAGAAAATGGCAGAGAGAGAAGCTCGCAAAAGTTATAAAAATTTTAGCCAATTGGCTGATCCAAAAAACTTAGAAATTTGTAACATTTTTTTATTATTAAATGTATTAAACGTGTTGGAGATCCCCAGTCTCTAAGCACCCCACACACACATCGGAAATGATCATTGGATCTGTAAAAAAATAAATAAATAAACCAATCACATCCCACTACGGGACCTAGAGTCAACCCAGCGCTGGTCTGAGACTTTTTCTTAAATTTATTCGTTCATTTATCATGTAGTGAGAGGGAGGGGGTTCTTCTTCTAGATTCGGGTCCCACATATTTGTAGTGGCAGCTATTTTAGGGGCCTATTTATTTGGAGGGGGGAGTGGCTAAATTAATGGTGGGCGAAATTTTTTGTTGGATCATTATTCAGTAAATTTAGAATATAGATATAAAATATTTTATAATATTATAATTAATAAAAATAAATAAATATATGAGATATTATATTAAGTAATTAAAGAATATAAAAGATATATTAATAATAATTGATTTAAGAATGTAAATACGTAATACTAAAAAAAATATTGAATAATTTTCCCATTTTTGCCACCTTGGACTTGGACGTTTTTTACTTGCGACTCCCGTCCTTGTCTCCCTCTCACCGGCCCGAATCTTTTAGGCCCACTATTTTATTTAACAATGAATATAAAAAGATATATTTTGTATTTTATCCAATTATTTTGTTTGTTATCAAGTTGTCTGGTTTAGTTTATCTCACCTATTTATAAATTTTTTTAAAATTTGCATCAGACTATTTATTATAATTTGTACTTATATAACTTAAATAATTTGAAAAAAAATGATTATCTAGGTTGAAAACTGAGACAAAAGTATTTTTAACTTACAATAAATTATACTAAACTAACTCACTCTCTATTTTTAAAATTGGTTTTCTCTATTTTTAAAATTGGTTTGCTTAGTTTTTAAGACTCCAAATATAGTTAGCCAAGATAAGATTAGGGGAAAAAAATTTATCGTGTTGCTAATATATTCCGCAATGAGAATAGGTAAAATGTCTTAAATACTCTAAATACTTCTCTTACTGAAAATGCTCTAAGGTGGTGCCAAGTTAGTTGTTTTTCAGTACATGAAAATGTAATTCCAATGTACTCAGATTGAATTTTCTATTGTACAAATATGAATTAGTAGATAAAAAACTCTAATGTGAACATGAGAATAAATTAGGTTTAATTTTTAACTTTATTTTAAGTTAGGATTGACATATTGTCATGCAGTGAGAGAAGAGGAAAAATCTTAAATCTTCCTATCTTGAAGCCTTTTTTTTTTTTTTTTTGTTCAAATAATCCTATCTTGAAGCCTTAGGAATGTTAATTTTTTGTATTTAATAAATTCTTAAAAGTTTTTTTTTTTTTTTACAAATTTTGCATTTTTTAAGTGTTTTCAAAAACTTTTAAAAAATGATTAGAATATTAAAAACAAAATAAAACAGATTGAAAACACAAAAAAACTATTTTTGAACATTCAAAATCAAATAGAAATAAAGATTCAAATACAAAATTGAAGTTGTATGCCAGTACATAGGTGATATAAGGATAACGACTTGAATCTAACCAAATCTATCCTAATCAAAGAAGTAAACTAAACTGAACGACACTCCAATCAAATGCATAACTAATAGTGTTATTTACATATTAAAAGGATTAAAAAGTAACCGAAATTCGCTATCTAAAATTTGTTTGACATCATCTATGACATCATTAATTATTCATTAGTGAATTGTCAATAAATAACATCTTAGAAGGTAGACTTTTACTTGAGTTTTATCAATCCACTCTCAAAGTAAAACCAATTATATCACAAGCAAGAAAAATGTATCTAATTCAAATTCTCTTGCACTTCTAGACCATGGACATTATAGCTCCCTTTATTTTAAAGTAAAAAATATTTCTCTTAATTGATTTTATAAAAAAAATGTTTTTATTTTTGGTTTTTGACATTTAGTTGACACTTAAAACAAAAATATTTTATTATCTAAAAAAAAAATTGTATTAATAAAGTGTCATTTATGACTTTTTAATGAGTTAAGATACTTATTTGAAAATGCTAAATGTATTGAAAAGTTAGTGAGTAAGAGTCCACTTTGTAAAAACTGACTTATGAAAATTTTAAAGATGAGTTATTTCTGAAAAAATGATGCAAAAATTTTTTTTCAAAAAAAATTGTACTTACTTTTTGTTCAACCAAACAAAGAAAAATGAGTAAAATATTTTTGACAAAAATATTTGACATCAAAACAAACGGGACCTAAATTTAACTTGAGGAATTTCCTTCTCTCTATCTTGTGTGTGTGTGTGAGAGAGAGAGAGAGAGAGAGAGAGAGAGAGAGAGAGAGTTAACTTCAATATATAATCATCACCTTGAATAAAATCATTTACACATAAACATAGGACTTCATCCTGTAAAAAGTGAATAAACAACCTATACAAATATAAGTGGCTTCATTCTAGATGATAAATTTTTACCATGTAATATTTTTTAATAAAAAAAAATGTGAATAGCCAAAAAACTGAAGAATAATTTATGGAAAGCAAACAATTATATATTCAATTTCAAGGGAAATTCAAACTCGTTATTGTTTTATTGTAATAGTCTTAGTTTGGTTAGGTCCACATGACGAGTAGTCTCTAAGCACATCACAATGAAATCCCATCACTGCATTCCACAGAACTTTCTCATTGCAGAGACAAAAGCCTTTCTTTTTTAGGGATTTGGAGTGGCTGCTAAGCACAGCCCTCACTGTTATGAAGTTAAATAGGCTAATTTTGGAATTTATTTGGATGGTTGGAGCCGTTCATATCTTAATATGCATCGAGTAAAATACATATATAAAAAAAAAATTAATTAAATATCGTTAATTCTTTCATTTATTTATATTTGTATGTATAAAAATAAATGACAATTATAACTTAAAATATTAAAATGAATATAAATGTGAGTGGATGAAAGGATCAACAATATCTAATTAATTTAATTTTTTACAAATATATTTTATTTAATATATTTTAAAATATAAATAATTTAAATTATTAAAATAAGTCCCGAAATGCCATTTAGTTACACGTGAAGACTAATCTCTAAACACACCACAATGAAATCCGATCACTGCATTCCACAGAACTTTCTCATACAGAGACAGAAGGCTTTCTTCTAGAGCAACAATCATGTTCAACTTACTTGGTTGACACTTGTCTCCAAATTTTCGAGTGCGTTTGGTTTGTATTTGTAGGGTAATTTTTTAGATAAAAAGTATGAAAATTTGTTTAGTTTATCTTTTTTCATAAATAGTTTTGGAAGATTGTTTTTAGGAGGGAGAGAATTTTTAAAAAAGTGATTGATTTGATATGTATGAGAGAGAGTGTGATTTTGGAAAGTAGATAACCAAACAAAATTTTGAGATTTTTTTGAGAAAAATTTCTTTGGTTTGATTACTCTTGAAAATTTGTTTGTAAAAAATTTTTCCCAAATTTTTTTTTTAAAAACAAACCAAACAAGGCCTTATGTCCTTTGACTTGTGACTCCTCAATCTTCATCAATTGTTTTCCTCAAATTTTTAGACACTGTTTAGAAAGAAAAAAAAAAAATTAAGTAGGAATTTTTGAAGAGAAGTTAAAAAAAAAAAAAAAATTTGTTATTTTACATGAAAGATGATCATTTTTAACATTTTCTTTATCTAACTATTGTTTAGCAGTTGATTCAAATATTACAACTAATATAGCTTGTCATTATTATTAGTTGTAATTAACTATTGGATGGTGGCTACATAAAAAAATAAAAAAAAAACGTTAGAGAATACGGATCCGTTTTACACACTTTATCAATTTTTTAAAAACTTTTCTCTTCACAAAATACTTGCCAAATTCTTAATTCAAATACAAGTTTCTACTTTACAACCATTTCTAGAAACAAGTTTTACTAGGTTGGACTCAAGAGTTAGCTCTACAAATTCGTAACTTCAAATTAAGGGTTGGTTTGGGGTGTCCTAAAAAAGTATACTTTTTATTTTTTTATGAAAAGATGTGTAGAAAAGCAGAGAGGTGATGTGATGGCAAAAAAATAAAAAGATAAAAAGATGAATTATATAAGTTATGCCAAACGAGGCCTAAATTTGACCATAATGCTAGAATGATCACATTTATATTTTATAAATATTTATCCTTTTAAGTGTTATCACTGTTGTCACGACTCAACCCGAAGGGTTAGGAATGGCAACGGGGCGGGGCCGGGATCACACTTCCGGTTCTCGATCCCTGATGGCAAAAATTTCCCCAGCCCCGGCCCCGATCCCCGACGGGGAAACTATCACCACCCCCGCCCCCGTCCCCTAACGAGGATCGGGTTTCCTCGACCCTAAAAACTCCCCAGTCCAAAAATAAATAAATAAAAATAAAAAAATGCCAGATGATCAACAACATCATACATCAAGAACAGATGATTTGTTACATATCATGTATATTTACACAACAATAGATCAACAAAATCATTATACACAATAGATCAAAAAAAGAAAAATTAGAGAGATAGGAAAGGCGCCAGAGTCCGGCAACGAAGGGAAAGGGCGTCGCCGTGATGTTCTTGAGCAAGGAGATCGGTGACAGCGAGATAGAAAAGATCAGTGAGATCAGCGAGATCTGGAATGAGGAAGAGGACAGCGGAGGAACCGCCGCCACTGCCATCGGCGAGATCGAAGATCGGCGAAATGGGAGGAGGGAGAGGACGTTGGAGAAGCCGCTGCCACCACCATCGGTGAGATCGGAGATCGGCGAGATGGGAGGAGGGAGAGGACAGCGGAGTAGTCGCCGCCACCGCCACCGCCGACACCGGCGCCGACGCCGTGAGGAGCACCTGCACACAGAGAGAGAGAGAGAGAGAGAGAGAGAGGCGAAACAGTTTTGTGTATATGTGTGAGTGAGTGTGTTCAGCCAAACCCTAACACATACGCATATATTATATATATAAACAGGGGCAAACTAGTAATTTTACGTCGGGGGGCAAGTGGGACGGGGATCGAGGTCGGGCCGGGTCCGGGACTGAAACATGCATCCCCGTCCCCGACCCGAATTTCATCGGGGATTCAATTTTTAATACCATCCCCGGCCCGTCGGGGGTATTTTTCAAGAAATAACCGCTCAATTCGGGGTCGGGGGATCGGGTCCCCGTCGGGCCGGGTTCCGATTGCCATCTCTACCAGGGACTTAAGGTTAAAATCGCAACTTACTAACTTTTTTTATTTGTAGCAAATTAAACTGCGCAAGCAAAAATAAAAATAATTAAACAGGAAATTACTCCATTTTACTATTTTAATAAAAGAAAATACATTTATAGGGCTTTTATTATTTTATTATTCAGTGACTGGCCCCGAGTAGAACAAAAGGGAGCAAAAATAAAAAAAATAAAAAAAAAACAAAATAGTGGTTTAACATCAATCCATGTGCGGGTTCCATTTCGTGAGATTATGGGTTTTCCCTTATATCTCGTCACCTGAAATGGTAACAGTTAAAAACACATAGCAGAGTGAGAAATATTATGCCAAGAGTATAGGGAATACAAAATAACTATGAATAGTTAGTTAAGTCAAAACATTTACATAACTCAATTTGGTAAATAAATCATTTAAGTCGCAGAAACTGAAATACAGAAATTATATAAATAAATAACCATAACTACGGTACAGAACAAAATAGAAAAGAGGTCACAAAAGTGACAATCAGAACAGAGGTCAATAGATCTATGACAAACAGAGGATCACAAAGTGGCCAAACATAGGACAATGGTTATTTAAATCTCCGAACGTGTGGGACTCATGTGGTGGTACTTACAAAATATAATTGTTTATAAGGTTATAGTCAAATATTCTTCAAAATTTAAACAAACATATCCATGGGTTTCATTTAAACAAATAGAGTTCTGAAATTAATCCACGTAACTGAAATATTTCTAAAACATAACTTGAATTAATATAACTTGTATAAAATAAATTATGGTAAATCAAAATATACGTAAAATATATTATGGTAACTCAAGGTATAATATAACTCACCTTAATATTGACCCTTAGCCTTATCCCACTATCACAACCTTCCTACTATAAATTTCTTACTTTCAGTACTTACGTATTCCTCTTTTTTTTTCCCTTTCTTTGTTTTCTCCTTCCACAAATTTGAGCAACTTCTGCCTATTTATAGGGAGGTAAGACCACTATCCGGTCTTGAATCCTTCCACAGATTTGTTTCAATCTCACTTGGATATGCTATTTACTAGCATAGATTTATAGTTATCTTAATAAATGTTTATGGTAATTACACTTTTACCATATAAATAAATTAATCTCTAATTAAATTACACTTTATCGTGTACCAACAGAAAATTAATTATTTATTTTACTACCACACCCACTATTATTATTATTGTTATTATTATTATTTACTCTTACTTTTATATTTATTTATTTACTATATTTAACTCTAATTTGACCCAACTACTATTATAATTCCATATTTCTATTAATTTGGCCCCAAATAATAATTCCTAATTAATCCCATATTTGATAATCCAATGCCAAATTAGATTCTGTACTTATTATTATTTATTTAATAATATATTATCCAAATTAGATTCTCTATTTATTATTCTTTATTTAATAATATATTATCTCATACATTCACAATTATATATAACTATAAGTATTTATGTGATATTTAATTAACGTTCAGGGTGTCACATTTCTCCTCTTCTAAATAGAAGTTTGTCCCCAAACTTGACGTACCTTAATTTTCGAAGAGGTGTGGATACTTGGCTCGCATTTGACTTTCTGTTTCCTATGTAGCTTCTTCGATACGATGATTCCACCATAAGACCTTTACCAATGGTATGGTCTTGTTTCAGAGAACTTGATCACGACGATCGAAAATTTACACAGGTTGCTCTTTATAAGAGAGATCCTTCTGAACTTCCAGATCATCGTAATTAATAATGTGCTCTGGATCTCGAAGGTACCGCCAAAGCATTGAAACGTGAAACACATTGTGGACATTGGATAATTCAGGTGGTAGTGCAACGCGATAGGCTACAGGACCAATCCTTTCCAGTATCTCGAATGGCCTGATGTAACGTAGGTTTAACTTTCCTCGCTTTCCAAATTGAATCACTCCTCTTGTTGGTGAGATCTTGAGGAACACATGATTCCTTACTTGAAATTCCAAGTCCGTCTCCGAGTATCTGCATAACTTTTCTGGCGGCTCTGAGTAGTGTGAATTCGCTGTTGGATGAGTTGGATTTTCTCACTTGTGACTTGCATGATCTCGGGCCTAACAATTTCCTGTCCCCGACTTCCGTCCAACACAGAGGTGATCGACATCTCTTTCCATACACAGCTTCATACGGTGCAATGCTAATGCTTGCATGGTAGCTATTATTATAAGTGAATTCCACTAAAGGTAAGTGTTTATCCGAGTTACCTTTGAGGTCCAACACACGTAGCATGTCTTCCAACATCTGGATTTTTCTTTTGGATTGTCTATCAGTTTGTGGATGATAAGTTGTGCTAAACTTCAGTGTAGTCCCCAAAGTTTTTTGCAATTTGTTCCAAAAATGAGACATGAAGCGGGGGTCTAGGTCAGATACGATCGAAACTGGAATACCATGCAAACGAATAATTTCCTTGATGTATAAAGTGGCAAACTTATTAAGGGAGTACATAATTTTGATTGGCAGAAAATGCGCCGACTTCGTCAATCGGTCTACTATAACCCATATTGCATCATTCTTCGAAAATGACTGTGGTAGCCCGACCACGAAGTCCATAGTAATGTGTTCCCATTTCCATTCAGGAATAGGGAGTGGTTGCAGCAGTCCTGAAGGTCTCTAATGTTCTGTTTTAACACGCTGACAATGCAGACATTTGAAGACATGGCTTGCTATGTCTCTTTTCATTCCTGTCTACCAGTAGTGTTCCTTCAGATCATGGTACATCTTTGTGTTGCCAGGGTGGACTGCAAATCTTGAGTTATGAGCTTCTTCCAGTATCTTATTTTTGAGTTCCGGGATATCGGGTATGCAAATTCGATTTCAAAATTTCAGTATCCTATTGCTTATAGTGAAATTAGGATCAGGCGTATTTCTTTGTTCATCGTACTTTTTCTTCAAAAGTTTATCTTCACATTGGCGCGCTTTAATTTCTTCAATCAGTGTAGGTTCCACAGTTATTTTGGCGAGTAGTCCATTGATCTTATGAAAAACAAGAGTACATGCCAAACCTCTCGTCGTCTTTCGACTCAGTGCATCTGCCACCAGGTTAGCTTTGCTTGGATGGTGATGGATCTCTACATCATAGTCTTTCATAAATTCTAGCCACCGCCGTTGCCCTATATTCAGTTCCTTTTGTGTGAACAAATATTTAAGGCTCTTATGGTCAGTGTAAATCTCACAGGTTGTTCTCGAGAGCAAAGATTACCGCAACCAATTCCAAATCATGAGTCAGGTAGTTCTTCTCGTGAGCCTTTAATTATCGTGATGCATAAGCAATAACTTTTCCGTTTTGCATGAGAACGCAACTCAAACCATTGTATGAGGCATCACTATAAATTACGAACCCATTTGCTCCTATAGGGAGTGCTAGTATAGGAGCTGACACAAGTCAACTTTTTAATTCTTAAAAGCAACGCTCCTGTTTATCAGTCCATTTGAATAGTGTATTCTTCCGAGTTAGCTGGGTCAATGGTGATGCTATCTTTGAGAAATCTTGCATGAAGCATCGATAATAGCCAACTAGACCTAATAAACTTCGGATTTCTGACACATTAGTAGGTCATGTCCAGTCCACGATTGCTGCAACTTTTTGGAGGTCAATTGAGATGCCATCCTTGTTAATGACGTGATCGAGAAAATGTACACTAGTGATTCAGAATTCGCATTTCTTTAACTTGGCATAAAGTTTGTGATCACATAGTGTTTGTAGAACTGTTCGCAAGTGCTGCTCATGGGCCTCTGGCGACTTGGAGTGTATGAGGATGTCGTCAATGAAGACGATGATGAACTCATCAAGATAGGGTTTGAACACTCGGTTCATGAGGTCCATGAAGGCGGCTGAGGCATGTGTGATGCCAAAAGGCATGACAAGAAACTCGTACTGTCCGTAACGGGTTCTGAAGGCAGTCTTTTCGATACTTTCCATTTTGACTTTTAGTTGATAGAAGCCAGAACGCAAGTCGATTTTGGAGAATACTTGGGCACCTTGAAGTTGATCGAACAAGTCATCGATTTGCGGCAAAAGATATCGATTATTGATGGTGACCTTGTTCAGCTCCCAGTAATCGATGCATAATCTCATCATGCCATCCTTTTTCTTCATGAACAATACTGGAGCTCCCCAGGGTGAGGTACTAGGTCGAATGAAACCTTTGTCTAGTAGTTCCTGGAGTTGAGTCTTCAGCTCTTTCAATTCTATCATTGACATGCGATAAGGAGCTTTTGATATTGGTTGTGTGTCAGGTTGGGTTTCAATGGTGAATTTGATTTCTCAATCAACCAGAATATCGGGTAGATCTTCAAGTAAAACATCCAGAAATTCTCGAACCACGAGGATTGCATCAACGGTGGGGGCCTCTTTTTGTGTATCGATTACATAACAAATATAACTACCACAACCCTTTCTTAGAAGTCGTTAGGCTGTCATAGAGGATATAATACAGGGAGGGTTAGAAACTCTAGTCCCATCAAAGACAAGTTCGGGTTGGTTTGGTAACTTGAGGAAGACTTTTTTGGCTTTACAATCGATAGAGGCGTGGTTGGCAGCCAGCTAATCCATACCTAAGATCACATCAAAGTTTCCAATGCGAAGGGGAATCAAGCCTACGTATAAGGTTTTGCCTTTTAAGAATATATCACAAGATCTGTACACATCAGTACTACAGGAAAACTTACTGGAAGGAAAAGACACACGCAATATATATTCTAATGGTTTGGGTGTTGATGCCAACTTGGCAGCAAAGTGTGGTGCAACAAAAGAATGAGTTGACCCCAAGTCAATGAGGATATGAGCTAAATGACCATAGATAGAAAGTGTACCTGACACAACGTTTTCAGTAATTTCTAGTTTTCTAGGCACCAAGGCAAAAACCCTTCCTTGGCGTTTTTGGTCCTTCATTTCTCCTCTAGGTCCTGCGGGTTTCCTGATTGGGCCAGAGGGGCTGGCTGTAGGATTAGTCAGCTTTGGTTAATCCCTCAACAAGTGGCCAATTTGACCACATTTAAAACATGTTCCCGTGTCTCGATGGCATTGTCCCCAATGAGCCTTTCCACAAGTGGGACAAATTGGAATAGTGCCATATCGGGGGTTAGTAGGACCTTGATGGCCTGACCTGGTTGTGTCCATATTCACCTTTTTAGGAGGCGCAACACTGGGTCTTCTGTTGTCTTTTTTCCAGAATCGCTTCTTATGGCTTGGTTCCCCAGAACACGAGGCTTTAATCCATTTTTTTGTAATATACGCCCGGTCTACCACTTCTGCATAGGTTGGCAGTTTCAAAATCTTGAGCCTGTCTTTAATTTCAGCATCCAATCCTACTTTAAATTTTCTTACTTTTGGAGTTTTGGTGGGGATGGCGTATGTTACAAACCTAGCGAGTTGAGTGAACTTGCTCTCGTATTCGGCCATCGTCATGGTTCCCTTCTTTAGATGTATGAATTTGGATGCCTTCTGTTCCCGCAATGAATCTGGGAAGTATTTTTCGTAGAATACTTCCAAGAATCTTGCCCAAGTCGTAATTTCTTCTTTCACCAGAGTGAGAAACCACTACTCCTGTGCATTATCTATGAAAGTGAAAGTGGCGAAAGTTACCATTTGTCTTTCGGTGCAGGGTAGGACACGAAAAATCTTTTCCATGTCTTTAACCCAAGCGTCTGCTACCATTGGGTCTGGGCCGCCGGTAAACGTGGTGGGTTTCAGATCCTAGAACTATTTTATTGTAATCGGCATCCCATTATTGATGTTAGTTTGCAAGGCTTGCAAAAAGCTAATAACCACTCTTTCCATTATTCTTTCCATCGATTTAGTGCCACTAATTGATGACTCATTTCCGTTACCATTATTGGCCATTCTACAAAGTAATAAACGAGGCATTACATTCACAACGTAGCATATATATAAGTATGTGTAGCGCAATCTATATTTATATAAAATGTTAACTTTACATTTTTTTACAATTCATATTACATCAGTCAGAATATGTTAGTGTCCCATCCCTGTGGTAAACAAAAGCAAAAAGACAACAAAAAAGGGATTAGAACATATCATGGTCAACATACAAAAAGATTTTCTTCTACCCAAATATAGAGTGGTAGGTCAAATGGACCGAAAAACCATGGAAAATAGTGTTGCATAAAAAGCTCAAATTCCCACCCCAACTAGACTACACCAAAACACATTTATGCTGTCTGGACTATGAAAATGGGGACGGACTGTATGTATCCCAAGAATGTTCGATCGACAATCCAGCCAGGTGTCTCAATATATGACAAGTCATTATTGAAGTCAACATTTTGAATATTAATTATCTCTAGGGGGTTAGGGACTGTGGTGAAATTATAGTCCTCAGGGTACACGTTCCCCTTCTGGCCACAAAATCTGGGGGTAAAAGGCCTATGATATAGTGTGGGCGGTCATGTTCCGAGGTAACGCTAAGGACGCAAGTGGGTCCAAGAAAACGTTTGCGTTTATCGACATGGCTTTGCCTCCACAGTAAATGTGGGACATCGGTAGGGTCAACTAGGATATAAACTGGCCAACCCATCAACTAGGCAAGGCCTGGGTGTAGTCCTCTGATTATGTCCTCTAAATTGCCCCAACCCTTAGGTGAGGCGGGGGCGTGGTGCTCAGCTAAAATCTCGTCTAAATTAATGGCCTCGAAATCATCCCAAAATTCGTCATCAAGATTAATCTTTGACATTCCTACAACACCAGAATAAATGTGAGATTTTACACAAAAGGACTAACGTTGTAGGTAAATATTTATTATTGTTATTTTTATCTTATTTTATTTTATTATGTTTATTTAGCTATATAGTTTTATTTATAAATTTATTTATAACTTTTCGAACTTCTTGATCAAATTAAAATAGTTTTTTTTTTTGTTGAACCGTTACTCTGATACTACCTTTGTCACGACCGAACCCCAGGGGCTTAGGGTTGGAATTGCAACTTATTAACTTTTTCTATTTGTAGCAAATTAAACTGCGCAACCAGAAATAAAAATAATTAAACAGGAAATTACTCTATTTTACTATTTTAATAAGAGAAAATACATTTATAGGGCTTTTATTATTTTATCATTTAGTGACCAGCCCCTAGTAGAACAAAAGGGAGCAAAAATAAAAAATAAAAATAAAGAAAAGAAAGACAAAATAGTGGTTCAACATCAATCCACGTGCAGGTTCCATTTCGTGAGGTTATGCGTTTTTCCCTACATCTCGTCACCTGAAATTGTAACAGCTATAAGCACACAGCAGAGTGAGAAATATTATGCCAATGGTATAGGGAATACAAAATAACCATGGATAGTTAGTTAAGCCAAAACATTTACATAACTCAATTTGGTAAATAAATCATTTAAGTGGCAGAAACTGAAATACAGAAATTATATAAATAAATAACCATAACCACGGTATAGAACAGAATAGAACAGAGGTCACAGAAGTGACAATCAGAACAGAGGTCAATGGATCCATGACAAACAGAGGGTCACAAAGTGGCCAAACAGAGACCAATGGTTATTTAAGTCCTCCAAGGCGTGGGACTCCCGTGGTGGTACTTACAAAACATAATTGTTTATAAGGTCATAGTCAAATATTCTTTAAAATTTAAACAAACATATCCATGGGTTTCATTTAAACAAATAGAGTTTAAAAATTAATCCACGTAACCGAAATATTTCTAAAACATAACTTGTATTAATATAACTTATAAAATATAACTTGTATAAAATAAATTATGGTAAATCAAAACATACGTAAAATATATTATGGTAACTTAAGGTATAATATAACTCACATTAATATTGACCCTTAGCCTTACTCCAGAATCACAACCTTCCTACTATAAGTTCCTTACTTTTAGTACTTACGTGCCTCTCTCTTCTTCTTTTTTTCCTTTTCTTTGTTTTCTCATTCCACAGATTTGAGCAACTTCTCCCTATTTATAAGGAGGTAAGACCACTATCCGGCCAACACGTGGCCGATCTTGAATCCTTCCACAGATTTGTTTCAATCTCACCTGGATATGCTATTTACTAACATAGATTTATAGTTATCTTAATAAATGTTTGTGGTAATTACACTTTTTCCCAATAACAATATAAATAAATTAATCCCTAATTAAATTACACTTTATCGTATACCAACAGAAAATTAATTATTTATTTTACTACCACACCCACTATTATTATTATTGTTGTTGTTATTATTATTTATTTACTCTTACTTTTATATTTATTTATTTACTATATTTAACTCTAATTTGACCCAACTAGTATTATAATTCCATATTTCTGTTAATTTGGCCCTAAATAATAATTCCTAATTAATCCCATATTTGATAATCCAATGTCAAATTAGATTCTGTATTTATTATTATTTATTTAATAATATATTATCACATACATGCACAATTATATATAACTATAAGTATTTATGTGATATTTAATTAACGTTCAGGGTGTAAAAATTGTATTAATAATATACATGAATGGTGGAAATCTTTAAACTAATGCATTGAACAATTTGCCCAATTTTTAATGAATTCTGACAATTGCCCTTAAAGACATTTGTTAACATGCTTAAAATTATTGTACACTTATTTTTTTTAAAAGTACGTGTGATAAATAATGCATAATTATTTAAAACTTGTTAACCAATGTTCAGTTGACACTTGTTAAAAAAAATAAAATACACTTCACAATTGTATTCTACAAATTTTACTTACTAGCCTTGATCGTTACAAAGGGCGATGCTACCACATCGAGCCTATTCCTGGAGAAGAAAGTCAATTTGTTGCTTATGTAGCGTATCATTTAGACCTTTATGAAGAAGGTTATGTTACTAACATGTTTACTTCCATTGTGGGTAAATCTAACATGGGTATTACCTCTCCACTCACTTCAACTTTCCTCAACCAACCAATAAAAGTTTCTGTTACCTGTACTGCTATTATCACTTTGCAATTATATGTTCCGTTTAATTACTGCGTTGTTCTTGATTGGAAATGGGCCATGAAATTTTTATCAAACACACACAACATATATATATATATATATATATCACTTGTCAGTTCTATTATTTATGTCTTGATTTATAATGTTTATTGTTTTCCAAATCAACGAGCTTAAGTAAAATTATATAAAACTTAAATATTGAAGCCAGTATTATATCTAAGATTTTGGTGTAGGTAATTCTTGGTATGCTTGTTGGACAATCTTCACTATACTTAATGAAATAAATTTTGTTTGTGTACTAAACAACAATCAGGATAACAACAAACGGAATTCAAAAGAAATATAGGAAATGAGAGAGATAGTTTGATTATACAAATCAAACCAAAAAATAAAAATAAATAAATAAAAACAGATTTTGATTTTGTTTTTGTTACAAAAACAAAATCAAAATCTGATTTAAATAAATAATAATAAAACACAAAATAAGTTAACAACTTACTTAATTTCTTGAACAAACTTTTGATCAAGTCCAGTGTTTAACACTGTGTCCTTAGGACAGATTTGTCCTCTCCACGGTGCTTTCAGATTTACGAACATCTATCTCCCAAGATAAAATGATCAACAATGAATAAAAGCAGCACTATAATTTATTCGCACAACGGACACACTTAGTGTATACACTCTTTCTCACAGAAAATTAATGGAATTAATGCAGCAAAATGCAAAGATGAATTACATCACACAAGAATGAAAATTGAAGTGAAAACATTAAATGAGGGCTGCCTATTTATAGATGGAGTAGTGACTGTATAGATTTGAATGAACAGGTATGATACTTGTTCGGACAGATCTGGTTTGATTTTTAAACAGACAAACTGTTTTGGGTTTGAACAAATTCGGATCTGTTCGACAGATATGAGACTGTACATTGGACAAATTTGAATTCAAACTGTACAAAATATGAACTGGATAGATTTGAATTAAATTGTACAGAATTTGAAGAGGTGTAAATAGATTTGAATTCAAAAATTAAAGATAGATTTTATTTTACCAAAAATTAAATTAAATTTAAATGTTTTTGGCCCAAAAAGATAGGTATTGGGCCGGACAAGCCTAACCCAACCTTACACCCGTGCCTAAGCCCAAGCCCAAGCCTAACCCATCCGACCGGACGGACGGCATCGGCGGCGCGCACGTGTAGTAATTTTTGGGTCCAATGGGTCTAGCTTATTTTGCCCATAACCTCTCTCTCTACAAAACTTGGATGCCCCTTGGGGCCTACCCCAAGTTCCAAACCCATGCCTTATAAACCCACTCAAAGTTTTCCACCAAATTAATGTGAGACAAGCATCAATTCAAACCTTTAAGAAATTTCACCAAAAACACCATTTCCATGGAACTTTCTTTGGCTTTAATTTCTCATTCACCTGATAATGGTTTTGAGTAACCAAATATACCACATGAATCATAACGCGACATTGAACGCGTTATCATTTTGACCCACGAAATTCGGCGCATGGGTCCCATCTAAAAATTAGACCAAAGTTTAGAAAAAATTTTGTTTTTCTAGATTTTTCCAGAAACCATTTCTAGCAATCCTCCACATGAATGAAATTTGATGACAACAGAAATACAACAATATACAAAATTTGTTGAAAGAGTATAAATCGAAAATATCTTGTATCAGGATTAGTAGCTTTCGGCTTTGAACCTTCCCTAGAGATAACCTATTAGACTTATTAGCTAACCAATGGACGCGATGCCTTGAATTGTTCAGCCGTTTGTGTAAGCCAAGACAATAGAATTCACACAAAATATCTTCTGACATATCATGGTTGTCACGGTCGTGTTCATTTTGGCCTTGAACGCTCCTGGTTTTCATGAGTGCTTTTAGAGAATTTAGCCTGTTCATTCTCATAGAACTGGCCCCAGTTCGACACTCATATAGGTGATTTTTATTGTGAGTATCTCTTATACTCGTCTTGATTTTATGCCTAAATAAAAATATAAGTAATCGTTAAAAGCAAAGCTTATCCTAAAACTCCTGCATGTAACACATGTTGCAGATATCACTCTCACCATAGGAATGGGTAGGGAATTTTAATCCCTTGGTGATTTCTGGCAAGCCACACATAACTTAGTTGTCCCTTTGAACTTAGTTCTTGGATCTCCAGTCATATAAGTAGAGTTACCATTATGATGATTCTTATGTAATGGGCTTTAATCACATCCCCTTCGATGAACTATACACTTGCACTTTTGTCAAACCTTTTGTTAACGGATTCGTAATATTCTCTTTAAATTTTATATAATCTATTGAGATTATTTTATTTGAGAACAATTGCCTTATGATATTATTTCGACGATGAATATGTCGTGACTTACCATTATACGTATGATTCTGTGCCCTGTCTATTGTAGATTGACTATCACAATGAATGCAGATAGCTGGCACATGTTTTGGCTACATTGGAATGTCTTCTAAGAAGTGACGAAGCCATTCTGCTTCTTCTCCTGCTTTGTCTAAAGCAGTGAACTCAGATTCCATTGTGAATCGTGCGATGCATGTTTGTTTCGTGGATTTCCCAGAAACAACAGTGCCTCCCAGAGTAAAGGCATATCCACTACTGGATTTTGAACCTTTAGAATCCGATATCCAATTGGCATCACAATAACCTTCGAGTACTGCTGGATATCGAGTAAAGTTCAAACCATGATCACGAGTAAATCTTAGATATATAAGAATCCGAATGATCGCCTTCCAATGGTCTTCTCCGGAGTTACTAGTGTACCTACTCAATTTACTGATAACATAAGCTATATTAGGACAAGTACAATTCATTAGGTACATTAGGCTTCCAATGATTTTGGAGTATTTTAACTGAGACACCGCATCACCTTTATTTTTCAATAAATAAAGACTGATGTCTACAAGTGTTCTAGCTACATTCATATCATCCTTAAATTTACCAATTTTCTCAATATAATGTGATTGAGATAATGCACATCCGTCAGATGTTTTAGTAATTTTCATTTCTAATATTACATCTACGACCCCCATATCTTTCATATCAAATTTTTTGTTCAGCATTTGCTTAGTTGATTTGATCATGTTTTGACTATTTCCAATGATAAGCATGTCATCCACATAAAGACAAATTATGACATATCATTGGTTAGTGTTTTTAACATAGAGGCACTTGTTACATTCGTTTATCTTAAACTCATTGGTAAACATAGAAGGATCAAATTTTTCATGCCATTGCTTAGGCGCTTGTTTTAATCCATAAAGAGATTTTACAAGCTGACAAACTTTCTTTTCTTGCCCTGGCACTACAACCCCTTCGGATTGCTCTATATAGATCTCTTCATTTAGATCACCATTTAAGAAAGTTGTATGAACGTCCATTTGATATATCTCTAAATTATACAATGCTGCTATGGCAATAAGCTTGCGGATGGATATTATTCCTATCACAGGAGAATATGTGTCAAAATAGTCCAGACCTTCCTTTTGTATGTAACCTCTTACTACAAGTCTTGCTTTATACTTTTTTATTGAACCATCTGCTTTCATTTTCTCTTGAATATCCACTTATATCCAAGAGGTTTAGAACCAGGTGGAAGATCCACCAATTCCCAAGTATGATTTTGCATATGGATTCAATTTCATTATTAACAACCTATTTCCACAAAGGTGCTTCAAGACCTGCCATTGTTTCCTTAAAGCTTTGAGGTTCATTTTCTAACAGATATGTCAGAATATCTAGACCAAAGGATTTTGATGTTCTTGCTCTCTTACTTCATCTCAGTTCATCATCAGTTAAATCCTGTTGGTTGAGACCATTACTAGTCTTTTGTGTTTGATTGTCATTAGTCTCTTGACTTTGTGTACAATCATAAGTTCTTTTCTGTGGACTTGATTTTTGTCCTTCCTTGTAAGGAAAGACATTTTCAAAAAACACAGCATTCTTTGACTCTCTAATAGTGTTCACATTTATATTAGGTATTTCTGATTTATAAGTCAGAAACCGATATGCACTACTATTCTGAGTATAACCAATAAACACACAATCCACTGTTTTTTATCCTATCTTAGTCTTTTTAGGAACAGGAATTTCTACCTTTGCCAAACACCTCTACACTTTTAAGTATTTGTAGGAAGGTGGTCAACCTTTCCATAATTCATAAGGAGTGTTGTTGGTTTTCTTGCAGGGTATTCTATTAAGAACATAATTAGCAGACAATATTACTTTCCCCTACAAGTTCTACGGTAAGTCTGAACTTAGTAACATGGCATTAATCATTTCTTTAAGGGTTTTATTATTTCTTTCAATAATTCCACTTTGCTGTGGAGAATAAGGTGCTGCAGTTTGGTAAATAATGTCATATTGTGTACAAAATTGATTTAATGGTGTATTATATTCATCACCCCTATCACTTCTAACCATTTTAATAGTTTTTCCAAGTTGATTTTCAATTTTAGTTTTGTAGAGTTTAAACATTTCTAAAGTTTCATCTTTACTTCTAAGTAAGTATACATAACAATATCTTGTGCAATCATCGATAAATGTTATGAAATACTTTTGCCTCCTCTAGTTTGAACAAATTTAAGATCACATATATCAGTATGAATTAATTCTAGAGGTTCGATTTTTCTTTCAACCAATTTAAATGGAGCCTTAGTTAGTTTCGCTTCTATACAAATCTCACATTTGTGATTATGATTAATTTCAAACTTTGGTATATAATCCAAACCAATTAATCTATACAAAGCATCAAAATTTACATGTCCTAATCAACCATGCCATAAATTCGACTCAAGAATATGAGCAAAAGATTTGTTATTCTCATTAATAGCAAGTTTTGGTACAACTATCATTACATTCAATTTGAAGAGACCATCACTCATGTATTCTTTACCAACATACATGCCACTCTTTGATAATACAAATTTATCAGACTCAAATACAAGCCTAAAATCATTTTTACTTAATAAAGAGCTAGAAACTAAATTCTTCCGGATGTCTGGTACATGTAGTACGTTGTTGAGGGTAAGTTCTTTCCCTGATGTCATCTTCAAGATCACTTTTCCTTGTCCAGCCACAGTAGAAGAAGAAGAATTTCCCATGAAAAGTTATTCACCATTTGCAGTCTCATTGTAAGTTGTGAACATCTTCTTGTCCACTCAAATGTGACGAGTTACTCTAGTGGCAACCCACCATTCCTTGCGATTTCCAACCAAATTAGCCTCAGACACCATAGCAAAGAGATTGATGTCATTTACCCCGTTAAAGATGTAATCTAATTCTGTCACATTGGCTTGATTGGTGGTCTTCTTGCTTGTACTTCTGCAATCTTTCTTAGGGCGGCGGCAATCAGAAGCTCGATGTCCAGTCTTGCCACAATTATAGCATTTACCTTTGAACTTTTTATTGCCATTGTTGTCGCCTTATTTAGAACCATTTCCAGGAAACTTTCTCTTTTTTTTATGTGGTTTGTGCACTTGTTCAACCACAATAGCCTTAGACTCAATGGGATTTTTACCATTCATCTTTTCAGCCTTTCGGTTATCTTCCTCAATTCTGAATCTTACAATCAATTCATCTATGGTCATCTCCTTGTGTTTATGTTTTAAATAATGTTTGAAATCTTTCTAAGTCGGCGGTAATTTTTCCACTAAAGCAGCGACTTGGAAAGACTCGCTAAGAGGTATACCTTCAGAATGAATATCATGCAAAATTATTTGAAAATTTTGAACTTGAGAAATTACCGTTTGGGAGTCTACCATAACGAAGTCCAGAAATTTTCCGACAACAAATTTCTTTGTGCTGAAATCCTCTGTCATGTATTTTTTCTCCAAAGAATCCCATAATTCTTTTGCTATTTTCAGAGAGCTGTAAACATTATACAGCATGTTGTCAAGGCCATTGAGGATGTAGTTTCTGCACAGAAAATTAGAATGTTTCCAAGCATCTACAGCGTCTACAGCGGCAACAACATACCGATCACTTTCACCCTCTTTAAGTGTTGGAGCCTCTTCATGGAGAAACAGGGCCCGATTTAGAGTTGTAAGATAAAATAATATTTTCTGCTGCCATCTCTTAAACTCAATACCGTTAAACTTTTTCGATTTTTCTCCATGATTTATTGGAACTTGAACATGGTTCTGGATAGGGACCGAAGTTGGTGTGACAATTGGAGTACCGCTTCCAGTTGCAGTTTCAGTTGCAGTAGCCATAATATCTGATTACAAAAGTCAAGAAAAAAAAAACAAAACACAAATTAATTTCTAGTTACTAAAACTAGAAAATAAATTATAATACAAAATAATTTTATTGTTCCTTGTTACGAAAACTAGAAAAATAAAATACCATAATAATTTTCTGTAACACAAATTAATATTCTGCAATTGTTAATGATACCAGTATATTAGTACTATTTGTCAAAGAAAATAAACAGTATATTACTACTATTTGTCAAACAGTATATTACTACTATTTGTATTTTCTAACTAGAATATCACTTTGTGAAATCACAGAAAATTAAATACAATGAAGACACAAAAAAAAATTCAAATCTGCCTTAAAATTGTTGGACAATCTTTACTGTATTTAATGAAATAAATTCTGTTTGTGTACTAAACAACAAACGGAATACAAAGTTTGATTACAAAAATCAAACTAAAAAATAAAAATAAATAAATAAAAACAAATTTTTATTTTGTTACAAAAACAAAATCAAAATCTGATTTAAATGAATAATAATAAAACATAAAATAAATTAACAACTTACTTGATTAATTTCTTGAACAAACTTTTGATCAAATCCAGTGTTTAACACTGTGTCCTTAAGACAGATTCGTCCTTTCCACGGTGCTTTCAGATTTAGGGACATCTATCTCCCAGGATAAAATGATCAACAACGAATAAAAGCAGCACTACAATTTATTCGCACAACGAACACACTTAGTGTATATACTCTTTCTCATAAAAAATTAATAGAATTAATGTAGCAAAATGTAGATATGAATTGCAGCAGACAAGAACGAAAATTGAAGTGAAAACATCAAATGAGGGTTGCCTATTTATAGATGGAGTAGTGGCTGTACAGATTTGAATGAACATGTATGATACCTATTCGGACAGATCTGGTTTAATTTTCAAACAGATAAACTATTTTGGGTTTGAACAGATTCGGATCTGTTGGACAGATTTGAATTCAAACTGTATAGAATATGAACTGGACAGATTTGAATTAAACTGTACAAAATTTGAATTCAAAAATTGAAGGCAGATTTTATTTTACCAAAAATAAAATCAAATGTTTTTTGCCAGACAAGCCTAACCCAACCTCACATCACGCACCCGCGCCCAGCCCGCCCGGATAGACGGACGGCGGCGTGGGGTATTTTTGGGTCCAATGGGTCTAGCCCATTTTGCCTATAACCTCCCTCTCTACAAAACTTGGGTGCCCCTTGGGGCCTACCCCAAGTTCCAATCTCATGCCTTATAAACCACTCAAAGTTTTCCACCAAATCAATGTGGGACAAGCATTTATTCAAACCTTTAAGAAATTTCACCAAAAACACTATTTCCATGGAGCTCTCTTTGGTTTCAATTTTCCATTCACCCGATAATGGTTTTGAGCAACCAAATATACCACGTGAATCACAATGTGACATAGAACCCCTGAAATTCGGCACATGAGTCCACCTAAAAATTAGACCGAAGTTTAGAAAAAATTTTATTTTTCCAGATTTTTTCAAAAACCATTTCTAACAATGCTAACCCAGAGACACGATTGTAAAATATTATTTTTGATAATTGCACCATTTGTAATAAGTGATGAGCAATCCGAATATCAAATGTACATGAGATGTTGAAAGACTGGAGTATATGCCCATTTTTATTTCTATTCTAGGGCCATTTGGAAGTTTTGAAGCTGGGATTTCCAAGGATAGCTAGACTCGTGAGCATGCCTTGCCTCGCCTTGCCTTGCTTGCTTTCACCCTTGGTGTCAAATAGATGATCTATTGTTATAACAATGTTAGCTTTGTCTAAACTCGTCTTGTTACAATTTTGTAAATGTTGATGTGAAATGGACCTTATTATGGTCGTCATAAGAACTGGGTTATGTTTATATCAACCGATATATGCAATTATGATCTTCATAATGTGTTTTATGTGATCATCCAGCTCATAAATGAAATGGCTTGCCTGTTTCCTGGACCAAGATATTTCCCTTTAAGATTAAAGTGTGTTCAGCAGCTAAATCATTTCTCCAATTCGAGTGGGATCTTCATTCCCGTTGCAGCATTAGTCTTAGATGTTTTAGAATACAAAATAGGCAAGGAAGGTGGAAAACCAGGAAAGGCCATCAGCTTTTCATCAGTATTGAAGGTCAGGATATATTGTTTGCTGGAAAATTTAGTTTATAAGGCTTATTTTGGGCTAACTTTGAGCCAAAAATTGAGTGAGCCCCAAACGTCGTTTGGGGTGAGTCTGAAAAGGTGACGTATTCCTTGCCGTATGGCAAGCCACATGGTGAAGACGGTTCGTCAAAACCATTTATGAGTGAATGAGAAGTTAACGTCGTTTTCGGGTTCATAGAATGGATAGTTAAAGAAGTAAATGTGGGTTTCCTTGAAATGAGTTGTCCCACATTGAAACTTTAAGAGAGTTTGTGTATGTATATAAGCTCTAGAGTACAATACTTGGGTTGGGCCCCAAGGGGCACCCCAAGTTTATAGAAGGGAGAAGGTATGGACAAAATAAACCTTAGCCCAAACCACTACACACGAGCGAGCCCGCCGCCATCTGTCCAGCTGGGCCGTGTCGGACGCGAGTGTGGGTCGGTTCTTGTATTAATTTTTTCAAAAATTACTTGTTGAAAAATTTAATTAAATTCAAATTTGAATTTAATTTCTTTCCTCATTCGATCCATGTACAATAGGTTCAAAAAGAGCATCACAAATTTGGTTTTGGGCAGTTTCTGAACAGATAAATAACTACAACAGTTAATCTGTTGAAACAGTTTGTAGATCTGTTTGAATTCAAATAGCATCTGTTCAAATTCAAAACTACACCTGTTCACTTCTTTTATGTACCTATTCGGGCCAGAATTTTTGCCTATAAATTCATATCTGTTCCAGCAGCCTTGGGATCCAAAAAACAGTCAGAAAAATTCATTTTTGTAGTCTATATTTTTCCTTTAGATTTTATTCTTCATTCTAGTGTTAGAGAAAATTAAAGAGAATATAGAACACAAGGTTCTAGTTCGCCGGACAAATTTGTTTGGAGTGCTACTGCAAAATTGTGAAGATTATTGTATCCTGGGAGATAGACGCCACTTAACCATAAGCACCGTAGAGGGGCGAATCTGTCTTAAGAACAGATTGTCACACACTCGACTTGGTCTTTTAATTTTTAATTCGGTTCGATAAATAAATTCGGTACGTCATTTATTTATTTGTTTGGTTTTGTTTCAATTTATTTTATTTACACAGAAGATTGTTCCAACAATCTTAAGACAGATTTGAATTATTCTGTTTACAGAATTTTTCATTTATTTCATTTCTTCTTTCTTCTTTTTACAGAAATTATTTTCTATGATTTTACAAAATAATATTTTGGTTGGAAAACAAATAGTAATAATATATTGTTTGACAGATAGTAGTAATATGCTGTCTATTTTCTTTGACAACTAGTAGCAATATACTGGTGTCATGAACAATTCAGAATATTTATTTGTGAAATTTTGTCAGAAATTAATTTTGATTTTCTTAATTTATTTCTAAGTGTTCATTAATTAAAAAATTTTGTTTTAGTTTTTTTTTATTATTATTGAAGTGTTACAGAAATTTAATTTTTTGTGTGGAATTAATTTGGTTAAATAAAATTTTATTGTATTTCCAAATTAATTGAAAAATAAAAGTTACATTCTTGTTTCTTTTATTTTTATAGAATTTAATTATGTGAATTTGGATTAATTTTCTGTGTAGTATAAATTCTAATTATAATTTTGTTTTATAATTTATAATTCATGGTTACTGAAACAAATGCTTAAACAAGTACTAGTGTGGTGGCTGTTATTGCGCCAACATCCTCTCTTGTTGTGACAGTACTGGTAAATCATGGTGAGAAGCCAAAGAAGTTCTCTGGAACTGATTTTAAAAGATGGCAACAGAAAATGTTATTCTATCTTACAACTCTAAACCTGGCTCGTTTTCTTCCTGAGGATGCTCCTATTTTGAAAGATGATGAAATCGATCGGCAAGTGGTTGCTGCGGTTGATGCCTGGAAACATGCTGATTTCTTTTGCCGGAACTACATCTTGAACGAACTTGACAACACATTATACAACGTCTACAGTCCTATCAAGACAACAAAGGAACTTTGAGAGTCTTTGGAGAAAAAATACAAAACGGAAGATGCCGGCTCAAAGAAATTTGTGGTTGGCGAATTCCTAGATTTTGTAATGGTTCATTCTAAAACTGTGATCAGCCAAGTTCAAGATCTCCAACTCATTCTGCATGACATTCACGCAAAAGGCATGTCTTTTAGTGAATTCTTCCAAGTTGCAGCCTTAATTGAGAAATTACCATAAGGCTGGAAGGAATTCAAAAATTACCTCAAACACAAGCGCAAAAAAATGTCTTTAGAAGAATTAATTACGCATTTGAGGATTGAGAAGGACAACAGCAATTCTGAAAAGCGAGCTAGTAAGCATCCTATGGAGTCTAAAGCAAATGTGGTGGAACATGCTTCAAAAGCAAAGAAACGGAAATTTTCTAGAGAAAGTTCATCACAAGGTTCTAAAGGAGGGGCAATTAAAAAGTACAAGTTTAATGGCAAGTGTTACATCTGTGACAAAGAGGGACATCAGGCCAAAGATTACCGTAGCAAAGGCAAAAGCAAAAACAAAAGAAGAACAAGCAAAAAGCCTACTCATGCCCATATGACCGAAGTGGACAATATTTCCAATGGTGTAGATGACATCAATCTTTCTACAGTTGTTTCCGAGGCAAACTTGTCAGAAATCTTAAAGAATGGTGGGTGGACACTGGTGCTACTCGCTATATATGTGCTGACAAAAAGATATTCACATCTTATTCTACAGTAGACATTGGTGAACAACTTTTTATGGGCAACTCCTCAACTTCGAAAATTGAAGGACAAGGAAAGATTGTACTTAAGATGACATATGGAAAGGAACTCACTCTTAACAATGTGTTGCATGTACCGGACATTCGCAAGAATCTTGTTTCTGGATCTTTGTTGAGTAAGAATGGGTTTAGGCTAGTGTTTGAGAGTGATAAATTTGTACTTACTAAGAATGGGATGTATGTAGGAAAAGGTTATATGTCTGATGGCCTTTTCAAGATGAATATAATGAACGTTGGACCCTCAGTTATTAATAAAAATACATCTTCTTCTTACTTGCTTGAGTCTTCAAATTTATAGCATGATAGATTAGGACATGTTAATTATGGATCTTTGCGAAGATTAACTAATATGGAACGTTTACCTAAATTTGACATTGATTTAAATCATAAATGTGAAATTTGCATTGAGGCAAAATTGTCCAAAACTCATTTTCATTCAATTGAAAGAAGTTCGGAACCACTTGAATTAATTCATAGTGACATTTGTGATTTTAAATCAATTCAAACAAGAGGTGGGAAAAAGTATTTTATCACTTTTATAGATGACTATACTAGATATAGTTATGTTTATTTAATTCGAACCAAGGATGATGCTTTGAAAACTTTCATTCAATATAAGAATTAAGTTGAAAATCAACTTGGTAAAAAATTAAAAAAACTAAGAAGTGATAGAGGTGGAGAATGTGAATCACCTTTTGGTGAGTTTTGTAAAGAATATGAAATAATTCATCAAACCACCGGTCCTTACTCACCTCAGCAAAATGGAATTGCTGAAAGAAAAACTAGGACTTTAAAAGAAATGATGAAGGCCATGTTAATAAGTTCTGGATTACCTCAGAACTTGTAGGGGGAAGCAATGCTTTCTGCTAATTATATTTTAAATAAAGTACCGCGAAAGAAAGTGAATCAAACACCTTATGAAATATGGCATGAGAGAGTACCATCTTACAAAGTCTTAAAAGTGTGGGGGTGTTTGGCTAAAGTGGCTATTCCTAGTCCTAAAAAGACTAAGATAAGTCCTAAAACCATTGATTGTATTTTCATTGGTTATGCCAAGAATAGTAGTGCATGTTAATTTTTGATTCACAAATCAGAACATTCCGAAATGCACGTAAATACTATTATTGAATATCAGAATGCATCTTTCTTTGAACATGTATTTCCAAATAAGACTGGCCAAGAGACTAGTAACAATAAAAGATCTCATGATGCTATTACTAGTCAGGATCAAGAACATGATTAAGATCAAGAGCAAGAGATAGATCAAGTTGATGAAGAGGAACCTAGGCGTAGTAAACGTGCTAGAATCTCAAAATCTTTTAGTCCAGATTTTCTAACATTTTTGTTAGAAAAGGAGCCTTTAACTTTTAAAGAAGCTATGTCCAGTCCTGAGACTCCTTTATGGAAAGAAGCTATCAATGGTGAAGTTGAATCCATCTTGCAAAATCACACTTGGAAATTTGTGGATTTTCCACCAGGTTGTAAACCTCTTGGGTACAAGTGGATTTTCAAAAGAAAAATGAAAGCGGATGGTTCAATTGACAAATACAAGGCAAGACTTGTGGTTAAAGGTTTTAGATAAAAAGAAGGTTTAGATTACTTTGACACATACTCACCGGTTATTAGAATAACGTCCATTAGAATGCTAATTGCCATTGCATCTCTATACAATCTAGAAATTCATCAAATGGATGTGAAAATCACTTTCTTAAATGGTGAGTTAGATGAAGAAATTTATATGGAACAACCAGAAGGTTTTTCTGTTCCAAGAAAAGAAAAGAAAGTGTGTAAATTGGTTAAATCATTATATGGTTTAAAGCAAACACCAAAGCAATGGCATGAGAAATTTGACAAGACAATGATGTCAAATGGATTTAAAATTAGTAAGTATGACAAATGTGTTTATATTAAAAATAAAGACAAAGGTTATGCCATTGTATGTCTTTATGTGGATGATAAGCTCATTAATAATGACATGATTAAAACTACCAAGAAAATGTTGAATAAACATTTTGACATGAAAGACATGTGCATTGCTGATGTAATTCTTGGTATGAAAATTACCAAAACATCAGAAGGTTATGCTTTGTTATAATCTCATTATATTAAGAAAATACTTGACAAATTTAGCCAAGATGATAATCATCTTGTTAGAACACCTGTGGATATTAATTTGTTTCTTTCTAAGAATGTACAAGAAAGTATTTCTCAATTAGAGTATGCCCAAATTATTAGAAGCTTAATGTATTTGATGAACTGCACTCGCCCGGATATAGCTTATGCAGTAAATAAATTAAGTAGATATACGAGTAACTCAGGAGTAGAACACTGGAAAACAATTATAAGGGTTCTTAGATATCTTCGATTTACTTGTAACATTGGGTTTAATTATACTAGACATCCAACAATACTTGAAGGATACTATGATGCAAATTGGATATTAGATACTAGAGACTCAAAATCCACTAATGGATATGTCTTTACTCTTGGTAGGGCGGCTGTATCTTGGAAATCTTCCAAACATACTTGCATTGCTAGGTCTACTATGGAATCAGAATTCATAGCTTTAGACAAAGCAGGGGAAGAGGCAGAATGGTTTCGTCACTTCTTTGAAGATATTCCAACGTGGCCAAAACCAGTGCCTGCTATTTGCATACATTGTGATAGCAATCAGCAATTGGTAGAGCACAGAGTCATATGTATAACGGTAAGTCATGTCATATTCGTTGTCGACATAACACCGTGAGACAACTACTCTCTAATGGAATTATTTCCATTGAATATATGAAGTCTAAAGACAATATGGCGGATCCACTAACAAAAGGGTTAACAAGAGAGTTAGTTGAGAATTCATCGAGGGGAATGGGACTTAAGCCTATTAAATAAGAGTTACCACAACGGCAACACAACCTAGTTGATTGGAGATCCCAAGATCTAGGCTCAAAGGGACAACCGAGTTGTGAATGACTCATAAGGATTACTGTGGAGTTGAACTCCTACCTATTTCTATGATGAAATAGTGATATTTGCAGTGTTTTAGGTTAAGTAATACTTTTAATGATTCTTATATCTAGGTAAACCTAGTGGAGTAAAGCAGGATACTCTTCATAAGAATCACCTATGTGAGTGTGAACTGGGTCGGTTCCATGAGATTTGTGAAGGGCTACAATTCTCTAGAGTACTCATGAAACACCAGGTTGTTTAGGGCCAAAATGAACACAATAGTGAGAACTAAACTATATCTGGAGATATACTGTGTGAGTTCTATTGTCTTGGTTTATACAAACGGATGAATAGTTCAAGACATCATGTTCACTGGTTAGTTAGTAAATCCGATAGTGTCTTACAAGGGAAGGTTCAAAGCCAAAAGCTACTTATTCTTTGCAGAATATTTCCAATTTCTATACTTTCTGTATTTAGATCGTGTTATTGCATTTTCTCTCTGTCAAATTTTATTCATGTAGCGGATTGTTGGAAAATTTGGTTTATAATGCTTATTTTGGGCCAACTTTGAGCCCAAAATTGAGTGGGCCCCAAAGGTGACGTGTTCTTTGCCGCATGGTAAGTCACACGGTGAAAACGGTTCGTCAAAACCATTTATGAGTGAATGAGAAGTTAACGTCGTTTTTGGGTTCATGGAATGGACAATTAAAAAAGTAAATGTGGGTTTCTTTGAAATGGGTTGTCCCACATTGAAACTTTAAGAGAGTTTGCGTATGTATATAAGCTCTAGAGTACAATACTTAGGTTGAGCCCCAAAGGGCACCCCAAGTTTGTAGAAGAGAGAGGTTATGAACAAAATGAACCTTAGCCCAAACCACCACACACGCGTCGCCGCCGGGCGCGAGTGTGGGTTATGGGTCTGGTCGGTTCTTGTATTAATTTTTTGGACAAAATTCTTTTGAATTTTTTCAAAAATTACTTGCGGGAAAATTTAATTAAACTCAAATTTGAATTTAATTTCTATTCTAATTTCTTTCCTCATTCAATCCATGTCCAATAGGTTCAAAAAGACCATAACAGATTCGGTTTTGGACAGTTTCTAAACAGATAAATAACTGTAGCAGTTTATCTGTTGAAATAGTTTGCAGATCTGTTTGAATTCAAATAGCATCTGTTCAAATTCAAAGCTACATTTGTTCACTTCTTGGATGTACCTGTTTGGGACAGATTTTTTGCCTATAAATTCATATCTGTTCTAGCAGTCTTGGGATCCAAAAAACAGTCAGAAAAATTTATTTTTACAGTCTATATTTCTCCTTTGGATTTTATTCTTCATTCTAGTGTTAGAGAAAATTAAAGAGAGTATAGAACACTAGGTTCTAGTTCGCCGGACAAATTTGTTTGGTGTGCTACTATAAATTTGTGAAGATCATTATATCCTGGGAGATAGACGCTACTTAACTATAAGAACCGTAACGAGGCGAATCTGTCTTAAGAACAGAGTATCACACACTCGACTTGGTCTTTTAATTTTTAATTCGGTTTGATAAATAAATTCGGTACGTTATTTATTTATTTGTTTGATTTTGTTTCAATTTATTTTATTTACACAGAAGATTATTCCAACATTGTTCTTTAAGAATTATTTCCACAAACGCACCTGTGGTGCAGTTGCCAAAACATTGGTTAAAATCTCAGAACTTTCAAGAGGAATGTGTTTTCTCTGCTGTTGAACAACTCTCTGTGCACTTTGCTCAGTGGAGCTACCACATCTCCTTCCCCGAGCTATCAGCTATTCCACTCATCCGCCTTAGAAGGTTTCATGAAATAGCAACCACTGAAAATTTGAGACGCGTGGTGAAGTGTTTGATTGATCAGTTATGTACTGTGTTGTAATTCTAATCTTGTACAACTTTAAATTTGTACTAGGTTGAGGCCTGTAAAAACCGATTCTAAAAATCTATCCCTACTTGGCCTGGGAATCTCAATGGTCTAATGGCTTTTAATATTATTCTATTTTTGTTATTGTTTTTTGAAACAATTTTGTGGTGCTGCAAGTCGAGCAGAATGTTGAGTTTGTGCAAAAGAAACGAGATGACTTAGCTTTCTCACCAAAAGATCATCAATCCGTTGAATCATTTCTTTAGGTTTCCTGAGTTCAATAAATTGTTGATGTGCAGCTTGAAAAGGGCAGTCTCAATGCTTCATTTACTCAGTATTATAAAAGTGTCATGCAAAAGGCTACTTCAAGGAATCTAGACACTAATGGAATTGAAAGGTACAGTTTATCTAGCCTGTTTTCTACCTTCTGTTTTTTTTTTTTTTTTTTTTTTTTTGACGATCTACAACTGAAAACCTCTTGAATTATCTATGAGTTAAACTCAAAAGCTATGCTAGTATAACCAACTGGAGTAAAAAAAATTCTAATTGGACGATTTGATAGTTTGACATTTGTAATACACTTGGGTTGGGTTTGTTTGGTTAAATGAAATGTGAAACATGTATTGTTTTAAGATAAAAATTTGGTATTATAGGGATTATGGCTTGTATTAGGGACATGATTTGAAATGACGAATTCAAATTATGAAAGTAATTTACAAATTCAAATTATGAAAGTAATTTGCTTTCAACCAGGAGAGGGATAATGGCATTGTTAAAATGCAAAAAGTTGTCTTCTGCAAATTGGTCGTATAAATTCCAGTTTCGATATGCATATTGTTGGTCGTCACTGAAGTATACCTTCTACTTGCTATGAATCCCAACTTTCTGTGTGCTCTAATTCATTACTGTATTGGGACAAGGAAATCGTGGTGATGCATAATGCTAGGGTTTAAAAGTGAGTTAGGTTGTCATTAAGCAAATTTGACTTCTCAATAGATTTTTTTTATGCGTCAAACACCTTTATGAAAGGACTACATTTGACTTGGCCAAATCTGACTTTTCTCGGCTTTGTTTACCTCTTCATTCATTTTGGAATAACTGTACCTGTTAATGATTTTTACTACAGTTCCATGGAGCGTAAGAAAATGAAGAGAAAAAGAGGACGGCTTCCAAGCAAAATGCTTAATGGTGGTGTCAATAGTGAAGGAGATGATCCTAAAGGGCAGAAAAGCACATGAAAATGTAGGTTGTGTTTGGTATAATTTTGAATCATGATTCTACTTTTTAGTTTGAGTGCGGTGTTTGTTTATAATTTTCAAAAATCATTTCTACATTCGCATTTGAAAATTCGTGTACCCGGATGTACCCCGGTCGTCCGGAACAGTATTCATGATTTTTTTTGTTTTTTGTTTTTTTCACTTGTTATTTTCATATTTTAAATAAAAAATATTTTCAATTTTTTTTAAAATTTTTTATGAGTTTTGAATAGAATTTTGGGTTGTATGTTTGTTTTCAATTCAAAAACTCTTTTCAAAACTCATTTATCAAATAAATTTTCTACACTAAAATCATAATTTCAAAACTCACAAACTCGAAATATAACTCATATTCTCAAATCATATTTAGAAAATTCTACCAAACGCAATCGTAATTTTTCAAACCCCCCTTTTCTAATCTCTATACAAGTCAAGGAAATGGAAATTTCGTAGTTGTATTTGAAATAGCTTTCATTTACACATTTAAAGTAGTAATTAATTATTGAGTGTGTTGCTGATGTTAATGTTAGATCGGTAGAAATCAATTGTGACAACTGATGACCATGTTAAACCAGTTCTGTGAGGGATTAACGATCAGTCTTACATTTGCAACCTTGTTCTTTTGATTTGCATTTGAGGTAGGGGTGCAACTCAGGCGGGTTAGATTGGGTGGGGAGATTGTCCAAACCCAGTTCAAGTTGTGTTGAGATCTATCCAGGCCCAAATTGTAACCCGAGATTGCATGTCCAAGTCCGACCCGAATTAAATCTGAATTGCCCGAGTTATCCAAATTGCCTGAATTGTAAATAAATTTCAATTTTTTTTTTTTTTTTTTTTTTTTTGCAGCTACATTATTAAATTAATAAAATTTGACTCTATTTATATATATATATATATATATTTTATAGAAAATCATTAATACCACCAAAATAAATAATTTATATAATATACGAGAGATGCTACTATAATAGTTTTTTCAATTTATGAGTGAATTTTTTTTAAAAAAAAGAGTAAGATTTTATGTTATTTTTATTTATAATATATATTCAATATGATTTAATAATCTAAATTATTTTAATATCATATAATGAAAAATAATTTTTATATATTTAATATTGTTATATATCTATATATGTATAATTCGGGTTTCGGGTTGCTCGGGTTGCTTGACATTTTTGTCCAAGCCCGTCCAAATTTAATTCGGACTTTTGAATTTTTACCCACACTCGTACCAAATTTGAAAATATCTTGTCTAAATTCTAAAAAAATTTAGGTTAGGTTTGAATTGTTCAGGTTAAATCCGCTCAAATTACACTCCTAATTTGAGGTTTAAACTTTCTAGTTTTTATATTTATATTTTTTTCTTACAAAAATTTGTTTGTACTGTTTCTTTTGACATGTGTGTCACTAATTTGATGATTTTGAGGTACCAAACTCAATTTTGGTAAAGGCCACCATGTCGTTATCATCTTCCCTAAGTTAATGTTTTGACTAATTAAATTATCATATTCAGACCCTGTGCTGTGTGTTGTCTAGTCCAAGATATATTGATTAACATTTTGAGGCTCTTTAGTATAAATAGTCTATTTGTGTACATAATGTCAAATTGGTGAACCTAGAAATCAAAAAATTATGCCCTTGGGTACCACGTGGCACATGCCACTCCAATCACAAATTTTGTCCTCTGTAATTACCTTATCATTAAATATAAAAGATTAGTACCAGGCACTCCAAAAATTCTATTAAAAATTTTACTAAATGTCTTATATGGGGTGAGACTCACATAATGTAAGTCTCATGTGAGTCATACACTCATGTGAAACATTTAGTATAATGTTTAGTAGAATTTTTAAAGTCTCTACTTATTTTTAATATAAAATCGTGTGTGTGCACCACGTTACAGTACGAAATAAATGCTTCTAGAAATCACTATATTTTTTTTTAGGTGCAATAGAAAATACAAACAAACTAGGATCTCTCCCTAGAGAGGCCGATCATATCAGCAACAAGATAACATTGAATTTCCTGTGGTGGATCATTAACCACCAAGATATCTTCAGGTTGCTCCGCTCCAAATTTGGCCAACGCATCCGCACACAAGTTCCCCTCTTTATAGATGTGGTGGATGGTGCATTCACATCCTTTGAAAATTTTTTTTGCATCCTCCAACAGTCCCTTAAAAGGGAATTTATCATCTATGGCATCCTCCATCAGCTGCACAACTTGTTTAGCATCAGTCTCAATGATCACCTCGTGCATACCCTTCTGGAGCATCACGGTCAGTCCTTTGTAGAGAGCCCACAGTTCCGCCTCCAAGCTTGTTCCACTGTCTAGCCTACCATAGTAGCCACACACCCAAGCACCGCGTTCATCTCTGAAAACTCCGCCAAAACCGCCTCCACCTCCTAGCTTCCTACTGCCATCAACATTTAGTTTTATTTTACCTGCAGGAGGTAACATCCACTGTATCAATCTAAAAGCAGGCCTGGGATTAATAATGGACAAATTGAAAGCCAAATCAATATCTCTTGAGTAGTCAAGAATGAATTTAACACCATCCATGTCATTACACAACTTTTTTTCAAAAACAAAAACATTTCTATTTTTCCAAATTTTCCATAAAGTGATAATGAAGACAGAAGACCAAGTAGCCTGCTCATTAAAAGGCTTTTTATTCCTGGAATTAGACAAAAGCCAATCCTTCCAAGATAAGCTAAACATGTTTCTGCACCAGGTTCGGCCACATAAGGCTAGCCACACTTCTTTGGCTTTGAAACAATATCTGAATAGGTGATCCACGTCTTCCACCCCACAGCAGCTAGGGCATGTATGGGCAGATGTTAAGCCCCTCCTCAATCTCATAAGGTTAGTTAGCAGCTTTCCATGAAAAAGAAGCCACATAAAACCTCTAAGTTTTTTAGGTAGCCTCACTTTCCAAATCCAGCTCCAGCTATCTACACAACTATGATGGCCCATGATAACATCATAGGCAGAGGCAATAGAAAAACCTCCACACAGGGTGCTATTCCAATTAAAACTATCTATGACAGTAGAAGAAGGAGGAGGATGAGGTGCAGCCAAAATGATAACAGCAATGCAAGAAGGCATTAAAGTGGACACAAGATCCACATTCCAACCTCCATGCTCATTCAAGAAAGCATTCACAGTACCAAAACCATCAGCAGGTATATGGTTGGATTGGTGGTCAATAGTCATTAACTCCTCAAAGGATTTATCACCACACCACCAATCCTTCCATATATCTACCAATTCACCACTTCCAACTTTCCATTTCAACCATTTTCTGAGAATATGTCTAGTTTGGAGAATGCCTTTCCACACATAGGAAGCAAGCTTCTTCTTAGGCCAATTATAGAAGGTAGTTCTATTCAAATATTATCTTCTCAGCACATCATGCCACAAACATTCCTCATTATTTAAAAGTTTCCAGCCAAGTTTAGAAAGTAAAGCCAGATTTTGGTCTCTAGCCTTCTTTAAACCAAGTCCACCATGTTTTTTCAAAGTGCAAACAGTGTCCCACTTCACTAAGTGGACTTTTTTCCGTTCAGGGGTATCACCCCACAAGAAATTTCGATTAAGTCTATCAATAGCATCACACACTTTCATAGGAAACACAGTAGTCTGCATGGTATAAGATGGGATAGCAGAGCTAATAGCTTGAATAAGGGTATTTCTGCCAACCAAGGACAGAACACTGGTTTTCCAACCAGCCAGCTTATGTTGCATTTTCTCAAGAATAGTGTTAAAGTGCCCTCTTTTGACTCTCCCATGTAAAAGGGGAACACCCAGATATTTCCCTAACTCAGAAGTGAGGGGAATACCACATATAAGGCTCAAATCTCTAGCCACTCTCCTCTCAATGTTAGCAGAAACAAAGATTTTGGATTTTTGGGCATTAACTTTCAGTCCAAAAATCTCACAGAACTCAGTCATGGTGGTCATAATTGTGTTACAAGTTCTTACATTTGTTTTGCCAAATAACATTAAATCATCAGCAAAAAATAAATGTGCCAGACAAGGGCCCCTATGGGAGGTCTTGATGCCTTTCCATTTGTTTTTTTCAGCTTGCTTGGTAATCATGTTAGATAATCTATCCATACACAATACAAACAAGTAGGGAGATAAAGGGTCTCCCTGTCTCAGCCCCCTTTTAGGTTTAAACTCTTGCAATGGTTCACCATTCCAACGAATGGTAGTGCTGACAGAAGTAACACAACACATAATCATATCAATAAGGTTGTTATCTAAACCAAACTCTTCTAGAGTCAGTTTCAAAAACTCCCAAGATATATTATCATAGGCCTTTTCCAAGTCAACCTTGAGGATCATTCCACCAACTTTCTCTTTCTTAGAACTTAAGGTATGAATAATTTCCTGTGAGATAATAATATTATCACTGGTAGAACAACTAGGCACAAAGCTACTTTGGTTTGGCTTTACAAGCTTACAGAGCAAAGGTCTAATTCTACTAACCAAAATTTTTGCAATGATTTTGTAGGTCACATTACACAGACTAATGGGTCTAAACTGTTTAATATTCACAGGGTTATCCAGTTTAGGGATAAGAGACACCAGGGTACGGTTGATGGTTGAGGGAATAGAATGGGTAGCAAAACAGTTTTTGATAAAATCACACACAGAAGGGCCAATCACATTCCAATAGGTATGATAAAAGATGGCTTGGAAGCCATCTCTTCCAGGGGCTTTAAAGGCTTTAATATTTTTTACAGCCTTCCAAATCTCATCATTAGTAACTACTTTCATGAGCTCACAATTCTCCTCAACATTAACAACATGACTAGCCAAGTTGTCCCAATGACTCAAAGAAATAGAAGGATTATGAGCAAACAGAGTAGTAAAATAATTGAGCACATGCCTCTTAAGCTCATCAGGATTATGAATCCAACCACCATTAGCACCCTTCAGAACATCAATTTTCTTTCTCCTCCTTTTTATAATAGTGGTGAGATGAAAGAATTTTGTGTTTCTGTCACCTTGGGTGATCCATTTCAATCTGGATTTTTGAAACCACAGCAGTTCCTCTTGAAAGAGGACTTTATTATATTGAGCAATCAAATCAAGTTCTAATACATGAAGGTTATGGGAATATAAAGTTGCCTGGGTTCTCTGAATTCCTTCAATCCGCCCAAGTAACCATCTTTTCCTCCTAAATATGTTACCAAACACATCTTTATTTCAATTACTAGCCTTGTGAGCTAGAGTATCAAGTTTAGTCATAAGGGAAGTTTGGTTATTAGACCAACTTTCCTCCACCACTGTGTGGAACTCCTCATGGGAGATCCAGGCAACCTCAAATTTGAAAAGCTTACAAGAGGGTTTAAAAGGAGATATAGCTTGAGTGAATATCATCATTGGGGAATGGTCAGAGTAAGTTCGTGGGAGGTTTCAAACTAGACCTTCAGGGAAACTAGTTCTCAACTCACTGTTGCACATAGCTCTATCCAAACGAACCATTGTATTAGCCCAACCTTGTCTATTATTTGTCCAGGTCAGCCTCAGACCAGAGCAACCCAAGTCCATTAACTGACAGTTGTTCATTCTTTCTGAAAACTTGTTTATTCTTCGTTGATCTTGGCTGCTAGAAAGACTTGAGCTCCCTGCAGATTGTCTCTTTTCTGAATGGCTAGCAAAATCATTAAAGTCTCCAACTATCATCCAAGGTGCAAAATTAGTTTCAGCAGTGTTTTCCAAGCTGTCCCATAAATCTTCTCTTTTGTTGCTGATAGGACTTGCATACACTACCGTGAGCAGCCAATCAGGGTAATCCTGCTTAGCAATCCTGGCTGTGATGAGTTGAGAGCTGGCATCAGTGACTCTAACATTGACTAGACTGGGGTTCCAAAGCATCCAGATTCCCCCACTTCAACCTACAGGATCAACATGAGCTAAAGTAGTAAATCCCATCTGGTTGAAAAACATTCCCATGGCAGCCAACTCCACTTTTGTTTCCATAAGAACTAACAAATTTGGCTTGTGGATCTGCACTAATTCACGCAAATTTCTTTTAAACTTTTTGTTTCCCGCACCCTACAATTCCAAATTAGCAAAGTCATGGATGATCTGTTAAATTTGGGTGGTGACATCTGGTCAACAAAGCCCAGAAGTTCCTTTGCTTTCTTTAGGTTGTCCTTCATGGATTTCAATGCCACTACCGATATCATGTGACGCTCCTGACCCACTTCGATCTGCCTCCATGGTTGAATCCTAATTTTTACTTCCTCTATCCACCCTTTTGAGGCAATGCGGTGAAATGCTTCTTTTCCTGGTGTGAGAAACACCATCACTCTGTTTTGACTCACTGTGAGTTATTCCACAGGGTAGTTCTCTCCTTCGGCCTCCATTCTTGTCCGGTGGCTTTTTGGTCTTTGCTTGGGGTTGAACTTGAACTTGAGGGTTGGCTTGTTGCAGAAGAGTGACTTTAGTGGTGGTGGGTGGGGGATTACCACTATGAGTAGATGGGATAGACTTTGACATCTGAGCCATGGTATTACTGTTGGAGTTCTGATCGCGTGTCTGTAGGTTTTGAAACTCTGATCCCAGTCTAATGTCCTCTTCATTGTTGGCTTTAGCAGTAGCTAGGGGGCTATGTGATATATTTTCCACAATTGGGCTATTGTTGGTCTTATAACGAAAACCCAACTCCTCATTAGTTCTACTAGTTTGACCTGGATCTTTGATAGGCCCACCTTTCTCTCTCAGATCATGAAATTTGTTGCCCATTTGGGCTTTGTTTCCTCTATTAGGCAGTGACCCTTTGGCTTTTGTTCTTTGGTTTGTGACTGTCATCCAAGGCCCATATGTGGGTCGGCCCAATTCAGAATCTGCCCTTTCTTGGTCTGGGTTTGAGCTTTTGCCCGTTTGGTCCATTGTCTTCTCTATTGTGTTGCCGGTGCAATCTTGGGGCTGGGTCGCTAACGTTGGTAGTTGATGATCACTACAGCTTTCTTGGCGATGCCCTACCCTGCCACAAGAGAAGCAAAGTGAGTGCAGGTGTTCATATTCAACTCCATAAGAATACTTACCAATGGTAAAGTGAAAAATCAGTGGTTTTCAAAGATCGATTTCAACGCACACACGAGTGTACTTCCCGCGAGCTGCCATGGCTGTGTTGATATCAACTTTCAAAGGGACTCCCAAGGCTTTAACCTTTTCATTATAATACTCAATGGGTAGATTAGGAAATCTTACCCAGATCGTAGTGGTATCCTCCTCAGCATCATCAGACTTAAAATCTTGTTGCCATTTCCTTACGGTGACATAATGGTTCAAAACAATCCAAGGACCACTTGTATAAACCTTAGTATAATCCTCAACCATATCAAACTTTACTATAAAAAATCCGTTCCCTATATCCAAAGCTTCAAAATCTGCTTGCAAACCCCAAATTTTGGACATTTTCAGCATGAACAAATTATACCCTATGGTTTTCCCAAGCAGACGCACAATCAGGCACTTTTTCCAAGGTTCCCTAATCTTCTTCAGAAGAGCCAAAGGAATTCTGATGTTGGGAATGGCACTATAATTTTCAAAACCATTCTTACCCATTTCCTCCATTTGTTCATCAGTGTTATCATTCTCCTCATCAGAGGATAATACTTCCACATCGCAATCAAAAAAAATTTCATTACCATTCTCATTAAACCTAGATCGTAAGAGGGCCTGTTTGAAGGAGCGATTTCCAGAGGTACTCATCTTAATATCCGCAGATTCAGGGCAAATCTCCGTGATCTGATTCGGATTAACCTCATCAGCAGCTAGGGCATCCACATGGCACGCATGAGACACCCCTTCCAAAATCTCAGGCTCCAGGATGGATTCATTCATCGTTTCGTCCTTTGAATCAGCTGTGCTTTTAATCTTCTTAGTGCTTCTGATCAGATAATCTGCCTCCTCCGTGGAGCAGCTCGTTTCCAGCCGTTGTTCTCCGGCGATTGAAATCTCAGTAATGGTCATATTTCCTTTTTCTCTCTAACAATCTGTGAAATCACTATATTTAAAATGCGTTGGGTTCTCAGTTGCACCAGACGGTGGAGAACGCTTGATAAAACCTACCCTACACAAAATTCAATTTGACAAATTTATCTTGTAAACAGTGATTCTATTTACACATTACTAATACTCTCAATATATATTATTCCTTAATACACATAAAATAATTTTTAAGATTTAAAAATATCTTAATTCACACTTTAACTTTTCATTGCTAACTTTATACTAACTATTTGAATACGGGTTGGTTTGGGAAGTGGGTTGGCTTTTTGGCTTTTTTGGCTATTTTAGCCTAGGCTAAAAAGCTTGGTTTGGGAAGAGCTTTTTAGCTTTTTGGTTTTTTTGACTTTTTTGTGAAAGAAGAGTGTAATGATTGTGGATTGGATGTGATGTTTTATTTGTTGTGGCTAAAATAGCCTATTTTGTCTTTTGTGGCTAAAATAGCCAAAAAAGCCCACAAAATCTATTCCCAAACGATGCCAAAAACTCTTCATCTTCGTTACTACATATAACAAAAACTTTACAATCTTCAAAACAGAGATCAGCAGAGACTATCTTCATCGGTCTTGATCTCCATCGTTGGTGGAGGTTTCATTCGTCCTTCATCTGCACTAGGGTCTCATCTTATCATCTCGTTGTTTCAGATCATTGGCTAATAGTTTCATTCGGCTTCCATCTTCGCCGATGTTGATCTTCATTGTCGATCTTGAACTCTGGTCTCTCATCGTCGTTTCAAATTCATCAAATTAGTCATGTCACAAATACAAAGTTGAACAAACTTAATTTGTTCAAAATTTATATCTGAACAATAAATAAAAGTTTAATTTATTTTAACCGCACTAACTTAAAATGTTCAATTTTTTATGTATGAATATTTAATATTTGGTTAATCTTAATAATTTGAACAAAATTGTTTTGTTCAAATATAAATAATCAAATATTGTGTAAAAGTTCAACTCTGATTATCTGAACACGACAAACAAACTTATCTTCCTAACATACGAACGAGATAAATAAAAAATAAAAAAACTACGTCATAAACTAACATTTTCAATGTTCAAATCAACATTTTCAATATTTATATCGGAACCAACCATCTCAGTTTCATCCATGGCGTGCAAATCTTCAAAATTAATTGATTTCAATGTTCTTAAATCCTAAATCTTCAAAGGCAATAATGTTTTGAGTTTAAAAAATAAATATAATGAAGAAGAAAATGAAGTGAGCTAATTAATAATGCGTATATGTTAATGGTGAAGATGATGAAAAAATACAATGTTTATATGTTAAAATCCTAAACCTTATAGGATGATGGTGTATGAAGAGTATTTTATGTTTTTAAATATGGTGAGTAGAATACACTTTTTGTTGTCTTTAATGGTCATTTCATTGGAGGATATTATTACAATATAAATTTAATCTATTAATGATATGTACTGATTGTATTAATGATGTATAAATAGAATCACCTTAGTAAAAAAGTTGAGGAATAAATAAATGAGCATTCCAACCATAAGTTCATTTCTTAATCATTTGGGTCATTAGGCCAAATTCTTTTTTTTTTTTTTTGGATCAAAAAGACAGAATTTGTCCAAAATAACAACTATTTGTTAAAATCAATCTATCGGTTTATCTCTTGAAATCATCCAATTTGTCTATTTGTTGAATTTTTTTTTTTTTATCTATTGAAATGTGTCACATATCACTTAGTCAACATCTGATTTGTTGAATATCACACATTTCTCTACTTCACCATCATCACTTGTTGTCGTCGACCGCTGGTCACCGCCGTAGGTTGCTGTCGACTTTTCTGATATATCCTTATCACTAAATAAGATTTTATTTTAAATCTAATGATTTATACACTCTATAAATTAGACTTTTCACAAATTTTACATTAAATTTTTATTTTGATTTTGGTTTTAAAAAAACACGACTAATATCATTCAATTTTAACTCGTGATCTCTACCAGTGAAAATCCATCTGTATGATATTAAAAAAGTCCAAGTCCTAAAATTGGTTGAAATTGTTTTATGGGAATGTAATAACATAGTGTTTTGTAATTTCTCAATTTTTTTGTTTGTTTGTTTGTTAGTTTTTTTGTTTTTTTGTTTTTGAGTCAAGTAAATACATAATCACTTACCATTACTCAGAATATAATATTTTGATATTTTAAAAGACTAAATAGTTACTCCTAAATTCAAAAATGGATACAAAATATTTCAATATTTCAAAAAGACTAAATAATTACTCTTAAATTTCAAAATTGATACAAAATAAATATGAATGAGTAATTGTGTGTGCTGTTTTTTGACCACACTGCCAAACAGGTACTCAGTTGGAGAACACCGGCAGAATAGATCACGCCCGAACAACCTGTCACAGAAAGAAAAGACTTCGGCGGTGATTCGTCCACCCGGGGACACTCCGACGATCTAGTCAATAATCAATATCTCTCAAAGATAACCAAATTGTGCTTAACTCACAAGCCAGAATACAAAAAGCATACCTTAGACCTACGAGGGTGTCTTACTTTTATAGCCAACACTGAACTGATCCCTGTAGAAGCCTAGCTTCAATGGATTCTGGCTCAATGCTTATCCTGGACTCACCAATAGATAAAGATAAATTCCCTAAGAGTTTTATCCTTATCCAGGCTGAGGTCTTCCCCTATTTTAGGACTCTTGTCCCTTATCCGTTCATCTCGGATTCTGGTATCTCCGCAGATAACCTCGGCCTAGCCGAGGTCACCTCAGCGCTATGACCAAGACATGTGGCACCTCGACTGACACTTCGGTGCCACATTGGCCATGTGTTCGTTATTCAAAAAATATGTCCCCACAACTGCCCCTTAGGTTCTATTACCTCGGCATCCTGAGGTGATAGAACCTATATCATTTGAACCCATAGCACGTCGGCTAAACTTGCTCTATCATTTGTTACCGAGGTCATCATTAGTGGGCTCCACATGACCAAGACTTGTAGTCTGTTTTCATCAATGCCTTAGAACCAAGAACCAAGTTTTTTCAAATTCTTTAGCCGAGATCGTCCCTCTAGCCGAGGTCTTTGCTTCATTAAATCAAGAACTCTAAGAGTTTTTACACGCGTATGAGCTGTCACGCACAGTAACTCAACCGTTTTCGCCACGCATTTCTTCCCCATTGAACCGTACCTGACACGCGCTAGTAGGTCGCGTTGCTTCTACGTGCGCCGCCTGACAGCATGACGTCCAAGGCACATTCATTGTGGTTTGCCGCCCTTTCGTGTTTTTTACAAAATTCTGCCGTCTCTCTCATTCTTTTCACTTTTGCAAACACGATTTCTCTTAAAACTCTCAACTTTCTCTCTCTCTAAAAATCCCTTACCTCCATTGTTGCCTTCTTCAAGCTCCTTGTAACCACTCCGTTTACTTCCTCCGGCGAAGTATTTTGCTGCTCTTCTTCGCCCACTGCCACCGTCTGACTCCGGCGAACTCTATATCGGCCTCACATTCTTTGGTAAGCCACTGTTTCTCCCTGTTTCATTTTTTGCTTCACTTCGAACTCATCACGACCCAAACCCGCCCCTATAGGTTTAGCATCGTAACCGGCCAGTAATCCTTGGATTACCAAAGGCCTCTGAACAGATTAACAAAATTATGGGGCTAGCGGAAGCTAATACATAAATATAATTGTCCAATGAGCTGTGCTGACTTATATGAAACGGAATATTTAAAAACTTTATATACAAAACCAAAAGTCATTCATACATTATACCCACACACATTACAGTATTTTAAGTATAACCAACGACATCAAATCAAGTCTTATATAAACAGAACCCACAGAACATAAACACAGGACGCTTCGGGAACCTCCACGTGAGGCACAATGGTTGACTGACAACAGAACGCAAATCCAGACAAAAGCCTTCAGGCTCGGCCTCCAGAATGCTCACCTATACATATATATACACACAATGAGCTAAAGCCCAATGAATAACATTAACGTAAAGGGGTTAGTGAACGAAATCCGAACATATCATAAGCGAAAAACATATCATAACATAGTCATTCTCATATCAGAACATAATAATGGTACATCCCATAGAACACATCACAGAACGTCTTTCGACTAGAGTAATCGGTTCCGCATATCGATTAAACACATATTACCACAATAAAGTGGCTAACGAGATCTCGTAATTACTTGTATGTCATGGACCCGCATTTTCATGCCGTCCCCCATGACTTGGGACTATCTATGGATGCCATAATAGATTTCAAACTTGGAATATTCGTTCACGAAAACAGATATCATTTCAGAAATTATGGCTTATCACATTTCATTTGGAACATAATTTATATCAACATTTCTTTACAGAAATGTTACTCACAGTGGTTCCAGTAAGCGGTCAATCAATCCTCGAGTCTTGATTTACAATCACAAAATACATAACACAAGCATGTCTTATCATTACACATTCAAGTGGACATTAAGGCTTAACTTTCATTACATTGGTTTTTATTCTTTCTTACCACATTGCCTAAAACACACACACTTGCAGTCTCATAACTTAGTATATTCATTCCTTTGTGTGTTTCCAATCCATAACCTCCTTAATATGGCTTAATTAAGGCTTAAGAATGCCTAAGATGGAATGAGGATGCCAAAACATGCCTTGGAACACTTGGTAAAATTTTCTGAAAATAAGGTCCCCGCTCGAGTGTAGCCTTCCTCGCTCGAGCGAACATGCAAAATGAGAGGGGACGCTCGAGTGTGACTTCCTCCGCTCGAGCGACCTGCAAACTTGGAAAAAATACTGGTTGGTCGAAATCCATGCTCGAGCTACAACTCCCACGCTCGAGCGTATCGACAACATGCAAAGGGTTCGCTCGAGCGTCCAAGTAGTCGCTCGAGCGGAGAGCTCATGTCTGAAAAAAAAATACTGAGAGCTCGCATTCTCCGCTCGAGCGGACTGTAAAATTCTGGGTTTTTCAAAACAGGGTTTGAGCTTTAAAATGTGATTTTAATAGCTATACTCATGCAAAGCTTGATCAATACACTTGGAAGGCCTTTCTAAAACACAATTACATGATCATTCTCAAATATTTAGCTCAAAACTCATGAATTTAGCAAATTTGAACTCCAAAGCTCATGCATGGAAGATTTTCAAACTCCTTTCTTTTGTTCTACAAAACATGCAATGAAAACCATAAGCTCATGAAATTTTGAAAAATGAAACATGATAATTTCTTGAAGATGATGAGTAAAACTTACATGCATGCAAAGATTTCAAGAGCAAAACCCAAGACATGAATGAACAAGGTATAATCCTCCATAAACATGCACACAAGCCATTTTCTTACTCAAAAACCCAACTTCACTTCAAATTCCAGTAATTGATTCACCAATTTCTTAGTACAAGATGCATAGAAGGTTGTCTACAAAAGAATAGGCTCTAGACTCTTACCTAGCTTTTTGATTTCGAACAATGAGAGATGGTCCTTCTAATTTCCTTCTTCTTCTTCAACCTCAAGAGCTCACTCTCTAGTTACACTCTCTCTCTCACACAAGAGACCAAAGAGGCAACCTACCACACACCCTCACTCAGCTAAATATACACAATGCACACATCACTTTGAGCGCCATACACGTGCACACACATGCACACTTCCAACACACACACATAAGTTTTTAATCCCCTACACTTAACACCACAAAATGCCCCAACACATCATACACTCAATCACATCTTGGATCATTAATAGGATTAGATTAGGTACCAATCATGCATTATTTAAATCAAACATAAGTAACCTTAATTTATTCAGGTTAGCGCGAAATTCAATTAATCCAAATTAGTTCCCATTAAGGTTCAATTTAATCACATGCGATTTTTACTAAACCGAATCAATTCTTAATAAATTTGCCATGGTGTTCTAAAATTTCCAAATAACACGTTGATATCAATTTCGATTTTGGATGCCGATAAGGCTTTCAATTTATATCTTAAAACGGAATCCAAACAGATATTTCTACACGTAACAGATAGGAGGCCAAAATCATGTAAAATTCCATAATAATCCTATAATTTATTTTATCCGCTTAATTAACATCCTTGATTACTGACTAATGGCTAATTGCGGGTCGGGTTGTTACAGAACTCTGTTACATTTGTACTCTGTTTTCACGAATGTACTCAATCTTCACTTGCGTTTTAAATTTTATCATTCATTTGATTGAGCATGTTTCGAATTTGCAATCTTGTGTTTGCCCACTCTGTTTTCTGGGTCTATCCATGCACACACATACTTGATCTTCTTGTAAATTACCATTGTCTTCGACTTGTTTTATATTTTGTTCAATGTTCTTGAATCCCTTGTACACACTTTGTCATAGTATTCTTGATAGTTCATCACTATTCTTGATTCTAAATCATGTTCTTGTTTCTGTTTTCTTGTTGTGCTCTCCAGATTTCTACCTTCAATTCTTGTTTGCATAGTCTTAGGTTTTGGGATTTGTTGTAGAACTCACAAATTTTAGGAAAAATTGAAACAACTTCCCTTTAAATCCTCAAAAACTCTTGCCCCAGCATACGTTTAGGTTTTGCCGAGGTCCTTTAAACCTTAACAAACCACTTCCTTTTGAAATCTAACACCCTCCCCACTTAGCCGACATGATGGGTATGTTCAGGTGGAGGGTAAACACCCCAACTAAGTTAGAATACTTTAGGAAGGAGTTCGTCATCCCTGTTGACGTTCATCTTAGGTTGGCCGGAAAGGAAGACTCCATCATGCCCAAAGACAACTCCATGCCCTTCTCAGTGGTAGCCTTCATAGAGTATGGACTTAGGTTCCCTCTTGACATCCTTTTTTGAGAAGTCCTTCATTACTACAAACTGAACCCAATGCAGCTTGCCATTAACTCTTACCGAGTTATCAATGATATAATTGCCTTAGCCAAAAAAGAGAATGCTAGGGTTACCCTTGCCGACATCCAGTGCTATTACAGTATGTGCTGCCTGAAGTCAGAAAAGGGCTATATCTATTACCTTAAGCCGAGATCCACGGAATACAAACTTGTGGCCGACCTCCCAGACTCCAACAAGGGTGCTGGAGACGATAACTTCATCGTCTCGGGCAACTAGGAGTTCCCACCAAATGATGACCTTCACCTCTATCCCCTAAGCCGAACAGTTTTCAGAGAGGGAGATGGTAAGAGTCAAGTGTCACCTTTACTTACTTTCAAGTCTTTCTTACTTTGATATTTTTGTATGCTCTAACCTCTGTTTGTTTTATTTTGCAGTGCTTCCTCAACCACCCAAGGACTTCCGCAAATCCTTCTATCCCAGCAAGGATTTCAAGAAGTTGTTGGGTTTGCCAGTTGACCAACGGAAAGCACCTCTGCTGCTCAACTACATCCCAACCTACAAGTCCATTTTGCCCGACGTCCCGAAGAAGAGCAAGTCCCCTCCCTCTGCTACAACTCCTGTTACAACTTTGTCACCTCGGCCAGATCAGGGATTAACCTCTGCCCCAGCAGAACAGCCATCTACTTCAGCTCCACAACTGGTTCCACCTTCTCAACGCGAACGCCAACGTCGAGCTCCACTGCTCGCACCAGTAGGCAAGACTCGAAGCCAAAGACGCTGAAGTGCTGAGGCGTCGTCTTTGGACCCAGCAAATCCACCAACAGCTCTACCAGCAATCTGCCTTGGCACTAAAGTTACCGTTGCCATCTCCTCCGACGAAATGGGGCGACAAAAGGCCATTGCTGAAGACCTTCTCGCCGACATCCCCAATGTCGTCGCAGTTCAATCTTCCCAGTCTCAACCCAAGCTGAAACCAAAGAGGCTGAAGAAAGCACAACCCAAGGCAACGGTGACTCAGATCGACTCTGAGGACACCTTGCCAATCTCAAAAATGGCTGAGGTAGAAAAAAGTGTCTTTTCTGCCGAAAAGAGGCCTGCAGAGGCTGCTCCCTCCGAATCCACTCGGTCAAAGAAGTCGAGGTCAGAGTCCGCTACAACCTCGGGGTCCCTGAAGTCCGATTCCCCCTGGGCCCCTCCAATCACCATCGAGGACAAACTAGTCAGAGTCGGCGACAGCGCGACTGACATTGAAGTCGGCGTCGCCCTCCCTACTGCCTTGCTCCTTCCCAACGACCTCGAACGCAACGCCGAGATTAGCGAATACGAAAATTTCACTCTGCAGTTGCAGCACTCCATACAAGTACTTGTTATTTTTTTTTTTTTTTTTCCATACTTAGAGAGTTTTACTAACTTTTGTTTTTTTTTCATTTCTTGTAGGTGATCCGGCACGTCCACTCCTTCGCAATGCAAGCCTTCGACATTAAGAAGGAGTTGACCTGTAAAACCAAGGAGGCTGCTGGCTTGCTCAAGACCATCAAAAAGGCCGAGGCCAAGATGAAGACGTTGATAGATTAGGCCAAGGCAGCCAAACAGGCCCAAAACGAGGCCGAGGAAAGGGCAGGGGCTACTGTGGCTATCGCTGAGGTCCTCAAGGCCGAAAAGAAAGAGGCCGAAGAAAAAACTGCCAAAGCCCAAGCTGAGCTCATCGCTGCCTTGGCCACAAAGGACGCGGAGATCAAAACGGCAGACGAGAAAGCCTATGCTGAGGGGGCAATCGACGTTCGTGAGGACTACAAGAAGCAGGTCAAAAAGGCATGCAACAAGGGTTACTCCCTTGGCTAGATGGCTGCTTTAAAGGAGTTGGCTGTCCCCGAGGATTCACCTCTCTAAGAAGATAGCCGCATTGTCCTGCCATTCTCACCCACTCCAAGCTAGTCCGAGGACGAAGTTGAGTCTGAGGACAAGGCCGAGGCCAAAGAGACCGAGGAGACCGAAACTGCTGGGGCCAAGTCCCCAATTCTAAATAAGCAAGTTTTAGACTTGACTCAGGATGAGGAGGACGAGGTCCAAAAGACCACCTTTGAGGCCGAGGTCAAGACTTCTAACAAGAGCCTGGACGATACACTGCGTGAAATCGACGTCAAGCTCCAAGTTGAAAAATCTGCCCAATTGTCTGCCGAGGCTGACACAACGCCAATTGCCAAGGCAGGGTAGACTATGGAAAATGCATAAACTTTAGTTTTTCCTCCTTTTAGTACTTGCTCTCTTTTTTACTTTTGGACAACTGTAAATCTCTTTGTTTTGAACAATGTTAACTTTGTATTTGGCCAATGTGTCTTTTTTGTATTTTGAACAAGTAATCCTCTGTAAGCCGAAGTTCCTTGTTTCCTTTTGAATGCAAGTCTTCTTTTTTGACTAAGTGTTTGAATGCTTGTCTTCCCTTTACTGTCTTATATGATTCCATACTTAGAATTTTTTGCATGTCTTCGAAGTACACCTTAACTGTGCAATCTCCTCGGAGTGGAATACCTCAGTTATACCCACTAACGGTTTATCTCAGCCTTGGCTTAACACTTGAAAATATTAAAAAGTATTTTCACAAGTATTATTTACAACTTGCCACTTCACTCTTATTTATCAAGACCTCTATCTTCCATTATCTCAAAGCTGGGCAATCTGGTTATCTCGAAAATTACGTAGATACTTCTTTTAATATAACCTTGGCTTAACTTCAGCTTGTGAATTTTTCTTAAAATTTCAACAAGTGTTAAACCAACTTTAGCTTGTAAATTCCAACTCTCAAGCATTATTCTCCAGCTATCTGCCCCCTAATGTGAACTTAAGTTCCACTTGGGTTCTCATTAAGCATGTGGCTTATGACCTCGTCGCCGAATTTTAAACAGAGACTAGCCAAGGTTCTCAACCTTGGTTCCTCTGTTAATCCTACCTAAATGCACTTAGTTTCAATCTGTGTCTGACTCTGCCGATATGGCAAGTCCAGTTTAGTTCAACTTCATTATATGCGAGTATAATTCAAATCTGTCATATGATGAGTCTAAGTTATTCATCATGTTTCAATCAGAAATATCGCCAACTTAGTTCAACTCTACTATATGCAAGTATAATTCAACTTTGCCATATAATAAGTCTAAGTTATTCGTCATGTTTCAATCAAAAACATCGCCAACTTAGTTCAACTCTACTATATACAAGTATAATTCAACTCTATCATATAATAAGTCTAAGTTATTCGTCATGTTTCAATCAGAAACATCGCCAACTTAGTTCAACTCTACTATATGCAAGTATAATTCAACTCTGCCATATGATGAGTCTAAGTTATTCGTCATGTTTCAATCAGAAACATCGCCAAGTTAGTTTAACTCTACTATATGCAAGTATAATTCAACTCTGTCATATAATAAGTCTAAGTTATTCGCCATGTTTCAATCAGAAACATCACCAACTTAGTTTAACTCTACTATATGCAAGTATAATTCAACTCTGCCATATAGTAAGTCTAAGTTATTCGTCATGTTTCAATGAGAAACATCGCCAACTTAGTTCAACTCTACTATATGCAAGTATAATTTAACTCTGTCATATAGTAAGTCTAAGTTATTCGTCATGTTTCAATCCGAAACATCGCCAACTTACTAGTTAATACTTTTACACAAGTTTGAGATCAAAAATTGAGCTAAAATTTTATTAATTACTTTTACTAACAAAAGGAAATCTAATGATAAAAAAACTTCAGGTTGCAAGTATTCCAATATCTTGGCAACTCTTTGCCTTCACTATCTTCAAGCCGATATGCCCTATTGCCCAGGACCGAGATGATTCTATAAGGTCCCTCCCAATTTGGACCAAGTTTGCCCTCTTTGGGATCCTTCTTGTTACCGACGACTTTTCTCAAGACGAGGTCCTCAACTTGAAACTCTCGTGGGTTGAGCTTTTTATTGTAAGCCTTGGCAAGCTATTGTTGGTATGCCCCCAGTTGGATTACTGCTTTCTCCCTTCTTTCTTCCAATAGATCCAGATCTCAGGCTAAGAATGCCTCATTGGTACCATTTTCTATTCCCTGGGTTTTGATCCCTAGGATGCCAACCTCTAGTAGGATTACTGCCTCTGTGCCAAAAGCCATGGCAAATGGGGATTCCCCAGTTGATCTTCTCGACGTAGTCCGATATTCCCAGAGCACACTGGGCAACTCATCCACCCACTTACCCTTTGCTGCTTCCAGCCTCTTCTTAATCCTATCCAGGATAACCTTATTGGATGCTTTTGCTTGACTATTACTCTGAGGGAAGCTTGGAGTAGAGTAATAATTCTTGATCTTGTACTTTGCACAGATGTTCTTGATTAGCTTACTGTCAAACTACATACCATGTCTGCTATTATTGCCCTTAGGATCCCAAACCTGGTGATGATGTTCTTCCATATGAAATTTTTTACATCAATGTCCCGAATCTTTGCGAGGGGTTCAGCTTCAACCCACTTGGTAAAGTAATCAGTTGTCACTAGCAGGAACTTCCTTTGTCCAGTCGCTTAAAGTAGTTGTCCAACAAGGTCCATGCCCCATTGGGCAAATGGCCAATGACTGGACACTAGGTTCAGATCTGCTGTTGGTTGGTGTATCAAAGGTGCAAACCTCTAACATTGCTCACATTTTCTGACATAAGCTTCAGCATCTTTCTGTATGTAAGGCCACCAGTACCCCTGAGTAATGGTCCTATGAGCAAGTGACCTGCCTCCAGTGTGGCTTCCACATACTCCTTTATGTATTTCATACAAGAAGTCTTCAACTTGTGAAGGATGCACACACCTCAAAAGGGGTCTAGTAAAAGATCTTTTGTAGAGATGCCCTTCTGTTATCAGACTGAATCTTGCCGACTTCAGTCTGATTTTGTGTGCTTCTTTATGATAATCTGGCAGTTTTCCATCTCTAAGGAATACTATTATCGCATCCATCCAGCTTGGTCCCATCTCCACACACATTGCTTCATACTCTGTGTTCAGTGGTTCTACACTTGGACCTGATAAGTAGTTGACCATTATTGTCCTTGCCTCTCCTAGTTTGATTGCACTAACCAGGTTGGCCAAGGCATCAGCATGGCTGTTGTCATCTCGGTTAACTTGCTGTAGTCGGCAATTTTGGAACAATGTTATCAGTCTGTCCACCTCCTTGACATAGGCCACCATCCTTTCATCTCGGGCAGCGCATTCGCTTGTTGCCTAGTTGACGATAAGCTAGGAGTCACATAAGACCATTACCTCGTCGGCTTCCATTGTTACTGCCAACTTTAATCCTGCTATCAGTGCTTCATACTCTGCTTCATTGTTTGAGGCCTTAAATCCCAAATGAAAGGATTGTTCCAGCATCTGTCCATCCGGTGATACTAGCACTACTTCTTCCCCTACTCCTTGTCAGTTTGAACTTCCGTTAACAAACAGGCGGAAGGAGTCGCCGACGTAAATACTGCAGGGCCTGAGTTTCTCTCCCTTTCTCTGTTCGGCTATCTCCAACTGGGTTTCTCCTTGTTTACCTGGACATCGTATACCTCGGCTCAACGAAACTCGATGTATGATGGTGCCTGGTGTGAACTCGACCATGAAGTCGGCCAAAACTTGGCCTTTGATTGTTGTTCTAGGTCTGAATTCCAGGTCATATTGGTCCAACACCACTGCCCATTTGGCTATCCTAGTTGTCAGATCTCCTTGCTGCAACAAGGACTTCAAAGGATGCTTAGTTAACAACACAATCTTGTAGGCTTGAAAGTAATGATTTAGATTCTTGGAGGCCATTACTAAAGCCAGTGTCAACTTTTCCAAGGGCAGGTATCTGGTCTCTACATCTGCTAGGGTTTTATTCACGTAGTAAACTGCCCTCTGTTCTCTATTTTCTTCTCTGATTACTACTGCACTTACTACATGTTCTGAAACCGCCAAGTATAGGAACAGCTCCTCTCCAGGTACTGGATTTAAGAGAACTGGAGCTGTGGTCAAGTGTTTCTTCAAGTCGGCTATGGCGACTTTGCACTCTTCTATCTATAAGAAGTCTGTGGCTTTCTTCACTAAACTAAAGAAAGGTTTGCATTTATCAAAACTTCTGCTTATGAATCTGTTTAGGGCTGCAGCCCTTCCAATCAACATATGCACTTGTTTTGCCAATATTGGGCTCTTTAACTCCAAGATGGCCTTGATTTGATCCGGGCTTGCCTCAATGCCCTTCCTGGTGACCAAGTACCCCAGGAACTTCCCTGACCCAACCCCAAATGCGTATTTCGATGCATTGAGTCGGAGCTGAAATGTCTTTAAAATGTCAAAGATTGTCTTCAGATCAGCCAGATGATCCTCAGGTTCCTTGGTCTTCACGACCATGTCATCAATGTATACCTCTATTATTTTGCCTATTAGATGTCTGAACATCTTAGTCACCAATCTTTGGGAAGTCGCTCCTGCATTTTTCATCCCAAAAGCATCACTTTGTAGTAATACAGCCCTTTTGGGGTGATAAATGCAGTCTTCTCCTCATCTGGAGGGTACATGGCTATTTGATGGTACCCCCTGTAAGCGTCTAGGAAGCTCATCCTTCCATGCCCTGAAGTGGCATCCACCAATTGGCCAATCTTGGTTAGTGGGAAACTGTCTTTGGGACAAGCCTTGTTCAGGCTGGTGAAGTCCACACAGACCCTCCACTTCCCATTCTTTTTCTTCACAACAACCGTGTTTGATAGCCATGTCGGCTAGTTTACCTCTCGAATGGCTCTGGCCTCCAGAAGTTTATCCACTTCCTCTTCTACTACCTCTACATGCATCAACGTCGACCTCTTTGCTCGCTGGATGACAGGTTTAGCGACCTGTCCACATTCAGTTTATGGCAAGTAACCTTGGGGTCAATGCCAGGCATCTCGTATGGTGTCCAACCAAACACCTCAAGGTTTGCTCTCAAGAATGCTTCTAATTCATTTTCCTCTTCCTCGGCCAAGCCTGAGCCGAGGAGGAAGAAGCGTTCTTCATCCCCTTGCTGGACTAGGATCTTCTTCAGGGCTTCCTCACTTTTCTCGGTTGGTTCTTTGCCGACGTCATCAAGGACCTCCATGTCCTCATCTTCAATCTCTGCTGCATTTGCTTCTTGTATGTTGCAGGTGGATTTCATTGCTGCCATGGAACAATTCTTTGCCTGCACCTAATCGCCTCTGACCTCCTCAATTCCATGCTCTGTTGGAAACCGCAACAGCTGGTGCAATGTTGAGGGAACAACCCCCATTACATGCAGCCATGGCCTTCCCAGGATAGCATTGTAAAGGGAGGGAGTGTCAATTATTATGAACTCAGTTTTTACCTTCTTGGTGCCAGCCTACACCTCCAAACTTACTGCTCCCAGGGGCCACGTCGGCGTTCCATTGAACCCGACCATTGGATCATTGAATTGTTCCAGATCATCTTGGTGAAGGCCAAGCTTCTTGTAACACCTGACATACATGATGTCACAAGAGCAGCCCTGGTCGATCAGAATTCGTTTTACCTGGCACTTTCCAATCTGGAGGGATATTACCAAGGCATTGTTGTGTAGATGCTGCATCATCTCTAGGTCATCTTCAGTAAAGGACACCACTGATCCCTGGCACTCTTCTTCCCTAGGTCTTTTTTGCCGGACCTGATACACATGTTGCAAGTGTTTTACCTTCTGAGTTTCCCCACGTATCTCGTTCTTATTGACCTTCGAGTGAATCACATTGATCACTCGAGGTTCGCCTGCTTGCGGTTGTGCTGCAGGTAGAGGTGGTGCTGCCGGTGCCTGAGGTAGTCTCGCTTTCTCTTCCCTTGTCCTGGTCTCATCTACCAGGTCCATTAGATGACTTTGTCTTACCAGGTCTTCTAGATGTGCCTTTAGGGCTCTACACCCCTGAGTTAGATGCCCATCCTCATTGTGATAGGCACAGCGTTTCCCCATAATTCTTTCCATAAATTCACCAGGAATCCTCTCTAGGGCTCTATAATAGGGCTGATTCTGGGTTCTTTCCAAGACTTTGTAAATCAGAATTCGGAATACGGTTGTGACTGCCTGTGTAGCCTTCAATCCTGTCTCTTGTTTATTATATCCACCATTACCTCGGCCTCGCTTCGGCGAGCTGTTTCTCTTCTCTTGTTTTGACGCCTTTGTCCCCGGCGTGTCTTCCTCGGCCCTGGCATATTTTTCTATCCTGGCCATAAGTTCCTCCATACTTAGTGTCTTTGCCAGTGATTTTCGAAGCAAACAATCATTTTTCAGGCCGTTCTTAAAAGACACGACCGCCACCTCTTGGTTGCATCCTAGTATTCAGTTGAACACCTCGTAATACCTTTTAGCATAGGCCCTAAGGCTTTCATCCTCACCAATTCTCAAAGCCATCAGGGAATCTACCCTCAACGGCTGTAGTTTGTTTGTCACAACCTGGCGATGAACATCTCGGCCAAGCTTTCCCAGCTTTTCACAGTTCCTTTCGGCAACTTGTGAAACCAGTCTGATGCGATTTCCCCAAAGGATGAGGGAAATACTTTGAAAAGCAACGGCTCGTTCCCGGTGTACAGTGCCATTGAGTTCGGGTACAGGCCGACGTGAAAGTTAGGGTCAGACTTACTATCGAAAATCTGGAACCTCGGCATGTAGAACCTTTTCGGGGCCTCAAATTTGTCCAACTCCACCGAGAACGGCGTTCTCGGCTTGATCGGAGAGGTTACCTCGGCATCTTGTTGCTTCCTCTGGAGGTAATCCCTCAGATCCTCTTTGGTCCGTCCAGGAGCTCGGCTATCAACGGATTTCAGCTTTTTTGGTGCGCTACTTCCAGTGTCGTTATGAGTCCTCTTGGATCTCTCTCCATTAGTTGCATCAAAGCAAAGTTCCTTTCCCTGAACATGCCGATGTTCTTTGGGGTCGGCTTCTTTGGTACGATGCGTCCTCCGAAAATCTCCCTTCATTGACTCTCTTCGCCCGACCTCCCTTGAAGGCCGGTGAGAGTGTTCCTTGGTTCTGGTGTGCTGAGGGACTGTAGGGACTATTTTCTGCCCCCCTTTCTGGGCATTGTTCCTAGCCGCTGGGATCGGCGTGTCTTGTAGCGAAAACGGTGGCTGCATGACGTTATTCTGCATCATGAAATTGACGATTGATTGCTGATCTGCCAATTTATTCGCCATTCCCTTTATCTCTCTATCCCTCCGCAGGTATTAATCTTTCCATACCTGGAGGTCATTCTCGTTATAATACCCACCTCGGTCTGCCTTCTTTGGTACGTCTCGCTCCTAGCCGACGTCTTTCTCTCCAAGATTCTGATCCCGAGTTTCTTCGTTGCAATTATCCTCCTCTACGTTAAGATTAAAGTGTTTACCACTTCCAGTAGGAATGTCGTCCCCGATCTTTTCTTTCTATCCGTCGTTAGCCATCTATTCCCCTTTCTTTCCCACAAACGGCGCCAAATTGTGTGTGCTGTTTTCTGACCACACTGTCAAACAAGTACTCAGCTAGAGAATACCAACAAAATAGATTACACCCAAACAACCTGTCATAGAAAAAAAAGACTTCGGCGATGGTTCGTCCACCCGGGGGCACTCCGACGATCTAGTCAGTAATCAATATTTCTCAAAGATAACCAAATTGTGCTTAACTCACAAGTCAGAATACAAAAAGTGTACCTTAGATCCACGAGGGTGCCTTACTTTTATAGCCAACACTGACCTGATCCCTGTAAAAACCTAACTTCCCGAACTCTCTAATAGATAAAGATAAACTCTTTAAAAACTTTATCTTTATCCAAGCTGAGGTCCTTCCCCATTCTAGGACTCTTGTCCCTTATCCGTTCATCTCGGATTTCAGTATCTCCGCAGATAATCTCGGCCTAGCCGAGGTCACCTCGGTGCCATGACCAAGACACATGGCACCTCGGCTGGCACTTCGGTGCCACCTTGGCCACGTGTTCGTTATTCAAAAAATATGTCCCCACAGCAAGATATACTCATTATTAATTAGCTCACTTTATTTTCTTCTCTATTATATTTATTTTTTAAACTCAAAACATTATTGTTTTTAAAGATTTAGGATTTAAGAACATTGAAATCAATTAATTTTGAAGATTTGCACACCATGGATGACACTGAAATGGTTGATTCTGATATTAATATTGAAAATGTTAGTTTATGACGTAGTTTTTTTTATTTTTTATTTATCTCGTTCATATCTTCTTCTTCTTTTTTTTATTTGTTTGTTTGTTTTTTTATTTATTTATTTTTTAGTCAAGTAAATGCATAATCACTTGTCATTGCTCCGAATATAATATTTCAATATTTTAAAAAGACTAAATAGTTACTCCTAAATTCAAAAATGGATACCAAATTTTTCAATATTTCAAAGAGACTAAATAATTATCCTTAAATTTCAAAATTAATACAAAATAAATATGAACGAGTAAGATTTTACAAGTAAATCCTACAAATAAAATAAAGTAAAATCTAATACATTCATATGTGTAAACTAGGACTTCATCGCCGGGTTGGCATGGTGGTGGCGTAGTGGTGGTAGTCACCACAACCCAACGCCCTGATCAGCCACCAAATCCCCCACAACCCCTCCCCTCTCCTCACCTTCTCACCCCCATTCCCCCGAACCACCGTCGACCGACTCTGCCTCCCCTGCCTGCTCCTTATATCACTCAACTCCATCTCCGGCGGCATCCGAGCCAATCCAAACATCAACAAACTCCGCCGCGGCTTCACCGGTGCCGCCACTGCCGACACTCTCCGAACCGGAAATCCATACTTTTCGCCGCCCTTATACCCACATTCATCTCCCACTGGCAATGACAGAGACTTCGGGCTCGAAACACATCTTCTTATCTTCGGATTTGTGGATTTAGAACTTCTAAACATCTTTGAATTCCATCGAAAAAGCCTATATTTTCTGGGTTTTTCTTGTTTACTGGTTTCGATCTTGCGGGTATGCTCTGTTTCTGAGTTTGGTTCTTTAGAAGCAATGAGTTTTCCACAGAAAACAATGTTTTGAACTGGGAAAGAGCTCAAAGTGCTCCAATCTTCGCTGAAGAACTCAAAGAAGTCGTCTTGATCGGATGAGAATGATGATGATGACAAGCTTTGATCTTCTTCTTTGGCATCACTGTATATTGGAAGATCACACAGAGAGAGTGCCTCCTCTGTTTCATCTTCTTCTTCTTGATATTGCTCTGCCATTGATGGATCTTTGTAAGATTCTTTAGCATCCATGACTCAGACAGAAAATATGTGAAGAAGTGTATTTAGATTAGATTGAGAAGAGAAAAATGGATAGATAGGCTCATATATATACATGGTCCTGGATATTTAGGATGGGTTAGTAGATAGAGGGTTGTGGAGAGAGAAAATGTATTGAATATTGTTGGTTGATTGGGATGGGTTCTAGAGGAATAGAATTTTACAAAATAAAAAATTGGTTGAAAAAGAAAGACCATGAGAGAGAATTAAAGGGATTTTAAGGAATTGCTAATTGAGTTAATTACGCTAAGATCTTTAATATTAACAAATATTATTTTATTTATCATTTATGAATTTATACATATTGATCTCTTTAAATATGAAAATCATATAAATACATCACAAGTAATTTGAAAGGATTTACAAAAATGAAAATAATATATTTTTATAATTAGAAGAGTCAACATATATAAATTAATATATAAAAGTGGTAAAGTAATATTTGTTAATAATTATAAAGATTTTGGTGTAAATAATCCATTCTTAATTTTGGTGTTTCTAGAAGAGCAGCAGGCGCAGGACAAAAAAAAAAAAAAAAAAGCAGATAGAGCGGTCATAACAGTCCGAAGAAATAGTCTCATTGATGATACCACGCGAAATTGTTTTCCTCACTTCTTGATCGCGAAGTTTACTAAACAAAAAAGAAGTGTATCACATGAGGCTCCGTTTGCTTAAAAAGAAATATATGACAGAAAATAAAAATAATAAAAAGTAAAGTGAAAGAAAGAAAGTAAAAATAAAAATAAAAATATATTTTCTTACATATATTTAAATAGATAAAAACAAATTATAAGAAAATGATGGAAAAATATATATAATCACGGCATAACAAAGAGTTGTGGAGAGAAATATAGTTAAAAAGAAAAGATTTGAGAGAAAAAAATAAAATTTTCTGCATATTTTGTAAAAAATTGTTAACTTAACTAACAAGTTAATTTGAATTATACAGGAAATTTTAGTTTTTATTACTTTTTCGGACTTTCTATCTAAACAAACACATAATTTTTTTTTCTTTTTCTTTCATTTTCCTGTATTATCTATCTAACCAAACTGATTCTAAAAGAAAATTAATTTATCCCCTAATTTTTCTCTCTCAATTTCATCTCTTATGAAGTGGCTAAGACTCCTAATTCTATGTCATTTGGAAGGTAAAATTAAGAGATGTAGCAAGCTGATCACATAATTAGATATAATTTTCTCATATGAGATGTGTATTTTTGTGAGAGGATTTGTGATTAGTTTTTATTTAAGTAGAAGTACTAATTGGAAATTTTAGATGTAGATTTTTTATTTATTTATTTATTTTAATGTGGCGTTTTTACCTTAAGAGTAAAATAATGAATGACTTACTTATTGTGTTTTTGTAACTCTTTATTTGTTAAGAATAGAATATTATGTAAATAATATTACATGATATTTTGAATCTATTTAATAATTTTCTTGATTTGTCTTAGTCCACTATTGGATTGTTTTATCTTGTAAATTAATGTGCATAGATTATTTATGAAAAAAAAAAATCAAATTAATTAGATAATTATATTTATTTTTAAAAAAATGAATTGGTAATTTTCAATCCTACTTGTTTATTTCTTTTATATGGTTACTATTTTTGGATATGTACCTGACTATATTTTTAGTTCAAATTTATTTTGAGTATGACTTATAAATTAATTTTTTTGCTTATTATTAAAAACCATGCATAAAAGTAAAGAGCTGTTAAAAAATAAAAAATAAAAAACTTATTTATGTTGTTATCAAATAAGCTTTAAATGATCATTATATATTAATGGAGTCCACTTTCATTTTTGTATCAATCCATAAATGACATGTACCTCTCTAGGAACCTGCACAATACGGTATTTTTGTATCAATCCATAAACGACATGCAAGTATCTCATTTTCAAGTCATTTACCCACCTCTCTAGGAACCTGCACAATACGGTAGTGTGACGTGTCCTGAATTTATTTTAATAATTTAAATTATTTATAATAACGAGTTTATTGAGTAAATCATTCATAAAAAAATTCAAATTAATTAGACATCTGTAATTTATAATAAGATCACGTTTATGTTTAGAAAAATAAACATTTAACATGATTTTAATAATTTTTTTGTGTTATTATTTGGCTTGATCATGGGTTATACCTGTCCAATTAATTTATTTTTTATATGAATAATATACCTAACAAACCTTATAATATAAATAATTTAAATAATCAAAATATGATCAAAATAAATGTCACAGGATGTGACAAATTGGGTGCTGAGTCCTCTCTCTAGACAAATTGGGTGCTGAGTCTTCTTGAAAAGGAAATGTTCTCCTGCAATCAATTGGAGCTTGTTCTCCTTCTAGATTTGGGGGTAAATAATCAACTTCTAGAACGTGAAGTATAGCCTATAGGTAAACATTTTGGATGTTTCCTTTGTGTATGTTTGTTAGGAAAACAACCATTGTTGGCCAATTGGACTCCATGTGTTGAAATTGTCTGTTTGGTCAACATGAGAACGGTGATTTCTGAGTATCAGGTGATTGATTTTTAAATAAATTAATTATTCTTTACATTATTAAAAGTAAAATTTATAAAAATAAATACAGAATACACAAAAATAAATAATATCTTTAAAATTTTATTAATAGAACCCACATCTCAATTCAATTTACGTACATTATGTGTCAACTTCCTATAGGTCATTTTTGTACAAAAACACTACACACCATCAAAAAAAAAAAAAAAATCATGAAAATTGTTTAGAAATTTTGGCCAATTGACCAACCCGAAAATCTTCGGATATATTGACCGGTCGACTTGGAACGATTTCAAAATAATTTTCATAAATTTCTTTTTGTAAAATAAACTTATGCATTCATTCAAGAATAGGATAATTAGTTTAGTAATCTATGTAATATTCATATGAAAGAGTGAAAAATAAAAAAATTAAGTTTGAATCAATTATAATCTAACTTATTAATCAAGAATATTTTATTTATCCTTTGCCCCAAAAAAAATATATGAAAAATTATTCATTCATTGGGGGGTTCTTCTTCTAGATTCGGGTCCCACGTATTTGTAGTAGCAGCTATTTTAGGGGCCCATTTTTTTGGTGGGTGGGGGGGGGGGTGGTAATTAATGGTGGGCGGAATTTTTGCCGCCTTGGACTTGGACGTTCTTTTAGTTGCGACTCCAGTCCTTGTCTCCTTCTCACCGGCCCGAATCTTTTAGGCCCACTACTAATAAATATTTTATTTAACAATAGAATATAAAAAGATATATTTGTAATTTATCCAATTATTTTGTTTGATGTTTTATCCAATGACACTCAAGTTGTTTGGTTTAGTCTATCTCAAATGTTTATAAATTTTTTTAAAATTTGTATCAGACTGTTTATTATAATTTGTACTTATATAATTGTTGATTTTTTTGACTTTCGAAGGTTACTTTTGTAATTATGAGCGTGCCAGTAAGGATGAATCAGTCCTTACAGAAAATTAATTGTCAACTAATTATCAGATGATTGTGTTTTAATTCTTTCAACCTCAATGAAAAGGACTTTTACTGGTGGCTTGATTTAGGAGAATTAAGCAAATAACAATTAAATGAAGAACAATTGAAGCATTTCATTAAAATGAAAAAATTTACAATGATTCAAACTCAGCCTCGTAGAGGTTTACAACAACAATCTACTTGAAACTACTCCTATGAATGAAGTGTAGTGCAGGAATTTTAAAGTACAGAAATGTAAAGAACAGGAAATGTAAAATTGGAAAGGAAATAAAGTAGAATAAGGCCTCATTTGGGGAGTGGCTATTTTAGTCAAAAAGTTAAAAAGTTACTAAAAGTTGTCACATCACCTCTCTACTTTTCTGCACATCTTTTCGTAAAAAGCCAAAAAGTTACTAAAATAGCCTGTTTCCAAACGAGCCCTAAGACTGATTTTTTGGATCTGAGTCTAGGGTTTCTTTCTAGGGCCTTCTCTACTATTTATACTTCTCAAGGATGACCATCGAACTGCATTTCCAACCGTCGAACTGCTCCTCCATGGTCGCTGATCAGGGTGCCTCATAATTAGCTCCACTATGCCATCACTTACAGTCAGGCTTCCCTCCTAATTTTGAATTTGAATGTGAGTAACTTTGAAGCCACATCACTTTGCATCTCTTTGCTGATCCAATACTACTCGGATCTCGTAATAACCAATACTAACTGCCACGTGTACGATTATGATTGAAGACTTGAATAGTCTTACTGTATTATTCTTATTCTGTCACGCGTCGAATTGTAATTGGCTTATACAAAATATGTAGCCAACATTACCCCCTGCACTAATATGCCCAATACTTGGTGATATTAGTGGATCAAGGTCTTTTTTTCACGTCTTAGAACGTGCATGGGCTTTGCATTCTTCCAGAAATGCAACTGTCATTCATCATCTGCATTAAACTCTCATTCAATCTTTTAAACACTCCCACCACCTTAGTATTCGAACAGACTGATACATTTTTTATGGCCGAATCAATTTTCTCCTCCATTGATCGAGCACACGAAGAGTCATTTGATGATGTTGTTCCTCCTCGAAAGAACCTCCATGCATTAATTAGCCACCTTTACCCACCTTTCTATATTCAAGTCATGGAAGCCTTTACAAACTATCAACCCTTGGACTACGAACACATTACCCTTACTCCTTTGATTCAGAAAGTTACAAATATAGGCATGGAAAGATTTTCTTCTGATTCATCCTCGGACTACAAACAAACTGCCCTCAATTCTTTGATTCAGAAAGTTACAAATATGGACATAGGAAGTTCTTTTTCACAATCCTCTGAATGGGATAAGGCTGTGGCTTCTTCTTCCTCTGGGGCTTCTGACTGGGCAAGCTGGTCGGAACCTGAGGCCTATGATTTACGGGAGCGAATTAACCATCACTTTGTCGAGTTCACTAACCCTTTAGAGTTCCCTTCCTATACACGAAGCTCGGTGGTTTATCCTTACGTGCCCATCGACCGATGACGCAGTTTGGAGGACAATCTGTTTGTAGCATGGTACACATTTTCCATGCCTACAAAGATAGTGCACGCTACCCGACGTCCAGAAGAGGCACAAGGGTACAATCCATCGTTCTTAGCCCAGAAGGCGAAGCTTTGCTCTTCTGACTGGCTCGATTATATTAATGCCCTTGTTCCTTCTGCCCTTGTTCCTTCTCCTGAAGTAGAAGCTTCCATACCTCCTCCTCCGCCAAATCCTTGCTGGATAGAGAGACTGAGGCTTGCCCTCTCTGCGGATAAGGTCTTTCCCCCTTACAAGCCTCCACCTTCCCCTACTCCAGCTAAGCGAAAGCAAGCCTAACTTCTGCTTGCGGCCTTTTCTCACTTGCCTTTCAATATTCTTGAGGACGACATCCCTCTCAAGAACCTTCGATGGGCTTGTGACATTCTGACTCGGGGTCACGCCCTCAACCCCCTCGCCCAAGCAGAGCTTCACATGTTTTTGGACCAACTCCCATTGCTTCTTTACTGGCATCAAACTTCTATGGCCACCACTCAATCTTTGGACCAACTCTCATCCTTTCGAGTTCATGCCCAATATGAAGCGGAGAACCTCATTGAAGAATTTGATAACTTCAAGAATAAAGACTCTTCGTACTGGGATGACTTGGATATGGACGAGTTGGAACAAGGATTGAGAGAAACAGCGTTCGAAATAAAGGCTGAAGAGCTCTTCTATGAAGTGAGAGCACATCAACTTCAGCAGCCAATCCTAGAAGAAATAGAAGATAAAATAAAGAAAGAACAGAAATTCATTGATCATAGTTAGACCAAATTTCATAATCTTGTTATTTATTCTATTCCTTATTTTTATGAACTTGAATTTGTGCCCAAAGAGGGCCATTCGATGTAATTGTTGTTGCTTTAATACAACTAAGACTTTTCTCTTTATTTAGCATTGTTTGATCTTGTCCCCGTTTGTCTTTAAAAGCAAATTTAGGGCTTCGAACTGAATAATCCTATCCTTCGAATCCAAATTCAATCGTTCTAAATGAAACACTAAAAAATCAACATGAACTTTTTCCATTTATGGATTACAGTTGATAGTTTTTCCTGATTTTCATTTAGAATCAGTGCTTCAAATTTAACAATCTTGCCCCTTAAAGCTTGTTTTAATCATAACCAAAATATGATCATGGTTAGTACGATCAATCAGTTTTAAATTGACCATCTTTGCTTCAAACAACAGTTCATACTTTCAAAAATATGGAAACCCCTTTCGAGGGCTGCACTGTTTTAGTCCGAAAAGACAGTCCTTTCTGTATATATAAACCAACTATTGGTTTTGATGTTTCGAACACCAATTCCCACCCTTAAGGGGTATCAAGTTTTGCTTCGAAGGACATTACTCTCATTAAGAAACCTAAAATAGGTCTTTAATCCCTTTGAAATAAACAAATATTTGTGCATTCATACATCCTTAGGAAGGGAATGTGTTTCAAAGCCGGCTTCTCAGTTTCGAAGCCATTGTTATTTGACTTTTGGCGCCAAAATTTGGTTTCAAATCCAAATATTTTATTTCGAAGCTGGCATCAACATCTGGGATGTGTTTTTCCCTCCAAAAGTATCAATATTGAAGGAAACTTTTCGTATTTGTACCTTTAGTACTTTACGAATTACACGATATATTTCCCAGACACAAAGGTTTTTAAAACCCTTTTATTTCGTGTTTTGAAATCACTCGCTCGATTAACACACAAACCCTTTATCTCTACTGACCTTCCACTTCTCTCTACTCCCTTTCCCAACTTCGTCCTCTGAGAAAGCTTTCAATCAATGGCTGTTTCTTCATTGAAAGTACCAGTTGTAGAGCTCGCGAGCCCGTCTGTAACCCTGAAAAGGATCATTGAGGCAGAATGTGAAAAGTACAAGGCCAGTGAGAAAAGCGCCATCGACGGACGCATATTCATCCCTCGATGTCATGAGCAACAAGACTATGTGCTTGGACCCATCTTCAAGGAGATTCTTACTGAGCTTCCAGCGTTATATCCACGTCTAGAAGACCATTGTCTCCTTTACGAAGGTGGTCTTGACTGGGGAACCTGGAGGATGAACCGTCTCCATCGATACTGGCCCACGTTGAGACCGGAGTGGCAAGAATGGTATGATCGGGTTGTTCCTAATAAGACTTTGGACCTTCAAGAGCTCTGCCTTCTCGATGCCCTCTAACTATCCAGGTTTACTATCTCAGAGGACTCTTTCTTAATTCCTGCTGCCCTTTGCTTCTGGAATTCTGCCTTTAATTTCTTTCAATTCAGATGTGGGATGATGGCCCCACTGTTCTTGATATTTGCCATCTATTAGGATTGTCCCCCATTGGTACCCCCATTGGACCAGATTATCCTGACCTACTAATCCCCTTTTTCCCTCCCCTCCCTTAACTCATCCTACAGTGACTTTGTCAAGGCTGAGAATAGAAAGGAGGGCCCTGTAACTGATAGGGAATTCTTTTCTTTTATACTATATTGGCTTTACAAATTCTTTTTATGCATTTTTTCTCAAAGAATCATGCCTGAATTTGCCCCTCTTGCCAAAGCCCTTGTCCTACAGAAAAGATGGCCTTAGCTCCATACGTTTTAGGCCATGTATATAGAGCTTGTTCTCTTTTTTGTGAGAAACCCTTGGATGCTAATCAAGGGGGTCCATTTTGGATACTTCAGCTTTGGCTTTTTACTTATTTTGCTGAGCTACAATCTAAGTGCCTTAAATTTTTTGAGCCAAACCCTCTTACTCAAGGCATGAGGCTAGCCAATGCTTCACTTTATCCTTCTACCTTTGCTTTTTACTTCTCTTTCTTCCACCAGCTTCCAGCTTCCCTTCCTTCTTACAACTTTTGTCCCTTCGAACCCATTACAATTGGCCCATCTTGGTTGAAGAATTTTCTAAGTGATAGGTTCTATGCTTCACCCCCTCACAGGGATATATGGGCTTCTATTCTGATCCCCAGAGAGTTGTTCATTGGGACTATGAACCCCAGAGCCTACAAATACATTGCTGAGCCTTATTGTCCTGCTCAATTTGCTAGACAATTTGGCTTCTCACAAGGGGTCCCAATACCTCTTTGCAGTAACACCAACCTAAGTCTTACTAGCAGGGATTTAAAGGTTCGAAGGTCCAGACTCGAAGAGGCAACTTCTAAGTTTATACAGGACTTGATCGATTTTGAATATATATCTCTTTCATTCCTTAAGGTAACCTGTTGAAGAGGTACCAAAACTGGTGGGTGACCAATATGGAAGTATACTTGGCCATTGCTCCTCAAGACTTATTAATGGTGCTGGATGTGCCCCAATCCAAGCCTAATGGAACTGGAGTTGTCACTTCTTCCACTGCTCTTACCACTTCAGTTTTTGTGCCTGCCACCACACAATTTACTCCTGCTACTTCCACTCCTCCTAGAGTTACTCGGGCTGCCTCGAAGAAAGGTATATACCCTTGTTTCTTCTCCTTTTTCCTTTTTTATAATGCTTTTTAGCCTTATCTTTAGTTCTTCTTTTGTGAAGATGGTGTGGGTGCTTCACAGAGAGATTCTCCTCAGAAGACCCAAGCTTTAAATCTTCTTAGGAGCAAACAGCAAAAGAAAAAAAGGAAACCTTTGCTTGATCCTGACAAGGAAGCACCTGAAGTTCAGGCAACAGAAGAAGAAGAAGTAGAGCAAGAGCAAGAGACACCCTTAGAAAGAAGAAAGAGAGTGGCTGTCTCTTTTTCTGATTTGGTTCAAGATCCCACTCATGAGACAACTGCCAGAGTAGTAGAAGAAGAACTCACTTCTGAGGAATCTGAATCCCAGATTGAAGAGAGAGAAATTAAGAAGGAGCAGGCAATACCAATACAGAAAAAAAAAGGAATATGACTGTCTCCCCTTCTGATTTGGTCGAAGACCCTATTCATGAGGCAGTTGCGAAGGCAGTAGAGCAGGAACATTCTAAGGCCATAATTGTTTTTCAGAGAGCTGAAAAAAGACGGCAGCAACGATTGTTAAGAGATGAAGCTTTTGCTGCTGCTGCAATCCAAAGAGAAACTGCAAGGAGGCAGCATCTTGCTGAGCACTATTCTCTTCCCAGCCCTCCTATTGTTGCTACCACTTCTGAAACAAGTAACTTCTTTCATGTCTCTATTCTTTTCCCTTGTCAATTTCTTGATATTGAGACTTAATATTACTTTATACTTCTTCTTTTGCAGCAACAACTACTGAGACTATTCTTCCAATAAGGACTCCCTCAGTTTCAGTTGAAATGGAACAAACTCGAGATGTGGAGACCATTCAAATAATTCTACCACTTCCAAGCCCTATGTTTTCTATACCCTTCCTAAAACCAAGTATTCTTGCTCCTTTTCCTTCTAGCTTAACCCCATATCTCCCTTATTTGTCTTTTGATTTTTCTCAATTTAGTTCTCTTTTTAGCCTTACTTTTCCTTCCCCTCCTAAGGAAACTCCAGCTACTACTTCCTCTTTAATGGTAGCTGATTCTTCTATAGAGGGTACTAGTAGCTCTCCAACTCATGGTTCATCACCTTTACCTAGTTCTAGCCCCTCTTCCCTCGACTTATTGGTAGCTAGAACTATAGAGACTGCTGAAGATGACCCACCCATTTCTCCTATTCCTATGCAGTTCTTCGTGTCTTCCACCAAAGCTCTTTCTGCACCTTTCATGTCCACGGACGAGGTAGACATCTTCGAAGCAAGACTAGCCAGTCTTTTCGACATGCCTTCCACCTCTCCAATGGCTAATGATGAGACTGAGCCATTAGTTTTGGCTGATTCCCTACTAGAAATTTTTGATAGCTCTTCCTCTAGTAATAAGCCTTCTTCACCTCTGATAGACTTGGACAGCTATCTGGAGCTGTTGACATCCTTTTCGAGGATTCCTTTCAAGGCTTTAGAGAGACCAATAATGAGAAATGGCTGCCTTCAATGCTGCAAAATTGTTGAGCAATCCGGCATGAATGTCTCAAGTCATTTATCTCAGGCAGAAGCCACTATTGACTTTTACATCAACATTTGCCATGCTGCCCAGGCTGCAGAGGAGAAATTGGTTAGAGACCAGAGCTTTGTTTCCAAAGTACATACTGAAGTATCAGAGCTAAAGGAACAGCATTCCTCTGTCTCCCAGTTTCGAACTCAACTACTGGAGAAGAAAGCTCAACTTGAGGAGGAGCTATCTGCAGTCAATCAGGCCTTAGTCCGAACTGACACCCAGTTGCTGATTACCAATCAAGGATTGGCCGATCGAAAGCAAGAAATGACCATAGCCATCCAGTTTTTTTCATCATTTAAGAATAGAACATCTGTTGTAAAAGAACAACTGAGGCATTGTACTGATTTATGGGCCAATTTATGGCAAAATGTATTCAACTCTCTATGAAAAGAAAATTCTTATTTATCATTTGACTATTTTTATATTATTTTACTTAGTATTTATTCTATTCCTTGTGTTTCCCAAATGGTTGGAAAATGAGACTTCAAATATCTGCCATTAATCTTTTTGGGATGTATATATCCATTTAAATTTCTCAAATGGTATGCTCCAAAAGGCAAGACTCTATGAACTTGATATGGTCCTTCCCAGTTAGGTGACCATTTACCAAACTTATGGCTCTTGATCCCTATTGGGAGTATTGTCTTCCACACCAAATCACCTTCATCAAAGCTAATGTGTTTGTCTTTCTTATTATAGTTTTTGGCTGCTTTTTTCTTTTGAAAAAGAATGCTATTTAATGCCAGAATTCTAGCTCCATCTATACTTTCTAACTCCAAGCACATACTCTGATGGTATTGCTCAAGATCTAACTGGTCTTGGCATCTTACCCTCAAGGACTTAACATTAATTTCCACATGTAACACTACATCATGCCCATATACTAAGGCATAAGGAGTGACTCCTGTGCTTGACCTTGGAAAAGTTCTATAAGCCCACAATACATCCAACAATAAGTTATGCCAATCCCTAGGATTGTCTTCTACAACCTTTTGTATTCATTTTTTCAACGATTTATTGGATGATTTAGCTTGACCATTGGCTTGTGCATAATATGGGGTGGAATTAACAAGGCTAATTCTAAATTCTGCCGCAAAAGACTTTACCATTTTCCCATCGAATACAGTCCCATTATCAACAGTTATAGTCTTTGGGATACCAAATCTATGGATTAAATCCTTAATGAATCCAATGACCTCAACTTGGTCTACAGCTTTGTATGGCTTAGCTTCGACCCACTTAGTGAAGTAATCAATGGCCACCAAAATGAAACAATGATGCTTCGAAGAAGATGGGTGTATTTTTCCCATCATATCCATGGCCCATCCTCTAAATGGCCAAGGCTTCACTACTGCATGCAAGTCAGTTATGGGCACATGCCTTATTGTGCCATGCTTTTGACATGCCTGGCAACCTCTTGCATATTCTATGCAGTTTTTAAGGATAGTTGGCCAATAGTAGAAATGCCTTCGAAGCAACCATCTCATCTTCACACTAGGTTGATGAGCACCACAGATGCCTTCATGAACCTCAGCCATAGCTGTCAATGCTTCTTTTGGGCCTAAACATTCCAGCAATAGACCATCTCCTCCCTTTTTGTAAAGAGCATTATCATATATCATGTATTGCATAGATTGCAATTTAATTTTTCTACTAGCCTTTGAAGATGGGCCAGCCAGATACTGCATTATTGGATGCCTCCAATCTTGTTCTTGTAAGTCATTATGATTGACTTCCATGACCATATTCCTTTTATTTAAGGGTGGTATTAATTTCTGAAATGTTGTTTGGCTTATGTCCCTTTGAACATTATCCCTTCTCTTGAAATTCGAAGCTTTCTGAGCCCAATCATTAGCTCTATTATTCAAGAATCTTGGGACATGAGTTACATTTTCTATCTAAAATTGAGAAAGCATATGTAATGCAACAACATAGTATGGCAACTTGCTTATACTTTGACATTTGAAAATCCCTTTCACTTGGTTAACCACCAATTGAGAATCTCCAAATATGTCAACTGCATGAACTTGTAATCCAAAAAGAATTTCCAGTCCCACTATTAAGGCTTCATATTCAACTTAATTATTAGAACAAGTAATTTCATTCACTCTGAAAACGATGTGTGGTTTCTACTCCTTGTGGTGACTTAATCACTATACCAATTCCAATTAGGCCATTGGCTTTTGATCCATCGAACCACATTTGTCATGGCTCAACACTAGCCATACCATGTTCCATTATTTCTTGGCTTTCTGTTTGAGATGGATGGTCTGCCAAAAAATTAGCTAAAACTTGTCATTTTACTGCCTTTTGGGGAACATATTCTAAATGAAATTCTGATAAGGTTAGTATCCATTTGCCAATTCTTTTCCTCAACATAGGTCTAGATAACATATACTTAACCAAATCTGTGGTTGAAATTACCAAGACAGTTGTAGGCAAAAGATAGTATCTTAATTTCATTACAGCAAAATACAATGCAAGGCACAACTTTTCTACAGTTGAGTATTTACATTCATAAGAATTTAAAAACCTACTAAGGTAATAAACAGCTTGCTCCTTGCCTTCTTCATTGTCTTGGGCTAAGAAAGCTCCCAATAAATCTTCTGTTGCAGTTATGTACAACTTCAAGGGCTTATTACCCTTTGGTGACATCAGCACTGGAGGGTTGGCCAAGTAGGCTTTGATTCCTTCGAAAGCAATTTGATACTTTGTTGTCCACACAAATTTCCCTTCATCTTTTAGCCTTAACAAGGAAGAAAAGACTTTAGTTTTCCCTGCAGTATTAGAAATGAATCTTCGAAGAAAATTAACCTGTCCAAGGAACTTTTGTAATTCTTTCTTACTTGATGGAGGTCTGGCTTCAATGATGGCTTTGGCTTTATTCTGGTCAATCTGTATTCCTTTCTTGTGTACTATATAACCCAAGAAGTTTCCAAATGATACGCCAAAAGCACACTTAAGAGGATTGAATTTCAGCTTGAACTTTCTCATTCTTTCAAAAGCTGCTTCTAAGTGAAATAGATACTCCTCCATGGATTGGGATTTCACTGCAATGTCATCAATATAACACTCTAAATACCCTCCAATGAGCACATGAAAGATAGTGTTCATAGCCCTCTGATATGTAGCCTCAGCATTCTTCAGGCCAAATGGCATTTTAACCCATTTGAAGGTGCCAATATTCCCAGGACATCTGAATGCTGTCTTGTGAACATCCTCCTCTGCAATGCAGATTTGGTTATAACCAGAGTGGCCATCCATCATTGATAAAATTTAATGCCCTGCCGAACTGTCTACCAACAAATCTACTATAGTCATAGGGTACTCATCTTTTGGAGTTGCTAGATTTAAGTTTCTGAAATCAATGCATACCCTCATTTTACCATTCTTCTTAACTATTGACACAATATTGGATAGCCATTCAACATACCTGGTTGTCCTAATAAAGCCTGCCTTGAGTAGTCTAAGAGTTTCCTTCTTAACTTTCTGAATCACTTCTGGACTCATTCTTCTTGGTTTTTGCTTGTATGGCTTGAAATTAGGCCTCATAGGGAGCCTATGTTCTACTAATGACCTATTCAATCATGGTAGTTCATTATAAGACCATGTAAAACAATCTTTATATTTCTTAAGAACAACCAACAACTGGTTCCTGTCAAGAGCATTCAACCAAGCACTTATATAGATGGGTTGTTGTATAGAACCTTCCTCTAAATTTACTTCTTCTAAGGGGTCCTGTATCTGAGAACTTACTGAAGCTCCTTCTTTGATTCCTTCTGGCTTCGAAGCAATCTCCTTGCTTTGTTCTGCTCCCAGGTTCTTTGATTCAACATCTTTACCCTCCTCCTCATAGACAAAGTCTGTCCATAAGGCTTCTTCTTCTTGTATCTCCTAGACTTTTGTTTCAATGTCCAATGCACAATATTTATCAAGGGCAAAACCTCTGGCCTGTTGCTGCTCCTGCTTGCAGCCAATTATCATGGCTTCTTTCTCTTACTCTTGCACTTTATGGACTATTGATTTTACATCCAATATTGAGAACTTAATTAGAGCCAAAGACTTGGCTTCTTGGGCTTCATCTCTTTGCCTTCAACCAGGCATCATTGTCATCCTTAACGACAACCTCTTCATCAGCACTATCTTGGACTAAGTGCTTCAAGTGTGTCACTTCCTTATCAGTCGTCACTTCGGCTGAGCCATTAGGTTTTCTCAATATACTGAGTGGTGTCACTCCCTCAATATACAATTTGGACTCTGCAAAGTCTGCACAGGCTATGAAGGGTTGAGGATCCGCATTAATTTCCTCTATCTCTCCATTGCCCAAGGCCATCATTATTTTCTGATGCAAAGAGGAAGGCACACACTTGTTAGTGTGAATCCAATCTCTACCAAGTAAAGCATTGTACTTAGCATTGTTGTCGATAACGAAGAATGCCGTCATGCAGTCCCTGGTTCCCACACTCAAGTTAATGGGCAGAATTTCCTAAGCTATCTGTTTGTCTCCAGCGAAGCCAGCAATGGTTATGCTGGTTGGGATAACCTGGGGTTCCTTTTCCCTAGTTTCTTCAAGGAAGATTTCGATAGTAAGTTCACTGCTGCCCCATTATCCACCAAGACTCGATTCAATTGTATCCCATCGAAGAAGGCCTTGATATACAAAGGCTTGACATGTTTTGTCATAGAGTTTGAGGGATACTCAAAAGGATATGAGAGGTTGATACTCACCTCTTCTTCACTCTCGTATTCAGTTTCCATTGGGGTAGCCATTCCGGATTCATCTTGCACCATACTCACTTGTGAGTCTTCACTAGAAACTGGAATTGGGTCAATTTCTTGACCCTCTTGGTTCTCATCTCCAGTTTGGAATTCATGCAGTAGTATGTGTACCATATTTACTGATACTGGAGGAAACGAGCCAAATTGGGTAGCCGGCTGTGCCTGTTTCTCCTCTTGGCCACCTTGTTCAGTTACTTCAAAAGCATCTTTTATGCTGCATTCTGGCACCTCATTACTAACAGACTACTTCGAATGGCCTTTTCCGACTGGCTTTTCAACCAAAAATGTTTGTTCCGCCATGAAAGCTTCGAACATTTCTTCCTCAACCATTCATTTCTTTTGGCCTAGGCCAACTTCTTCTTCTGTCTCGCTATCACTCTCTATCAAGGCCTTCTCCATTCCTGCTAAACTGGACTTCTCTCTGGCTTTTAGTCCAGAGTGAACTTTGGCCAACTATTCTCTGCTGTAGTCCATTTTGCCTTGTAGAGTTGATTTTGGAGTATGATCTGATTTTGGATTCTTCTTTCCTTCTATCTGGACCAATGAAGAGCTCTCTCCACTTTCTTTCAAGTCTTTCTGGTACTGAGTGTACCTACGCTGAATCTTTCTCCTTTGTGATCTCGAAATTATTAGGACCATATCTGGTTCCTTTGTTTTTGGGTGTTTAAGCAATACCCAATTGTTCGGGGCCACCAATGGAGGTTTGACCATCCTAACTTGGTTTCTAACAACATCTCTTTGGGTAGATACCTCCCTAGGTTTGTTTTGTATGACAAACCAATCTGGAACTCCAGGTACCCACGAACTTACTGACCCAGATGTTGAACTATTCCTTTTTTCCTTCGAAGCCATCTTTGAAGTTGGCTGTGAAGGCCACTGTTTGGTCTTGACTTCATGTTTTGGGCCGAACTCAGGCCTATGATGAAGGTAGCCACTTTCTGTCTTGCGTGAGGCTGGTCTAGGGGGCCAATCTCTGGCTTTGATCCCATAAACTAAACCCTTCTCCAGTCTCCTTTCAGAATAACTGCTCTCCATTCTGTAATAATTAGGTGGCCTAGACTCATACAAAGGTCTCTTGCCTTTAGAATGCATTCTATCAGCTGTTGGCTCAACCATTAATGGCTATTGCCTACCACTAGTTGGATATGGCCTTTTGTTATAAGCATTGGTTGGTTTAGTACGTCTCTGCACATCCCTGTAATATCGTTTCCCATCAATTAGAAGCCCTTTCAACCACTTATAGCTTAGTCTGCACCTGGGATACATCCTTTGCATTACAACTGCCTCTAAAGAGTCGTCATCCAGTGCTTCTTCATCAAAGTCTTCCCCCTGGTGTGAGAAACCTTGTCCAATAGCTGGTAGATTTCCAGTGTCTTTCTTGATGGTTGTCTGGTTGGCAACATGCATCTGCACATTGACTTCTTCCAATTCTTTTAAGGACAAGTTCTAGAAGTCTGGCATAATGACATTGGCTGCCACCTCTCTAATTTCTAGAAATGGATTACTGTCGATCCCTATGGCCTTTTCTGCTTTGGCTGGGAATTTCAAACTTCCTTTCTGAATTTGTTCTTGGATCCTATCTTGAAAAATAATACAGTTTTTAGTCGAGTGAGATCAAGAATTATGGCATTTACAATATACTTTTCCTTTAAGTTTATCTGGAGATGGAATTTTGACTCCTTTTGGTAACTTAAGGAAGCTGACCGCAAGCAAATGATCAAAAATGTCATCTATCTTAGTTAAATCGAAAGTGTATTTCCTATGAAAGTCTTTCTTTTTAAATTATTGGTCAATTGTTGTATCCTTATGAATTAATGCTTCACAGATCACAAGTTCTTTCCCCACAATCTCTGCTGCATCGATCTCATAATTAGGATCTCTATAATATACCTTGTACGATGCATTATTTTGATCTTGTTCCTCCTCTAGTAATGCTTCGTACCTAGACACCTTATAAGTGAGTTTCACTAAGTTTCTGAATTCAGTTGAGTCAAACTTCTTTCGAAGCCTAAACTCTAAGCCATTTTGAGTCAATCTCACGAATTCTGGTTCTGGTAGGATGACTCTATATTTATTTCAAGCCCTTTTAAATCTGGTAATAAACTGAGTAGCCTTCTCATCAGGCCTTTGACTCAATCTTGTCAAATTTGCCATGGAAACCTCTAGCTCCGATTGGAAGAATTGGGCATGAAATGCCTCTTCCATTTGTTGCCAAGTTTGGATAGAGCCAAGTGTAAGGTTAATATACCATACAAATGCTCCCCTAGTTAGGGAATTTGGGAATAACCTTAACTTCATATAGTCATTATTAATAAATTCACCGCGTTGAGCAGCAAACCTAGCAATATGCTCCACCGTTAACTGGTTTTCATTCCCATAAAAAAGGGCAAAATCTGGTATTCTGAAACCTCTTGGGTATTCATGTACCCTATCTACCCATTTTGGGTACGATTTCCTGTACACAGGAGTCTGGACCCCCCGACCCATCAATCCACACATCTCTCTAACAATATCGGCAATTTGGTCCCTAGGGATCATATTTTGTGCCTGTTGAACCACTACTGGAGGAACAAACACAGGGTTTGGTGGGCAAACTTGTACATGTGGTCCTCTTGGTCTATAAGGTGATATATTTGGGACTGGTTGTCCTTGTGGTGCAGGTTGCTATTGGGAGTGTAGGTAACCCTTTTGAGCCTGTCCTGCGAAAGGACCTGCGAAAGGTGCTAGAACTGGTGTTGTGTCTCTTCCATTTGTAGGAAAACCTTCCAACCCCCCGGCCATAAATTCGAATAAAGGATTAGTAAATCCCCTCGTGCCAGGTATGGCTTCGAACATGGGATTTGGGACCATTCTTATGCTATTTTCTTGTACTGGGCCAGATCCACCAACTTGCATGGCTTCACTGTTAAGTACTGGTGCATTTTGCCCTGCCATAGGCCTTGAAATAAGTTCATACCAAGACTGAGGTGATGGTCTTTCATAGTTTTGATTACTAGTTTGACCATTAGAATGTCCATTAACTTGCATAGGCTGTTTATCTCTAGCCAATCTTTGCTGAGGGACATTTGAAACTTCCTCTATGTGTCTTGTGTTTGTTGGTTGGTGGATATTCATTCGATCCAAAAAGGATGTTGTCCATCTTTCCATTGTGTTCATTAACTGTTGTCCCATAACATCTACTAGGCCACCCCATGGATTTATTGGCTGAGTAGATGGAACAGTGGATAGTCCAATTCCTTGGCCTCATCCAATATTCTGAACCTGTGGTAGTTGTTCCGAAGTGCTGGTCTGTTCGACCATAGGTTCTGATGAACTGCGTGCTTCCACAGGATGTGTTATCACATTATCCTCTAGATTAGACACTTCTACCTCTCCTTCCACGCCTTCTTCCAAGCGTTCATTTTCTCCTTGTCTCCTATGTTTAGCCATTTCAATTAGTCCCACCGGGCGTGTCAAAAATATATGTTGGCTTTTTTGGCTTTCGAAGGTTACTTTTGTAATTATGGGCGTGCCAGCAAGGATCAATTAGTCCTTACAGAAAATTAATTACCAACCAATTAACAGACGATTGTGTTTTAGTTCTTTTAGCCTCAATGAAGAGGACTTTTACTAGGAATGGCAACGGGGCGGGGCGGGGCCGGGGATCGCACTCCCCGTCCCCGATCCCCGATTTGGAAAATCTCCCCGGCCCCGGCCCCGATCCCCGACGGGGAACCTACCACCATCCCCATCCCCGGCCCCAACGGGGATCGGGTTTCCCCGACCCCGAAGATTCCCCGCCCTCCATCTGTTTCAACAACAACACAATCAACAATAACATCATTCATCATCATCCCCTATCAACAACATCCCAGATTCATCAACAGATCATAAAAAAAAAAAAAAAAAATACAAACAGATCTGAGATCTGTCACAGAGAGAGAGAGAGAGAGTGGACTATCGACGGAAATGGACAACGGAGGAGGCGATGGTGGACGAAGGAGGACGGTCGGCGTCGCCGACAGTGGCGATGGACGAGACGACGGAGGACGATCGGAGATTCGCAGGCGATGGGTGGCTGTGAGTGTGACGATGGAGGAAGACGATCAAAAGAGGAGAACGAGGAGGAGGAGGCGACGGCGGAGGATCGGCTTTCTCTCCCTCCCTCGGGCGGCGGAGGACCCTCCCTCCCTCTCCATTTTTCTCACGCGGCGCCAACAGCCTCCCTCCCTCTCTATCAATTTTTCTGCCAAAGTGACTGAGAGTCTCACTGAGCAACATAAGACACGCATATATTATATATATATACAGGGGCTAAATTGTAATTTTATTTCGGGGAGAATCGGGGCGGGGGGTCGGGGCGGGGATCGGGGCCGGGGACGGGCCGGGGACGGGCCTGGGAAACGTATCCCCGTCCCCGGCCCGAAAGTCATCGGGGATTCATTTTTAAATACCATCCCCGGCCCGTCGGGGGTATTTTTCGGGGAAAAACCGCTCAAATCGGGATCGGGGTCGGGGATCCCCGTCGGGCCGGTTTTAAATTGCCATCCCTAACTTTTACTGGTGGCTTGATGTAGGAGAATTAAGCAAATAACAATTAAATGAAGAACAATTGAAGCATTTCATTAAAATGAAAAAACTTACAATGATCCAAACTCAGCCTCGTAGAGGTTTACAGCAACAATCTATTTGAAACTACTCCTATGAACGAAGTGCAGTGCAGAAATTTTAAAATACAGAAATGTAAAGAACAGGAAATATAAAACTGGAAAGGAAATAAAGTAGAATAAGACTGATTTTTTGGATCTGAGTCTGGGGCTTTTTTCTGGGGCCTTCTCTACTATTTATACTTCTCAAGGATGACCATCGAACTGCATTTCCAACTGTCGAATTGCTCCTCTATGATCACTGATCAGGGTGCCTCATAGTTAGCTCCACTATGCCATCACTTGCAGTCAGGCTTCCCTCCTAATTTTGAATTTGAATGTGAGTAACCGTTGAAGCCACATCACTTTGCATCTCTTTGCTGATCCAATGCTACTCAGATCTCGTAATAACCAATACTAACTGCCACGTGTACGATTATGATTGAAGAGTCTTCCTGTATTACTCTTATTCTACCACGCGTCGAATTGTAATTGGCTTATACAAAATATGTAACCAACAATAATTTAAATAATTTGAAAAAAAAAATGATTATCTAAGTTAGAAACTGAGAAAGGAATATTTTTAACTTACAATAAATTGTACTAAACAAACTCACTCTCTATTTTTAAAATAGGTTTTCTTAGTTTTTAAAACTTCAAATATAATTAGCCAAGATAAGATGAGAGAAAAAAACCATTGTGTTTATATAGTTTGCGATATGGATACATAAAAGGTCTTAAATACTCTAAATACTTCTCTTGTTGAAAATCTTCTAAGGTGGTGCCAAATTATTTGTTTTTCACTACATGAAAATGTAGTTCCAATGTTCTCGCATCGAATTTTCTATTGTACAAAAATGAATTAGTAGATAAAACTCTAATGTGAACATGATAATAAATTGGGTATAATTTTTAACTTCATTTTCAGTTAAGATTGACATATTGTGATGCAGTGAGAAGCGAGAAAAAATCTTAAATCTTCCTATCTTGAAGGTTTAGGGGTGTTAATTTTTTGTGTTTAATAAATTTTTATAAGTTAAAAATTTTGTCTTTTTTAAGTGTATTTTCAAAAAGTTTTAAAAAACGATTAGAATCTTAAAAACAAAATAAAACAGATTGAAAACAAAAAAAAATTATTTTCAAAAATTCAAAATCAAATAGAAATAAAGATTCAAATCAAAATTTGAAGTTGTATGCCAGTACATAGGTGATATAAGGACACAAATTTGAAATCTAACCAAATCTACCCTAATTAAAGGAGTAAACTAAACTAAACGACACTCCAATCAAAATTTACATATTAAAAGGATTAAAAAGTAACCGAAATTCGCCATCTAAAATTTGTTTGACATCTTATTGATTAGTGAATTGTCAATAAATAGCATCTTAGAAGGTAGATTTTATTTGAGTTTTATCAATCCACTCTCAAAGTAAAACCAATTATATCACAAGCAAGAAAAATGTATCTAATTCAAATTCATTGGTCCTGCACTTCTAGTTAAAATAAAAAATGTTTTACATAAAAAAATATATTTTTCTTATAAATTAATTTTACAAAAAAAAAATTGTTTTTATTTTTTGGTATTTGGTTGACACTTAAAACAAAAATATTTTTTCGTCTAAAACGGAAATTTTGAGTTAATAAAGTATCATTTAGTGAGTTAAGATACTTATTTCAAAAGGCTAAATATATTAAAAAGTTAGTGAGTGAGAGTCAATTTTGTAAAAATTGACTTATGAAATTTTTAAAGATAAGTTATTTTTGAAAAAATGATGCAAAAATATTTTTTCTAAAAAATATTGTACTTACTTTTTGTTCAACCAAACAAAGAAAAATGAATAAAATATTTTTGAAATATTTTAGCGTCAAAACAAATAGAACTTAAATTTAACTTGAACAATTTCATTTTTTTTTTAAAAAAAAATTGTGAGTTAACTTCAGTATAAAATCATCACCTTGAATAAAATCAGTTACACATAAACATAGGACTTCATCCTATAAAAAGTGAATAAATAACCAATACAAATATAAATGGCTTCATTCTAGATGATAAATTTTTACCATGTAATATTTTTTAATAATAAAAAAATTTGAATAACCAAAAAACTGAAGAATAATTTATGGAAAGCAAACAAATATATATATATTCAATTTCAAGGGAAATCCAAACTCGTTTTTGTTTTATTGTAGTAGTCTTAATTTGGTTAGGTCCACATGAAGACTAGTACACCACAATGAAATCCCATCACTGCATTCCACAGAACTTTCTGTTGCAACATAAAATATTATTATTATTTTTAGTATTGTTATTATTTTCAGGACACGTAATATCTACTTATTCATTTAGAAGTTAAAAGAAATTATAACAATGATAGAGAATATGAAGGACAAAGTAGATGAGTGAAATGACACATGGTAAGAAAATGATGAAGATGGGAGAAATTGGTAGCTATTAAGTAGTTATTGCTATATTTTTTCTTCTATAAATAGATATCAATGGCTACATTGTAATGGTATCTAGAATTCAAATAAAAGACAATGGATTTTAATATTTCTTGTCATTTTTCTTATCTTAGGAGTAGTTTACCATAAATTTATATTTTGAAGCATTTATGTTCAGCATTACCTTTTCAAAGCATTTTATGCACTTTATTTTTGAAATATAGAAGTAGAGGTAAGTAATGATTACTTTGATTGTTCACTCAATCGTCTTTCTTCATCTACCTCATTTTTTTTTTTAATTTTTCTTTTCTCTACACTTGACAATTTTGAAATCCTCTTTGTTGAGACAAAAGAACCGTCAACGCAATCGCTTAATAATTGCCTTAAATTTAATCTGTAAAGATTTTTCAATCCTTACTAGTATGCTCGCATTTATAGTATTTTCTTTTGTAGAAAAAATAAGCCAACACTTTCTCATGCAGAGACAGAAGGTTTTCTTAGAGTTTGGTTTCAGTTTTTTGAAAACTGGGCTTTTTGTTTTCCGTATTTTTTATTTTTTAGTGAATATTTTTAAAATTTTAAGTAATTTTTTTACTTTTTTAGATGTACCTTACTTAAATGTATCTACAATAGTAAAATATTTGTGAAAAAATATTTTAAAAAATTAATAAATACACAAAAATATGAAAATATATTGAATTTTCGTATTTTTTTGTATTTTTTGATATTTAGTGTATTTTTTAAAGATTTTTTTCACAAATATTATATTTTTTAAGTGTATTTATGTTAAGTCTGTCTAAATATTAAAAAAAATGTTTAAAATATTAAAAAAATTTATTGAAAACATTAAAATACGAAAAAAAAAAAATTGAAAACTATTTTCTGAAAATTAGTACCAAATAAGCTGATGTTCAACTTACTTAGTTGACACTTGTTCCCAAATTTTCATGTCCTTTGACTAGTGACTCGTCAATCTTCATCAATTGTTTTTCTTAAATTTTTAGACACTGTTTGAAACAGCAATGATAGGGGACCCGAATTTTCCAGGCTCAAATGGTTCGAATTGACCAAAACGACGTCGTTTTGGTCCATTCAAGCCATTTAAGCCGCGAATATTGTGGACACCAATCATTTTTCTGTTTGAAAAAAAATATTGAGTAGGGATTTGTGGAGAGAGGTTAACAAAAAAGAAGTAGCTTTTATTTTATATGGAAGATGTTCAGTTCTAATATTATTTTTATCTAATTACTATTCAGCAGCTGATTCAAATATTACAATTAACATAGCTAGTCATTATTATTATTTGTGATTAACTATTAAATGATGGCTAGATAAAAAAAAAAAATGTTAGAGAAAATAAGGATCCATTTTACACACTTAGGCCTCATTTGGAAACAGGCTAATTTAGTAATTTTTTGGCTATTTGGCTAAAAAAAACTTATATGTTTGGGATGACTTTTGAGTAATTACGAAAAGATGTGCAAAAAGTAGAGAAAAAAGAGAATTTTTGACTTTTTGGTATAAGTTTTTGGTTTTTTGACTAAAAATATAATTTTTTAACTTTTTGACTAAAAAAGTAAGTCCCCAAACGGGGTCTTAGGCCTCGTTTGGGGACTTACCTTTTTAGCCAAAAAGCCAAAAAGTTACCCTTTTAGCCAAAAAGCCAACAACTCATACCAAAAAGTCAAAGATTCTCTTTTCTCTCTACTTTTTGCACATCTTTTCGTAATTAGCCAAAAAGTCATCCCAAACATATAAGTTTTTTTTACCTACTTTTTTAGCCAAATAGCCAAAAAGTTACTAAATTAGCCTGTTCCCAAACGAGGCCTTAATCAATTTTTTTACTTTTCTCTTCACAAAATTCTTGCCAAATTCCTGGATTAGTTTCTACTTTACAACCAATTCTAAAAACATGTTTTACTATGTTGCACTCAAAGATTTGGCGTTATAAATTCATAACTTCAAATTAAATTTGACAAAAATGCTACAATAATCATATATGTATTTCATAAATATTTATCATTTTATGTATCATCACTGTATTAATAATAAACATAAATGGTGGAAATCTTTAAACCAATGTAATGATCAATTTGTCCATTTTTTAATGAATTCTAACTATTGCCCTTAAAGACATTTGTTAACATGCTTAAAATTATTGTCCACTTTTTTTTTTCAAAATACGTGTAATAAATAATGTATAATTATTTAAAACTTGTTAACCAATGTTCACTTGACACTTGTTAAAAAAAATAAAATAATTAGTGTAAATCTAACATGGGCATTATCTTTCCACTCACTTCAGCTTTCCTAAACCAACTGATAAAAGTTTCTGTTACCTGTATTACTATTATCACTCTCTGTAATTATATGTTCCGTTTAATTACTGTGTCGTTCTTGATTGGAATTGGGTCATGAAATTTTTCTCACAAAAACACACACACAAAAAAAAAAAAATCCTTATTAGTTCTATTGTTTATGTCCAGATTTATAATGTCTATTGTTTTTCTGGAAATTATTCAATAATTCCGGAATACCACGTGGTCATATTTTAAGCCAATTATCAATCACTTAGCCCCGTGTTGTTTCTTCATCCCCCAACATAAATCGTGGGCTCCTACTCCTTTGTACCAATCAAAACCTTATAGAGCAGCTCGTATCCATACTCTGAAAACACTATAATCACCCTTCTTTTCCAAATGAACGAGCTTGAAGCCAATATTATATTTAGATTTTGGTGTAGGCAATTCTTGGTATGCTAAGACATAGACACAATTGTAAAATATTGTTTTTGATTATTGCACCATTTGTAATAAGTGCTGAGCAATCCGAATATCAAATGTACATGAGATGTGCTGAAAGACTGGCGTATATGTCCATTTTTACTTCTATTTTAGGACCATTTGGAGGTTTTGACGCTGGGATTTCCAAGGATGGCCAGAATCGTGAGCATGCCTTGCCTTGCTTGCTTTCATTAGGTTGATAAGATATTTGAAAATTTTAATAAATCAAATACAAGTGTGTTGAGAATATTAGTAGACTTGAGTCTACATTTGATCAAAAATAATAGAATATTTTTGAGTCATTGAAAGTTCGATGTATTTGATGAGTTGTACAAAGCTGAACATAGTAAAATATTATTCATTCATATGTTTAAACTAGGAAAAATTATTTAATAGTCTTGGAATACCATGTGACCATACTCCAAGTCAATCACTAATTATTTAGTCCCTATGTTGTTTTTCCATTCTCAACATAAACCGTTGTTCCCTACCTTCTCTACCAATCAAAACCTTATGAAATATCACGCATTCATACTCCAAAAATACTGTATAATCACCCCCTAACTTAGGCCTTCACGGCTGGGTTGGCATGGTGGTGGCCTACTGGTGGTAGACACCACAACCCAACGCCCTGATCAGCCACCAAATCCCCCACAACCCCTTCCCTCTCCTCACCTTCTTACCACCCCCACCACCACCACCACCACTCCTCCGAACCATCGTCGACCGACTCTGCCGCCCTCGCCTGCTCCTTATATCACTCAACTCCATCTCCGGCGGCATCCGAGCCAATCCAAACATCAACAAACTCCGCCACGGCTTCACAGGTGCCGCCACTACCGACACTCTCCGAACCAGAAATCCGTACTTTTCGCCACCCTTACACCTACATTCATCTCCCACCGGCAATGACAGAGACCTCGGGCTCGAAACACATCTTCTTATCTTCGGATTTGTGGATTTAGAACTTCTAAACATCTTTGAATTCCATCGAAAAAGCCTATATTTTCTGGGTTTTTCTTGTTTACTGGTTTCGATCTTGTGGGTATGCTCTGTTTCTGAGTTTGGTTCTTTAGAAGCAATGAGTTTTCCACAGAAAACAATGTTTTGAACTGGGTAAGAGCTCAAAGTGCTCCGATCTTCGTTGAAGAACTCAAAGAAGTCGTCTTGATCGGATGAGAACGATGATGATGACAAGCTTTGATCTTCTTCTTTGGCATCACTGTATATTGGAAGATCACAGAGAGAGAGTGTCTCCTCTGTTTCATCTTCTTCTTCTTGATATTGCTCTGCCATTGATGGATCTTCGTAAGATTCTTTAGCATTCATGACTCAGGCAGAAAATATGTGGATAAGTGTATTTAGATTAGATTGAGAAGAGAAGAATGGATAGATAGGTTCATATATATACATGGTCCTGGATATTTCGGATGGGTAAGTTGATAACGTAGTTGTGCAGAGAGAAAATGTATTGAATAGTGGTTGATTGGGATGGGTTCTGGAGGAATATAATTTTATAAAATAAAAAATTGGTTGAAAAAGAAGGACAATGAGAGAGAATTAAAGAGATTTTAAGGAATTGTTAATTGAGTTAGTTACACTAAGATCTTTAATATTAGCAAATATTATTTTACTTATCATTTATAAATTTTTACATATTGGTCTCTTTAAATATAAAAATCGTACAAATATATAACACGTAATTTAAAAGGATTTACAAATCGTACAAATATATAACACGTAATTTAAAAGGATTTACAAAGAGTGAAAATAATATATTTTTATAATTAAAAAATCAAAATATATAAATTAATATATAAAAGAAATAAAGTGATATTTTTTTAATAATTATAAAGGTTTTAGTGTAAATAACCCATTCTTAATTTTGGTGTTTCTAGAAGAAGAGCACGCGAAGGAAAAAAAACAAAGGCAGATAGAGCGGCCATAACAGTCCAAACAGAAATAGTCGCATTGATGATACCACGCAGAATTGTTTTCCTCAATTTTTTTATTACAGTTTACTAAACAAAAAAGAAGTGTATCACATAAGGCTCCGTTTGCTTAAAAAGGAATATATGACAAAAAAATAAAAATAATTAAAAATAAAGTGAAAGAAAGAAAATGAAAATAAAAATAAAAATAAAAATATATTTTCTTACATATATTTAAATAGATGAAAATCTTTGTAAGAAAATAATAGAAAAAAATATATAATCACGGCAAAGTAGGGAGTTGTGGAAAGAAATATAGTAAAAAAGAAAAAATTTGTGGAAAAAGAATAAATTTTTCTGCATATTTTGCAAAAAATTGTTAGCTTAACTAACAAGTTAATTTGAGTTGTACACGAAACTTTAGTTTCTATTACTTTTTAGGACTTTCTATCTAAACAAATACATAATTTTTTCTTTTTCTTTTTCTTTTTCTTTCACTTTTCTGTATTATCTATCTAACTACACTGAGCCTTAAAAAAAATTAATTTATCCCCTAATTTCACACTCTCAATTTCATTTCTTATGAAGTGGCTAACACTACAAAAATTTTAACTTTTTGCGACGACAAAATGCCTCCGCTAATACTCCTAATGTCGTCTCAAAAAACTTTTAGCGACGGTAAATGGCTTTTAGTAACGGCAAAGCGGGGTCTCAACAGAGGGTGTTGCTAAAACGTTTTAGCGACGGCATGGTTCCGTCGTTTTTTTTTTTGCGACGGCAAATGTGACCTATTGTGACGGCATTTTACTATCGCCTATAATATGTAAAAAATTAAGACCTTTTGCGACAACAATATTGTGCCGTTGCTAAAAGTTTTATTGGAGATGGCAAAAAATGTTGTCGTGAAATATTTTTTTGTTGCGATGGCATTGTCTATGTCACAAAAAAAAAAAAAACATTTTAGTTCTAATGTTTTTTGTGACGGTGTGGTGCCCGAAAAAAAAAAAAAAAAACACAATGAAATTATTAAAAATATTCAAATTACCTGAATTAATTTTTAAAAAAAATTGAAAAAGAAACCAATAATTGCATAATAATATAAGAATTCCCGTATAGAAATAATAATTTCTCCATAATAAAAATATTCTTGCATTCATAACTACACATCAGCAAAATTAACCCACTACATAATGTTCTATAATATATATAATGTTTAAATACATAATGTTGTTCACAATTTAAAATAACATAAACCAAAAACAAAAGTTTTCCTCATCATTCTCCGTAGGTAACAAAAACAAAAGTTCGTTGCATTCTTCATAGGCATGCATTCCACAAGAAGCAAACTTCTACTCAAGAAATATCTGAAAACAAAAAACAAAATTAATTAATAACAATATAATTATGTGTTAATATGTTAATTACAAAAAAAAATATAAAAATTTAACTACTATACAATTATAAAGATAATTAAGCAAATAATTTTGCCTAAACTGAAATCTGGCTCTTACTCTCAAACCGGGAACCCGATTCGAGTCCCATTTTCTCCAACGAGTCTCTCGTGCCAAGGCGGTCGTGTGTGCCAAGTTTTGTGCTAATCCGATACCGTTTGGTGATTTTGGGGCGTCAACATCTTGAATTCTAAATTTATTAAGGAATTAGTTTGCTTAGACTGAAATCCGGCTCTAACTCCCAAACCAGGAACCCGACTCGAGTCCCGTCTTCTCCCACAAGTCTCTCGTGTCTAGGCGGTCGTGTGTGCCAAGTTTCGTGCTAATCTGATATCGTTTGGTGATTTTGGGGCGTCAACACCTCGAATTCTAAGTTTCTTAAGGAACTAGTTTGCCTAAATTGAAATCCGGCTCTAACTTCCAAACTGAGAACCTGATTTGAGTCCTGTCTTCTCCCACAAGTCTCTCGTGCCAAGGCGGTTGTGTGTGCCAAGTTTCTTGCTAATCTGACGCCGTTTGGTGATTTAGGGCATCAACACCTCGAATTCTAAGTTTCTTAAGAAAGTAGTTTGCCTAAATTGAAATCCGGCTCTAGCTCCCAAACCGAGAACCCGATTCAAGTCCCGTCTTCTCCCATAAGTCTCTCATGCCTAGGCGGTCATGCGTGCCAAGTTTCGTGCTAATCCGATGCCGTTTGGTGATTTTAGGGCGTCAATACCTCGAATTCTAAGTTTATTAAGAAACTAGTTTACCTAGACTGAAATCCGGCTCTAACTCCTAAATCGGGAACCCGATTTGAGTCCCGTCTTCTCCCACAAGTCTCTCGTGCCAAGGCAGTTGTGTGTGCCAAGTTTCGTGCTAATGCAATGCCATTTGGTGATTTTGGACGTCAACACCTCGAATTCTAAGTTTCTTAAAGAACTAGTTTATCTAGACCGAAATCTGACTCTAACACCCAAACCAAGAACCCGATTCGAGTCTCGTCTTCTCCCACAAATCTCTCGTGTCTAGGCGGTCATGTGTGCTAAGTTTCGTGCTAATCTGAAGCCGTTTGGTGATTTTGAGACGTCAACACCTCGAATTCTAAGTTTCTTCAGGAACTAGTTTGCCTAGACCGAAATCCAGCTCTGACTCCCAAACCGGGAACCCAACTCGAGTCCTGTTTTCTCCCACAAGTCCCTCATGCCAAGGCGGTCGCATATGTCAAGATTCGTGCTAATCCAACGCTATTTGGTAATTTTGGGACGTCAACACCTCGAATTCTAAGTTTCTTAAGAAATTAGTTTGCTTAGATCGAAATCCTGCTCTAACTCTCAAATTGGGAATCCGATTCGAGTCCTGTCTTCTCCCACAAGTCTCTCGAGCCAAAGCGGTCGTGTGTGCCAAGTTTCGTGCTAATCTGACATCGTTTGGTGATTTTAAACTGTTAACACCTCGAATTCTAAGTTTATTAAGGAACTAGTTTGCGTAAACTAAAATCTGACTCTAACTCCCAAATTGGGAACCCGATTTGATTCACGTCTTCTCCCACAAGTCTCTTGCGCCAAGGCAATCACGTGTGCCAAGTTTCGTGCTAATCTGATGTTGTTTGGTGATTTTGGGGCGTCAACACTTCGAATTCTAAGTTTCTTAAAGAACTAGTTTGCCTAAATCAAAATCCGGATCTAATTCTCAAACCGAGAACCTGATTCGAATCCCGTCTTCTCCCACAAGTCTCTCGTGCCAAGGCGGTCGTGTGTGCCAAGTTTCTTGCTAATCTGACGCCGTTTGGTGATTTTGGGGCGTCAACACCTCGGATTTCTACGTTTCTTAAGGAACTAGTTTGCCTAGAGCGAAATCTGGCTCTAACTCCCAAACTAGGAATCCGATTCGAGTCTCGTCTTCTCCCACAAGTCTTTCGTTCCAGGACAGCCGTGAGTGCGAAGTTTTGTGCTAATCCGACGCCGTTTGGTGATTTTGGGGCGTCAACACCTCGAATTCTAAGTTTCTTAAGGAACTAGTTTGCCTAGATTGAAATCCGGCTCTAACTCCCAAACTGGGAATCTGATTCGAATCCCGTCTTCTCCCACAAGTCTCTCATGCCTAGGCGGTCGTGTGTGCCAAGTTTGTGCAGTTTTCAACTGAGGGGTAGCTGCATAGGTGACCTCATTCAATAACTATGGTAAAGAGTGACCCCATTTGTTGGCTCCACTAGAAAATTTTAAATTGATCGAGAAGAAAAGTTTGTTTACCTGTTAACACCATGCTTGCCCATTGATAAATCTCGCTTCATATAAAAGAATGGTATCCTGATTAGCTCAAACAATCAAGGGCACCAATTCTCTCTATAAACTTGGAGTGGCAAAAATATAATCAAATAAGTTAACCAAAAAAATTGTCTATTTATTAAACAAAAAGAAGTGAAGCTATGATAGGTACTTATAACCAATGTGATATAAAGAATATGAATTGCTATTGTGCATCATAAAAGAAATGACGCTATGCTTGGTACATACTAACATAAATATTGAGTTATATAACATAAATTAAACCCTACCTACAAAAAAAATTGAAATTAACAAGTATTTTAATGTTATTGAACTATAAAAGTAAGAGATACCCATTCCAATAGCTGAAAGCTCCACCTCATTGTATTGCTGCATGTATCTCTGCAAACCCATCAATTAACAATTGAATGAAGATCCCACAATAAATGATTCTATTATGAAAATAAATGTATTTTAAAGCAATTCTCTATCGTAAATCCAGCATGAATCTCAGATTTAACACTTCATTTTTTTGCAATTCTTTATTGTAACTCATTCAACCACAAAACATCAAATAACGCAAACAATCAAGGCTTAAATGGTCTTCAAAATACATAATCTTATAAATTACACCTAAAAAAAAGTCAAGCCTTTCTTCAAAGAAAATGGAACTGCATGAAGATGGGTTTTCGATTTTTTTACTTATTCATACAAAAAATTCATGTCCTCTACTTGAAAACCCTAAATTTAAAAATTTCCTCTCAGCACAGACAAATTGCAAATAATAACAGTAAAAAAGTAAGGGCTTTAGCTGTCCGATCAATTCCAATGCCACGGCGGAATATTATGTACTACAAAAAAAAAAAAAAAAGGACATGACAAACTTGCCATTTATTACATTTCTCAATACAAAACAAACACTTTTATTAGGGGTCAGCAATGCTGCCAACACACATCTGCTCTGCCATTCTATCACAACAACCATGTGACTAGTGTCAAATTTATTAAAATCAGATACAAGCCATCATCATAAGCTTGTTGAGTCATATTGTCGAAGTATGTGCAACATTATTCAACAGCTGAGATGTTGAAGTTTTAACTGGAAAATAAAATAACCTCGTATTCTAAGATTTTTTTTTTTTTTTTTTTTTGAGGGAATCATCTTCTAAGATGATTAAGATGGTTAAATTATCTCTAGTTTTTTTGTTGACTAGAAATTAAAAGATATCTCTTGGTCATTAGAAACACTAATCAAATTATATATCATAATTAACTTGTAACACTACATATATCCTCTCTTTTCTATTGCTTTTCTTAATAAAATTTATTGTTGATGTTTCAGAAGAAAAAAAAAAAAAAAACTTGTAACACTACAAAAACATCAAATTATATATCCTAATTAACCTGTAACACTACAAAAACATTTACAAAATTACCTTTTTAATGATGTTCTCCATAATGTAATGAGCACACAAAATTTAATCAAGGAAAACAACCACTGGATTGGAAAAGCACCAAGAAAAATGAACTTATTCCTGAGTCTAACATTGTTATGTATTATTTTTCTCATAGGGGGTGGGGGGGAGAGAGAGAGAGAACAAAATGAAAGATACAATGGAAGGAAATTTTTACTACTTAATAGGGCTATAGACTCCTCAAAAGGTGGTCCTTCATATACAATAATACAATGATGGGGTACAAGTTGATTAGTGATTAAAAAGTTGAAGAATTTATTTTCTAATCAGCTAAAGGAAATATTTGAATGATTTCATTTGTAATTTCATCTAGCTAATCTTCAACAAAGCCTCAGGATTCAGGGCTCCATTGGAATGGGATAATTGTAATTGTAGTTGTGTATTCAAAGACCAAATTTTAAACAAACAATGTACACATGTATGTAGCCTGTAGAGGAGCCCCAATGGAAATTTCAGGACATCAAACCTGTTAATTAAGATGCAGAAGCCATGATACCTGAAATAAGTATGTCAGGAAATTCTGCTCAAGATTGTCAATTTCATCCGGAGTTAGGTTCTGCTGTTCTAATTTCTCAATCCCGTGGACAAGATCAAAGAGGGAGAACAATTGCGGCAAGCAAAATAGGTATTGAATGGAAATGTGAAACAAAAAATAATAACATCATCAAACTAAAAATGCATGAGGAGGTGTTGGAAAATCTTCATTTTGATACACAAAGTGAGAAATGAAAATACCATCAGATCCTCAAATTGTAGAAAATACCAAGCACTAATTGTGTATTCAACTCTCTTGCAAAGCTTTAGAAATTCATCCCGGTCAGAACTGTGTTCTGGGGGAATCAAAAGCCAAAGACAAAGCATTTAGGTCCTTTTAGAACTTGGTTAGAAGTCACAATTGGGAACTCTGCCATTTTTTCATTTTATTCATGATCTTTTCTTTTCTTTTGTTTCTTTTTCTTTATTTTTTATTATAGAGGGAAAGAAAGAATATAAATGCTTTTAAGCCCACATCAAATTGCAGCTTGCCCAAAAAAAATGATGTGAAATCAATGTCAAACCCAAAATTCGTTAGAAAAACATAAGCTATCTCGTTAGTACTTACTGTCCATTTCAGTTCATGATAGGGGTGCAACTTGGGCAGGCTCAACCAGAGCAACCGGAACCCAGCCCGAATTTTTTTAGGGTTTGGACAAGATATTTTTAAATTCGGTACGAGTTTTGGCAAAAATTCAGAAGCTCAAATTAAGTTTGGACGGGCTTGGACAAAGATATCAAACAACCCGAGCAACCCGAAACCCGAATTATACATATATAGATATAGAAAAATATTAAATATATACAAATTATTAGTCATTACATCATATTAAAGTAATTTATATTATTAAATCATATTGAATATATATTATATATACAAATAACATCAAATCTTACTTTTTTTTTTATTTTCACTCATAAATTGTAAAGACTACTATAGCGGCATCTCTCTTACATTATATAAATTATAAAAATGTAAACAGAGTCAAATTTTAATAATTTCATAACGCAATTGCAAATATATATATATATATATATATATGCAATTTGGGCAACCCAGACAATTTGGGTTTAACTCGGGTCGGGCTTGGGCAGGCAACCTCGAGTTACAATTCGGGTCTGGGCAAGCCTAGACAGATCTCAGCACAACTTGGGCTGAGCTTGGACAACCTTCCAACCTGACCAAACCCGCCCGAGTTGCACCCTTAGTTCATGAGAAATTCAATGTGGGTTCAATACCAAGGCAAAATCAGATCAGAGTGTATCATTAGCAGTAAGTAAGATGTAAAAACTTTGATAAATATTGTGTTTGAATGATGAATTTGTGGAGGGAAATGGGGTTTAAGGAAATGAATGGAAATTGGGATTTTAGAAAACGATTAAGGCAAAATGAAAGGGAATCTGCAAATAATAAGAAAAGAATAAAATACCATACCAATGAAATTGGTCAACGTCATGATGAGTTTTGGCTTCAGAATTGGAATGACAAACTCCCGCTCCAATCGAATCACGTCTTTGTTGTTCTTCTTCTCCTCTTCCTCCATTGGGCAATTATGAACTACATATATACCAGTTTGTAATCGAGCTTGAATACATCTAGGGTTTCGTCGTCACAGTAAGGGGTTAGGCGTTATCAAATAGGTTGTTTAAGTTGGAGACGAAGGTGGTTAAGTCGATGGCAGGAAGTGTAAGATCTCTTGAGAGAGAGTGACACCTAGATGGTTAAAATCAGGGCTCCTAGATAAAACAAAATAGGAGAGAGAGGTGTGGGACTTACTGGGAGGTGGTGACGGTTGCTCAACGCCATCGTCTACCGCTGCTCGACGCTGTCTCACGCTGTCGCTACCGTCGCTCGATGTCGTTGTTTGCTGCTGCTCATAGTCGCGAGAGAGAGAGAGAGAGAGAGAGAGAGAGAGAGAGAGTCAGAAGAAGAGATGGGTCGGTTCAAAAGATTAGGGATTTGAGATTGGAGATTTTTGGTTAAGGGGGGAAAAACGAGCACGAATCAGGTTTTGGGTTTTTTTTTTTTTTTTTTTCGACGTCAAGTTTCACCGTCACAAATGAAAATTCAAGGCAACGCTTGGTAACGTTTACGTTTTTTGTTTATGTTTACAAAAATTTTATAAACTGGTTTTTGTTTATTTTTAGAAAAAACATAAACTACAAACGCGTTTGGTTTGACCAAAATGTTTGAAAATTTTTAAAAATATAAACTAAAAAATATGTTTCTTCAGGCCTAAAATATTTATATATATTTTTATTATTATTTATGACAATGGAATCATACACATGATAATTGGAAAAAAAAAATTAATTGGAAAAAAAATTATTTGAAAATAAAATTAATTGAAAAAAAATATATTTGAAAAATTAATTGAAATAAAATTAATTGGAAAGAAAATTGTCAGTCAAATTTCTAAATTTCTATTTAAAAACCAACGTAAACTCATTTTTTGAGTTTACATTTTTTCCTCAAATTTACAAACTGAGACAATCATTTATAAACCAAAAAAATTATCAAATAAGTTTTTATGACAGTTTTTAAAATTTTTGTAAATATAAATTGAAACAGAAAAAGAGAGAGAAACAAAAGATGATCAGCAAGAGAGAGAGAGAGAGCAAAAAGAGATGAATGAGAGAGATAAAGAAGAAAGATAAGAGAGAGAGAGAGAGAGAAGAGAGATGAGCAAGAGACACAGAGAGAAAGAAACGGAGACAGAGAGAGACCCATTTCTTTTTTTGACTTTTTTCTCTTTCAACAACAATAGGCTAAGAGAAAGCGATGAGTGTGATTGAGAGAAATGAGTGATTGAGAAAGAAGAGAAATGACTGAGAGAGAGGGAGAAGAAAAAAAAGAGAAACAAGATAAGAGAGAGAGAGAGAGAGAGCAAAATAGATGAACAAGAGATATAGAGAGAGACATAGAGAGAGAGATAAGAAAGATGAGCAAGAGAGATGAGAGAATTAGAGAGAAGGGTGATAAGTGAGAGAGAAAGAGATGAGAGATAAAAAGAAAGAGAGATGAAAGATGAGCGAGACACACACACACACACAAAGGCCCATTTTATTTTTTGACTTTTTCCTATTTCGACAAGTGATTAAAAGAAATAAGAGATGAGCGATTGAAAGAGAAGAGAAGAGAAGAGAGAGAGAGAAAGAGGAAAGAGATCGATAAATTGAGAGGGAGATCGGTAAATCGAAAAGAGGAGAATGAGAGAGTGAGCAGCGCGAATACAGTGTCGAAGAGAGAGAGTGAGAGAGAAAGACACAAACAGACAGACAAAGAGTGATAGAGAAAGAGAAGAGAGATGAGCGAGAGACAAAGAGATAAAAAAATGGATGAAAAGAGAATGTTATATCAAAACAATATCACTTTTTCTTTTTTCTTTTTTTTTTGGGACGACACCTATTACCGTCGCAAAAAACTCTCTTCTTTGCAACTGCATTTCATGCCGTCGCAAAAGCAACTTTATTTGGTTACCTCACAAAAAATGCGCATTATTTGCTACTGCACCTATTATCGTTGCAAAAATTTGCTTTTTTGTGACAGGAAGTGATGCCATCGCTAAAAACCCATTTATTGGTGACGGCAAGTGGTACCGTCACAAAAAATCATTTTTTGCGACGATCATAGATACCGTCGCAAATGCTTCCGTGTTATATATCCTCTTTTCTTGTAGTGTAAGACTCCTAATTCTATGTCATTGGGAAGGCAAAATTAAGAGATGTAGCGGAATTGATCATACTAATTTTCTCATATGAGATGTGCATTTTTGTGAGAGGATTTGTGATTAGTTTTTATTTAAGTAGAAATACTATTTGGAAAGTTTAGATGTAGATTTTTTTTTTTCTTTTTTAATGTGGCGTTTCTAACTTAAGAGTAAAATAATGAATGACTTGCTTATTGTGTTTTTGTAATTCTTTATTTGTCAAGAACAGAATATTACGTAAATAATATTGCTAATATTGCTTGATATTCTGAAACTATTTAATAATTTTCTTGATTTGTCCTAGTCCACTATTGGATTGTTTTATCTTGTAAATTAATGTGCATAGAATATTTATGAAAAAATCAAATTAATTTGATAATTATATTTGTTTTAAAATAATTAACTAGTAATTTTTCAATCGTACTTGTTTATTTCTTTTATATGGTTACGATTTTTGGATATGTATCGTTGTGCGGACTATATTTTTAGTTCAAATTTATTTTTAGGTATAACTTGTAATTAATATTTTTTGCTTATTAAAAAAAAAAGTGCATAAACATAAAGAACAGTAAAGAAAAACTTATTTATGATATTATCAAATAAGCTCTAAATGATCATTATATATTAATGGAGTCCACTTTTATTTTTGTATCAATCCTAAATGAAAGGTAAATCTCTCATTTTTAAGTCAACTACCTCATTAGGAACCTACACATTACCATGTTGTGAGTTTGTAAAGGCGTGTCCTAAATTTATTTTAGTGATTTGAACTGTTTATAGTGTAGAGTTTATTGGATAAATTATTTAAAAAAAAATTTAAATTAATTAGATATCTGTAACCCACAATAACATCACGTTATGTTTAGAAAAATAAATATTTAACATGATTTTAATAAATTTTTAAGATTATTATTCGGCTTGATCATGAATTATACTTATTTGATTAAATTTATTTTTTATATGAATAATATACTTAATAAATTTTATAATATAAATAGTTCATATTATCAAAATATAATCAAAATAAATCTATAGAGGTGTGACCCACCCCAAGTCTTCTCTCTAGACAAATTCTTAAAGAAACAAAATATTTTCTTCTTGAAAAGGGCTGCTTCTCATGCAATCAATTGAAGCTTGTTCCCCTTCTAGATTTGGGGGCAAGAAAAGTGGGAGAATAAATATAAAAAATTATCAACTTCTAGAAAGTGAAGTATAGGTAACATTTAGGATGCTTCCTTTGTGTATGTTTGTTAGGAAAACAACCATTGTTGGCCAATAGGACTCGTGTTGAAATTGTCTGTTTGGTCAACATGAGAACGGTGATGTCTGAGTATGAGGTGATTGATTTTTAAATAAATTAATTATTATTTACATTATTAAAAGTAAAATTTATAAAAATAATACAGAATACACAAAAATAAATAATATTTTTACAAATTTTATTAATAGAACCCACATCTCAAAGATCTAATTCAATTCACACACATTATGTGTCTACTTTCTCTATGCCATTTTTGTACAAAAACACTACACCATCAAAAAAAATATTCATGAAAATCGTCTAGAAATTTTGACCAATTGACCGATCCAAAAAGCTTAGTATATATCAACCGGTCGACTGGAAGCGATTTCAAAATGATTTTTTATAAATTCCTTTTCGTAAAATAAACTTATTTATTCATTCAAAAATATGACAGTTAGTTTAGTGATCTATGTAATTGTCATATGGGATAATGAAAAATAAAAAATTAAGTTTAAATCAATATAACAATTACAACCATTTTTGTTATAATCTAACTTACTAATCAATAACATTTTATTTATCCTATGCCAAAATATATATATATATAATTTCATTCATTTATCATGTGGAAAGGGGAGAGGGTGAAGTGGATCCCCTCCTGCACTCTTCCCTCCTCCCATCTTCCTGCACTTTTATCACACTCTGCCACCTCATCTATTAATACAATCTAAGGGTCTTAATTAATCATAATTATATAAATTGCATCACAAGCCCTTTCAGAAAACTTCTGCCCGTATTCTCTTCATACCACTACAAAGCTGTTATTACAAACCTTCCATCACAATTAATTAAACTTAATATTATAAAATAATAAAAAAAAAATTTGAATACTTAATTAATAATTATATTTGTTTAATTACAACAATTAGAGTTGAAATAAAAGATAGTTTAGATTATATTTCTAAATTATAAAGTAACTTAAATAGATTAAATTCTCTTTTGGTTACTGCTTCTAAATAATCTATAATAAATTATAATCAGAGAATTGCTAGGATTAAAAATAAAATATCCTTAGAAAAGGCAAGTATCGATTACCAACAAAGTTTTTATGCAAGAGTTAATATTAAATTAAATCCGCAAAATTTGCAATTGAAATTGATATCAAAGCTTGATTTCTCGGCCTTGCTAATAACATTTGTATGAGTATTAAATATAGTGAATAAATAGAATCTGATAACTTAAATAGTAATATTTCTTTACAAATAATAATAGAACAAAATAATACATTAATTAGACTATTAAAAGAAATTAGCAAAAATCTTAGAAATAATCAGTTAAAAATAAAAATCTTTAGTTCCCCATTTATTCGCGAAATTAACCCTAGGATCGAAAACACATCATGGACGAACTCGTACAGACCCTAATCAACCCCGGTAGTTCAGAAATCATTTTTAAAACTCTAATATTAATTATTTAACTCTCTAATTATAGATTGATCATTTAAAACCCTAGTTTCCGATTTTCATCATTTTTTGTTTGATTATTCGCCTTCTAATTCAAAGCGAAGTAACTTAACCGAATTATTTTTTTCTAATACTATTTTATTAATTCTACACTTAAAATATATATTTTAATGGAGCCCAAACTTCTCTATGCGGGTAACAACAATACATAACACTTTCTCAAAACCGACTCTTTACTCGGACTGACACCTATTTATCTCACTCTTAAACAATATTTCTAAAGCTTCCAAATGTTTATGCATTCAAGAAAGTAAAACAATTTCTCATCATTCAAGCAAGTGAGACAAAATAGAGAAACAATCCCCAAAATCTTCAAGTAAAATCTCAAGCACATCTCAAATTTCACAATTCTATATTCAAATATCACTTTAATATCATAATCCAATCATCAATTTTAAAGAATTAAGGATCAATTTCATTTCATCACATTATTTTTAAATTTTCAAAATTGAGGGTACAGACCGCTGGAGTGGTTTTTTTACCGTTCGAGCGATGAATGAGAACTCTCAATATCTCCACTTACAAAACGAGATACTAGGGACCCTTTCTTCTTCGCTCGAGCGACCACTTGACAGCTCGAGCGATCCCTCGACCTGCAAAATAAACTATTGGAAGTACCTCATATCCGTTCAAGCGGTCTTTTCATCACTCGAGTGGTCACCTGAAACGAATTGTCATAATAAAACTTACTAAAAAAAAGAGTTGATAGAATAACTTTAGAAATTAAATATTATCAACAACAATTAGATTTAATATCTCAAGTATAAAAAAATAATAATAAATAAAAAATAACATATAATAAACCACAAACAAATATAAAATAATAATAGTAATATAAGAGTGTGAATCAAAGAACCTGTGCAAATAATAACAAACTCTAGGGGTCATATTGGACGTCCAGCATGGCTGGAGAGGAGCTAGATTCGGGGTTCTTCTTCTAGATTTGGGTCCCACATATATGTAGTAGCAGCTATTTTAGGGGCCCATTTATCTTGAGGGGAGTGGCTAAATTAACGGTGGGCGGAATTTTTGCCGCCTTGGACTTGGACGTTTTTTACTTGCGACTCCAGTCCTTGTCTCCTTCTCACCGGCCCGAATCTTTTAGGCCCACTACTAATAAATATTTTATTTAACAATATAATATAACAGTAACACTACGTAGTTCGAATCATTCCTCTCCCGAATTTAAAATGACATCGTTTTGTCGTTTTGATTTTTTTTTTTTCCCCCAATAACGCAGAAGAAGAAGAAGAAGAAAAATGAAAAAAGGAGGAAGAGGAGAGTAGCAGTGAAAGAGAGAAAAAAAAAAAATTCATCAACAACAACATCATCATCATCATCTTCATATCTTCATCCACATCATCATCAACAATCATCTTCAGATCCAGAAAAAAAAAAAAAAAAGAAGAATAATCAACCATTCAGATCCAGAACATCTTTATCATCGACCATCTTCATCAACATCATCATCATCAAAACATTTTCAGAAAAAAAAAGGGGGCTACGATCGATTTGAAAAAAAAAAACAGGCTGGAAAAAAAAAATCGAAGGCGGAGGCGGAGGCTGAGGCAATAGCGGAGGCGATCGGCGATGGCGACTCCATTCCCTCTTCCCCTCTCTTCTCTTCCTCTCATTCTCTTTCTCTTTCTCTCCCTCTTCCTCTTCTTCTCTCCCTATGTTTCAGACATAAGGAGAAGAAAAAAAAAAAAAAAAAAAACTACCCAAAACGATGTCGTTTTGGACAGTCAGGGGATTCGAGAAAGAAAAATTCGGGGGGAAAATCATTTTCCATAATATAAAAAGATATATTTTGTATTTTATCCAATTATTTTGTTTGATGTGTTATCCAATGACACTCAAGTTGTTTGGTTTAGCCTATCTCAACTATTTATAAATTTTTTTAAAATTTATATCAAACTATTTATTATAATTTGTACTTATATAATTTAAATAATTTGAAAAAATGATTATTTAGGTTAGAAACTGAGAAAGAGGTATTTTTAACTTACAATAAATTGTACCAAACATACTCACTCTCTATTTTTAAAATTGGTTTTCTTTGTTTTTAAGACTTCAAATATAGTTAGCCAAGATAAGATGAGAGAAAAAAATCATCGTGTTGCTGATATATTTTGCGATAAGAATACGTAAAAAGTCTTAAATACTCTAAATGCTTCTCTTGTTGAAACTGTTCTAAGGTGGTGCCAAATTATTTGTTTTTCAGTACATGAAAGTGTTGTTCCAATGTACTCACATCGAATTTCTATTGTACAAAAATGAATTAGTAAATAAAACTCTAATGTGAACATGAGAATAAAATGGGTATAATTTTTAGCTTCATTTTAAGCTTCAAGATAGGAAGATTTAAGATTTTTTCTATTTAATGAATTTTTAAAAGTTTTTTTTACAAATTTTATCTTTTTAAGTGTATTTTCAAAAAGTTTTAAAACATGATTAGAATATTAAAAACAAAATAAAACAGATTGAAAACACAAAAAAAAATATTTTTGAAAATTCAAAATCAAATAGAAATAAAGATTAAAATCAAAAATTGAAGTTGTATGCCAGTACATAGGTGATATAAGGACAAAAACTTGAAATCTAACCAAATCTACCCTAATTAAAGGAGTAAACTAAAATAAACGACACTTCAATCAAAATTTACATATTAAAAGGATTAAAAAGTTACCGAAATTCGCCATCTATAATTTGTTTGACATCATCTATGACATCATTAATTATTGATTCAAAAATATTTGAGAGCTTTAAATCAAGAGCTCTAATGGGTGGGGTCTACCTATTGATGTGATGTTTTGATTTTTTTTTTCTTTTTTTTTTTTTTTTTTTTCCTCATTACCATATAAGTAGAGCTCAATTTAGACACCTCTCTATCACCACCGCAATTGATTGGTGAATTGTCAATAAATAACATCTTTGAAGGTAGATTTTTACTTTGAGTTTTATCAATCCACTCTCAAAGTAAAACCAATTGTATCACAAGCAAGAAAAATGTATCTAATTCAAATTCATTGGTCCTGCACTTCTAGACCTTGGACATCTCCGTTTATTTTAACGTAAAAAATGTTTTACAAAAATATATATATATATATATATATATTTTTCTTATAAATTAATTTTATAAAAAAAATGTTTTTGTTTTTATTTTTTGGTATTTGGTTGACATTTTTTTAAAAAAAAAATTTTGTCTAAAAAAGAAATTTTGATTTAATAAAGTATCATTTATGACTTTTTAGTTAGTCAAGATACTTATTTGAAAAGTCTAAATGTATTAAAAAGTTGGTGAGTAAGAGTCAATTTTGTAAAAATTGACTTATGAAATTTTTAAAGATAAGTTATTTTTGAAAAAATGATGCAAAAATATTTTTTCTAAAAAATACTGTACTTACTTTTTGTTCAAGCAAACAAAGGAAAATGAGTAAACTATTTTTGACAAAAACATTTTATGTAAAAACAAACGGAACCTAAATTTAACTTGAATAATTTCATTTTTTTAATTTTTTTTTGTTGAGTTAACTTCAATATAGAACCATCACCTTGAATAAAATCTGTTACACGTAAGCATAGGACTTCATCCTATAAAAAGTGAATAAACAACCTACACAAATATAAATGGCTTCATTCTAGATGATAAATTTTTACCATGTAATATTTTTTAATAATAAAAAAATTTGAATAACCAAAAAACTGAAGAATAATTTATTCAATTTCAATGGAAATTCAAACTCGTTTTTGTTTTATTGTAGTAGTCTTAATTTGGTTGGGTCCACATGAAGACTAGTCCATTTCAGATCAGATGGCAGCCCTGGGCTAACCCACCACAATGAAATACCATCATCTGCATTCCACAGAACTTTCTCATGCAGAGACGGAAGGCTTTCTAGAGCAACAACGACGTTTAACTTACTTGGTTGACACTTGTCGCCAAATTTTCATGTCCTTTAACTAGTGACTCCTCAATCTTCATCAATTGTTTTCCTTAAATTTTTAGATACGGTCTGGAAAAAAAAAAAAAAAATGAATAGGGATTTGTGGAGAGAGATTTAATTTTATTTTATATGGAAGATGATCATCTCGAACATTTTTTTTATCTAATTATTGTTCAGTAGTTGATTCAAATACTACGGCTAACATAGTTAGTCATCATTATTAGCTGTGATTAACTACTGGAAGATGGAAAGAATATTAGAGAGAATACGGATCCATTTTACTCACTTTATCAATTTTTTTACTTTTAACTTCACAAAATTCTTGCCAAATTCTTGGATTAGTTTCTACTTCACAACCACTTCTAGAAACATGTTGTACTATAAGATTTGACGCTATAAATTTATAATTTCAAATTTACTTTGATAAAAATGTTACAATAATCATATTTGTATTTCATAAATATTTATCATTTTATGTATCATCACTGTATTAATAATAAATATGAATGGTGGAAATCTTTAAACCAATGTAATGATCAATTTGTCCAATTTTTAATGAATTCTAACTAGTGCCCTTAAAGACATTTGTTAACATGCTTAAAATTATTGTCCACTTTTTTTTCAACGTACGTGTAATAAATAATATATAGTCATTTAAAAATTGTTAAGAAATGTTTAGTTTACACTTGTTAAAAAAATAAAATAAAATAAAATAATTAGTGTAAATCTAACATGGGCATTACCTTTTCACTCGCTTCAGCTTTCCTGAACCAACCAATAAAAATTTCTGTTACCTGTCCTGGTATTATCACTCTCTGCAATTATATGTTTCGTTTAATTACTGTGTTGTTCTTGATTGGAATTGGGTCATGAAATTTTTATTACACTCACACAAAAAATAAATAAATAAATAAATAAAATACTTGTCAGTTCTGTTGTTTATGTCCTGATTTATAATGTCTATTGTTTTCCAAATGAACGAGCTTGAAGCCAATATTATATCTTAGATTTTGGTGTAGGCAATTCTTGGTATGCTAACAGATGGACACAATTGTAAAATATTGTTTTTGATTATTGCACCATTTGTAATAAGTGATGAGCAATCCAAATATCAAATGTACGTGAGAAGTGTTGAAAGACTGGAGTATATGCCTTTTTCTTTTTTTTTTCCCCTATTCTAGGACCATTTGGAGGTTTTGAAACTGGGATTTCCAAGGATGGCCAGACTCGTGAGCATGCCTTGCCTTGCTTGCTTTCATTATATTGATAAAATATTTGAAAATTTTAGATACAAGTGTGTCGAGAATATCAGTAGACTTGAGTCTCCATTTAACTAAGAATAATAGAATATTCTTGAGTCATTGGAAGGTTGATATATCTGATGAGTTGTACAAGGCCGAACATAACCTACTCAGTCAGCAGGTTAAGTAAATACATGAGTAATCCCAATGCCTATCTTTAAAAGGCGTTTGTGTGGGTACTAAGGTACTTACGATAAAGTTAGGATTATGGATTGCATTTTTCTAGATATCCAATTGTACCAAAAGGGCATGTTTGATTGGGTGGATTAGAGCATGGGATTGAGATTATTAATCCATCGGTCCAATTATCCTATGTTTGTGTTAATATTTTGATTTAGGATTATTAATCCAATGGATAATTAATCCAACAAATTTGTAGGATTATTAGTAATGGAGTAGGGGTGGGATTATTAATCCAATGGATATTAATCCAATTGGATAATGAATACCACACTAATTTAATAGGATTATTAATACTTCACTATTAATATTGTGAATCAAACATGACCAAAAGGTATAGTGACGTCACCTAGATATTTGATATAAAGATTAAAAATCATTTAGTGGATATGTTTTCACTATTGGAAGTGCAACTGTGTCTTGGAAATCTTCCAAGTAGATGTGTATCACTAGATCAATGATGAAATCGGAATTCAGTGATTTAGATAAAGCTACTGAAATAGCTGAATGACTTTGCCGTTTTCTTGAGGATATTCTATGTTGATCGAAACTTGTGCTAGCAATTTTGCATACTTTGCGGCTACCAATCAAGTATAGGTAGGGCATAGAGTAATAAGTATGATGAAAGCTCTAGACATTTTCATCAAAGACATAACTCCATATGGCGACTGCTCTCATGTGTTGTCTTTATAGACTATGTAAAGTCTAAAGACAATATTATGGATCCATTAACCTAAAGGTTAAATCGAGAGTTAGTAAGAAGTCGTCAAGATGAATGGGATTAAGGTCTTTAACGAATGTTATCGGAACGAAAAACCTAATGTAATTGACTAGAAATCCCAAGATCTAGGTTCAAAGGAACAACCTAATTACGTATAATGGGTGAATCACTGTGGAATAAATCCTCCTGGCCATTCCTTTATACAATGATACCCTTTCTGGTAGAAGGTCAAACTGATGCTTTTAATGACTTGTGTTTTTTGAATAGTCAATTGTGGTATAGCAAGATACCTATGTGAATACGAAGTAAGGCCGCTTCTTTAAGAATTGACAAGGCCGAATTCTTTAAAAACACTCACTGAACTAGACAAGTATTTCAGGGCCAAACTTGACACACTAGTGAGAACAAAAACAACAGTTGGAGTAACTCCTGTGTGAGGTCTATTGTCTCGATTTACACAAACGGCAGAACAGTTCAAGACATCACGTTCACTGGTCAACTAGTAAATCCGATAGGCTTTGACTACGAAAGGTTCAAGGCAATAGTTACCTTTTCTGATGCAAGGCTATTTTGTGTGCTCTCTCTCCGAGTATTTGTTGCTAAGCGTTGTCCATTTTTATTTATTTGGCCAAATTTTATTCATATGGAGGATTGTTGGAAAATAATGGTTTTTCAGCAACTTTAATTCGAAATTAAAGTAGGATCCAACAGCCGATTAAGGTGGGTCCGAGTGAGGTTGTATTCTCTTAAGTGAAAATATTACAATATAAAAATAATGAGCTGAAACTATTAGATTGCGAATGAGAATTGTCTCATAAAGTGGCACTACAAAAAAATCAAGATTTAGTAGCGGCCAAAACTGTCGCTAAAAGCAAGAAAAAGCATCGCTAAAAACTAGAATACTTTTACCCGCGGTTGCAATAGCGACGACCAAACCGCCGCAATAGCCCCATCGACATATCCTTATAGTGACGTTTTCTGCAAACGCTGGTATAGTTATTTTTATTGCGACGGTTGATGCAGTGACAATTATAAATGTCGCTATATCTTGAATTTACCAATTACTTGCTAACTTTATAGCGACGGGTCGACTGCCGCTATATCCTTCACGTTTGCGACATTTTGTGAACCGCTGCTATATTTTGACTCTATTCCATCAGTTTTACAGTGTTGCTATAGCCAGAGAATTCGTTTTGAATTTTATTTATAGCGACGGTTATTAACCGCGGTTGTAGGCTATGCTTTTTTTTGGGGGGGGGGGGGAGGGAATCAGTCATAAATAAAATGACAAAAAACTACAAGATACAAGGGGTATACCCTAGGAGCTAACCAACTATACAAAGACACATAAACCAAAACACAAAAAAAGACAATCTAAATAGCGAGAACCATCATGTTCACACACCACATAAGCAAAGAGCAAATGAGAGCAAGAACAAGGCAAACAAGACAAAAAAAAAAAAAAAACCTAAGAGCAACATAACCTGGTTACACTGAAAAGATTCAAACAACAAAAGGAACTAGAAACAAAACCCAAAAGACCATATTATAGAGACAATTTGATTCAAAAATGATCAAAACAGACACCATAGCCCCAAAGACAGCAAACAACAGCAAACTGTGGGCAAACTGTTGACAGTAAACACCAGCCATAGCACCATGCACCAGCAACAATGACACCAGGCATCAAAGCAAACAACAGCAGCCAACAAAAAGGCCAACAACATGCTCACATTATATATCTGTAACAACACTATTTTATCTTGGGCTTAGATTTGTACTTGTGCATGTGCTTGTGCTGAGTTTGATCTTGGTCTTGGAGTTGGAGTTGCACTTAATCTTGAACTTGGACTCAATTGTGCTGTGTTAGGTTTAGCTTGTATATGTGTTTGATGTTGGGCTTGGATCGGGTTTTGACCCAACACCCGTATCCGTTTTGCAACCCATCTGTTTGAATTATTCAAATATCATTATATACATATTTATTTGTATATATTAAGCACATAAAATTTTTAGACCTTTTTAACTCTCATCTTTTGATGATGGAGTTAATGATCATATTAGTGGTCATAAGTTTTTAACCTTTGTAACTCTAACCCTAATGGCTAAAGTTGATAGCTTTGGTTAATGGCACTTGGATGACCCTATTGATATTAGTCTTCATGGCTAAGGTTCTCTCCTACAAATATGAATAGAGGCTTTTCCTTCCAACTTAGTAGAAGAATTTTTGAGAGATTTTTTTATGGAAAATGAGATGGTGTTTTGAGATAATAAAGTTAGAAATAATTTTTATACCAAGGAAATTTTTTTTATCTTCTTTGTGTTAACTCCTTCTTTGGTTCTTGTTAGAGAGAGTGTGCTGTCATTGTTAAGTTCACTAAAGCTGTTTAGAATGTGCTTCTGCATGAGCTGGTTTTGATCATCGTATCCTAGGAGACAGACATCGATGTACCTCTAGCACCCATCGAGAGGCGGTGAATCTGTTTTGAGGAAATTATGATATCACGTAGGTTTAGATTTGCGTCTCTTATCCTTTGTTCTTTAAACTTTTCGATTTAAACTATTTCTTGTATATTATTTTGTATGTCTATGTGAATCCGTCTTTTAATATGTCCTATGATATAATCTAATTCATTTCTGTATTTTTAATTATGTAGTTTATTCTTTATTTTATTCTTTAATAAAAATAATAATTATTATTTTTATCATTTTTATTTAATTTTATTTTATATATTTTTCTAATATTATTATAAAAAAAAATACCAACACTTGTGTTGTCCTGACATTTTCTTTTCATATAATATCTAGATTTTGTTTTAATTCATGAATTGCCTGCCTGCATTCTGATAGATCTAAATGGATATTGTTTGACATAAAGTTCATACAAGAGTGGAAGTAGGTCTTTTTTGATATTAGATTTGTGGAGAGATTTGTTGCTATGCTTGTATTTGGATTTGGACTTGTAGGGGGGAAAAAAGTTAAAAATTAATGATTTTGATATACTTGCTAATTTTTTTTAGATTCACACGTAGAAAAATTTAACCAAAATTCGGACTAAAATACCAAACTAAAACTTAACTATAACTTGTAGACATCAAATTGTTCAAATTGCAAAAATAAATATTAAAATAAAATTAAAATTAAACTATAGAGGTGAAAAATGTAATTCATCCAAGAAATAAGTGAAACATAATTCCGCAAAAGGAAATATCCGATAAGTACTTGAGAGAGTCAAACAAGGAAAAAAGATACAAAGATGCAAATAACAGATAAAACATTATTTGGGGTTTTTGGCTATCAGCTCAACCAACATTGAAAAGTGGATCATTATTCTGAAACTTCAAACTCACCCAATTGAATGTGTAGGTGTAAAACTTCATACATCAATTTATTGATTGTCAAAAAGACCCAAAAAAACAAAATATGGATAATCCTGTTAATTTTAACGAAAACAGATAAAAATCCCATAATAAGCTCAAAGCTCTGATCATTTTGTTCATTACAAGCCATAGTAATAGTTTGAGCCAAAACATACAAACTAAAAAGTTCTCATCAAAATCTTCTCAGTCACAAATTCTTAAAAGCCGACTCTTGCGTTGCCTTCTGTGGGGTCAGTCTAGCTAACAAAGCCTTGTTGTGACAGTGGTCGGCATCAACAAAATAAAATTTTCCATCAGCTTTAAATGTCACAAAAGGCCTGTTTGTCTCCGGCAGCTTGATATCCGCAAACTTGATGGTTTTCGGAATAGATGTTGCTAGCCATGACAACATCTCGACTTCAAAGCTGTCTGAACCAGGCCGCCATCTGAGCTTGTGAATATAAGGGCTCACGAACCAGTGAAGAATAGCGGTGGTTGAAGCACTGAAGAAGATAACCGAAGAAGCCACTGCCCCCTTTAGGATCACATTCGAGTCAGGAGATGTCATGAATGTTATGACAGGTCCTAAAGACACGGATAGGCAACAGGTGGAAAGAGAGAGGAGCTTCACTTTCTTGATAGTACTTGAGATCGGACCATAATAAGCAACCCCTGTATCCTTATCATCATCCCCAGCTTCTACTCCTCTACGAGGTCCAATGCTGATCTTGTCATCTTCCCTTGGGGATTGAGATGCCCATCTTTTTTGCATAATGGCAAACTGTGAAGCAGAGTTGAGGTTGGTATTGGAACTCGGAGGGTGTGGCGACCATGTTCCGAACTTATGGGGATAACAACCTGAAGCAGCAAAAAACTGTTAACAGTAACCTTAAAAATGTGCATCTCTGAATTTCCAAGCCAAAAAGCTCACTGACAACCACGTTGAGTTAATAAGGAAATTTTTTTTACTCAAATGGAAAAGGTAATCAACCAACAATAGCCAACAATCTGTAGTTGAGTTTGTATCTGGAGGAAAGCCTAAAGAGTCAGCACAATCAAGATACAAGGGGTTCAAGCAAGCCAAGAGGCATGAATTTTGCGTACTTTAGAGAACATGAGTGGTAATTTTTAAAATACCAAAGGTCAAGCTTCTACAGCGTGCTGGTGAACTAACACATCAACGTATACAAGTAATACATAACAATTTAACTATTTATGAAGGACATCATTATGCAGTAAAAAGTGTTAACAAAAAGTGACTTTGGTATTATAGCCCCTAGTTCAAGAATTCATCGAACTGGGATTTCTTACTTTTTCTAAACAACTTGTCTGGAGCTTCCAATGTGTGGCTAAATCCATAGTTTGAAAAGTCATAACCGCAAATGAATCGACATTTACATTCTTCCATAGAGAGACAAGATTATATGAAATGGTAGTGATAGTGTCACACAAAGCCTTTGCAAGCATCATGTGCGGCATTATATAATCCCCATGGGCATTGAACATGTATATGTTCCACACTGTGTTGCCAGTTGCCAATATAATGTGTGGTATCACAGAGTTCCTATGGGCAATACAAAAATAAAAGGCTCATCTAACGAAGTTCTCATTATATGCTGTCAAAAAAAAATTGGAATTAATTGGACCTTGCATTTGCATTTCCAAATGAAATTGGTGTGGTTCACTACTTGTCACAATATGTAGGGCTGATCTTAAATAAGGAGATGCAATTAAAATTTTGATAAAAGAAATAGTAAAATTGTTTGTCACTCTCATAACTGCTTGCAGAGAAGAGTTTGTATTGATATTTTATATACAACTCTTATATGTAAATGAATAACGTAAGAAGTCAACTAACAAGACATATAGGTTTGCTTGTCGGCATACAAATTCAATGGTGCATGTGAAAAAGGTGTCAAACAGTTTACAACTCCATTTTAATTTTTGTTATAGGTGCAAGATCTTCTACTGAAAAGAAAGACTTCAGTATATCAAATGTTATGAGAAAATATCTCTAGCATTTTGACTTTCCTCTTTAGATGCAACTAAGAGTAATTTGAAACATAGAAGTACATAATTTTTGTTTGCACAATCAGGACAACTTTTGGCATTTCTTCAAAAGTTGTATTCCGCAAAACAAGTACAATACCATGGCCCCAAAACCCAATCTTATTTCTTATTTTGTGGCCTAGGGAACAAGTCCCTAGCATTTTGATCGGAATGACAACCTCTTTGCCAACTCCACTTTCACACATAAGCATGTAAAAAGCACAGGGGAAAAAAAAAACATTGCCAAAATGGACACCTTAAGACCTTGAAAGATCAATGCAACACGGTGTGGATGCCTTCTGGTCTATGAGGAGAAGTGTGTCTATGCATGTTACAAAGCATTAATGGAAAGAAATATAGGTTTGCAACAGAGGCTAAGTCGTAAGTGAATGACATGAATTCTATATCAAAAATTGTGAAAGATAATTTTATTAGAAAAAATAGAACGATAAATTTATTAGCAAAAATAGAACAATAATACAATATAAACTACCATAATAATGAATCATATGCTTTTGTATGAGCTTCACTTTTTAAGTACAAACATCATTTACTTTTAATTTAATTAGGATAAGGGAAATAATAGTGACTCCAAACAAAGAATAAATAATTTGGAGCTTTACAACTATGTCTAGTCACATAAACTACACAACATAACATTATACCAAGCACATTTTTCAATCTTCACAACATTTTTGAGACTTCACTCTGAATCTAAGCAAAGAAACCAACATGCCCAGTCCACAACTCTTTCGAAGTCATCATACAAACCAGTGAATAAAAATCCCCGATCATGATAGTCCATCTATTAGATACAAAATTGTCAAATAAATTGATGCCTATAGAATTGAAACTTACTTTTTCTAGTTTTTCAAGTTTGAAAATCTCTAGGTTACAGAAATCTGAGGGAATGACCAGTGTGTTGAGGTTTGGCACCATACAAAGTTACGAACCCGGAGCTACACCCAGTGGCTATGTGATGTGCTAAAGCAAAGACAGGTGTCATACACACAACTTACAAGCTCTGGGAATCCCTTTCAACCAAATTACTTATCTCCAGGAAAATTATGGGTGATGGGTGTTTTCAAACTTTTCATTATTTTTGTTTTCAAAACAAAACGAAAACACAACCAAGACGGCCCTAATTCTTTTCCCCCTCTATTATCTTTATTTATTCGCCACAAAAGAGGCAAATATGTAAAGTCAATATCCACATTCAAAGCAAACTTCTTACTGGTTCAACCGTCAACATTGATCTCTTTTAGATTTAAAAAATAATAGCACACGCATCGCGTGGGCTCAAATACTGGTATATATATATATAGGCAAATGAGTTCTATGGCAGCGGACATTTCTATTAAAAAAATGGGAAGAGAAAAGGATAAGAGAGATGGATGATGATGCGAGAGAGAGAGAGAGAGAATGTAGGGCAATCCTTCGCTTTGGCTGCAAAACTAGAGCAGCAAAGCGGCCATGGAGTCCCGATATAATGTATGCCCATCGCACAATATAGTGTGCGCCACGAATTTTATGAAACCTCTCTCGTGGAAATACCACGCCACCCCTTCCTTTCAAGGGGGAAGCACTCGGCCTTCGGCGTGTTTCTACTCTCTGAAAACCACATGAAAGCTATGGGTGATGGGTTTACATTATTTTTGTTTTTCAAAAACAAAGAAAACCAAGAAGGCCCTAATTTTTCTTTTCCCTCTTTTATCTTTATTTTTCTTTTCCCTCCACAAATCCAAAACCCAAATACAGCACAAGTTCTAGTAAACAATCCAAAGTACATATTATGCATGTACGGAAGTATCTAGGTTTGAACCAACTGTATTGTACAATAAGCATATCCAAACAGCAACATAAACGTACATAATTTACATAGTTTATTACTTTTTTCAAAATTTGGACATCTAAGTAGAATAATAGCTACAGAGACACATACAAAGGCAAGCATAAGTACATATATATACTATATAAAATTATTATATGTGAAGACTAGACTTGGTGTAGCCTACCCTCTGTCATGGTATTTTTTTCCCCAAAATGCCCATGTCATGCGATAAATCTCATGTATATTTTCTGTTTGTTTCTCTTCACCACAAAAGGGGCAATATGTAATATCAAGTCAATGTCCACATTCAAAGAAAACTTTTACTGTTCAACCATCAATATCAATCTCATTTTGATTTAAAAAATAATAGCACACGCATCGTGTGGCCTCAAATACTATATATATATATAGGCAAATGTGTTCACAGGCATCAGAAATTTCTATAAAAAAATATAAATAAAAATATAAAAAATTGGAAAGAGTAGAGGATAAGAGTGATGGATGATGATGAGGAGGAGGAGAAGAAAGATAGAGAGAGAGAGAGAAAGAGAATGTAGGGCAATCCTTCGCTTTGGCTGCAAAACTGAAGCAGCAAAGCGGCCATGGAGTCCCGATCTAATGTACGCCCATCGCACAATATAGTGTGCGCCACGAATTTTATGAAAACCTCTCTCGTGGAAATACCACGCCACCCCTTCCTTTCAAGGGGGAAGCGCTCGGCCTTGGGCGCGTATCTTCTCTCTGAAAACCACATGAAAACTATGGTGATGGGTGTTTTCAAAGCTTTCATTATTTTCGTTTTCGAAAACACAAAAACAAAGAAAACAAAAACACAACCAAAAAGGCCCTAATTTCCCTCTCACAAATCAAAAGACACAAACACAACCCAAGTTCCCATAAACGATCCAAAGTACATATTAGACCATCAATACACAGAAGTGTCTAGGTTTGATCTGAACAAACAGAAACCAATTGTATCCTACAGTAAGAGCATCAAATGTTCATCAAATCATTTTTTTTTTTTTTTATAATCAAATTGACAACTCATCAGATTTGAATTTCATAAAAATTTAAAAAGATCGGAGATGAATTTGTTTTTTCATCAAATTTGATGAAAAGGGAAATTTAGGATAAGAGGGAAATTCTTTAAAAAATGATTTTAATGAAAATTTGATAAAACGATTGGATTAGTTCATGTCAAATCAAACTTTTTACTCGAATTTGGAATCAAATTAGATGAAAATTTTGGTGAAAGGTTACCATATCCAAACAGAAACACACTGCATATCCAACGTCCACAATTTACATAGTTTACTTGCATTCACAATTCCAACATGTAAGTATAATTATATCTACACAGACACATACATGAAAACGCATATATACATACACAGAAGAGGAGAGAGAGAGAGAGAGAGAGAGAGAGAGAGAACCAGAGAGTGAGGTTGTGGACTTGAGACGATGAGTGGTCTGCGAACGAACCAAGTGAAGGAGGGCCGATCTCGCCATCTCTGAATCTCAGAGCTCTCGACTAGTGAAAATGGTGCGTAAAATTTGTAGGTTTCGAATCGCTTTTGAGTTTTTACTAGGGTTTAGCTCTTTATTCTCAATAAATAATTAATAGTAGGACACGTATGCCAAATTGGGCATTTGGTCTAGTGGTATGATTCTCGCTTAGGGTGCGAGAGGTCCCGAGTTCAATTCTCGGAATGCCCCTAACGTTACTTTTATTTCGTATTTTTTATTCAAATAATGAAAAACTTATAATACATTTTCATTTTAATTTAATTTTTTTTTTTTTTTTTGCAAAACTCAAAAAACATATATCATTTTCATACTAATTTCTTTTCTTGTGCAAAAGGTAAATTTAAAATTTTTCTTAATATTTTTTAAATGTTTAACATTAAAACATATTCTATAAATGAAACCAAATAAAGCGATTATAAATGAAATTTTTATACAGAATGATATGACTTACTATGATCCTTTCAATTTCAATTACGGATGCAACTTGGATAGGTTTAATCCAAGCAACTCAAGCCCAGTTCGATTTAAAATTAAAACATATTATTTTCATACTAATTTCTTTTCTTGTGCAAAAGGTAAATTTAAAATTTTTCTTCATATTTTTTAAATGTTTAACATTAAAACATATTCTATAAATGAAACCAAATAAAGCGATTATAAATGAAATTTTTATACGGAATGATATGACTTACTATGATCCTTTCAATTTCAATTACGGATGCAACTTGGATAGGTTTAATTCAAGCAACTCGAGCCCAGTTCGATTTTTTTTTAGGCTTGATCCAAAAAAAAAAAATTTGGTATGGTATAGAAAAAAATTTAGAAACCCGAATTACGACGGGTTTGGATAAAGAAATCAAACAACCTGAAACCCGATTTATGTATATAAAATATTAAATATATATATATATATATAAATTATTAATCATTTGATGATATTAAAGTAATTTAGTTTGTTAAATCATATTGAATATATATTATATACACAAGTAACATAACACAACTTATGTAAAGACCATCATAGTGGCATCTCTCTTATATTGTATAAATGATTTGTTTTGATATTATTAATGATATATTTTATTAAAAAAAATGTAAATATAGTATAGTTTTAATTAATTAATTAATTTAGCTGCACTAAAAATAAATAAATAAAATTTATGTACAATCCGAAAAATTCGGATTTAACTCAGGTCGGATTTTGATAAATAACCTTGAATTACAATTCATGGAGTGTATTTATAATTTATTCCTTTTTATTATATATATATAACGTTTTAATGTTCTGCATCATCATTACTAGTCTATAGGATAACATAAACAAAAATGTTTGGGAGCTCTAAAAGAGTTTTAGGAGATGGAACCTATCTATTGATGTGATGTTTTGACATTTTTTATATTTTTTATTTTTCTTCTCTTCAATGCCATATGTACAGAACTCCATTTAGGGGTTTTGAGATCAAGCTAAAAAAGCTAATTTTTTAGCTTTTTAATTTTTTTACACAAAAAACTACAAAGTCTTCCTTTGGAATGTGGGTTGATTTTTTGACTTTTTAATTTTTTAACTATTTTAGTCTGTGGTTAAAAAGTCTCATTTGAGTTTTTTGGCTTTTTGACTTTTGTGAGAGAAAAAATAAAATGATTATGATTTGGATATGACATTTTATCTTATTAGGTTAAAAAGCTTATTTTATCTTTTTGTGATTAAAATAGTCCCAGCCCAATCCAACCCAACCCAATCCAAACCTTCGTGACAAACGAACCCAAAAAAATCAACTTTTTTACAAAAAAAAAAAATAAAAAAATCAAAAAATTAATTTTTTACCAACTTCCTAAAACACCGCTGGGAGTTCAACGCTCTCAATCACTGCCCACTTGACAGGCACACTACATTAGAGAAGCACATTATTTCACTCAATTTTAACATTACACAATAAATAAATAAATACGTCGGATAGAAGACAAATATCACAGAGCATAGCATACCAACTGGAGATGTGGAAGTGAGTGTGAGGCCACGTTTGGCAAGCAATTTTTTTAGTTAAAAAGTCACTAAAAAAATTAAAAAGTCAATAACACATATAAAAAAAATTAAAAATTCTCTTTTCTCTTTATTTTTTGCACATCTTTTCGTAAAAAGTCATCCCAAACATACTAATTTTTTTAGCTCATATTTTAGTCAAATAGTCAAAAAATTATTAAATTATCCTGTTCCCAAACGAGGCCCTGAAAAAAAAATGATGAAAAGCATTTTTAAAAATACTATATATTGAAAAAAATTATTTACTTTAAATGTAATTCACAGCACATCAAATAAAATTTTCATTATATATTTAAATTTTTGATAAAATTCACAGTAAGTATTCTAATTACTTATTAATCAAGGCTTTTGGTCTAATAATTATGCAACACTATTTTAAAATGTAAGGTTTCAAGTTTAACTTCCATAAACAGAAGTTTGATTTTTAATTATTGTTAGACTAATGATCAGTTTCATGTAATACTTCTCATATTTGTAATAATTCACTCACATTGAAGAAAATAATAATAATTCAATTTGCAACACAACTAATAATGCCATAGTTGGTATACTTTTTTCTTATTGAACTCTTCACTAACAACAAATATTTAGTATAATAATGACATCATTATATATAAGAAGCAAATTAATAGAAAATTACAAATGAAGTTAGATATGAGAAGTATAAATATTAATATTTGAAATCATAATTTTTTTTTTATTTTTTTGTAAATAATTTTTCTTGCACTCACTGGTGTGTTATTCCTTCTAAAAGTTAAAGTATGAAGTTCATGTCTTCCAAAGGATTTGGTCATGCTAATGAAGGTTGGTTAAATTGGTAAAGGGGGAACAGTTCACCGTCACGATTTAGGTTCGATTCTTATTGTCAGCAATTTTCTTTGATAAACAATTTATAAATTTAATGTAAATCATTGCTGAGAGTTGCGACTTGTACTGGCCTAATTAGGTTGCCTCTCCTCACCAAAACTTTTAGTTTAACCAAAATGAAAAAAAATGTGGTCACAAATTTCAAAACTTTCGAGAATTAGTAATTGTCCTAGGCGAAAGAAACTCTAGATAAATAATAATAATAATAATTATAATTCAATTTGTAATTTATTCATGTCAATATACAGTCTTTATTATATTAGCATGTGACTGCATTTTTCTTACGTATCCCTAAATTGTCTCTACATTTCTTGACGATTAGTTGTTTCTTCTAGTAATCCTTTACCAGTCCTCTGTCTTTTCCCTCTCTCCGATCTCTTCTCTCTCCAAAGTCTCTATCAACACCCCCCGCTCTCTCTCTCTCTCTCTCTCTCTCTCTCTCTCTAGAAGCCGTGACTCCAAAGCTACCATCCTCTCACTCTCTCTCTGTCTCTAGTTTTCTATATATAACCGCATTAAGCTACGTTTCTTCACATCTTTCATTTTCTCTCTCTTCTTCTACACTCTCTCGTTTCAACAATGGAAGACATGCACAAACCTGCTTTCGAAGACTTGTCTCTAGACTCTGGAGACGCAGACGACGATATCTCTCTCTGCAACCTCCCAATTCAAGGCTACAAGTTCGAGGACCCCTCTCGCCGAAGCAATTCCTCCGATCAAGACCGATTCGAGTTCTGCGGCGCTACGGACTCTGAATTGAGCCGAAACAACAGCGTCGTCTTCTTCGGAAACAACGTTTATCGTGAGATCGAGTATCGGAAGCGAGATTTGGGGGTGAAATCGGCGTCGTTTCATAAACCGCGTGTTGGAGGAGAGGATAGAGATGGAAGGACGGTGAATAGGAACCGGTCGATCTCGCTCCGGTTCTCGTTCTTGGATCTGAGCAATTATTCGAAGCAGGGATCGCCGGTTCAGAAGGTGAATATCAGCGCTATTACGTCCATGTCTGCGCAGTCGCGTAGGAAGATGTTTATGTTTGGACCGATGAAGTTTAAGCCGGAGATGGATGCTGTTGAAATCAAGAAGAGGAAGGGGAACCGACCTCCGATGAAGATTCCGCCGATGCCGGAGGGAGGAGAGATGGTGTCGAGTGCTGGTTGCGGCGGCGGCGGCAGAGGAAGAGGAAAGGCTGCTGGTGCTGGAGCTGGTGCTGGTGTGATGCGAAGGCCGTTGTGGTCTAGGTCCCACCTGGCAACAGCGTTGGCCAAGTCGTTTGGTTGTATTTCATCATCAATAGTTTGAGAAAACGGTGTCGCATGGAATAACACACGCCAAAATGTTGGCCTTTTATTTTGTTTTTTTGTTACTTGTCTTTAGAGTTTACTGTAATTATCGTGGCTATAGAAAATTGTGCAAGGTAAAATGATTTACAAACTCGTTTTTTAAATTTATTTTATAAATTTAATGATATATAAGTAATATGGTTAATTAATAATTAAAAATAATATGAGAAAAAATATTACTTTTAATATCATTATTGGTTGTCACTGAGTGTAAAAATTAAGTTTAATTTTTTTTTTATCTTGAATAACAATCTTTTTATATAATTAGTGGATAATATATTTTAAGAAAAATATACCTCTCATAAATAACAAAATGACATAACTCTATATTTTCTACGTCATAATTCCAAAAAAAAGTATATATATAACCAAATATTACATAAAATATAATTAAAAAATTTATAAGTAAACAAAAAATTATAATAACGAGGGGCGTATATGATACACTCATGTGTATAGTAACATTTCACATGTTTTAATTGCAATAAACGTAAACTTATATATTATATAAGGAAAATGAGATTTTTAGGTAGAAATCTTTTAGAAGCTCTAAACACTCATTCTAAAATTATTAAATTTTTTTAATTTTAAATAATTAAGAAAATTCTTATTGGCTAACTTCCATTTACTTTTTATTTTACAATCTCAAATCGGAAAAAAAGAAAGGAAAAGTAAATTGTTTCACTAACATAAAGTGAATCTTATACTCCTATTCATATAAGTAAAAAGAGATTTTTAGTGAGAAATTTTATGATCAATATCTCATACTAATTTTTTTTTATTTTCTTAATTTTAAACAATTAAGAAAATCTCCATTGGTTAACTTCCATTTAACTTTTATTTTACAATCTCACATAGAGATTTTGATTTTAAAAATAATTTTGTATGGGATTTTAAAACTCTCATAATATCTCTCCTTAAAAATATTCTTTTGTAAAATATATAAATATATTGATAATTTCAATGTCACTCTTACTACTGGTAATGATGGATCTAGGGGGGCAACCGCACCCTCAAAATTTTGAAAAATATCATATATTATATTAAAAATTTTAAAATAACTTCAAATTATAGGAGTTCGCACCCCGAAATTTTTTGTAAATAATTTCAAAATTATATAGAGTAGCCCTCCTAATTTTTTAAACTATACAATAGCCCCCCAAAGATATAATCCTGTATCCGTCCCGGACTATTGGTGCAGGAGTGATGCCGAGGCCGTTGGAGTCCGGATCCTCTCTAGCCAAAGCCTCCGGCCCTTCCTCCGGTCAAGGGCCACGATTTGGCCACGTCGCTTAAATGAAGATCTACAGCTCAGATGCAAAAAAAAAAAAAAAAAAGAAGAAAGAAAAAAAAAAAAAAGTGAATTTCTTTCATTCAACCCAGCAGCAGCATCCCTCCTATTCACGAGTCCGTTTTCCCTCCCTCTTCGAAGCTCTTTTTCCCTCCCTCATTGAAGCTCTGGCGAAGGACGATTGGCGAAGTCGACGGCAAACATCGACGACGATCGGTGGCGAATCGAAGTCGGCGGCGAACATCAACGGTGAAACAAGCTCTGGCGACCCTGCGAACCAGAGCTGCACTTCATCATCAAACTGAAGGTAATATTTTTTTTTCCTTAATTTTTCCCCATATAATCTGCCATGTTCAAAGCATTTTTCCCCAAATAATCTGCCATGTTCAAACAATCTGCCATGTTCAAAGCAATTTTCCCCAAATATCCTACCATGTTCAAATAATTTTTGATGGTTTGCCAGTTACGTTTGCTTATGGAGGTAATTTTATCCTCAGTTTGTTATTGTTATTTTTTTTTTAGCGTCTTTTGAGATTCTAAGCTTTTATTAGCTTCTATATTTGTCAGAATTTTCCACTTGTACTAATATTTTGAACTTGAAACAATTTAGAAGTACACATATTCTTTCCTAAAGCATGTACATGATATTTAGAAAACAAGAGGAAACAGAACATTTTTACCCAAAAAAAAAAAAAATCACTAATATTGTCTGCATTCAAATTTTCTTCTGGAGGCTTTGGAGACTGGTTGTTCTATTTTAAATTGTGTGCTCATAACAAGTGAATCTGTAGGTATGTCAAGTATACCCAATTCATTCTGCTGTCAAAAGAGTTTGCACATATTCATTTTTATGCCTTCTATTTTGAAGAATAGACCTAAACAACACAAGTTTGTTTTTGAATTTTCTTGTCTTTCCATGCATTGTTCACTTTACTTTCTTAAGTAACTATTCCAGTCATGTGCACTTGTTTTCTTCTTGTTCCATGTGTTATTTTTTGGTTAGATTGAATGGTACTCTTGACGTCTTTAGAAAGCAAGTAGAAATCCATGCTTGCATCTGATTGTTGGCATTTTAAAGTCACTGAAATTTTTGTGGCAGTCGAAAGTCTTAAACTTCATTTTGCATGTCAAATTAATCCCCCCCCTCCCCTCCTAGGTGTTTGGTAAAGTCTATTTATTTTTGGATTTAGTCATCTTTGCATGGAAAGTATGGGAGATCAAGCCTATCTTCTATCCAAACTAGTAATATATATCATAATAGCACACTATGAAACACACCTCAGGGCACACACATGAAGTGCTTCATGGCTGGTTAGAGGTCCATGAACATAGTTAATGGTTTACCATAAGGCATTGGCTCCACATTGTAAAATGAAATAAAAAAAAAAAACTTGTAATTTTATTAAAAAAAAATAAACACTAAAGTGACCTGTTCAAGTGGCCTTCTCCATTATCTATTAGAGGAGATGTAAGTATTCATGAAAATGTTACTCCTCTTCATCCTCTTCTTGCTCCCCCTCCTCCTCCTCATTTCGTTGCCATGGGTGATACAATTCCTCCTCCATTAATATATCCCACATATAATGTGAGTCAGATTTTTAGCCAATTAATTTGTGTTTTGTCAATTAATTTTTCATTTGCATCTTGTTATGAATCGTAATATAATATGAATGAATTGTAGGCAAACAATTTGGCATATTGTGGTCAACCAAAATTTATGACAATACTTCAAGGTGGGTATGACATTGGGTTTCAAGATTCTCAAGGCTCACAGACAGGTTCTCGACCAACAAATAATTTGCTGCTATGTACTGAGGTACTTTTGCTACTGATTTGGTATTGTTTTTATTGAATTTTGTGCTGAAATTAATGCTACTTGTAGCTGCAATAATTTTGTGCTGCTGAAATATTATTTTTGTGCTGAAATTGTGTGCTGAAATGCTATTTTTGATGCTGAATTTGTGCTGCTGAAATGCAATTTCTGGTGCTGATTTTGTGCTGCTGAAATGCTCTTTTTGGTGCTGAATTTTGTTGTATTTTGGTCATTTTTTGGTGCTGAAATACTGTCATGTTGTGCTGCTGAAATACAATTTTTGTACTGATTTTGTGCTGCTAAAACACTGTTTTGGTGCTGAATTTTTGCTGTTTGTCAAATTTTTTTTTTTCAGGGTTTGGATGGCCATGAAGAGGTGGAAGGCACTTCAAATTTCATGCATAGGAGATGCCTCTGATATGCAACAACAACACACCATCTATTATGCATCTATTATGTTTTTGTAGTAAAGCTTTGTGGTGACTTCAAATTTCATGCTGAATTTTTGTAGTGACTATTATGAATGAATTTTAATTGAGATGAGATTTGCATGAATGGTGAAACTGTTCTTTGGACCATTGTGAATGAAGTAATTAACATTGATGTTGATGTTGATGTTGCACAAAACTTGTTGAAGTATTTAATTACCATTATGAATGCATTTTAATTAGCATTGTTGTTGTTTGTTGGAGTTCAATTTAGTTGTTGTATGGTAAATAAATCATACTCATTCACAAGTAGGTCACAAGCCATTACATTCAACTCTTAAGCAAATGAATCATTGCCACTTCATCAAACAAAAAAAGCCATTACATTCATTACCACTTGAAGTATTTAATTACCATTATGAATGCATTTTAATTAGCATTGTTGTTGTTTGTTGGAGTTCAATTTAGTTGTTGTATGGTAAATAAATCATACTTATTCACAAGCAGGTCACAAGACATTACATTCAACTCTTAAGCAAATAAATCATTGCCACTTCATCAAACAAAAAAAAGCCATTACATTCATTACCACTTGAACAAAATGGTAGTGATCCACCATACATTACATACACATTCAACCTACAATACAAGTCATACTCATCATACCTTACATTACATACACTATTTCAAATACATTAGAATGACAACTACCACCAACAACAAAACAAAAAAAGCAAAGGCGTAATTTAATTTTTCACCAACTCTTTCAATCACCATTGTCAAGTCTCTATATTGTTTCTTACTTTTCATAGTCATGTCTTTGAGCTCCCTATTCACGATAATTATTTCTCTAAGAGTAGACAAGACTTCCATGCATTCTTCAAGAATATCATTCTCGACCACCTTCAAATTATGCTACATATGTGGAGGGATCTACCACTCAAAGAACTTACAACCATTCGGTGAATTGGGGCATACAAAATAAAGGCAATTTGGATTATCCGTTCACTGAGAAATCTTAACCATAGCTTTTTTGCCACATCGACAAATGCGGTTGTCGAATCTAACTTCATGCATGTTGTCCATACTTGCATTTGTGCTTGACATTGACATTGACCTACAAAAAATTATCAAATAGCAAAGCACATGAAGACATCTCTTACGAAAATTTGTTTACACTACAAAAGTATAAATGTTTGAGTTCATGAACTCTTACCAAACAATACTATTCTTTTTTAGTTAATAGAACAATAAATTTGAGTTGCATGATATAGCAACTTATGAGTTTTGTCTCATCTTAAATAGTGATTTGAACTTAATTTGAACAGTGGTCTAATAATTGATTTAATGTAGACTGGGGTAAAAATTTTCCTATGAGAGCTTTTGTAGCCTCGGATGTTGAAAATATGACAATAAATTTCTTAAACAGGAAAAAACTAATAGCATATATTGATTTGTTGTTTTTCAGAAAAGTCCAAGCAAAAACGTGGAAGAAATATAATGTATTTAGATCTCCTGAGAGACCCTTAAAGATAACAATGAAACAAGCAAAAAGAGGTGTGACCTATCGTTGTGTTGAAATATGGACTGAAATTCATAATATTTGAAATGATGAAATGGAGTTAAGCTCTGTTAATACTCATTCTTCTCCCTCCACTCTCCTTTAGGTTTCCTACTGTCATCGTAGTTTTGCACACACCTAAGAGGAACTACTTTATTATTATAAAGTAATAAATTTAGCATATCATTAATTAAGCAGAGTTTTCACACCATCAAGCAAATCAAATACTGTTAGTTTTGAAGAGAGAATGAAACAAACTATTTAAGATGAGAATGAAACAAACTATTCTTTTTTAGTTAATAGAACAATAAATGAGTTTGCACATGAACACATAATATAGCAGCTTATGAGTTTTGTCTCCATTATGGATGTTTCAGTTTGGACATGAACAATCACATTGGCACTGCTGAATCAATAGAATATAAAAAACACCCTTCAATGCACAATGTACACATTTATTTAAACATAATGATAATAAAAAAAAATCACAAATTAAGTCATCAATCAAAATGATAATAAAAAAAAAAAAATTAACAAACAAATCAAAGAAAGTGGCTCTTAGATAAATAACCACTTTACTCCCGACAAAACTAGCTTGCTTTAGAATTGGGGCATCACAGTGGCTCTTAGATAAACAACCATTTTAATTCTAGCAAAACTATACAACTCACAAGAGAACATTTTACTAAACATTTTAACCTAAAATGGTGGTCGAAGGACGGGACATTTTAACCTAAAGGGACGATAAAATTTTAATCCCAGAAAACAACCATCTCAGATTTTTTCAATTTCACTAAACATTTCAACCTAAAATGGTGGTCTCTTAATCTCAGATTTCCTTTATCTCTGGTGAAGGATGGGAAAGGGACAAGAGATTATTTGAGGGAAACAACAAATTTTTTTTTTTACCTTTAACTATAGTTCGTGGCTTAAATCGCAGTCCAAATCTTCAGAGTAAGACAGAGGGAGAGAGGGAGAGCCCACCGATGTTCGCCGTCGACTTGGATTCGCCATCGTCGGTGTCACGAGATGCCATCACCGTTCACCAAAGCTGAAGAAATTCAAATTTTTTTTGTGGCTGTGTGGCTGTGTTATTCAAAGCTTTGTAGCTGGGTTGAATGAAAGAAATTCATTTTTTTTTTTTTTTGTATCTGAGCCGTAGATCTTCATTTAAGCGACGTGGCCATATCGTGGCCCTTGACCGGAGGAAGGGCCGGAGGCTTTGGCTAGAGAGGATCCAGGCTCAGGCCGTTATGGTCTAGGTCCCACCTCGCAATGAATCAAGATCCCGTCCTTGCATTCCCTTCTTGTATTTCCTCTTTGCAGGCCATTGGGCCCACTTTTAGGCCCAATTTTGATAATCCGAACCGTTCATATTGTAAGATTTGTTCAGTTTATCATACCTGTAAAAAATGAAGTTGATCGAATATCAGAAAGCATGTGTTCGAAAAACTGTTTATTAAATTCTTTAAAAAATTATTTTTAGTTCGAATTTTCTGAACACATGCTTTCTGATATCCAATCAACTTGATTTTTTACAAGTGTGATATACTGAACAAATCTTAAAATATGAACAGTTCGGATTATCAAAATTGGGCCTAAAAGTGGGCTCAATGGCCCTACAAGTAGGAAATGCAAGAAGGGGATCCTAATTCCCTGGCAACAACGTTGGCCAAGTCGTTTGGTTGCATTTCATCATCAATAGTTTGAGAAAACAGTGCCGTAGGGAATAACATATGCCAAAATGCTTGCGTTTTAGTTTGTTTTATTTATTTTTTTACTTGTTTTTCGAGTTTACTATAATTATCATGGCTGTAAAAAATTGTGCAAGATAAAATGATTTACAAACTTGTTTTTTAAATTCATTTTTATAAATTTAATGGTTTATAAGTGATTTGATTAACTGATAATTAAAGAAAATATGGGGAAAAAAAAAGTATTACTTTTAATAGGGGTTTTTATTGATAAATTCCATTTAGAATTGTCCTAACCCAAGAAGTCCATAAAGAAATTTTTTAACCCACTTAATTCCATGTATTTATACTTTTATTTCATAAAGTCCTTTTTTTTATTTACATTATTTTCTTAGACTCTTATGCCCTTATATTTAATATTGATATTTAATGTGGAGAGAGAAGGGAGAGGATCAAGGTATAAGAAATTTCATACACAAATTAAATAATATTGATATTATTATTTTATATTATTATATAATGTGAATATATTTTTAATTGACGACACATTAAAAATAATGTGAACATTCTCTCTCATCTGATGTGAATATATTTTTAATTGACAACACATTAAAAATAATGTGAACATTCTCTCTCATCTGATGTGAACGTTCACAACACCTTTTTGAAAAATTCTCTTTCATCTAATGTAGTGATGTAAACGTTCACAATATGTGAACCTTTTTATTTTTAATTAACAACACATTAAAAATAATGTGAATATTCTCTTTCATCTGATGTGAGCATTCACAACACCTTTCTGAAAAATTCTCTCTTATCTAATGTAGTGATGTGAATGTTCACAATATCTTATATTTTTAATTGACAACACATTCTTATTCACAACATGTAGTGATGTGAACGTTCACATTCGTATGTTTTAGTATGAATATTCACATCATGTAATTGACAACACAATGAGAAAAATTCATTTCAAATTAATGTGAATATAATGATGTGAATATTCATTTCAATTACATGATGTGAATATTCGCATCATATAATTGACAACATAATGACAAAAATTCATTTCAAATTAATATGAATATAATGACGGCCAACATCCTAATGTATGGGAACTACCAACACATAATAACAATCAACATTAATAGGGGACATGAGAGATTAGGAGTGTTTTGGTCTTTTTACCTCAAATAGGATCTAATGGAATAGTTAAAAAGAATATAGGTTGGATGGAACAAAACTCTTAGAAAGAAGACTTATCAAAAAAGCTCCCCTTTTAATATCATAATTGATTGTCACTGAGTGTGAAAATTAAGTATAATTTTTTGTCTTAAATAGCAATGCTCTTTATATAATTAGTGGATAATATATTTTAAGAAAAATATGCACCTTATAACTAAATAACAAAATGGCATATCTCTATTTTTGCTAAATCATAACTCAAAATATATATATATATATATATATAACCAAACATCACATAAGACATAATCAAAAAATTTATAAGTAAATAGAAAAATTATCATAACGATGAGTGTATATGATACTGTCACGACCCAAACTCGCCCCTATAGGTTTAGCGTCGTAACCGACCAGTAATCCATGATTATCGAAGGCCTGTTTAACAATAATGACAATAATACAATATAAAGGGGCTGGCGGAAGCCAACCAATAATAAAATACATCGTCCAATGAGCTGTGAGGATCTGAATGGAAATGAACTTTCACATACATAGTTATATACACAAACACTTATGTCAATAAAGCTCATATATACAAGACAAAACACAATGTAGGGAATTAAATCCCATTATCGAAAATAATATTAACAAAAGCCATAAAACATTCATTTCACTTGACTAATATCAAAGGCGTGAATTTGAACCACCCAAAAAGCCTTGACACATGTTGGTTCAGAACCTCGTGATGAGGCACAATAGCTGGCTCGACAAAATAAGGGTTCGAGTCGACGCCACTAGCCTTGATCCGGTGCTCGGTCACCTACATATATATAATAAACAATGAGGTAGAGCTCAGTGAATAACATATGTGTAAAGAGGTTATGAATGATGTCCTTCAATCTTTCAAAAAGTCGATTAGCATTAGAACATTTTCTATCAATATCAATTGTCGATCAATCGTTCGATTCAATCAATTCAATTAATCAATAATCATATAAGTTATACGTGGTACATCCGATAGCAACGATACACTTGGTCTTAAAAGACCGAACAATCAATTGATGGCCATCATACAATAACAATAGTTCCAAGATTTGGAATTGACAGAGATCTCTGTAACAATAACGATGTTAATAACAATAACAATCACAATACGCTATGGATGCCACGAATACAGTTCAAAATAGGATCATCATTCAATCAATAAAAAGTATCATTTCAGAAAACAATATGATTTATCAATTAGAAAATAAATACGATTGAACATATCTTTACAACAATGTTACTCACAGTGGGCTCCTTGATACACGTACTATTGGTTCGGCAACCAACCTAGACAAATAAATTCAAGCACAATGATACAATTACATTCAATCCTTGGCCAATACCATTGATTCGATTGTTTACTTATTCAATTACCATTCATCTTTATTCGTGCGGTTCTAATGTTTCATTTATTCATTCTAATGCACTTGTCAGATGCAAATGATTATGCAAACATTTTAAAACCATGCAATCGAAGGCCTGGGAGGTGAAAAGAGGAAGTGAAAAACAAGCCGGGTCTTACCAAAAAGGGCTGCACGTGTAGGGCTCCAGGCCGCACGTACGGGGCTGTTGTAGAAACAGTCCAAAAAACTGCTCTGTTTGAGCAGTGTGTTTCCTTGCCAAAACAAGTTTATTTTCATGCAATTCATTCCCAAAAACTCATAGAAACATGTTGGACTTAAACGTTGTCCATGAAACACAAGGTAAAACTTAGAAACAATAACCAAATTGCTAGAAAAGAAATCAAATCCTCACTTGGGTATATAGTTGCATAAAACATGTAAATGTAAACTTTTAAACTCAAACTTCCATCCTCAAACACAAGTGTGACTTTAATTCAACTCAAGTTTTCTAATAAAAATCATATAAAGTTTTGAAATAAAATGTATAGACATAGACATACATATTTGAACTTTAAAACTTTACATCCCATGAACTTCCTTGCAAATTGAAAACCCATGCAAGAAGAAATGAGTATGAACACAATAAAATCATGCATGCTCAAAACTAGAATTAATTCTTCCAATTGGTTAATCAAAGACTCCAAAACTATTATAAACTATGAACCATGTGGTCCAAACTTTTTGATGAAAGCTCTTTAAAACTTAGAGAATTCATGAAGTTCATGCAAGAAAATGTATATGTAAACAAAGATATCATGAATTTATGCCATGCATGTTGAATTTAAGTCCAATTTCCTTCAATTCTTTCTTAACTTAGCTTGTATGTTCTACTTTGTCAATTCCAACATTAAAGCTCCCAATTAATCAAGAATTCATCCTAATTGACCCTTTGTCTTAGAAAATGATGAGTGTGGGAAGTTTAATTTCAAGAAATTGAATGAAAATCTTACCTTAACTTGAAGAATTGTGAAGAGTTAATTAGTTTTCTTCAATGTTCTTCTTCTCTCTTTTCTTTTCTTCTTTTCCTTGTTTTTGTTGAATTCTCAGAATCTCTTCCTTTCTCTTTCTACATGTATAGCTCACCAAGGCCACCAACTTTCTCTTTCTATTGTTGATTTAGGCTCTTATTTATAGCCTTACACATACATTAGGCTTAAATTTAATAGGCTAATAAATTAATTTAAATCAAATTCACTCAAATTAAATTAATTCTCATCATACTATGATATTAATTATACTAAATTAAATCACACTATTATGAATTAAGCTCTAATCTCATATTCTATTGTTTAATTTTAACTTGTTAAAATTAGCAAATCAGACAGGTTTAATTTTCATTCTAACCTATTTGTTCAAACAATACAAGTCAATAAATCTCATAACAATCAATAACACTTAATCACATAATTAACATGTCGGAACATAATTAATAGTTCCAATTAAGGCTCAATTCAATCGCAGACAACTTCAGTAAACTGAATAAATTTTCAATTAAATTTCCCACATGGCTTTAAAAATTCTCATAAGCCCATCCATGTACTCAATTTCAATTTGTGCACCCAATATAATTGTCAATTTCAGTTCCAATGTTGTAACCTTAACATGTAATTTTTCAATTTGGACAGATATGCACAAATTAAATTACTAAGCACTTAGTTCAATTAGAATTAACTCCTAATTAATTAATTAAAGTCACGATTAGCAAGTCTGGGTCATCACAGTCTCCCACCTTAAAAAGTTTGGTCCTCCAAACTTACGTTATACATATATTTTAGATGTAAATCAAATGTCTTAGGTCTACATTATACGACATTCAACAATTCACTGTTCAAATCAATTATCAGTTCCACGATCCATCACAATTAGTGAAATCATTTAGAAGTTATTAAACATTCAAAGTAGATCCATATAGCAAATCCATGGCAATCAATATAATACTGATATAAGCAACCACATGATGTCCATAATTCTCATTTTCCACAAGTTTAACTACATACTACTGTAATCTCAACGCAGTCAATCGTAGGACATACTCAGTTTGTATATTTCCAAATAATTATAACATCACATTCACAGAACAGTAACACGAAGGTAACCAGGCTTTGAATCAAATTGTCACGGTAATATCAAAGCAATTTCATACATGTTACAGGTAATTCACATACTTCCCTAAAATCAACAATAATTGTAGGAAACAAACGTAACAATTCACTAAGTTGCCCATTCGCAGTTACTCAGAAGTTATCAGATTTATAGATAGATCAATTTTCGTATACATCCAAGGTAGTATAACATTAAAACAATTAGTCACTTGACACACATATTTCATATCTCTCCCATGATACTGGTTATAGAATGCGATATTCCTGAAACAATCAATCTCTAACATCACACATATGCTCTTAACCAATCAACAGGTCGCAGCCCATGTCAACATTCAATTCCATGCTTCATTATTGCCTTTCAACATTCTCCGATAGTCATCAAGAATATCTAGTAAATCCAGGGATTATCCCCCTTAACAACAAATGTGCTACTGAGGCGATCAATCACAAAACGTACCGAATTCATATACTTTCAGATGTTCAAAGTTTTTATTTTTTTATTTTTTTATTTTTTTGCTCTCAAGTAGTATCCAGAAGCAATATAGTCCATGGTTACTAATTCTTGTACCATCGAGTCTGAATAAAGACAAGCAGTCAGAAGCAAGATAATTCGTTCTTGACAATCTGCATACAACTTAACAGTGATGTCTCAAATCCGATCATTCCCTCAGCATACATAATCCGATCATTTGTTCATATTCAATTCATAGCCTCTCATAGAAGAAAATAAATCAGTTAACAGTTCAAAGGTCAAGGCAAGCAGTCAGACAATTCAACCTTTCTTAGCTATATATTCTGGACATTTGTTATAAACAATCAAATCAGATGACGATTATATCCCATCAATCTTAATCACGGTTTCATTTAAAGGTCACAATCAATCTGTTTGAATAGATAGTTGGCAGTTTCACAACAATTTTAAGTCCACCAATTCTTACGGTTATATTTAAGTCATGACATAATGGTTCATATCAAGTCGCATCAATAGGTACCATGTCATATTCAAAATAGCGGTTCTCAAATATGCCTCACATCTAGGCGTAAAGGTTCACAATTATACATGATATAATGTTCATTATTCGGGTTTTCCTTGCAGATTACATGCTCACAAAATCATGGTCTTGATAGTTCAATTGATAGAAGCTAGTAATATGTCAATCATTCTGAGTAAAAGTGCATATAAGTCCATAGTCAATTAACACATGGATATTCAGTCACAATATATAAAAATTATGATCCAACATAGAGGTTTTGATTTTTAAAAAAAAATTTGTATGAGGTTTTGAAACTCTCATAATATCTCTCCTTAAAAGTATTCTTTTGTAAAATATATAAATATATTTATAATCTCAACGTCACTCTTATTGCTCCTTAATACAAAAATTATGAGATAATTATGATAATTTTAAATTTATATTTAAAACTTATAAATCACGAGATATATTATTGTTACCCAAAAAACAACCTAAGAGGGGGTACCCCAATTAAAATTATAACTAGCACAACAGATAATTAATTTCAAGTAGTAGAAGAATATCTGTTAATGATAATGCTTAATAAAGAAATTTAACAGTAAGGTATGAACTCACAGTAACTAGTTATAACAGTTAAGTAAAAAGATTAAGGAAGAAGAGACAAATAGATTTATAGTGGTTCAACTTCAACAAAACCTACATCCACTCCTCAAGCTTCACTTGAGATTTTACACTATCTTCTAGCTTTACTGGGTGCTAGCAACCTCTTCACAAATGAAGCAATCCTCCACAGATTTTACAAAGACTATACCAAGTCTAAAACCTTGCTCTCTTTAGCTGATTCTTAATCAAACTCAAAGAGTCAAGAAATCTAAGTATACTAAACTTTTTACAATATTTGAATGATAGGTTTTGCTTTCACAAAAAGCTTTAAATGAAGCTCTCTCAAGAAATATTGCAAATATTAAGGCTCTGAGTTTATATCAGTAAACTCTCAAAGGTATATATGCTTAAAGCTGAAGCTCACTTAAATTTCTGAAGGGAAAAATGAAACCCAGATGAAGAACACTTCAGAGAATAGAGAAAGATGAGAGTGATGATTGATCAGAAAAAGTTTTTCTTCGTTGCGTATGTGGAGAAGATTGAGTAAGATCTATTCTACTCAAATTTGTATCCCCCATACATGATTAGATCTTTAGATATTCACGAGTTTAAAGATAGTCTGATTGATAACAACTACTTTTGAAACAGAGTCGTTGCTGTCCAGAGTAGTTGTCCACCCAGATGTCCAAAATAAAATTTTGTTCTTGAGGGACATTTACCCGGAAGTCTGGTAGGGTCCCGGTTGTCAAGGATGACTTCTGCGGCTGTCAAGGATATTGCTGGGTTGACAGCCTGTGAGAAACAAATTTGAACTGGATTAAAACTAGGCTGATTAAGGCCAAATTGTGCAATATTGAGGCTGTTAATTAGGATCTCTTAACTTTACTTGCTTGTCAAACTATATATTTTATGTTTGTTTAATGTCAATCAGGTTGTACATAGTCGGAGTATAAAATGGGCAAAAATACAGAATTTGGAGAGAAAAAAGCTTTCTACACGTGCATTGACTTTTTCTGCATGTGCGTTGACTTTTCCCGCACGTGCGACCGTACCTCAAAAAATGGGCCCAATGTTTTAAACATGTTTGAAAGACAACAAAGGTATAAAAAAGCAAGAAAGGGGCTGGATTAGGGTTCGAAAATTATTTCTAAGGAAAGGGAGGCCAGGGTTTTAAAAAGGTGATTTCTCTTCAAGCTTGAAGGACAACTTCCATGGGGGCTTCTTCCTCATCCTCTTCCCACACCTCCATGAGTGGCTAGTCTTCTTTTCTGGGATTTTGATGAAACCCTAGCCATGTAATGGGATTTTTTATAAGCTTTGATTGTAAATTGGTTTGAACCAATATACGAATGATTAAGCTTTGATTGTAAATTGGTTTGAACCAATATACGAATGATTTAGAAGTTTTTAATAATTGTTCCTTTCATCTCTTCAAGTATTTTACTCTCTGTGATTGTTTAATGCTTTCTATATATTAGTTTTGTTTGTGTTTGTGTTCAAAGTAAAAGATGAGTCATGCTACGAGAGACAGGTCGTGTTGCTACCATAGTTTAGAGCAAACGCCTCGTGCTACTCGGGATGATTCGTGCTTGTATGTTGAAAGCGACAACCCTCTTGATCAATATTTCAAACTTGTAATTATGAAATATTGGGTATTTGAAACCGGATTGCAATTGATTGCCGATGTTAAATCTCATTTATGTGGTTAGTGATGAATTCTTTGCCCTAGGATTTTTCCCAAAAATAAATATCTCAAACCCTAATTTTAATTGTCAATTTAATTTCTTAATTTCATTTAATTCATGTTTAGTCATAAAATCTCTCAATCTTTTTAATCAAGATTAATTTGGGAATTTAGCGATTGAATTAGTCTAATTTCACATTTGTCCATGTGAATCGATACCTGGACTTGCCATTATTCTAAAAGAATTTGGTATAATTTAGTGTTTATTTTTGGTGTGTGTAATAACCCATCAAATTTTGGTGCCGTTGCCGGGGACTTCTGGCAAAAATGAGTAATTTGGAGTTACATTCCTATTTTAATTTGTAGTTTAGGATTTTATATTTTAGTGTTGCTAAGTGTGCAGAATATTTACAATTGGAACCATCACTAAAGTGCAAGCGAAGCGCAGTCAAGTTTTAAACAAAAATACCGCAACACCAAAGTGCTTAAAAAAAAAAAAGAAAACATAAGCAAATACTCGCAAACAGAGCACCAAAGTGCTAAAAAGAAAGAAAGAGCTTAAGTGGATTAGAGACAACGGTCTACCCGTCAAGCACCCGCAAGACGAGTAAAGCGTTTTCGTTTAACCACTGTGAGCATTTTCTCCTTTGATATTCTATTTTCATAACTTAGTGCATAGAGTTGAAACTTATAGTATGTGTGTGTGTGTGTATGTGTGTGTATGTGTGTGAGTAGTGTATGCACGGACGCCGTTTTTGTAGCCTTGAATTGTGGAGTTTGGACCTTGAACTAGAAAGGACTCTTAGGAAACTTAGAGCCTCTGCCCGTATTCCTAAGCTTGAATATTCATATCCATACTTTGAACCAATAGAGATGGAAAACTCGAATGGCCAAAATGGGCCCAACTAGACCCTTAAGGATTACTTCACACCCACTACATACACATCACCATCATGCATCCAATTACCTGACACCACTGCTGCTCATTGTGAGATTAAGTCCAGCAGCATACAAATGCTCTCATCATTCCATGGACTAGCTCATAATGATCCTTATAAACATTTAAATGAATTTCTGAAAATTTGCTCTACAATGAGAATTCATGATTTCACAAATGAGGCCTTAATGTTGCGATTGTTCCCATTCTCATTAAAAGACAAAGCCAAACACTGGCTGAACTCCTTACCTGCTAATTCTATCACAACTTGGGACCAATTACAGCAAAAGTTTCTAGAGAAGTATTTTCCCATTGGTAAGACCAACCAACTTAGACAAGCCATCACCAATTTTGCTCAAATTGATGGCGAGCAATTTCATGAGACATGGGAGAGACTTCGTGACCTTCTCCAATAGTGTCCCCACCACCGAGTGCCTGATTGGCAACTTGCTCAAACATTTTACTATGGCTTAATTGAGCCTCACCGCCAAATGGTGGATTCTTCTTGTAATAGGACATTCATGTCCAAAAGTGACGTCGAGGCATGGCAATTGTTTGAGAAACTAAGTGATAATTCCCTTCACCATGCCTCCGCAGCCCGATAAGTTCGGCAACCAGTAGTTGGAGCCCCGAAGAGAGGGGGCATTTATGAGGTCGGGCCTAGAGTTAGTCTAACAAGTGGAGGTATTGTCCTACAAAATGGACCAATTATTAGTTGTGGGACATGCCCCTACACAGCAAGATCAGCCTCAATTTCACAAGGCATGTGCTATTTGTGCGAGCCCTGCTCATGACTTGAGTAAGTGCCCTTCGGTATCACAATTTCCGAAATTAGTCCAAGAGCATGTGAATGCGGTTCAAGGATTCTCCAACCCGGGTAATGACCCATATTCCAATACATATAATCTAGGATGGAGAAATCACCCTAATTTTTCATGGAGACCTCCTTCACAAGGCACTTCTTATAATCCTCCACCACCAAGGCGGAATTTTAACAATTTTGCCAACCAATCTTCCTACCGGCCACCACAACCTTACCGACCCCCACAACCTTACCGACCACCACAACCCCCGCCTGTTCCTCAAGGCAACTCGGCCTTTGAGACTTAGGTGTTGAATTTCTCTCAGAACTTAAGAGGTTAGCACCAGTAGTTCACTCCCATACTCACTCCATTGCCAAGCTAGAGGCCTAATTGGGTCAAATGGCTAACAACATGAATAAGATAGAGGAGGGAAAATTATCGAGTCAGACTGTGGCCAACCCTAAGGGTCAATATGGAGCATAGGGGTTTGGTGAGAATGGAAAGCACCATGAACAGGTACAAGCGGTGATTACTTTGAGAAGTGGGGGAGAGCTAGAGCCTCAGCTAGATGCGTCTGATGCAACTAGGGCTAAGAAGGGTGACCACAGTGGTCCACCCAATGAGAGCAAGAGTGAGGGAGAAACACCTAAGGGAGATGACTTAATCCCTAGCACTTCACATGAGCCTAAGACACCATATGTGCCTAAGGCCTCCTTTTCCCAATGCCTTGATACACCATCCCCTTTCAGTAAGAATGCGGCATCCATGGAAGCGATGATGGAGGTCTTTAAACAGGTAAAAATCAACCTCTTCCTGTTAGAGGCGATTAAGAAAGTACCCTCCTATGCTAAATTTGTGAAGGATCTTTGTACGCAAAAGCGTAAATCTAGGACACACGTGTCCCAAAAGGTCATCTTCACAGAGCAAGTAAGCTTCATCTTGTTGAATGACACACCCCCTAAGCTTAAAGACCCAGGTGCCCCAACCATTGTATGCATTATAAGGGACCATTTCATTGATAGGGCCTTGTTAGATTTAAGAACTAGTGTCAATTTGTTACCATACTCTGTGTACGAGAAATTTGGGCTTGGCGAGTTAAAGCCCACTACTGTTACTCTCCAGTTGGTTGACCAGTCCCTCAAAGGGCCACGTGGTATGATTGAGGATGTACTAATAAAAGTTGATAGGTTTTATTTTCCTATTGATTTTTTGGTCTTAGATATGGAACCGGTAGCCAACTCTAGGGAGCAAATCCCGGTGATCTTATGTCGACCTTTCTTGGCTATGGCCAATGCATGCATAAATTATCATACCGGGGTTATGAAAGTTTCATTTGGGAATATGCAAGTGAAATTCATTGTTTTCCAAGTATCCCAATAACCCCATGAGAGAGAGGATTGTTTATTTGTGAATGTTGTAGATGAGATTGTGGAGGAGGCTTTACCCTCCATTCTTGTAGAGGATCCTCTAGAGGCTTGTCTAGTTCATTTTGGGTTTGAAAATTTTGATATTGACGGGTCGGTTGAGGAGGTGAATGCCTTGCTTAATTCTTCTTCTACACCGGATTTTTCTCCGTGAAAAGCCCGGTTTGAGTCCCTTCCTCCTTTGTCTAGAGAGCCTACCATACCATCCTTAGTCACACTACCTACACTTGAATTGAAACCGCTCCCGACCACACTTAAGTATGTATTTTTAGGGCTTGAAGATACTTTACCTGTCATCATTGCATCTGACTTAACTGCAGAGCAGGAAAGTCAATTAATGAGTGCTGTTATGGCACATCGGAGTGCTATAGGGTGGTTAGTGGCCGATTTGAAAGGGATAGATCCCTCTGTGTTCATGCATCATATACATTTAGAGGAGGATGCCAAACCTTCTCGTAAAATGTAATGGAGACTTAATCCCAACATGAAAGAGGTTATGAAAAATGAGGTGTTAAAATTGTTGGATGCATGTATTATATACCCCATCTCGGATAGCAAGTGGGTGAGTCCCACGCAAGTGGTGCCTAGGAAATCAAGCATCACTGTTGTAGAGAATGAGTAAAGAGAGTTGGTCCCCACACGAACCACTACTGCGTGGCGAGTGTGTATTGATTATAGGAGATTGAATTCCATGACTAGGAAAGATCATTTTCCTTTGCCATTTATTGATGAAATTCTTGAGAGGTTGGCGGGCAGGGTTTTTACTATTTTCTTGATGGCTACTCGGGGTATAATCAAGTCCCGGTGTACCCCGCTAACCAAGAAAAGACCATGTTCACTTGCCCTTTTGGCACTTTTGCTTACAGGTGTATGCCCTTTGGGCAATGTAATGCACTGACAACTTTTCAACGGTGTATGATGGCCATTTTCTCTGACATGGTAGAGAAATTTTTAGAAGTTTTCATGGATAACTTCTCCGTGTTTGGACTGTCTTTTGAGGAATGTCTCCAGAACTTAACCAAAGTCCTTATTCGTTGTGTGGAGACAAATCTGATTTTGAGTTGGGAAAAGAGCTATTTTATGGTTCGTAAGGCTATAGTTTTGGGACACATTGTGTCCCCTCGAGGCACAAAGGTTGACAAAGCTAAGGTTGACCTCATTACAGGCCTTCCTCCACCTAATTCTATGCGTCAAATTAGGTCTTTCCTAGGGCATGCAGATTTTTACGATAGGTTCATCAAAGACTTTAGTAAAATATCACGTCCTTTGTGTAGTTTACTTGCTAAGAACGCACATTTTATCTTTGATGAGGCATGTTTGAAAGCCTTTGAAACACTAAGAGTGACCCTTACTACCGCCCCAATCATGAAATCCCCGGATTGGTCGCTTCCTTTTAAAATCATGTGCGATGCCTCAGATTATTCTGTCAGGGCTGTGTTGAGCCAAAGGGTCAATAGGGCACCATATGCTATATACTATGCTAGTCACACTTTCTCGGATGCACAATTGAATTATACTACTAGCGAGAAAGAGTTACTAGCTGTGGTCTTTGCCTTAGATAAATTTTGGTCCTATCTCCTAGGCTCCAAGGTTTCACTGATCATGCCGCTTTGCGGTATTTACTATCAAAGAAAGAGACCAAACCTAGGTTAATTAGATGGATATTGTTGTTTCAGGAATTTGACTTAGAGATCCGAGATAAGAAAGGATCTGAGAATGTGGTGGCAGATAACCTCTCCCGAGTCCTTGTTGAGTATAATAGTGACCCTTTAACTTTGCATGATTCGTTTCCGGAGGAACAACTTCTTGTGGTGTCACGAGCGAGCCCCCCGTGGTTTGCTCATATTGTGAATTACTTGACTATTGGGCAAATTCCTCAAAATTGGTCTAAGCAAGATAAAGACCGATTCTTTTCGCAGGTCATGTATTATTTTTGGAAGGATTCGGAGTTGTTTAAATATTGCTCCGACTAAGTGATTCAATGGTGTGTGTCGGAGAGTGAGATGCATAGCATTCTTACATTTTGTCATTTTTCTACATGTGGTGGTCATTTTAGTGGGCATAAAATGGGCGCCAATGTTTACAAAGCGGGTTTTATTGGCTCATCATTTTTAAAGATGCCAATCAATTTTGTAAAACTTGTTTGCGTTGTCAGCAAATGGGTTCGATATCTCGGCGTGACATGATGCTAATGTCCCTTTTATTGTGGTACAGATATTTGATGTTTGGGGGATTGATTTTATGAGACCTTTCCCGTCATCATTCGGATTTGAGTATATTCTCTTAGCAGTGGATTATGTGTCTAAGTGGGTGGAGGCAATAGCTACCCGAACAAACGATCATAAAGTAGTAATCAAATTTTTGCATGAAAACATCTTTAGTCGTTTTGGGTTTCCTAGAGCCATAATAAATGATCAGGGTATGTATTTTTGTAACTGATTTTTGAGTCGGTAGTTGAGAAATACTCTATCACTCATAAAGTGGGCACTTCATACCACCCTCAAACTAGTGGTCAAATGGAAGTCTCAAATAGGGAGGTAAAACACATAATAAAGAAAATGGTGAGGCCAGATAAGAAAGATTGGTCAAAACGTTTGATTGATGCATTATGGGCATACCGCACTGCTTATGAGACACCCATTGGAATGTCACTATATAGAGCGGTGTTTGGCAAAACTTGCCATCTCCCCGGTTGAACTTAAGCACCGAGCGTTATGGACCATAAAGAAGTTTAACTTCGATATGGCCGCGGCTGGGCTCAATCGGAAATTACAACTCAGTGAGTTAGAGGAAATTCGGAATGATGCATATGAGAGTTCAAGAATTTTTATAGCACAAACTAAGGAATTTCATGACAAGCACATTAATAGAAAATCCTTTGAACCCGGCCAAATAGTGTGGCTTTTTAACTCAAAATTAAGACTCTTTCCGGGTAAGCTTAGACCAAGATGGGATGGTCACTTTGTGGTTGTAGAGGCATTTATTCATGGCGCTATTAAGGTGCAAGATCCAAAGAATGGCCACACTTTCAAAGTGAATGGCCAAAGACTGAAGCCATATATAGAGGGGATTGGGAATGGAGATATGATTGAGTCTATTGCTTTGATGGACCCTTTTTACTATGATTGAGAGATTGATGCCTTGTTCTTTTTTCTTTCCTTTATATTCTATTCTATTTTTCTTTATTCTTGTTGTGCTTTATTTGCGTCTAGTAGACTTCAAATCCTTTAAAGGTGTAACTCCTTTGGTGTTTACCATGCCTGAACGGCATCTGATGGCCTGATATAGCTACCTAACTATGTTTGTAGTGAGTTCCAAGGAGACTAACTGAGATGGTGGAAACTAGAGTTCGAATGGCAAAGCCTAGAACACAAAGGTTTGGAATTTCTGAGACTAGAATCTGGTTTAAATACCCAAGGGTGTGGAGATTGTTTTAAAACCACCCCGGCTTGAACTCTGTATGGCAGCCTCATAGGTCGAGTTAGCTTTATGCACCTTGATTCTGGATACCGAATCAACCTAGTTTGTCACCCTGTTGGAGAATAGGGAAAGTTACAAACACTATTGGGGAAAAAAGTAGTACCTGTGGTTTTCGCGTGAAGATTATACTTTTATTGAGCTTTTATTTGTTTTCAAAGAGCTATTCTTATTTTGATTGTGAAATAAAGGTACAAGTTGGGCCAGGAAGCAGATGGTTTTAATAAAATAAAAAATAAAAAAAAAATCCCCGCATGTGCAGCTACAACTTCAATCCACAAGTTGCATTCTGCTTTAAATGTAGGTGCACAGGGGTGGTGCGGCTTGCACGCCGCACGTGCGACCTGGGCCCCGTACGTGCAGGAGATTTTCTGAATCCAATTCAACGCCTGCTTTATATGCAGATGCGTGCCATGGTGCAGAAAAAATTAAAAAAAATTCAGATTTCTCTGTTCAATTTATTTTATTTTATTTTATTTTCGTTTTTTAAAAGAAAAAAAAAATTGAATATCTAACCTAGACCCACTTTTCTCACAATCACTCTCACAGATTTTGTCTCTCTCTCTCTCTCTACCTCTCATATTCTCTCTCTCTCTCTCTCTACCTTTTCATCTTCTTCATTCCTTTCTCTTTCACTCAAGCCCCACTACCATTAACATTTCTTCATTCTTCTTTCCACCATCACCAACCTTTACCCTCCTTTTTTCCTCACCACCATCTCACAGTTGGCACCCTATTTCCTCTCCGTCCGTCGAATCTCCGGCGACCACCATTTTTTCCGGTGAATCTCCCTTCTTTCTCTCTCTTTCTTCACTATTTAAAGGTAAATCCTTCCTTTTTGTTTAAAACTTTATATTTCTTCTTTCAATCTTCCATTGTAGTGACATTTAGGGATAATTTTATAGTGATCTATTGTTCATCCTTAAAATAAAAACAAAAATAAAAATAAAAAATTTCAACCGTAGGGTTTTGTTTTTGTGGGTGTAGGAGTAGATAAGTAGAGTTTTGTTTTTGTTTTTGTTCAAGTCATCATCTATTGTTGATCCTTAAATAATAATAAAAAAAAATATAGGCAGTCAAGAAGATGACCACCGCATGTGCGGCCATCTCCGGCGCACGTGAGGCCCACACACAAAAACAAAAAACAAAAAAAATCCTACTTAGCTTTTTGTTTATTTCATAGGTTATTTATTTATTTATTTAGTTGTTTATTTTTTTGTTATTTTATTTATTTTATTACTTCATTCATTACTTGATAGTTTAGTTTATTCAAATAGTTTAGTTCTGTTAGTTTTAATTATTTACTCATTAGTTACTTCAATAAAATAGTATTGTTGTTCAACAGTTAATTTAATGTCGATGCCTATAACTAGTTGTAGTATACTAATTTAGTTGTTTTTATTTTATTTTTATTTGTGTTTTATTTTAGTTTATTTATTTATCTATTAAAAAAATCGTAATTGCATTTTTATTCATTTATATATAGTTTAGTGTCCCGGTCGTCAAGGATGACTTCTGCAGTTGTCGAGGATATTGCTGGGTTGACAGCCAGTGAGAAGCAAATTTGAACTGGAGCAAAACTGGACCAAAAGTCGTTGGTCGGTCATCCAGCCAAATGTCCACCCGAACGTCTGGTCCCTATTGGGTTGGACTGTTTGAACTGCTGCTTGAACTGTTGCTGTGCTGGGCTGTTTTGGGCACTGCCTTGGACTCAACTATGGGCTAAAATTATCACCTGATTAAGCAAATTTAAATACTCCAAAAATGTATTTAGAATAAGAAATTAGGTGAACAATAATGGAATAAAAAAATTAAGTTTTCAATTTATTTTTTCCTTCCAAATAAATCAAAAACAAAATCAATAAATCATCAAAATAAATAAGTCCAACAATCTCTCTTTTTGATGATGGAACACCATGATGTTTTGATTTGTTTGGGAGTAAGAAAAACGCCCCCTCAAGTCAAACTCCTCTAAATAATTGTTCATATTAGATACACAAGTTAGCACATTAGCAATAAATATGATTTAATCAAAGGCATGATATGAGACTAAGATAGCAAACCATAGATGTTTGAACATAACAGTTTTCCAAAACAAACATCATCATTATAAAAACAATTTTTTCTTCATCAGTTTGAAACAAAACATTACCACAATTTCTTTCCCTGTGACATTATCAAAAAAAAAATAGAAATCACTGCTCAGAATCGGGAGGAGAAAGAGGAAAGTGATAGTGATAGATGGCATCAACGCAGGCCTCAATATGATCAACACGGGTGTTGAGGGTGCCAAATTACTTAATCATTTGTTGTTCCCAGGTGAGGCGTTGGTTGTAGCTGTCTTGTTCCATAGCTAAAAAATCCGTCCAATAAGCAGGAGGCGGTTGGTGGGTTGGTGACATGGCAACTGGAGGATGATCTTGAGGAGCCTCTATAGGAATGTCAGGAGCAACTATACTTGCCAGTAGAACATCACCCCCTCCAGCATGGTTGATGGTGTATTCACTGATATCAGAGGCAATAGGTAATTCTGGCTCCTTGTTAAATTTGACTTTGAAGTGTTTGAAGAGCTTTGTCAACAAGGTGCCAAAAGCTAATGATTGGTCACACAATGTAGAAACAAGGTCCATTTCCCTCATGATAATGTAGCATAAATCAAGAGGGTACCCAATCTCAAAACAATAAAGTAGATAGACATTAAAAGTATGAACAACATCATAATGACTGGCTTTTGGAGTGACATTTTCAAATAAAAAGCAATGAAGAATGCAAAGATGGGGTTTAAGGTGTTTGGCTTGAAGGTTGGACCTGGTGGTTTTGCTAACACAAATGGTTGTTTAAACTTCAGTTATATTACCCACAATTTAAGCCATTTGTGCCTCAATTTGGAAATAGATTTGGTGAGGACTAGTGTCAACATTGAGAATAGTGGTCAAAGTGTTAACATTAAACTCAATAAAAATGTCTTTCACATAGGAGTTACTGGTGTACACTTCCTCGTCGATAGCAAAAGATTGAAGGTGTACATAAAATAAGGCAAGGAGAGGAGGATATACCTTTTCGACATATTTACCAAATTTTGCCTGCCCATTGCTTCAAGTTTAGTCATTAAGAGAGCATTATACTATGGGGCAAAATTAACGCGGCGGCCTGTAATGATGGATCGGGATGACGTGACACCAAATGCTTGCTCTCGGATTGGGGTGAGGAAGTCAGTAGATGGATATTCGCGTGCCGGATGTGAAGACTATCCTTCCTCTCTGGCTCGAGGCTTCTTAGTGCGAGGAGCCATAATTGTGTGAAAACAAAACAAAACAGCCATTTGACAAGTATATAAAAAAAATAGATCAGGGCCGTCAAATGAGTTTAACAATGGTAAGCACATATAATAAGTTGAAATGTAGGGGCACTGAGTATTTAAACAAAAAAAAATAAATAGAGATAGATAAAATTATTTCAGGTTGTGTGTAATTGACAAAAAAAAATTCTAGTTGCAAGAACTTGTAAGGGCCAAAAATAAGTAAAACAATGAGGGCTCATGTAGAGTGTTAAAAAAATATCAGGTTTCATGCATTGATTGATAAAAAAAAATACAAGTTGTAGAGTCAAAAGGTGCAGGATATGGAAGCAATTTTAGAGTTGATTTTTAGGCAAAATGAGAATTCATATGGTAAAGCCAAATTATTAGTTTGATAAATATGACAAGGGCCTAATCAAAGAGGTGTAAAAATTAGAGGCAGAATAGAGGAAAATATTAATGAGAAAAGATGAATTTATCCTAAATGTTGAGATATCAGGACAAATGTCTATATACCTAAGATATATATATATATATATATAAGTGCATACATATATTGAGTCAAGGTATACACAGCTAAACAAAAAAAAAAAAAACTTATATGCGGCTTAAGCGAAATTTCAAGCACAAATTGAAAAGAATGAACTAAGCATCTGCAATCTATGCTATTCTAAGCAAATTATTCAAGTTGTAAACAAGGATGATGAAAAAATGACCACATTTTCAGTTTTGAACAAACCCACTATAGACCTATAACACAAGCAAAATCATGCAGTTTGAAACCAAAAAAAAAAAAAAAAGGAAAAACAAGAAATGTAGGAAAACTTACTTGGATTTGTGCAAAGACTTGATAAAAAATGTGATTTTAGAGAGGCTTAAGAGAAGGAGATATCAATGGTGAAGAGCTAAGGGCACAGATTGACGAAGAGCAGGGGAATAAACTGGACAGAGCAGTCGGTTTGGGGAGTTTAAAAGCTGTCTAGGTGGGCACCAGTCGACTGCCCGGTTGACCCCCTGGTTGTCCGCCTAGACGACCGGTTCATTTTTTTTTTTAGGGCTACTGTGTTGCTGGAAGGGCAAATCTGGAGCTACAGAAAATGATGAGGTTTTAACATAATAAATAAGTCAATATATATGCAAACTCATATTGATCTCAAGATGCATAAGAGATTAACAGGAAAAAAAAATGCTACAAAGTTGATAACAATACACTATTACATAAAATAGATGTATGAGAGACTTGATAGCATTCAACTGATATAAAAGTTTCCATATCAATGTAAAAGTAAACAAACATCATTTTAAGAAAAATTCAAGTTTCACATTCACGACAAAACTTTTTAAGTAGAATTCAGCATTCCAAGTTCATCACGAATAAAATTGAAGCGATCATCGCTTATCCCCTTTTTGAACATGATCTCTTAAAAAGTGGTGTCAAATTTCAATATGTTTTGTTCGTGAGTGTTGAACCGGATTTTTACTTAAGTTGATGGCATTAATATTGTCACATTTAATAGGGATATGATCATAATGCAAAGCAAAATCCTCCAGTTGTTGTTTTATCCAAAGTACTTGGGCACAACAACTTCCGGAAGCTATATATTCAGCTTCGGCCATTGATAAAGCAACAAAATTTTGTTTTTTGCTAAACCAAGACACTAATGAGTTACCAAGGAAGTGACAAGTGCCACTTAATAACCAATTAAATCAAATGCAACATCTCTAGGATAAAATAATCCCAAATTTTGAGTGCCAACAAGATATCTAAAAATTCTTTTAACAACACTAAGATGTGATTCTTTAGGATTTGGTTGATACCTAACACACATGCAAACACAAAACATAATATTGGGTCTACTTGCGGTTAGATAGAGAAGTGAGCCGATCATACCTCGATATTTTGTTTGCTCAATGAACTTACCCTTTTCATCCTTGTCTAGTTTAATTGATATGCTCATAGGTGTTCCGGCTAATTTTGAATCATATGTACCAAACTTTTTGAGTAATTCCTTTGTGTACTTTGCTTGGTTGATGTAAATTCCTTCCTTACATTATTTGATTTGAAGCCCAAGGAAGTAATTTAGCTCCCCCATCATGCTCATCTCAAACTCACCTGGCATACACTTGACAAATCTCTTACACAAGGTTTCATTAGTAGCACCAAATATAATGTCATCCACATATATTTGCACAATAAGTAAATCATCATTTTTGGTTTTAACAAAAAGTGTTGTGTCAATCTTTTCTCTAGTAAAACCGTTTTCAATCAAGATTTTACTCAAATGTTCATACCATGCACGGGGTGCTTGTTTCAAACCATACAAAGCTTTTGAGAGTTTAAATACATGATTTGGAAAAACATGATCTTCAAAACCTAGGGGTTGTTTTACATAAACTTCCTTATTTATGAAACCATTTAGAAAAACACTTTTTACATCCATTTGATAAAATTTGAAATCTTTATAACATGCAAATGCAAGTAACATGCGAATGGCTTCTAATCTAGTAATCGGAGCAAAGGTTTCATCGAAATCAATACCTTCTTCTTAATTGTATCCTTGTACGACTAGTCTAGCCTTGTTTCTTACAATTGTGCCAGATTTATCAAGCTTGTTTCGAAAGATCCATTTGGTGCCCATAATGGTATGATCTTTAGGCTTTGGCACTAGTTCCCACACTTTGTTTCTCTCAAATTGATTAAGCTCTTCATGCATGGCCATCATCCAGTGTTCATCGAATTCAGCATCTTAACAGTTCTTAGGCTCAATCTGTGAAAGAAAAGCTAAGTTACCACAAATGTTTCTAAATGAAGAGCGAGTGGCAACACTTTTGGTGGGATCACCTAAGATTAAATCCTTAGGGTGATTGTGAACAAACTGCCATTCTCTTGGCAAATCGTCATTGTTTCCTCTTTGTTCTTGAGGTAGGAGAATAGGTTGTTCAACCTCTTTGTTTAACTCACACGATTGGTCCCTTCTTTGTAGATACTTGAATCCTCCACATTTGGTTCCAAATCTATATCATTACTAGCAACTTGCTTTTGAGAAAAAATGTTAGTTTCATCAAATGCCACATGTATAGATTCTTCAATAACAAGAGTTCTTTTATTAGAAACACGATAAACTTTGCTAGTTAACGAATAGTCAAGAAAAATTACTTCATCAGATTTTGAATCAAATTTACCTAAGTTGTCCTTACCATTATTATGCACATAACATTTACAACCAAAAATATGTAAGTGACTAATGTTAGGTTTTCTATCATGAAAAAGTTCAGAATGAGTCTTTTTGAGAATAGATCTAATCAATGCACGATTTAAAATATAGCATGCGATATGAACGGTCTCGGCCCAAAAATATTTTGAAAGATTATTTTCACAAAGTATTTCTAAAGTTCTATTCCTCCTTTCTACTATACCATTTTGTTGAGGGGTTCTAGGTGCTGAAAAATTATGTCCAATACCATGTTCATCACAAAACAATTCAAAATTTTCATTTTCAAGTTCTCTACTATGGTCGGTTCGAATATTAGTAATACGAAAACCTTTTTTCATTTTGAATTCTATGGCAGAGTTTTGTAAAGGAATAAAATGTTTCATTTTTGTGTGCTAAAAACATAACCCATGTAAATCTTGAATAATCATCAACAACAGCAAGACAATAATGTTTATCACCAAGACTAGATGTCCTTGAGGGACTAAATAAATCCATATGCAATAATTGTAAAGGTCTAGTTGTGGAAATATGAGATTTTGATTTAAAAGATATTTTGGTTTGTTTTCCTTATTGACAAGCACCACAAAGTCGATCTTTTTCAAATTTGATTTTTGGAAGTCCAATGACCAAATCCTTTCTCAAAAGTTTAGCAATTAAATCTATATGAGCATGAGCATGAGCATGACCAAGTCTTCTATGCCATAAACAACTATTATTACTATTAGCATATAAAACATTTAACATCACTAGTATAGAGATCATTAAGATGAAAAACATAAACATTATCATGGCGATTACCAACAAATAAAGCATTGTGATCAATTGTGCAATGTGATTTATCAAAAATAACATGATGACCCTTATCACATAATTGACTAACACTAAGTAGATTATGCTTAAGCTCATTAACAAGTAAAACATTTTCAATGGAAGGGTTAGGAGAGATACCGATGCTACCAATACCAATGATTTTTCCTTTCTTGTTGTCTCCAAAAGTGACAAATCCTCCATCTTTGGATGATAATGTAGTGAAGAAAGATTTATCTCCGATCATGTGTCTAGAACATCCACTATCAAGGTACCACTTCTATTCTTTAGCTTTGGACTTAAGGCAAACCTACAAAATGACAAGCAAATGTTGGATTTTGGTACCCATAATTTCTTAGGTCCTTCTTGGTTAGTTTTGTTAGTTCCCTTAACAATCCAAATCTTTTTAATTCCTATGTTTATATTCTTTTTGAATGGACAAGAAGATATATAATGGCTTTTCTTTCTACAACAATGACAAGTAATATGAGGGTGCGTCATGAGAGGTGCCTTTTCAAAAATTGTATTGAGATTCTTTTTTTTCTTAATAGGTCATATCCAATGCCCGCCTTATCGAAAACACATTTTTTATTTCCAAAAAGCATGTTGAGATTATCTCTACCTTTTACAAAATTTTCAAGTGTTTTCGTTAAATCATCAACATTGTTTTTCAAAACAGTTTTCTCATTAAAGATGGTGTCAAAATCATTTTTCAAAACAATTTTCTCTCTTTAATTCTTCTATATTACTGGATAAAGATGTAACAGATTTCTTTAATATATTATTTTTAGCACAACTTTTTTAAATTCATCTTGTAATTCATGAAATGCACTATCAAGTTCTTCATAAAGAGTAGTTACCTCATCTTGACTAGAGTCTTCATCTTCCAGAGCCATGAGACACAAGTTGGCTACTTCATTTTCAACTTCATCACTTGAGCTTTCATCTTCACTTTTTCCCCGAGCTGCTACCATGGCCTTTTTGTTCCTTTTGTAGTTTTTTTCATGATTTTTCAATTTTGGACAATTCATCTTCATATGTCTTGGATTTTTGCACTCATAGCAAATGATAGGTTCTTTCTTGTTATCTTTGTTGTACTCTTTCTTGAAAGATCTTCTTCTTCATAATAGTTTTTCTTGAAGTACTTTTTAAGATTTCTACTAAACATGGCATAGCTTTCATCCTCACTAGAGTTTTTCATTTTCTTCTTCATGGGATGAAGCTTTGAATGCAATACATCCTCATGTCCTTTCATAGTGATCTCATGAGTCATAAGGGAGCCCATGAGCTCATCCAATCCAAGTGTGGAGAGATTCTTGGATTCTATAATAGCAGTGACCTTTGCTTCCCAATTCTTTGCTAAACAACTAAAAATTTTTCCCGCCAATTCACTGTTAGTATAAATTTTGCCAAGAGATTTCAAAGAATTTACAATTTCAGTAAATCTAGTAAACATGCTTGAAATAGATTCATCAGAGTTCATTTTAAACAATTTATAACTGTGAACAAGTATATAATTACGAGATTCCTTCACTTGGTTGGTGCCTTCATACATTACCTCAAGTTTGTCCCAAATTTTCTTTGTCGAATCACAGCTCGAAATCCTGTTATACTCTTTAAAGCCTAATCCACAAACAAGAGTGAGTTTGGCTTTAGCATTGGCTTACAATAATCTGTAATCCCTCTCACCACATTCATCTTTAGTTTTAAGTACACTAATATTATCTACTAATTTGGTAGGGATTTGTGGGTCGTTGGTGACAATAATCCACAAGGCATAATCAGTGGCTTGAAGGTATAGAATCATTTTATCTTTCCAATGGTTGTAGTTGCTTCCATCAAACAAGGGTGGTCTATTGGTGGCTTGTCCTTCAGCAGTACCAATGCTAGCTAAGGTTGACATGGATCAAAACACTCAGATGGTTAAATCTAAAGTAAGAGTCTAAGCTCTGATACTAATTGTTATCCAAAAGACAACCTAAGAGGGGGGGTGAATTAGGTTTTTACAAATGAAAGTAATAATACCCCAATTAACATTACAACTAGCACAATAGATAATTAATTTCAAGTAGTAGAAGAATATATGTTGATAACAATGCTTAATAAAGAAATTTAACAGTAAGATATGAACTCACAGTAAATAGTTATAACAGTTAAGTAAAAAGATTAAAGAAAAAGAGACAAACAGATTTATAGTGGTTCAGCTTCAACAAAGGCTATATCCACTCCTCAAGTTTCACTTGAGATTTTTCATTATCTTCTAGCTTCACTGGGTACTAGCAACCTCTTCACAAATGGAGCAATCCTCCACAGATTTTACAAAGACTATACCAAGTCTAAAACCTTGCTTTCTTTAGCTGATTCTCAATCACACTCAAAGAGTCAAGAAATCTGAGTGTACTAAACTCTTTACAATGTTTGAATGATAGGTTTTGCTTTCACAAAAAGCTTTAAATGACGCTCTCTCAAGAAATATTACAAATATTGAGGCTCTAAGTTTATATCAGTAAAATTCTAAAAGGTATATATGTTTAAAGCGAAAGCTCACTTAAATTTCTGAAGGGAAAAATGAAACCCAGATGAAGAACACTTCAGAGAATAGAGCAAGATGAGAGTGCTGATTGATTAGAAAAAGTTTTTCTTGCTTGAGTTCTTGCTTTTTTTGATTTGTTCAGTAGAAGCTCTGTTATTTAATAAGGGAAGATCATCGAACGTTGACTGTTACGCGTGTGGAGAAGATTGAGTAAGATCTATTCTACTCAAATTTGTATTCCCTATACATGATTAGATCTTCAGATATTCAGGAGTTGAAAGATGGTCTAATTGATAACAACTACTTTTGAAAAAGAGTCGTTGTTGTGCAGAGTAGTCGTCCACCCAGATGTCCAAAAAAAAATTTTGTTCTTAAGGGACGTCCGCCCGAATGTCCTCCCAGATGTCCGGTGGGGTCTTGGTCGTCAAGGATGACTTCCGCGGTTGTTGAGGATATTGTTGGGTTGACAGCCGGTGAGAAGCAAATTTGAACTGGAGCAAAACTAGGTCAAAAGCCGTTGGCTGGATGTCCACCCGGACGTCCGGTCCCTATTGGGCTAGACTGTTTGAACTGCTGTTGTGCTGGGCTGTTTTGGGCACTAACTTGGACTCAGCTATGGGCTAAAATTATCACCTAATTAAGCAAATTTAAATACTCCAAAAATGTATTTAGAATAAGAAATTAGGTGAACAATAATGGAATAAAAAATTAAGTTTTCAATCTACTTTTCTCTTCCAAATAAATCAAAAACAGAATCAAATAAATCATCAAAATAAATAAGTCCAACAATTATAATTTTAAATTTATATTGTGTCAATTTAAAATTTAAATTAGTAGATTACTTTTCATATTTAGTGACAATTTAAATTTTAATAAAATAAAGTTTAAAAGTTTTAATTAATTAATTTTTGTGTAAGTTGGTTGGTATTTTGACCTAACTGATTAAGATAAGTTATTTTTTGTTTGAATGATTTGCTAGTTTAACCGTGATTTTAGCGATTTTATCAAAATATATTGGTTAGATTTGTTTGATTCGAAATAAATTAAAGAACTAAAATTGCTTGATTAGAAATAAACTTCTCGCCCAAACAATTGTTAATTTTTATTTTACAATCATACATCGGAGAAAGAAATAAAAAGTGAGTTATTTCACTTTATAAAGTGAATCTTATAAAGGGGGTTTTGAGGGAGAAGTCTTTTGGAAGCTTCAAACCCTCATTTTAAAATTATTGAACTTTCTTAATTTTAGATAATTAAGAAAATTTTGATTGGTTAACTTCCATTTACCTTTTATTTTACAATCCCGCATCGGAGAAAAAAATAAAAAAAAAAATGAGTTGTTTCACTATATAAATCTTATGTTCCCCTTTAATATTGTAGTATTGTGTATGTTTCAGTTTAAAACAGTTTAAATTTTAAAATTAAAATAAAATTTAAAAGTTTTAATTTATTAATTTTTGTATAAGTTGATTGGTCCTTTGACCTAGCTGATAGGGTGAACAGTTTTCGGTTTGACAGATTCGCTAGTTTAACCACAATTTTAGTAGTCTTATCAAAATATATTGGATAGATTTGTTTGATTCGAAATAAATTAAAGATTGATCTAATTAAAGAGTAAATGGCTAAAATTACTTGATTCGAAATAAATTTCTCACCCAAACAATTGTTAACTTTTATTTTACACAATCTCACATCAGGAAAAAAAAGAAAAAAATGAGTTATTTCACTTATATTATATAAGGAAAAGGGAATTTTTAGAGAGAAGATTTCTAGGAATTCCAAACCCTTATTCTAAAACTATTAAATTTTCTTAATTTTAAAAAATTAAGAAAATTTTCATTAGTTAGTTTTAATTTATCTTTTATTTTACAATCCCACATCGAGAGATGTAGGGAAAAAAAAAAAGTGAATTGTTTCACTTATATAAAGTGAATTTTATACTCCCATTTATATAAATTATTGAATTTTCTTAATTTTAAACAATTAAGAAAATCTCCATTGGTTATCTTCCATTTAACTTTTATTTTACAATCCCACACCAGAAAAAAGAAGGAAAAAGTGAATAGTTTTACTTACATAAAGTGAATCTTATGCTCCCATTTATATAAGTAAAATGAGATTTTTAGTGAGAAACCCCATAATCAATATCTCATACTAATTTTTTTGATTTTCTTAATTTTAAACAATTAAAAAAATTTTGATTGACTAGTTTCTATTTAACTTTTATTTTACAATCCCACATAGAGGTTTTGATTTTAAAAATAATTTAGTATGAGATTTTAAAACTCTCATAATATCTCTTCTTAATACAAAAATTATAAGATAATTATGATAATTTTAAATTTGTATTTAAAACTTATAAATTATGGGATAGATTATTATAATTTTAAATTTATATTGTGTCAAATTTAAATTGAAATTAATAGATTACTTTCCATATTTAGTGACATTTTAAATTTTAATAAAATAAAATTAAAAAATTTTAATTAATTAATTTTTGCATAAGCTAGTTGGTCTTTTGACCTAAATGATTAAGCTAAACCATTTTCTGTTTGAATTTGTTGGTTTAACCGTGATTTAAGCGGTTTTACATGTTACGATAATTCTTTCTTACTCATTAAGTTTTTAATTTTTTTTGATTATTTCTCTTTCAAAAACCAATATGACAATTTTTTTAAATTCTTATATTTTTAATCTAAAATAATGAAATATTAGAACTATGTCATTCTTTTTAACAAAGCATAATTTTAATTATTAATTGTCAATACAATAATTTTAATCTATGTATACTATATGTCATAGTAAATGAACATTTAAAACAAAACCTTTAAACTTGTATATAAAATTTTATTTACGGGAGACAAAATATTAAAAAATTAAATATAATTATCATATTTTTAATAAATAATATATTATTTTATTCTGTACATAACACGAGTGATATACTAGTGTATATATATATATATATTTGTGAATTTACCAAGATATCCATAACATTAATCTTCTTCCGTGCTCTATGCTTTCCTTTCAAACAATCCCCAATACCCATTTTGGCCCATCTCTCACGCTCCCAATCCTTTCCCCATCATTTTGTTGCTCCATTGCCACCCCAATTCTTACCTTCCTACCTAACAATTTTCTCTTACTGAAGTCACAGCTCAAACCTCTCAAATCTTGCCATTACAATTCCAAACCTCTTATCGTTTACCTACACTTTTGAGAAACATGTTTGATGATTGGTCTAAAAAACGAAATCAATAACTTAAATGTAAATTAAGACCAAATCATTCGCCCCGATGGTCTCAAATTCTCAATAATTTCTCTTTTGTACACTCAAATCATTAACAATGACAAAAATCAAAGTCTAGTTCATCCACTACAGCATATTATATGCTACATTAGAACTAAAGAGATATTAGAGTAGTGTTTGGGAATTTAAATTGGGGCTAAAGTAGTCGATAAAAATAAAGTGTTATATCTTACACATCAATTAATAAAAAAAAAAATTTCTCACAATCATCTACTTCAACTACAAAAAAATTACAAATCATTCAAAACACAACTTCTTTTTCATCTCATAAAAAAATAGTAAATAAGCCAAAAAAATCAACTAAAGTAGCTAAATTTCCAAATAAGGCCTAGGAAAAATGTATTTATAATTTAGGATATGGCTTCTGTCCAGTCTGGGATCGGACTGGACTGTGTTGTTGGGCCCGTGGGGGCCACCACGGGTCCCTTTTTGATAATATGAACCGTTCAAAGTGTAGAAATCGTCGAGTACTATATGCCTGTAAAAAATCACGTTAATCGGATATCGATAGCTATATGATCAAATCAGTTTCGTATTAAAAAATTAGACGGTAAACAAATTAACGGTTGACAAAAAACTATTTTCACATAGCTATCGATATTCGATCAACGTGATTTTTTACAGGCATATAGTACTCGACGATTTCTACATATTGAACGGTTCAGATTATCAAAACGGGACCCGTGGTAAATCTCCACGGACCCAACAGCACGGTCCAGTCTGATCCCGAACTGGACAGAAGCCATACCCTATAATTTATTATATACACAAGAAAGTAACGCAACACAACTCATATAAAGAAAAAAAATGTACAGTCTAATTTTAATTAACGATCATGCTACGTAGCTCGAATGTCGCGGTTCGAAACGCGGCTCGACACCAAAACGACGTCGTTTTGGTGTCGATTTTGTTTTTTTTTTTTTTTTTTTTTTCCCTGGTTTTGCAGAACGAAGAAGAAGAAGAAGGGAGAAGAAGAGAAGGGAGGAGGAGGAGGAGGGAGGGGAAGGGGCCATAAAAACCGGTTTGAGGAGGAGGGGAGGCTGGGCAGACGTCGGCAGGGCTGCGACGGAGGAGGAAGCAGAGGCGGCGGCGGGAGCTGCGACGACGGCGGGGCGGGGAGCTGCGACGCCGACCTTCTTCCTCTCCCTCCCTTCTCTTTCTCCTCTCCCTCTCTTTCTCTCCCTCTCCCTCTCCCTCTCCCTCTCTTCCTCTCGAGCCATTTCGAGCCTGGTAGCTCGAAGCTACCAGGCATTTTCCTTTAATTAATTTAGCTACACTAAGAAAGAAAGAAAAAAAATAAAGGAGTATGTAGTAAAATTCTAATGATTCAAGTTTAATTCGGATTAGATGTGAACAGATAATTTTGGATTACAATTTGAACTTGAAATGTATTTATAATTTATTCATTTTTTATTATATACGTATAACAAAAATGTTTAAATATTTCCCATCATCATTACTATAGTATAGTCTACAGGACAACATGAAAGGCACACTACATTAGAGAAGCACATTATTTCACTCAATCTTAACATTACACAATAACTAAATAAGTTAGATAGAAGAAAATTCAAAACAGACTAACAGGTTGGAAAACTAATCTCCTATCTCTGGCTGGTAGAACTACTACTGTTCAATCAGTCACTTCTGCGTTGCCTTCTTCTGCTATGCAAACCTTGGATGTTCCATAGACATTTGCAAGAGTATTGATAAACTCAATCACAATTTTCTTTGGGGAAATACTGTCAACAGTAAAAAAGTTTATTTAGGATATGTTTGGTTGGGAGATTTAAGAATGAATTTGAAATAAATAAATAAATAAATAAATAAAATATACTTACATTTCATTTGATTTCATACATTTTTTTTTTCATTTCTAAATTTTTTTCTTAAATCTTTCAACCAAATATAACGTTAAAAGCAAGAAGAACATGGGTAGGCTTGATTTGACAAAACTCAAAACCCAAAATCTTTTGTCCTTTTGTCTAAGGAGTTTTTTGGAAAGTTAGTAAAAAATAAGTTTTTAATTTTTTACTTATTTTGGATTAGATTATTTCTCACATAACCTATTCACAAAAAGATAAAATAAACTAAAAAAGTTAAAAAATTAATTTTTTACCAACTTTTCAAAACACTCATAAATTGGAAAGTCTTAAGTTACAATACGAGGATTTGGGTTGGAGTGCTAAAGGAGACGTATCTCTGTAAGGAAAAACTTCTTGATTATTCCTAAAAAAAATAAAAATAAATAATAATAATAATAATAATAATAATAATAATAATGCATCTCATATTTGGAGGGCATTCTCAAAACCACGCACATTTTGAGAAAGGGTGCTAAATAGAGTCTAAGATATATCAAATGCACCAGGTAAAAGAATTCAAGTTATACCTTAGGTGATAGAAGCGAAGAATCTTGTGGATAAATCATGTGCTTTAAAAATGCGAATAATGAACACCCAATAGTGGAGTGATACCACAATATGAGTATCACCCACACAAGTCACAGTGCAAAAAACTCAATCGTTATTTTAATGGGAGAGAGTCAGTATAGGAAAAAACATACATTCTTTGATTCATCCCATATCCCATATATCGTATCAGATATATAGGCTAAGTATATCATCTATCCATATCAGTTGATATGATAGATAGATATCATGAGTGGGTTATCCAAATAGGTTTTGAATTTAAATTCAAACTTATATGGATAAGGTTCAAAAGGGTCATGGGTCATGCTACATGGGCACCCAATTTCTAACATCTCCCACTCGCACATGAGTTGGCATGACACTGCCACATCTCTATCTCAATCTCCCCAAAAAAATGAACAATCTCATACTAGCCAATCCACCGTCCGACCGCTAAGAACACCTGCATGTGGGAGCTGTATACTAGAAACTAAAAAATGAGTCAGCATAAAGACATCAACCCAAAAAGAATAGAAATAGTATCACATATACCCCAGACCCATCTAATTACACTGGTCTAAAAAACATCTCTAATCCCTCAAAAAGAGTATGTTTGACCCTCTCAATTCTTGCAATATATTCACACTCAATCCGCCTCTCATACAGAGCAATGTGAGTAGCCGGCAATGAATATACAACAGTGGTGTAATACTTGATGATCTTCCCTTTGCCCTCATGCCATTTAGTTTAGGATTGACTGCTTTCCGAGTGATGTCCCTTAAGGCCGAATCATACATGACCGCAGACAACATACCAAACTAGCAGAACATCAACCTCTTACCTTATGACATAGTCAAAAGTCACAAAAAAGTACATAAATGAAAGTCATATCAATAATGACACGTAAGACTCATACGATGAGGAAACGGGGATCCATTCTCTCACCTCATTATTCAGTCGCCAAGCACATGTAGTATGAATACATGTTACGGTGGAGTAACTCTTCCCAAAAAGAGTAACGTCATACTCGATACACCGTACAGATATTAGTCTAATCGCTTTCTAGCGCCTAACCCGAACTCTCTATTTGCTCGCCTTCTAGGCGCCAAATGAGATCTCGCATCTGGCTAATCATAACAGACACAACATGGAAACTGGGTACTAACATCTATGTTTGGTCCTTATCACGACCACATCTTGGTTGTAACCAAGGCGACATACATAATAGATAATTTAAGCCTCTCTTGGCTCCAAATAAAGATAAATCACTAGTCTCGTCCTTGCTCGCTCCCAAGCGCGAAGGGCGATTGCTCGTGTGAGTGAGCCAATCTTGCCTACTGACATCATCATCTACTAATCATTATGACACAAACCATAATAATGTCAACATCTCATCATCTCACAATAAATAAGTGATCGATTTAAAAAAAAAAAACACGACCACAATCTACGCAATTCTAGATTCCAAGCATAAGCTTTATCGGCACCTCTTGCGACAAGTATATACAATAGAATCTACCATTTGCGCCTCACATGAAGTGGTTCAAGATCACTACTTCTTGCGCAATTACCTCTCTAAAGATATTTTGGTGACCAATTTGCGTTCATTCAAGATGCACGCAACTAGCGCATTGAATCTTACAGGGAGCAAATTAATATACTACAAGTAAAGCATTCTATCCATAGTCTAATGAGCAAGGTCAATGTCTAAACTACTCAGTTGACCATTTACCAAAGATAACACTTATCATGCAGAATATGGCCACATAGCGTACTTTAGGCTCCCACAACAAAAAATATCAAGGAATATAGATCATCTGTTTCTCCCAAAGACAATCTGAGGATTCACTCAATAGCTAAGGCTCTGACTTTTACCAATAGGTAAGTCAATGCGTTTGTAATTTTGTATCTAGAATCATTCTGGGATATTCCTTATGTAAGTCATCAAAGACAAACCGAGAATTCTACCAAAACAATCCCTAAGGATCGTACATCCGAGCATATAAATTACATCACCCATGTCGATCATATCTAAAACAGAGGACTGCGCACCCTATGTGGCGACAACCTTATAAATTCCTGGCTCATTATGACTAAGAAAGGAAAAACTTCTTTTGGATCATTGATCATGCCTCAGTGGTCTTCATTGATCATCGTTGGCCTATCATGGCTTGACGAAATCTAAGAACCACTATTTGGATAACTGTTTTAGGCTGTAAAAGATTTATTGGAACTAGCAACCTTTTTGCGCTCCTAACTTTTCACCATAAAAGCAGGAGGTAAATCTCTACGAATCTACTTATCCAATTCTCCAACGAGAAGTTGGGTCACAATGTCCACAAATCAATGTTTCAAACTTATGTCAATCATAGCCTAAGTCGAAATAACCTCACTCCTCAAGAGAAAGTCTTCTCATGGTCTACACCTTCCTCAGTGGTGCGACTTTTCGGTATTTAGCGAGCCTTATGCCTCAACAATGACTATCCAAATTACGTATAACTTTATAACAGTTTCGCGTCATAATGAAAAGTCAACCAAATTATAGAAATGGTTAATCCTCAAAGACTTTGTCTTAAACTGCGCAACATTGATCCACTTTCTAAAAACAGAGGACTAGAGCCTTCAGCATTATCCTAGGCTTTTTATCATCTTGCAGAGCAATTATGAATGTTTCCCTCTCAATCACCCAGTGATGACGTGGAAAGTTTTCACATTCGCTACCACGCAACTAAGAATGTAGAGTATTCTTCTCTAATGGAGTAATCCATTAGTAGGCATATCGCTCTCACTGTCTCTAGGATATTGGAAATTTCTTTCCATTCTCAACTAGGCTACATAGAGCGCTATGCTTAGAATTCTCTATCTTATAGAGTTCCAAAACTCTATTCACGTCACCTTTACTAAGAAAACTTTATGTGACTTAGTTATACTTCCACAAAGCTGCTTACCTATATGCACATGACCCGGAGGGTTTACATGACAGCATACAATAATGCGCCATAGAATCCTAGGTCTTAACTTCGCAACCTTATGAGAAGTAAAATAAAGATAAGCTGCTTAACAGTTACAGATCGCCCATAGATGGCTCTTCTCTAACCTATTACTCAAATAGAGTGTAAAATCTGATATGGAGGGCACTTAGTTAAGGATATAGGCAACAAACTAGTGCAATTCCCAATTGGGAAACATTTTGCGCCATCATCCACCTATCATTAACAATACTTAATTCCTTATCTCTACTATTCCATTGTGTTGTTGAGTACTAGGAATAATCAATTTTCCAAGCATCCATTTCTCTTCACAGAACTTTCTAAAAAATAACTCAAATAGATACTCACCACATTTGTCAAAACTAAAAGCATAAAAGCTGTTATCTAATTGATCTCGACCTTATATGTGCAATGTCAAAAATCATTTTAAAACTTTTTGACTTATGGAAGATCAAATAGTCTTGACTAAGATGCGTGTTGTAATCTATAAATGTGTCGAGATTTGGGGCTAGCTATCATACCCTTACACATATCCAGTCACAAATATCATAGTGGACTAAATGCGCCAATACAAATGACCTTCTATGGCTTTCTTACTTACTTGTTCGCAACCATTGCGAACAAAGTTATACATTTACATAAGAGCAGGATGTCACAAGCGAGTGGGCCCGAGAAGGCCTACTCAAACCATCCTGTCATCATCTCATTAATGTGATTAAGTATAATAAGCCACCGGTTCATGACCAACGTCATAAACTAATTCCAATCATCCTAATGTGTGAGTTCTCGAAGACAAGTTTTAAAGGTTTAGACCCAACTAAGTAATGACTCATGACTAATTCATATTCACTAGATCATAAAAGGATGTCATAGAGATATCAAGTGCGCCTAAGTCGCAAATTTAACTAGTAAGTGCTAATCCCCTGCACCTTCAAGTCAATTTTATTCTCCATACACTTTACTGCATCTAGTTGAAAGATGACGATACTCCTCTTGCCATCTCTATTTCTCACTTCATAGTTACTTGCAATTAATTCTGCTATCCACAAGAAGGAGAGAATAAGCTATCAATCTATGACAGCTCCTGAAGTAACTTAAGCGTAAATTAGGCTAAAGAGTCTAATTCAGCACAATGCTCTCACAAACGATGCGTCAAATTCTTAGAGTCATAACAACCTTGTCAGCCTTGACCTTTTCATTATTATGCTGCAACGTTTACGCTTAGTGGTAAACGTTATTCAAAAACGTTAGCCTAGCTAAGGAATCATGTAAAGAAGCACATCATCATGTCTCACACTTAACTGGGGAAACAGTAAGTGTTTAGGCTTAGACAAGTTGGCAATGCTAATAGATTTTGTAGCCACTTTGCACTAATCTTTTCACTTAGTGTTAATAAATTTTGTTGCTACTAAGCACTAATCTTTTAACTTCAAGTGATACTTCAATGCACACTATTATAGTGCATGAAATTTTGCTCCATCCATTCCCAATAGTTGGGTAGAGAGCTAAACACTGCTCATACTAGCTACTCATCTTACACTTAATGACTAATTCATTTAAGCTCGCATTTCTTGGATGATGTGACTCTTAAATGCTACTTCATCCAATGATGCAACATTATTACAAGTCAATTTACAAAGTCAATCCGCCCAGCTCAATAGTCAAGATCATGTACAGATCTATTGAGGGCTTAGTAATTTCATAACTCCAAAACTCACTAATCAAAGCTACGTAGCGTGCCGCTGACCATAGTGCACACATTAGTTTTTATTGTACCAAACAAGGCAACAAAACCACGGCGACTTTGAATTATGTTTCCTTACTTTGGCTTAATTAAGGTCTGACCTAAAGTCTCCAAGACTTTTGCTCATCTAAAGAAAATGATTACATTGTTCACATTTGAACATCTCTACTAAGTCTAAGTCAACCAAATTAACTTCCATAAACTAAATCAATTTAGAGAGAAATTCGCATTGGGATTAATTTAATTAGCATAATATAATTTTGCCGCAAAAAATCTAAATCAAATAATGACAATAGTACACAAGTCGCAAGATCGAAAATTCGCTATGCTCGTAATCATCTCTTGCGCCACAGGTGACAATTATCCAAAATTTAATTTAATTTATGCACAAAATATTAGTTTTCGGGAGTAAATCTACAAAGATTTCTCTCAACCGAATCACCTCCCACTAACTATAGCATGTCTAAAGCATGATAAATATTTAAATCCACATGATAATATCTCAATGTAGTTCATAAAAGAACATATGTTAGAATATTTAATCATGGAATTAAAATTCACTAATATAAATAAATCATGCTATAACAATATACTATAAGTTCTAATCATTTAAAAGAACTTAACATGCTGTATACAATATTTAAATAATGTCATAATATATTTCTATAATTTCTGCAACTTTCTGAAATTTTCTAAAATTACAAGTAATTAATAATTACATAAAAAATCAAAAATAAATATTACAGAATCTGAAAGAATACAAAAATTATTCCAATAAATAAGATTACATAATAGTAGTCTACTGTAAAAATTTCAAGTCCAGAATCCAAGTCATGCTCCCCCAAGAGCAATTTAACATAAAAATATTGAAGTTTTCATTAATGAAAAATATTTTATTTTTAATAAAATTTTGAAACTTTAATATATTGTATAAAAATTAACTACAAACCCAACGATATAAGCCATGCTTCAATCAAAATTATAACAAATAATTTAGAAGCAATTAACGTAGTTTTAAAATTAAAACAAAACAAACAGGGCCTTAACGTAGCTACCTTTTGCGGCTTGGCTCAGCCGGCGGCTTGTGTGTCATGATGACATCAGCGCGCATCACGCTGACATCAGCACACGTCACGCTGACATCAGCGCACAACAATTTTGTTTTCTTTTCCGTTTTGTTCAAGTCTCGCCTCAAATTAGGGCTTGAGTTTTCTCCTCAACCGTAAGTCGGAACCAGGCCCATAATATACCGTTTCGAAGGTATCGAAACAAGGATTTCAAATATGTAATTTTCATAACATAAAAACAAAGCATGTAAGACCAGCATGCAGTAAAAGTTACGAAAAATTAAATATATATCTCAATTTTTCTCAAAATCAGACCGTTGGATTTTTATGAAACTTGGCAGATATATTCTACATAAAATATACTACAACATATGTAAATTTCAGGTTGATCGGAGAAAGTTCAGAAAAATATTAATTTTTTCATGCATATATCGTGTATATATTTATATAAAATTATACACCTATTTTAATGCATAAAAATAAGCACAAAAATACTCATTAAAGCTCTGATACCAATATAAGATATATCAAATGCAGCGGGTAAAAGGATTCAAGTCATACCTTAGGTGATAGAACCTAAAACGAAGAATCTTGTGGGTAAATCACGTCCTTTAAAAATGCGAACAACGAACACCCAGCAGTGGAGTGATTCCACAATATGAGTATCACCCACATAAGTCACAGTGCAAAAAACTCAATCGTTATTTTAATGGGAGAGAGTCAGTATGGGAAAAAACATACGTTCTGTAACAACCCAGATTTTTAATTATTCTGTAAAATTTATACTAATATTAGTTAATTACAATTGAAAAAATATATGATTTATTTTGTATTATTATGTATAATTTTATAAAATAAAATTATTATTAAAAATCTAAGAGTCAAAGTATAAATAAATAATTAAACTTGGGGTCAAAATATAAATAAATAATTAAATTAAGTTTGATAAACTTGAATTAATGAAGACTAATAGAAAGACGACATGTGGCAATTTGCGTTGGGCCTCACGAATTCAATCTATTTATATGAGGAGAAGTTGACTACGTGAGAGAGGAAAAAAGAAAAGAAGACCAGGAAAGAAAGAAAGAAAAAGAAAAGGAAGAGAAAGGAAGAAGGGAAGAAGAGAGGAAAAGAAAGAGAGGAAAGAGAGGAAAAATTAGTGGAAGCTAAGAAAATCTTTGATAGTGGAAAGAAAGAGTAAGGTATTAAAGTTAAGGTAAGTTATATTATACTTTGAGTCTCCAAAAAGTATTTTACGTATGTTTAAACTTACCAAAATCTATTTTATAAAAGTTATGTTTTATTAGTATATTAATAAAAGTTATGTTTTATAAAGATTTCAGTTACGTGGTTTTATTTCTGAATCCTATTTGCTTAAAAGGAAACCCATGGATATGTTTGTTTTACTTTTAAAGAATATTTGGCTATGACCTTATATGAAAATATGTTTTATGAGTACCACCACGGGAGTCTCATGCCTTGGGGGACTTAAATAACCATTGGCTTAGTGAGTCCCATGCCTTGGGGACTTAAATAACCATGGGCTTAGTGATTGACCACTTTGTGCTCCAGTGTTTGTCGTGGATCCATTGACCAGTGTAGTGCTTGGCACTTAGTGATGTACCGTGGTTATGGTTGTATAGTGATTTCCGTATTATGTATGTATATATCAAATTCTTTTTGGCCCGACTAATTATCCATGGTGAATTTTATGCCTTATACTCTTAGTATAATATTTTTCACTCTGCCATGAGCTTATAGTTTTTTACCACTTTCAGGTGACATGTCGGGACTAACGTGTGGGATAGGCACCAAGCACTTCTATTGATTATTTTTTTTATGTAAATATCGGCCTTTTTTGTTAATACATTTTGTAATAAAAAAATAGACGCTCCAATGATTATTTTAGTACCCTTATTTAAATATTTCTTCCGCTTGCGTTTATTAATTTGTTTAAAGATTTGGCCGGAAATAACCTCGGTTACTGGCCATCACGATGCTTAACCCTTGGGTGCGGGGAGCGGGTCGTGACACGTTCTTTGATTCATCACATATCCCATATATCGTATCAGATATATAGGCTAAGTATATCATCTATCCATATCATTTGATATGATAGATATAGATATCATGAGTGGGTTATCCAAATAGGTTTTGAATTCAAATTCAAACTTATATGGATAAGGTTCAAAAGGGTCATGGGTCATGCCACATGGGCACTCAATTTCTAACATAGAGTGTGGGCAATGATTCTAGTATTTTCATTTGGTATGATTGGTGGAGTGGAGAAGAGGCTTTGGCTTCTAAATACCCCACTAACCATGCAATTAACCTGGATACCGTGGACAAATTGATGAATGATGAGAGTAATTGGTGTCAAATAATCTTCACTGTATTCGAAGAATGGATTAAGAAATGAGAGGGTTTGTTTGTTTATAAAAAAAGAAAACATAATATAAAAACCAAGAAAATAGATTCTTATTTTGTTACAGAAACAAAAACAGAATCTAAGAAAGAAAAATAAATAAAAACAAAAAAGAAAACTAATCACTTACAGAATTATTTTCTCTGATATTTAGATCAAGTCCAGTGTTCAACACTGTCTCTTCAAGACAGATTCATCCTCTGTAGGGTGCTCACAAATTATGGGCGTCTATCTCCCAGGATGAAATGATCTACAATGAACAATAGCGGCACTAAAAATTGTTTGCACAATGAACACACTCTGTGTATATACTTTTCTCACAAAAAAATAAATACAGCAAAATGCAGAGAGTAATAGCAGAAGCAAGAACGAAAAAAAATGATTGCAAAATCCAAATGAGGGACTTACTATTTATAGGAGAACTGGTGGCTTTTCAGAACCGATTTCAGCAGGTAAAAAAATCTGTTCGGGACAGAGTTGAACAGGTAAAAACCTGTTCGGACATATTTGAACAAATAAAACCTATTCAAGTTGAATTTAAACAGGTAAGAACCTATTCGATTTGGAGAAATAGATGCATTGGACCAAACTGCCAACATTCAGAAACTTTGGGGTCAATTAGGAATTAATTTTGAATTTCAAATTCCAAAAAAATAAAATTTAAATGTTTATGACCCAAAAAAATAAACATAGGGCCGGACAAGCCTAACCCAACCTCACATCACGCACCCGCGCCCAACCTAGCCCACTCGACTAGATGGCAACGGCGCACATGTGTTTGTTTTGGGTCAAATGGTTCTAACTCGCTTGACTCATAACCTCACACTTTCACAAAACTTAAGTACCGCTTGGGGCCCTCCCAATGATGCAAACCCAAGGCTTATAAACCCATACCAAGTTTGCCCACCTAATCAATGTGGAACAAACCTTAACTCTATCTTTTTATGAAAATTTTACCAAAACACCATTTTCATGGAGCTCATTTTGACATCAACTTCTCATTCACCCGATAATGGTTTTGAGCAACCAAATATATGACGTGAATCGTTACGCGGCAAAGAACGTGTTATCACATGGACCCGCCAACTTTAGCACATGGGTTCTACCTAAAAATTAAACCAAAGTGTAAGAAAAATCTGTTTTTGCCAAACTATTTTTCCAAACCATTTCTTACAATTGGGATGTACAGGCCATTAGTGCCCACCTACCTGGTGATGCCCTTGAATATATTCTCAAACTCCCATAGTCTGTTACTTTTCTTGATAATCCTCATTGAAGGGGCTCCTCTAAGGGGGACTTCTCCATCTGAGCTGTCTATAAAATTACTGAAAATCAAGTGGATAACAATCTTGATCTGGAATGGATTTGGAAGTTAAAAGTCCCTAAAAAACTTAATGTTATATTTGGTTGAGGGATTTAAAAAGGGACTTGGAAAAGGAAAGAGAAAAGATAGATAAAATGTGAATAAAATATATCTAAATTTCACTTAATTTGACACACATTTACTTTTTTTTCTTTCCAAATCTCTAAACCAAACACAACGTAAGGGTTTTTTTATGGTTGTTAGCCTTAGGAAAGGTTTTCACTAATGAAATGAGGTTGGTGCGACAGCGACAAAGGAAGAAAGAAGGCTAGTAGTGGTGGTGGTGTGATGCTAAGGTCGTTGTGGTCTAGACAGCGTTGGCCAAGTCGTTTGGTTGCATTTCATCATCAATAGTTTGAGAAAACAGTGTCGTATGGAATAGCACAAGCCAAAATGTTTGCCTGTTATTTTGTTTTTTTGTTTCTTGTCTTTTGAGTTTACTGTAATTATCGCGGTTGTAAAAAATTGTGCAAGATAAAATGGTTTACAAACTCATTTTTTAGATCTATTTTGTAGATTAATAATGTGTAAGTGATACAATTGATTAATGATTAGAGAATATATAAGAAAGTGTGTTACATTTAATATCATAATTGATTGTCATACCACTGGATTTGAAATTGAGTCTAATTTTTTGTCTTGAATAACAATGTTCTTTATATAATTAAGGACGAATTACACTAGCGGTCCCTATAGTTTGGGGCTTGTGTCATTTTGGTCTCTAACTTTTCAATTGTAACACATTTGACCCTGAATTTGGAATCTTGTTTCAAATAAGGACAATTGAAGATGCCATTGCTTAATTTTAAGGGCAAAGTCGTCAATTTGATAAAATATAAACTAATTTAACAAAATAAATGTTAAAAAAATAGTTTTGTATTTTAAAAAATTATTTCTATTCACCAAAGATAAAATTATGTAAAATTGATAATTTTTACACATTTATTTATTTATTTATTTTACGAAATTAATTTTTATTATGTGTTTGGATAATGATCATGTAATGAATGGTTGTTTTTATTTTCATTAAATTAGTTTCTATTTTTTCAAAAGTTAAATATGGCAACAATTGTGATATCATTATCAAACCAATCCATTAAATCAAGAAATCTAAAATTAAAAATTTTCATATATTAAATATACCAATTACACTAGGGGTGCACAGAGGTCGATTTGGTTCAGGTTTACCCTTAGCCGTCAACCGAACCGGCTCCTTCGAGTTACAAAACCAGTCATCCGTTGTCAATCGAATTGCACTTTGAAATCAACCGAATTAAATAACTCGGTTTGGTGGTCGATTCAGTCGATTTCAAACATCTAATAAAGGTAGAAAAAATTATGAAAAATGAAACTGAAATCATATATATATATATACTAGTGGGTGGCACACACACGATGTGTGTGCAATTTAAATAAGTAGGAATAAAAAACAATAATAATGAAATTAATATTATAATGTGTACTTAGCTTAAGTGGTATGAGTCCTTGTACTTAAACCCATGGTCATGGGTTCAAATCTTGCCCATCTCTTTGTTTAACTTTTTTTTAAAAAATAAAAAATACTACCACATGGCATGAGGAGAGTAAAGCTTCAGGACACCATAAGAGGTGTTCACTTTATAATAGTATAGATAGATATACTTACAGATCTATGAGAAAGAAAGAGGGTTGAGAGAAAATGGGGAAAATGAGAGAAATAGATGGGGACTCATTATAATTGTCATCGCCATAACTAATTGAAGCTGTTGCCGCTTAAACGCCACCACATCATCGCTCATCGTAGTCGCAATATTCACCATCATGATCGTTCATAGTCACTGTTATTTACTACCTTGTCTACCACCATCACCAGCTAAAGAAAATAGGAAAGGGAAAGAAAAAGAAGCATTGATGAGAGATTGAGGGATGAGTCGAAAAGGAATGGAAAGAGAAAGAGAGGAGTGAGGAGACTCTTTGTTTTTATTCTTCTTAGGATTTCATGAGAGAGAAAATAATGCCTATGGAAAACACAAAAATACATCTGCCAAAGCACAGATGTGTATTCCCAAGACAATTAGAATAATATAGATTAAAAAAATCTCTTTTTTGTTTAACTTAGAATTTAGGAGAGAGAAAACATTTGTTTATGGAAAGTGGAAACACAGGCCTTGTTTGGTTTGTTTTTTAAAAAAAATTTTGGAAAAAATTATCTACAAACAAATTTTCAAGAGTAATTAAATCAAACAAATTTTTCTAAAAAAAATCTCAAAATTTTGTTTGGTTATCTACTTTTCAAAATCACTCTCTCTCTCTCATACACATCAAATCAATCACTTTTTTTAAAACTCTTTGCCCAAAACAATTTTTCAAAACTATTTCTGAAAAAAGGCAAACCAAACAAGTTTTTATACTTTTTATCTCAAAAACTACTCTACAAACACAAACCAAACACACCCACAGTCTCTGAAAAGTCAGATCAATTAAGAGTAGTTTCAAGACAAGTACATATGTAGGAATAATTCATTTTCGACCGTATACCTGCAAAAATCAACATGAAAAATCCACAACCGACCGTTTCTTTCTTCGAAATCGTCCGTAACGAGTTCAGATCCTCTCCTTGCAAGGAATACGTGCAAGCGTCCTTGCAACGGCTGAGATCAGCCATTGCACATCCAACGGCTGAGATTAAAAAAAAAATGGAATTTCTATTCTTCCCGCCCAAAACAAAACACAGCGTATTAGTCTGCACTCTTCGTGGGGAAACACACACTCAGTGGTTCTTGTCTGAACGGCGACCCAGTCTACCCAGTCTCCACGCCGTTGAAAGGACCGACGACGCCACGGTCGGTTTCCCTTTGTCTCTGTAAATTAGAAATTAATGTATTTGAAGCTTAATACTTTCCTAGTCTCTCTAGACTCTCGCGTTTTTTCCTTATGAAGCTTAATCTTATCTGTATTTGAAGATTTTATCTGTATTTGAAGCTTTTAATCAGTTTCAGTATTTGAAGATATATATATACATTGTCTGTATTTTAAGATTTTAATCAGTTTCAAAATCTAAAAATCTATTTAATCAGTTTCAGTATTTGAAGATTACTCTATGTAATCAGTTTCACTCCATTTAATCAGTTTTAGTATTTAATCAGAGGTTTGCCAAATGATTTTTGTAACACAATTTATTTAATCAGTCACGTGAACAAATAAGGTTTTACTGGAATGTGATGAATTTTTTAGAAATCAATTTGTCTCTGTCTCTGTCTCAATCTCAGTTTAGAAATCAATTTAGTTCTTTGCTGATATTTAGTTTTGACATGTATAAGCCCATAAAGGCCACGAATCACTATGAACAATCCAAGCCCATCACTTGGAGCCCAATGCATAACCCAGCTGGTGAGGTCCAGGACAGCTGGAGTCCAACATGGCATAAAGAGCCAATGACATTCAGACACACGGCAGGTGAAGGTCGAGCCACATCAGCAGACAAAGATCTGCAAAGTTATTGCCACTACACATCACCATTAATGCAGCCCATCACAGCATTTATTACGACAACACCTCTCCGTCAGAACAGGACCCCCTTACCCTGAACAAGGTAAGCTACAGCATAGACTTTCAGCGAGGAGGGCAGGTCGGAAGGGACAGCGAAATGATTACCAAAGGATATAAGCAAATGTTGAAGACAAGAAGAAGGTTAAGCTTTTCTATCTTTAATCTCTCTCTCTACACTCTACTTCTCTCCCTAACTTGCTCGTCGGAGGGTTCACTGGGGGACTACTCAGTTCCCCGTTGAACTTGTTTGCAGGTTATCCGGTGGGCTTGATCATTTGGACGCGGGCTTGAGGAGCTTGGACCAGTCTGATCCATTCACTGGAACGAACAGTATCATCAGTTGGCGTCGTCTGTGGGAAGTGGTTCTTATCGGGACGCCAGTTGTGCTCATTGTCGCCGGAGACCCTGTCTTAACAACCTTTTCCTCCTACCCACCCAAGTGTATGGTCACGACTAGATCCATGGCTTCTCACCATAATGCTGCCGACCATCAAACCGACCCTCCCAATCCAAACAACCCACCACAGTATATCATTGAGCTTACCAATAGCATTAACCGCATGGCCGAACAAAACAAGGCCTTGATAAATGCTTTACTCCAAAGAAACCTTCTGATGCCTCCTCCACCACCTCCAGATATTCCACCCAACCAAGAAAAAGCCCCGAGTCATACTGTTCAGCAACCCTATCCACCCGACTTAGAAAGTTTGCAACCTCCTCCCCCGCATATAAATCTACCACCTCCACCCCCACACCCTTCGGTCGTAGCACCAGCCCTTGAAGGGGAAGCCAGCAGCGTCTGGCCCCCATTGACTGACCATGGTGACCACATTTCCCTCTGGGATGTTGAACTCCGAACAATGAAGCTCCAGCTCCAAGGGGTCATACAGAACATTCAGCATAAACCCTCTACCGCGGCAAGCTCACCATTTGTTGCCTCCATCTAGGACAAACCTCTGCCCGCCAAGTTCAAGATGCCCACCATTGACTCTTTTGACGGTACGACAGACCCAGTTGACCATCTGGAGACCTACCGTACCCTCATGATCCTCCATGCCTTCCCTGACGAGATCATGTGTCGGACTTTTCCCGCAACACTGAAGGGGTCAGCTCAATTGTGGTTCAGCCAGTTACCAGCAGACTCTGTCTCCACTTTTCAGCATCTCAGCGACTCCTTCCTTAGCCATTTCATTGGAGCCCAGCGCCAACGCCGCCCTGCAACCCAACTCCTCAACATCCGTCAGACCGAGGGGGAGTCGCTGCGCAGTTTCGTTACCCGCTTCAACACCAAAGCCCTGCAAATAGCGAAAAACGATGACAAGGTCATCCTCACGGCTTTCATGGTCGGGCTACGATCGTCCGATTTCCTCTTCTCCCTCTCCAAAAACCCCCCGACCTCTATGGCAGCCCTACTCTCTGAAGCCCAGAAATACATGAATGCTGAAGATTCACTAGCCGCTCGGCAGGATCCAATATCTAAAAACCCGATCCCTAGAGAAAAGAGAAAAGACTCAGAACCCAGAAACACCCAGTATAACAACCAAACACCCCACTATACCGACCGACCTCCTCACGCTGACCGGTCAGCACCAGCCCGACCGTCCAGTCGGTTCGAGCGGTACACGCCCCTTAATTCTCCTATGGAACAAGTCCTCCACCAGATCTAACGGGACTACCCCCTCAAATGGCCCCTACCCTCACGAACCCCTTCCAATCGGAAAGACCAGTCCAAATATTGTCGTTTCCACCAGGACCATGACCATAACACTGATGACTGCATCAACCTCAAGGATCAGGTCGAGACCCTCATTCGTCAAGGGCGTCTCAGCTAGTTCACGGACACCCGCCCATAACAGAGGCAAAGAACCGAGCCCCTCAGAAACAACCGCCAGCGTACCCCACCCCGGCAGCCAGCCCAACCTAACCAAGGCCATGATCGCCCCCCATAACAGTCTCGGCCGCTAGGTAATCCCCTTCCGCCAGTTGGTGAAATCCGAGTCATTTCAGGTGGCCTTGCTTGTGGCGGACCATCTCACTCCGCTCAGAGGGCAGAGCTCAAGAAGATAAGGCAAGGCTCGGACAAAGCAGTTGCCACGGTAGACCGACCCTCCAAACAACCCAAGCAGTGGACAGAGCCCATCACCTTCACGGACGCTGACTGTACAGACATCCGTTATCCTCATGATGACCCTCTCGTCATTTCTGCCCTCCTCTCCAACTATAAGGTCAGACAGGTTCTCATCGACAACGACAGTTCTTCAGACATCATATTCCTTAACTACTTCCACCAGCACAAGATTGGGGTGGAAAGCCTGTCTCCCCTCCAAACCCCTTTGGTTGGTTTCACTGGCGACCGGGTGACCTCCATCGGCTCCATCGATCTCCCCCTCACCATTGGCGAATACCCACGGCATACTACCAAGTTGGTCACTTTCCTTGTGGTCGACTGTCCCTCTGCCTACAACATCATCCTTGGCCGCACCGCCCTCAACGCTTTCCAAGCTATCACTTCAACCTACCACCTCGCCATAAAGTTCCCTACCGACCTGGGCATCGGGACAGTAAGGGGAGAGCAGACTGTAGCCAGGGAATGTTATGTCGCCTCACTCAAGAAAGTCAAGCTGAAGGAGGCCATGATCATTGAAGGACTTGATGCTCGAGATAAGGACGAGCTGGTTAGAGAAGAACCAGTGGAGGAGTTTGTTGAGGTTCCCATCGATCCCACCAACCCTATAAAGACTGCCAAGATCGGCAGCCAACTATCCCCCGAAGCTAAGACTGACCTTACCGCCCTTCTGATCGAGCACAATGATGTATTTGCCTGGACCCATTCAGACATGCCGGGCATTGACCCATCTTTCATAACTCACCGCCTCAGCATCGAACCCCATTTCCAACCTTACCACCAAAAGCAGTGCATCTTCCATCTAGAGCGCAATACACTTATAGCCGCAGAGGTTGACAAGCTCCTTGAGGCCCAATTCATCAAAAACGTGGATTACCCTAAATGGTTGTCAAACGTGGTCCTAGTCTGCAAGAACAATGACAAATGACGACTTTGTGTCGATTACTCTGACCTAAACCGAGCTTGTCCCAAAGGCAATCCTCTTCCCCGCATAGATGTGCTGGTCGACGCCACAGCTGATCATCAAATGCTCAGCTTCATGGATGCTTTCTCTGGGTACAACCAAATTCTGATGCACCCGTCCGATCGGGAACATACATCCTTCATTACCGACCGAGGTACCAACCACTACCGCGTGATGCCATTCGGACTGAAGAATGTTGGGGCCACTTACCAACGGTTGGTCAATGCCGTTTTCCATCATCAGATAGGTCGGAATATGGAAGTCTATGTCGACAACATGCTAGTCAAGAGCAAACTCTCTATTGATCATCTGTCCGACCTGCGAGAAACCTTCGCCACCCTACGCAAGTACCAAATGAAGCTCAACCTAGAGAAGTGCGCCTTCGGCGTAGGATCTGGGAAGTTTCTAGGTTTTATGGTCAGTCAGCGGGGCATTGAAGCTAACCCTGAAAAGATAAAGGCCTTGATTGAGATGCAGTCACCCAGAACGGTTAAGGAGGTTCAAAGGCTCACTGGCCGAGTTGCGGCCCTCAACCGCTTCATTTCCCGCGCAACAGATAAGTGCCTACCATTCTTCAAAGTTCTTCGACAAACATTTTGAATGGACAACTGAATCTGAAAAAGCTTTTCAACAGTTGAAGCAGTTCATGGCAAATCCCTCCTCCTTTCACAAGCAATTACGGGCGAGCCCCTCTTCCTCTATTTAGCCGTCTCCAGCACCGCAGTCAGTGCAGCTCTTATTAGGGAAGACGACTCTGTCCAACGGCCGGTCTACTACATCAGTCGGGCTCTCAGGGGAGTAAAGCAGAATTACCCACTGTTAGAAAAATTGTCCTTGGCCTTGGTCACCGCCTCCAGACGGCTCCGTCCTTACTTCCAGGCCCATTCCATAGTGGTTCTCACCGACCAACCCTTGAAGAAGGTCATGCAACAACCAGAACTTTCCGGTAGACTCATGCAGTGGTCAGTGGAACTCAGTCAGTTTGGCATCTCCTACCGGCCTCGAACAGCAATTAAGGGATAGGCTGTCGCGAATTTCATCCTGGAATTCACTAATCCTACCCCAACCGCTGCGCCCCCACCCCCACGAACCCCTACCGAGCCAGAAGACCCGTATTCATGGACTCTCAACGTGGACGGATCATCCCGCAGGAAAGGTAGTGGGGCTGGCCTCATTCTCACCGCCCCTGAGGGCGGTTATTTCAAATGTGCTCTCCGTTTCTTGTTTAATGCCAGTAACAATGAGGCCGAATATGAGGCATTGATAGCAGGACTCCGCCTCACCAAGGACATTGGAGTCAGCCACATCCGGGTGTTCAGCGACTCCCAGCTCATCGTTGGCCAGATTACGGGGAAATTCGATGCTAAGGAGGACACAATGCGGGCTTACAGGGATATGGCCCTCCCCCTTGTTCGCCTCTTCAATACCTTCCACATCAAGCACATACCTCGGGCAGAAAACTCCAAGGCAGATGAGATGGCTCAGTTGGTCTCTGCAGACCAATCCGACCTCAGCCACGATGTCCACCTCGAATACCTAGCCCACCCGGCCATCTCACCCGACTTACAAGAAGTGCAGTTCCTCCAAAACGAACCTATCCCGTGGGCCTCCGACATCTTCCTATTTTTGACAACAGAAGAACTCCCAGATAACCAACAGCAGGCCGCCAAAGTCAGGGCCCAGTCGTCCAATTACATCCTGGTCAGTGGCGTCTTGTACAAACGTGGTTTTTCACGCCCATACCTGCGATGCCTCAATTCGGCTCAAGCAACCTATGTAATGCGGGAAATCCATGAGGGAATTTGTGGTAATCATTCAGGCGGCAGGTCTCTGGCCCACAAAATACTCCGTACTGGTTATTTCTGGCCAACTCTCAATCAAGATGCGACTGATTTCGTGCTCAAATGTGATAAGTGTCAACGTTTTACCAACATCCCCCATGCTCCTCCTACAGAGTTGATCACACTTTGCAGCCCTTATCCGTTTGCCAAATGGGGGATCACTTGGTCGGTCCACTTCCCACCAGCCGAGGTCAGACCAAGTTCGCAATCGTCGCCATTGATTACTTCACCAAGTGGGTAGAGGCAGAACCCCTTGCCACCATTACCGAGCGGAACGCAACCAAGTTCATCTGGCAGTCGATCGTTTGCAGATTTGGTATCTCTCAGGCCATCGTCTCCGACAATGGCAAACAATTTGACAACGCCAAGTACAGGAAGTCCTGTGCCGACCTCCAGATTCAACCATGTTTCTCTTCTCCCGGTCATCCCCAGGCCAATGGCCAAGTCGAGGTCACCAACCGTTCTCTCCTGAAGATCATCAAGACTAAGCTCGAAGCTGCCAAGGGACTTTGGGCTGAGGAACTACCGAATGTACTCTGGGCTTACCGAACTATAGCTCGGACTCCCACTGGGGAAACCCCTTTCCGCTTAACATACGGCGCTGAGGCGGTTATTTCAGTAGAAGTCGGTCTGCCTACTCCCAGGGTTTTACATCCGGATCCAGCACAAACCGAAGAGCTCCGTCGGGCAGACCTGGACCTAATCGAAGAACTCAGAGAGACCACCGCTGTCAGACTGGCCTCATACCAACAGAAAATGAGAACACACAACAACCGGAAAGTCCGACCAAGGGAGTTCGCTGTAGGGGACCTTGTCTTGAGAGAAGCAACTCTTGCCACCAAAAATCCGACTGAGGGTAAACTGGCAGCCAAATGGGAGAGACCTTACGTTGTGAAAGCCCGACCACGTCCGGGCACCTACTGACTTCAGGACATGGAAGGTCGAAACCTCCCCCACCCATGGAACGCCGAACACCTGAAACGTTACTTTCAATAAGCTCCTACTTTTGTATCGCTCAGCTATTGTATTTTCTTTTCGGCAAATTTACACATTCTTGATATCTCCTTACGCAATGTAACTTTTTAATTAACTGGGTTACACTTCCCCTGCCATCAATTATATATCTCAGTTATCTGTATGATGTCTCAATGACGTTTTGATTGCAGCACTCATGAAAAGCCTCAGCCAGACTGAGCATCATAAAGCCTCAGCCAGACTGAGCATTAAAAAGCTTCGTCCAGACTGAGCATCATAAAGCCTCAGCCAGACGGAGCATCCAAAAGCCTCAGCTAGACTAAGCATCATAAAGCCTCAGCCACACTGAGCACTAAAAAGCCTCAGTCAGACTGAGCATCAAAAAGCCTCAGCCAGACTTAGCATCATAAAGCCTCAGCCAGACTGAGCATGAAGCACTCGGCCAGACCAAGCCTCAGCCAGCCTAAGCATAACAAGTCTCAGTCGGACCGAGCGCCACAATTTCAGGTTCAGACTGAGTTCCTTACGACGTCAGTGAATCATAGCTTAGCCCCAACTGAGCACGCGTGCAGGGCTCGGTCAAAGCCATCTATGCAAACTTCATGCTTGTGGAATTAGTAGACACACTTAGTCACAATTCCAGGTCCAAGTCTTTACACCACTCTTTGCTTAGTCAAATTCCAAAGACGTTCTTACACGTTTTCTTTACAAGTCAGGTTATTTTCTTCTCAATCAAACTTTTACAAGTCAGCCTGTTTCCTTACAAGCCAAGCCTCACTCCAATAAACCACTAATCTACTTCAGCAGTGTGGCAAACACAAACTTATAATTTTATTACATTTTAAATTTGCATATGCATTGAGGAGTTCTTAACTTTACTATGTATCGAGTTTTTATTACAAGTTCAATTTCACTCTGCATTGAGAAGTTCTTAACTTCACTCTGCATTGAGTTTTTATTACAACTTCAATTTCACTCTGCATTGAGGAGTTCTTAACTTCACTCTGTATTAAGTTTTTATTACAACTTCAACTTCACTCTACACTGAGGAGTTCTTAAATTTAGTTCTTATTACAAGTTTAACTTCACTTTGCACTTCACAATGAGTTATGCACCCGCTTCGCCCACGCCTCATTCATTTCATCTGCACAAGCACAGACAATCAAACGAAAACATAATTGCAATTTTATTTATTCAGAAATTTGTACATGAGTTCATTACAGCCATTCAAAACAAAAACAAACACAAAAAAAAAAAAAAAAAAAAAAAAAAAAACTCTTAAGTACAAACTTTCTTCACTTCACTCATTCCTCCTCACTGGAGACAAGGTCTTCTTCTTCAATACCCTCATCCAGGGGAGTCTGGGCCACATCATTTTCACCAATTGTTACACTACTGAGGTCTAAGTCTGGGAACAGTTCTTTAGCCCTACGTTTGAACATTTTCCAGCCACTGTCCCAGAACTCAGTCATTTCGTGTTTATAGAAGTCTGACTGCTGGAAGTTCTCAATCACTTCCGCTTCAGTTCTGCCCCCAGCGGTCGTCCTCGATGGGCCCGCCTCCTAGACTCCTCCCTCGTCAAGCTGCTAGCGACCGCGGCATCCACTTCAACTGAAACTCAGCAGACCCCTTGAATTGATCCACTGCTGCCACATACAGATCGGGGTAAGCCGCCCTTTCAGAGGCTGCCTTCGCCCTCTCTTCGTCCAACTCTTTCTACAGGGTCGCCGTCTCAGAGGATGCCTTAGCCCTCTCTTCCTCCCACTCCTTCTTCAGGGATGCCCTTTCAGCAGTTGCCTTGGCCTTCTCTGCCTCCAACTCCTTCTTCAAGGTCTCCCTTTCAGCAGTCGATTTGGCTCTCTCTACCTCCAACTCCTCCTGAAGGCTCTCCCACTCTTCTAGTGCCTTTGCACGCTCGCCCTCCAGCTCCTTCTGTAGATCGCTAATCTTCACGCCTGCCTCATCCTTCTGTCTGACCAGCTCTTCATTACTGCTCATCGCCTCTTTATGTCGTTCGACCGCGACTGCACAGGCTTTTTGGGCCTCATCCAACCTCTTCTGCTCGCCAGCCAGTTGGAACTCGAGCGACACAACCTGGCGGCGTGTGTTCTCCAGCTCCACCGTGACCGTTTGCAGCTCAGTGTGGGCACTCTCCTAGTTTGCGCTCTCCTTCTTCAACCTTGCAAGTTGAGCCTTGGCCTCATCTGCCTTGAGCTTTGCAGCCCCAGCCTTCCTCATCTGCCTTGAGCTTTGCAGCCCCAGCCTTCCTCAGCAGAGCCCCTGCTAAGGTTGTTACCTCCATTTGAGCGGAGCATGACCCCCTCAGTAGTTCAGCCTCATTGAATCTGGCTGCTGAACGCAAGGCTGCCTCTTCTACAATCCCCACAAAGCGGTCTGCCCCTGCCCTGGCTGGACCTTCTTCTCCCTCCATCCGCCCAACCACCGCATGAGCATGGTAGATCACAGTAGTCAGACTGACTCCCCCTCCTTGGGGTGCAGGAGCCCCCTGGGGCTGTTCTTCCCCCCTTGGCTCAGGGCCAGTCGCCCCACCTTCTACTTGCACTTTTTGGGTGACCCTCGCGACCCCCGCGGCGATCGTCGCCACTACTGGAACGACTTCCATGCCCTCTGAGGCAATGTGCACCACTTCTGGGGCAATTACTCTTCCTGGGGTCTCCTTCACTTCCCCCCCTCTGCCCCCTTCGCCATACTGGTCTCTTCTGCCCTCACTTCCCTCTTTCTCTTCTGGGCTGGCTCTTCTTCACTCCTCCTCACTCTCCTCTTCTTCTTCACTACGCCCAACCCCTCCATCTCCTTCAACGAACTCTCCTTCAAAGGATCTATTGGGGGCGGTCGTGGCACAAATTCACCTAAGTTTTTTTCTCCAAGGGTATGGGTCGCGGTCGGATCCTCTCTCTTGCAACCGGCTTTGGCGGTCAGTCTGCTTGAGACTCTTTGAATTTTTGGGCTCTGGCAAGGATGGTCTGATCCTCCACCTCTTGAGCCTTCTTCCTTGCCTCCAACTCTGTTCGGTCGAGGTCCCCACCGCTCGGCTGTGGACCCAACCTTGCCTCAAACAAAGCCGACGGCTGAACGAGTTCGTCCCACCTGGCCCCTTCCTTCTCCCTCCATTCCTTTACCCTCTTCACTCTCTCCTCTGTTGCTGCTCCACAGACTTGGTGGGCACTTTCCAAATTGAGCGCACTCCAACCCCTCCACTGGCAGATACATAGAACCACCATGGTCTCCACCTCTTGATCGATGACGGTAGCCTCGCCACCAGCCCTTTCTCTGCCGCTGCCTACAGAGTGACCCAAGTCTCTTGCTGCCCTAAGGCCTTGTAACATGCGAAGAATTCGTCTACTGTCATGGCCGCCCCTTCGTTCGCCTTCGGCCATGCACTTGCATAGGCCAGTAAGATCTTCCACGCATTGGGCATTAGTTGGCCCGGCACTACCTCCAAACGATTCAGGACATCTACCACCACTTGCGGCAGGAGCAGCCTCAGTCCTTCCTTCAATGCTTCCTCATAAAGGGCAAACTCCCCTGGCCTGGCATCGGATGGCCTCTCCGTCGACATCGGCAACAACAACTCTATTTCAGCAGGCACCTGGTATTTTTCGAGAATGGTCTCCAAATCCGCTGCAATAACCGTTGATCTATCTGCCTTTGTATGCCAGTGATCTGGTTCTGCCTGGCTGATTGGCTTTGGAGCTGCTATCATAGTGGAACCGTGGGATCGTACCACCGACTCCCGCACCCTCTATCCTATATTGCTGTGCTAACTCCACTGCATCATCATCACCAAGTGGATCCACCCTGACATTCGTAATTTCTTCTTGGGCCATTTCTATGATATGCCTGCGAATCGCCTCGGATGCAGGTGCAAAGAAGTTGAAAAAATGTTGCAAAGGTGTATCGCGAGCAACAAAGGAATTCACACTTGGAATATTTTGATTTTTCGTAAACAAGTAGGTGAATCGAATAATGCCAAAAGCCCACGGTTTGCCCGTATTCCAAGGATCCCAATTAATTTTTGCCAGTTTGAAAACTTTCCAAATCATCCGCCAAAACTGTCTTTTCAACACCCATAATGACCTATCGTTTCATTTCTGATCTAGCGCCTAATCTCCCCCCCCCCCGAGATGTTGCCACGTGTACGACCACGATCCACTGTCTCCTCCCCTTACCCTGTCTTTTCCACTTCAAATCACCATGTGACACGCCGCCTCTCGAGCCCCATGCCCCTCCACCTCACCCTTCGCGGTCGGCCCTCCCTGCGGTCGACCCTCCCACTCGGCCAACCTCCGCGGTCGGCCCTTCTCGTGGTCGACCCTCCCATTCGACCAACCTCCGCGGTCGGCCCTCTTCGTGGTCGACCCTCCCACTCGGCCAACCTTTGCGGTCGGTCCTCCCCGTGATCGGCCCTTCCACTCGGTCGCCCTGCACGATCGGACCACCTCCTGGTCGGTTCACCCCCTCGGTCACCCCTGCCGGTCGACCTCCATCCTGCCAATCCCTAACACCCTCATCTACTTCATTAATATTCCCTTCGTTGGACTAAAGCTGCACTCGGGAATGGGGGACTACTGACGTGTATAAGCCCATAAAGGCCACGAATCACTATGAACAATCCAAGCCCATCACTTAGAGCCCAATGCATAACCCAGCTGGTGAGGTCCAGGACAGCTGGAGTCCAACATGGCATAAAGAGCCAATGACATTCAGACACACGGGAGGTGAAGGACGAGCCACATCAGCAGACAAAGATCTGCAAAGTTATTGCCACTGCACATCACCATTAATGCAGCCCATCACAGCATTTATTACGACAACACCTCTCCGTCGGAACAGGACCCCCTTACCCTAAACAAGGTAAGCTACAGCATAGACTTTCGGGGAGGAGGGCAGGTCGGAAGGGACAGCGAAATGATTACCAAAGGATATAAGCAAACGTTGAAGACAAGAAGAAGGTTAAGCTTTTCTATCTCTAATCTCTCTCTCTCTACACTCTACTTCTCTCCCTAACTTGCTCGTCGGAGGATTCACTGGGGGATTACCCAGTTCCCCGTTGAACTTGTTTGCAGGTTATCCGGTGGGCTTGATCATTTGGACGTGGGCTTGAGGAGCTTGGACCAATCTGATCCATTCACTGGAATGAACAGTATCATCAAGTTTACAATGTGATGATGTTTAGAAATCAATTCAATCTTAGTTTAGGAATCAATTAAAGATATGTAGTTCTCATTTGTTATTTCTTTATAATCATTTATTATTTTATTTATGTAGCTAAGATTTTATTTATATGAGTTTTCAGTTGTATTTTCATATGGATATGGAACCTGAGAATGATTGTGCTTGGATTTTTATAATACATATAGAGGAAGAATGGGGTTTAGCATAAGAAGGGATTTTTGTAGGAAGAACAAGGTCACTAACCAACTTATTTGTAGACTTTTGGTTTGCAACAAGGAGGGATTTCGGAAGGGTAACAAACGAGACCCATAGTCAAAAAACCCTAGCAACGAGCAGGATTTTGAGTGAAATTTCAAAATTTTTTTTTTTTTAATCTTAGCCGTTGGATGTGCAACGGCTGATCTCAGCCGTTGCAAGGACGCACACAAGTATACTCTTGCAAGGAGAGGATCTGCACTCTCGTCCGTAACAGTCCGAGTCAGTCTGGATTGGACAGGTTACGCGGGTTCTTGGATTTGATGCACAGATTATTGCACATTAAAAGTCTAACAATTACTAATTAAATGATCATCATCCAAACATATAATAAAAATTAATTTGGTAAAATAAATAAATGTATAAAAGATTTATTAATTTTACATAATTTTATCTTTGGTGGGTAAAAATAATTTTTAAAAATTGAAAAATATTTTTTTGACATTATTTTTGTCAAATTAGTTATATTTTATCAAATTGACGATTTTGTTCTTGAAATTGAGTAATAGTATATTCAATTGTCCCCATTTGGAATAAGATTTAAAATTTAAGATCAAATGTGCCACAATTGAAAAGTTAGGAATTAAAGTGATACGAGTCGCAAACTATAGGGACTGTTAATGTAATTCGCCCTATAATTAGTAGATAATATGTTTTACATTGTGTTTCGTTAAAGGATTTGATAAGGGATTCGGAAATAAAAAAGAGAAATGTGTGAAATTAGATGAAATATAAGTATATTTTATTCATATTTCACCTCCATTTTTCCTTCTCCTTTCCAAATCTCTTCCCAGATCCCCCAACCAAATATAATATTTAGGAAAATATGCACCTTAACAAAATGGCATAACTTCATTTTTTTTTTTTGGGAGTTATTTTAGTCATAACTCCAAAATATATTTATATATATATATATATACATATATAAATATCACATTAAGCATAACAAAAAATCTCATAAGTTATAATTAAACAAGAAAAAAATTGTCATAAGGAGAGATGTATGTGGTACAACCATGTGTATAGTAACATTTCACATGTTTTAATTGCAATAAACATATATATATATATATATATATATATATATTGTGAATTTACCATTTGATTTTACGAAGTTATCCATAGTATTTAGTGTGTTTAATTTCAATTTTTTGGATTTTGAAAATTGAGTTTTTTATTTTTCTTATTTTTTTTGTTTTTAGTGAATATTTTAAAATTTTAAGCAATTTTTAAAATTTTTTAAATGTACCTTATTTAGATGTATCTAAAAATTAAGGTAGCGTTTGGTTTACTTTTCAAAATCCATATGTTTTTAAATCATAATTTGGATGAAACATGTTAACCAAACATATTTTTAGAATACAACTCAAAATTACTTTCAAAACTCATCTTTTCTCTTTTCTTTTCTTTATTATTATTATTATTCAATCAATCAATTAACCACTGTTTTTCTCTTATCTCTCCTCTCACATTCTCTAACATTCTATACATCAATCAATCAAAAAAAAATTACAAATTATTCCAAAACTATTTTCAAAACTCATAATCAAACAAATTTTCTCTTTTCAAATCATAATTCAAAAATTCAAAACTCAAAATACAACTCTACACTTAAATCATAATTCTAAAAATAAACCAAACGAATCCTAAAATATTTGTACAAAAATATTTTAAGAATCAATAAATACACAAGAATACGAAAAATGTATTGAATTCTCTTCTCTTTTTTTGTATTTTTGGTATTTAGTTAATTTTCTAAAGATTTTTTTTACAAACATTATATTTTTTTTAGGTGTATTTATGTTTGGAGTATCTAAAAATTAAAAAAAAAATTCTTAGAATATTTAAAAAAATAGTACAAACAAAAAAACATGAAAAAAAAAAATCTGAAAAGTAAACTTTGAAAATCCAAACCAGACAAATTGATTCATATTCTATCATTTCCTTTCAAACAATCCCCAATATCCATTTTGGGCCATCGCTCAGTGTCACGATCTAAACCCGTCCCTATGAGTTTAACACCGTAACCGGCCAGTAATCCGAGATTACCGAAGGCCTGCTTAACAGTAATAACAGTAATATAGAGTACAGGGGCTGGCAGAAGCCAAAATAGTAATTAAAAGATGTCCAATGAGCTGTGACGGTCTGTATAAAAAAAGACTTTTCATATATATTTACATTTAGAAACAAAACAGTATATACATGCATACATCGTTTACAGACGTTCAGGTTAGTGACCAAATCCCTACCATAACAGTATAGTACGGGTACAGATGTCAGTTTATATAGTGTTACAAAACCAGATACAAAAAAGGGAAAAAACTAAAACACCCCAAAAAGCCCTAGCTTAAAGGACTTGGAACCTCGCAGTGAAGCACGGTGGTTGGCTTTGACAAAACGAGAGCTTAGCCCAACGCTCCTAGCAACGGTCTAGTGCCTGTACACTTACATATATATATATATATATATAAGCAGTGAGCTAAAGCCCAGTGAATAACATATGCGTAAAGAGGTTAAGAATGAATGTCCTTTCAGTATTGAAAACAGTCATTTATCAGTATAACAGTCATTCAGTTTGTGGATCATAATTCATGCCATAACAGTCATCCAGAAACTATAATAGTCATATGTGGTACATCCAATAGCAAAACAGTACAGTAGGTCTTAACAGACCGAGCAGTCAATGATGGTCATCAGTAATGGTTCCAAACATGGGAACCGACAGAGATCTCTGTAACAGTAGCAGTAACAGTTCAGTAACAGTAAATTGCTATGGATGCCACGAATACAATTCACAAATAGGACAAACATTCATTCAGTAAACAGTGTCATTTCATAAAGCAGTACAGTCATTGTTCATAAAATAATCTCAATTAAACATATCTTTACAACATTGTTACTCACAGAGTTCTGGGCTACAGATAAGCTAGTACGCGTCCTCGGATGCCAACCCTACACAGTTACAGAGTGAACACACACTAAGCTACACAATTGGGAAATAATAACTTAATCCCTAATTTGTCTCGGTGTGGTTCTACATCAATATTCTCATTAAGATGCCTTAAACTAGGCTTAGGAATGCCTAGGATGGAATGAGGATGCAAAGATGCACTTTAAAAACATTTTCAAAATTTTCAGAAAACAGAGGTTCCGCTCGAGCGTGGGTTTCCCCGCTCGAGCGTAAACTCTTGAGCGTACTGCAAAAGTACTAGATGTGTGAAAATTACGCTCGATGGGCACTCGACACCCGCTCGAGCGTGTGACACAAGTCCTCGCTTGAGCGTGCAAAACCCCGCTCGAGTAGACTGTAAACACAACAAAAGTGTTGGATACACGAATTTCCCGCTCGAGCGCCACTTACCCCGCTCAAGCGGGAGTCCAAAATCTAGAATTTCCATATTTGAACCTCAAGCTTAAAATCAAGTTTCAATATACCAAATTCGATTCTTTTGGGCTAATTTTCTGGAAAACACTTTAAAACTCATAATATAACATGATTCAAAGCTCAATTTGTAAAATCAAGACCCAAAGGTGAGTCAATTAAACCCAATTTCAAACCAAACTTCAAGAACATATTTCAAATGTAACATGCATGTGTTCAATCAAATTCAAAGCTTCAATTACTTGCTCAAATGAGCTCAATTGCCTAAAAAACAAGATGAATTCATGGACTATACTCAAGATATGGACACGCATGTGAGGAATTTATGAACTACAACCTCAAAACTTCAAAATATATACATGCATGCAAGAATTAAACTCTTAATTCAACACATTAAGCCATATCTTGGCTCTAAACTTCAAAATTAACATAGACCATGCAAGGCACAACTTAAACTCACAACGAAGAAGATGAGTTCTAACCTCAAGTCTTTAAACTCAAGGATGTAAGCTCAATTGTACAAATTCTCTACAATTTCTTCAAGTCTCCAAGCAAATCTTTGTTGAAACCAAGCTCTCCTAACTCTCTCTCTCTCTCTCTAGTCGGTTTTGGTCTCATGGAATGGCTGAGGAATGATGTATCTAATGTATAATTCAAGCATCAAAATATGATATGAAGTGGGCCACTAAGTGGCAAAGTTATAAATAAGGCCAACTCTTGTAATTTATCAATATTTAATCTAATTTAATCATACCAAATCACATTTCAATTAAATATACCATAAAATCATATAAATCTTAATTAGCACAAAACATCAATCAATTTCAGATTCGACCACCGATAAGGCCTTCAATTTGCAGTTTAAAGCATAAAACGTGAACAGATAATTTAACAGTCAACAGATAGAATTGCATTCAAACTAGCACAATCAATCAATCAGTTTAGTAATTCAGTCAGTCAGTAAATTAACATGCTTAATCATAGATTAGCACTAATCAGTAGTGTTATCAGTAAACAGTGCTGAGGGTTGTTACGCTCAGGCTCCCAATCCTTTTTCTATCACTTTTGTTGCTCCATTGCCACCCCAATTCGTACCTCTCTCTATTTAACGATTCTCTCTTACTGAGGCCTTGCTTGTAGGGTAATTATTTTAATCAAAAATTTAAAAAGTCACTATAAATTGTCGCATCACTCTCTTTATTTTTTTGCACATTCTTTTATAAAAAGTTAAAAAATTATTAAAATAACTTATTCCTAAATAAGACCTGAATCTTAGTCACCGCATCGACTCAAACCTTTCAAATATTCCCATTACAATTCCAAACCTTGTATGGTTTACCTACACGGTTGGAAAGCACGTTCGGTGATTGGTCTACAAGCACATTAACTTCTTGTGGTATAAAAATATATACTTAACACCCTCATGGTTTGGGGCTGGTTTGACATAGCCTAAAAAAAATAAAAAATCAAAAAGTTACTCAAAAAGTTAAAAAGTTATCACTATTCACTAAAAAAAATTAAAAAATTAATTTTTCACAAATTCATACAACTCAACAATCATTCCTACTTTTCAGTTGTGCAGCGTTGGGACAGAACAGTAGGACAGTTTGGGGCAATTTTGACACACTGTTGTTTAGCCAGTGGGGGCCTATTACGGGTCCCGTTTTGATATTCTGAACCGTTCAATGTGTAGAACTCGTTGAGTACTATATGTCTGTAAAAAATCACATTGATCAGATATCGATAACTACATGATCAAGTCAGTTTGTATGAAAAAATGAATGGTATTATAATTAACGATTGAAAAAAACAAATCTGATCAGATAGCTATCGATATCTGATCAACGTGTTTTTTTATAGGTATATAGTGCTCAATGAGTTCTACATATTGAACGGTTCAGATTATCAAAATGGGACCCATGATGGCCCCCACGGGCCGAACAAAACAATCCACTGCAATGCCCAAAAAGTACCTAATAATTTCTTGCATGAATTCGCCTGGCAGATTGTACACAGCTGTCATTCACTCATTTCCAATCTTCTCTTACACACTTATTTATACAATTTTTTAATACATATTTTTCTATAAAAAATTAAAAAGTTAACTCAAACATCCATAATTTTTTTCTCAACTTTTTAACCTAAAAAGATAAAAAAATATATTTATTTAGGACACCCTAAACAACCACTTGGAGTGGGGCGTAAAATTGACAGAAGTCGTTAACTTAATATTGTGAAACAAATTTAAGTGCTTAAAATTACCTCAATGCCCTTTTTTTATTTATTCTCTTTTCTTCCATCTTCTCACCCACCAATATCTCAACAACCTCCATGCTCTCAGAAAGTACTCCTAATATTTTCTTACCGGTATGAAAGAAATAGTGCAACGGATGACTTGAGGGTTTGGATTGAAGGATCTCTAATTTCTGATCTTCTCTGTATTTTATCTGATGCTTCATTTATTCAGGAAAAATGTTTGGGAGCACTAATTAGTGCTCCCACTGATTAGGTGACAGTGAGTCCCGCTATTAATGATGTGATGTTTTGGTTTTGGAGTTGTATTTTTTTTTTTTTTTTTACTTTTTTAATGCATTAGTGCTATTAGTGGTGATGTTTTTAGTGGGATGAATCATTGTTGTTTATTCAGTAGCTTTTATGATGTAATTTAAGTGATAAAAAAAAAAAAAAAAAACTAATTGCCACCAACCATCTCTCTATCATTATTTCTTACATGTATATACTAGTTTTAAAAAGCCCGTGATGCTTAAGTTTTGTATTTTGATAATTTTTTTAAAATAAAAATATTATTCTATAAAATTGAATAAAATAAATCATTAGATATATGATAGAATTATGTGGTATTATATATACTATTTTTTGATTTGTTATACACTTAATCATGTAGATTCCAATTCTATTACCATATCATTTTGAGTGAATTTATGAGTCTTTAATATTTCATCCGAATTTATAATAAAAAAAATTATGGTGCTTACTTTTCTCAGCAGATAAATATAAAACAAATGCTAAGATAATTCTCTCATATAAAAAAATACTAAAATAATTAATTGAACTAATAAAGAAGCAAAAGAAAAAAAATATATATATATATATATATATAAATGACTAATTTTATTAATACATAAATCATACTCGCATAACAAATGACCAATTTTATTAATAAGTAAATCATTAAATAAATTTAAAAAATTAATGATATGAAAAATATTTTTCAGTTAAGAATTTTGTTAATAAATAAATCATTTAGTCAATTAACAATTTTTTATGATATGAGAAATATTTTTTAATAAACAATTTTGATAATTTATTATTGCATAGGAGAATAATTTTTTTTTTCCCTGAGTATTGTGTTAAATTAAAACTTATAACAAACGATAATTGTAATTTCTAATATTATAGGACCGATTTATATTTTAAGAAACTATGTGGTGTATTTGTAATTTATTAAAAAATAAAATATTTATGTTTCATAATTGACTAAGAATATTTACGTAATTACGAAAAAACTTGTTACATAATTGACAAAGAATGTTTGCGTAATTACGAAAAAATTTCACCCAATATATAAGCTACTCATAGTAAATTATTTAAAATAAAATGACAAAATCAAAAAAAAAGACGAATCTCAAACTGTTAAGCAATTCTTATATATATATATATAAATATATGTTTGTCTACCGAGGAACACCACTGTGAACAAATTTTTCACTTTTTTGTTTTTTTTTCCTTTTTTTCTTTTTATTTTTTTATTTTTTCTCTCTCTCTCTCTACTTTCTTCGCTCCCCACCTCATGGCCAGCACAATTTTTTTAGCTGAAAGGATCAATTCAAAAAGTATTTTTCCCTAGTAAACACCCATTGTCTCTATGATTTTTTTTCTCACGAAATATAACTTCAGCAAAAGCCACATTACAGGAAAATTCAGTTCGTCGTCCGAAGCTTAAACAAAATTCAAACCATGTTGCATATTAGAATCAAAAGGTTTTTACAAATTAAAACCACAGACACATACATACACTCTTAAATATATGTATATATATAATGAAACCATCCACCAATTATTTCTTTGCTACAAGCAATTACGTTGTATTTGGTTAGGAAATTTTGGGAGTGATTTAAAAATAGAAAGGGAAAAAGTGTATAAAATTGTGAAATATAGGTTTATTTTATTTATATTTCACCTAAATTTTCTCTTTCTTTTTCCAAATTCCTTTCCATATTTCTCAACCAAACCTCGTTAATGTTTTACCGAAGTACCATCACCTACAATCAACCATAAAAGAGCTTGACACCACCGGCAAGTGGAGTCGGTGCATGGTGATAGGAGGAAGGGGCATAGGGAGTTGGTTGGCCACTGCAGTGGTGAAGAAGGGGGAAGGACTGTTGCAACAGCAGCAGTAGCAACATGGAGTTGCTTTGCTGTGTCGTAGAAGAAAAGAAAATAAAAGAAGGGAGAAAAAAAGAAGGCCCAGAAGAAAGAAAAGAGAAAAAAGAGGAGACGGGTGTATGTGTGTCAAGGTAGCACAAAAGTTGCTGCATCAAGCAAGAGTAGTGAAGACTAAGAAGGAAAGGAATGGAAGAAAAGAAAATGAGAAGAAGAATAAAGAGGAAGACACAGAAAATAAACGACAAGAGAAAGGAAATAGGCAAAAAAGAAAGTTTAGGACTATAATACTGGTGTCATACAAAAGAAAACTAGACAAAATAAGAGTAATAGTGACATTTTGTAAAAACTGTTAAGAGAGTTGAAATTTACACTTCACCCCATACTAACGGGGATTATGTGTAGATTTCTAAAATTTAACACTGGGTTTGGTTAGGAGATTTGGAAGAAAAAAAAAATGAAAGGTGAATAAAATATGAATAATTTTACACTTATTTTCTTTTTTTTTTATAAATCCCTTCTCAAATTCCAAAATCAAACACAGCATAAGGAGGTTTTGAGTGTATTTGGTTTGTGTTTGTAGAGTAATTTTTACGATAAAAAGTACGAAAACTTGTTTGATTTGTCTTTTTTGAGAAATGGTTTTAGAAAATTGTTTTGGGAGAAAATTTTAAAAGAAGTGATTGATTTGATGTATGTGAGAGAGAGAGAGAGAGTGATTTTGGAAAGTAGGTAACCAAACAAAATTTTGAGATTTTTTTTGAAAAAATTTGTTTAGTTTGATTATTCTTGAAAATTTGTTTGTAGAGAATTTTTCCCAAAAATTTTTCTGAAAAACAAACCAAACAAAGCCTTTGTGTTTTCAAATCAAAGTAGAAGGGGGTAAAGTGTAATTAATCCTAAAAATTAAGACTGATTCATTCGCCCTGTATGGTCTCAAAACAGGGCTATAAACGGGTCGCATTCGGGTCAAATTTGGCAGAATCCGATTGCATGTGAATCTGAATCTGGTTATAAGAAGCAATCCCAGTCCGAATCCGAATTATATGGATACTTGATCCATAATTCCTATCCGATCCACTTTTGTGTATGTGTGTGCAAACCTTCATGTTCCAACAACGATTCAAAAGAAACAAAAGTAATCGGATCCAAGCCTCCTCACCTTAGTTCATTGGTGACATGGGTAAGCCCATAAAGACTATAGCCCACTATGAACAACCCAAGCCCACCACTTAGGGCCCAATGCATAATTCAACTAATGAAGCCCAGCATGGCTGGAATTCAATATGGCATTAAGAACCAATGACACTTAGACACGTGGCAGGTGAAGAACAAGTCACATAAGCAGACAAAGATCCTGCAAAGTTATTGCACTGCACATCAGCCATTAATGAAGCCCCTTACAGCATTTATTGCGATAACCCCTCCTCGTCGAGACAGAACGGCCTCACCATAAACAAGACAAGCTAGAGCATAGACTTTCGGCCAAGATGGCAGGTCGGAAGGGACAACGAAATGATTACCAGAGGATATAAGCAAATGTCGAAGACAAGAAGAAGGTTAAGTTTTCTATCTCTAATCTATCTCTACATTTCGCTTCTCTTTCTAACTTGCTCGTCGGAGGGTTCGCTGGGGGACTCCCCGTTCCCCGTTGAACTCTTGTGCAAGTCTTCTGGTAGGCTTGGTACCTCGGGCATTGGTTTGGGAAGCGTGGATCAGTCTGACCCGTTCCATCAAGAACACGTAGCATCATCAGTTGGCGCCGTCTGTGGGAATCCTTTTGCTCCGCGCATCAGTTGTGCTCATTGTCGCCCGAGACCCTTTCCCAATAACCCTTTCCTGCCTCCCACCAAGGTGGATGGTCATAACTAGATCCATGGCTTCTCACCACAATGTTGCCAACTACCAAGCCGACCATGCCAACCTAAACAACCCACCACAATACTTCACTGAGCTCACCAACAGCATTAACCGCCTGGCCAAGCAGAACCAGGCCCTGATTAATGCTCTTCTCCAAAGAAACCTTCTTATGCCCCCTTCACCACCTCCAGATATCCCACCCAGCCAAGAACAAGCCCCGAGCCATACTCTCCAGTAGCCCCATCCACCCAACTTGGAAGGCTTGCGACCCCCTCCCCCGGATATAAATTCGCCACCCCAGGCCCCGCATCCATCGGTCCCGGCACCAATCCCTGAAGGAGAGGCCAGTAGCGTCCAGCCCCCGTTGCCTTTCGGTGACGACAACATTCCTCTTTGGGATGCAAAACTCCGAGCCATGAAGCTCCAACTCCAAGGAGTCATGCAGAACATACAACATAAACCATCTACCATAACCAACTCTCCATTTGTTGCCTCCATTACAGACAAACCTCTACCCCTCAAGTTTAAAATGCCCACGATCGACTCTTTTGACGGTGTATCGAACCCAGTCGATCACCTGGAGACCTACAGAACCCTCATGATCCTCCATGCATTCCCCGATGAAATCATGTGTCGGGTTTTTCCGTAACACTCAAGGGGTCGACTCGACTCTGGTTTAGTCAACTGCCAACAGACTCTGTTTCCATTTTCCAGCACCTTAGTGACTCCTTTCTCAGCCATTTTATTGGAGCCCAGCACCAACGGCGTCTGGCAACCCAGCTCCTCAACATTCGACAGACTGAGGGGGAGTCGCTGTGCAGCTTTGTCACCAGCTTCAACACCGAAGCCCTGCAGGTGGCGAAAAACGATGACAAGGTCATCCTCACGGCGTTCATGGCCAGCCTACGATCATCTGATTTCCTTTTCTCCCTCTCCAAAACCCCCCGACCTCCATGGCAGCCCTACTTTCCAAAGCCCAAAAATACATGAACGCCGAAGATTCCCTAGCCGCTCGCCAAGATCCTATAGCCAAAAACCCGACCCCCAGAGAGAAGAGAAAAGACTTAGAAACCAGAAACACCCAGTACAATAACCAAAGACCTTAGTATATCGACCGACCCCCCCCGAGCCGACAGGTCAGCACCAACCTGACCGCCCGGCCGGTTCCAACGATACACACCCCTCAATTTCTCCATGGAACAAGTCCTCAATCAGATCCAACGAGACTACCCCCTAAAATGGCCCCAACCGTCACGGTCTCCTTCCAATCGGTGAGACCAGTCCAAATACTACCGTTTTCACTAAGACCACGGCCATAATACCAAGGAGTGTGTTAACCTCAAAGATCAGGTCGAGGGCTTGATACGTCAGGGACGTCTCAGTCGGTTCACGGAAGCTCGCCCTCAACAGAGGCAAAGGACTGAACCTATCAGAAACAACTGCCGGCGCACCCCTCCCTGGTAACCGGCACAACCTAACCAAGGTCATGATCGCCCTCCACAACAACCCCGGGCACAAGGTAACCCCACCCCCCCTATTGGAGAAATCAGAGTTATTGCCGGCGGGCTTGCTTGTGGAGGACCGTCCCGCTCGGCTCAGCGGGCAGAACTCAGAAAAATAAGGCAGGGCTCAGACAAAGAAGTTGCCACATTGGACCGACCGTCCAAACACCCCAAGCAGTGGACGGAGCCTATCACCTTTACGGACGCCGACTGCACAGGCATCTGTTACCCCCATGACGACCCTCTTGTCATTTTTTTCCTCCTCTCCAATTACAAGGTCAGACGGGTTCTCATCGATAATGGCAGTTTTTCAGACATCATCTTCCCAAATGCCTTCCGCCAGCTCAAGATCGAGGAAGAAAGTCTGTCCCCCCTCCAAACCCCATTAGTCGGTTTTATTGGAGATCGGGTGACCTCCATCGGCTCCATCGATCTTCCCATCACAATCGAGGAATACCTACGGCAGACCACAAAGTTACTCACCTTCCTCGTCGTCGACTGTCCCTCTGCTTACAACATCATCCTCGGCCGCACCGCCCTAAATGCTTTCCAAGCTATCACATCCACTTTCCATCTTGCCGTCAAGTTCCCTACCGACCTGCGAGTCGGTACAGTAAGAGGAGAGTAGATCGTGGCCAGGGAATGTTACGTCGCCTCACTTAAAGAGGTCAAGCTAAAGGAGGCTATGATCATTGAAGGGCTCGACGTCAGAGACGAGGACGAGCTGGTCAGAGAGGAACCAGTAGAAGAGCTTGTTGAGGTCCCTATCGACCCCACCAACCCGACAAAAATTGCCAAAATCGGCAGCCAACTATCCTCCCAAGCAAAGGCCGACCTTACTGCCCTATTGATTGAGCACAACGACGTATTTGCCTGGACCCACTCAGATATGCCGGGTATTGACCCCTCCTTCATAACCCATCGTCTCAGCATTGAGCCCCACTTTCGACCCTTCTGCCAGAAGCAGAGCATCTTTCACCCGGAGCGCAACACTCTTATCGTCTCTGAAGTAGATAAGCTCCTTGAGGCACAGTTTATCAAAAATGTAGACTACCCTAGATGGCTATCAAATATGGTCTTGGTTCGTAAAAGCAATGGTAAATGGCGACTCTGTGTCGACTACTTTGACCTTAACCAAGCTTGCCCCAAAGACAGTTATCCTCTTCCTCGCATAGATCTGCTCGTTGACGCCACGGCCGGCCATCAAATGCTCAGTTTCATGGACGCCTTCTCTGGCTATAACCAAATCCTGATGCACCCGTCTGACCGGGAGCACACCTCTTTCATCACTGACCAGGGAACCTACCATTATTGTGTCATGTCGTTTGGGTTGAAAAATGCCAGGGACATTTACCAACGGTTGGTCAACGCCGTCTTTCATCACCAGATAGGCTAGAACATGGAAGTATACGTCGACGACATGCTAGTCAAGAGCAAGCTCTCCACTGATCATCTGACCGATCTGCGAGAGACCTTTGGCACCCTACGAAAGTACCAAATGAAACTCAATTCGAAGAAATGCGACTTCGGCGTAGGATGTGGGAAGTTCTTGGGTTTTATGGTCAGTCAGCGAGGCATCGAAGCTAACCCCGAAAAGATCAAGGCCTTCATAGAAATGGAGTCGCCCAGAACGGTTAAAGAGGTTCAGAGGCTTGCTGGCAGAGTCGCCGCCCTCAACCGCTTCATTTCCCGCGCAACGGACAAGTGCCTCTCCTTTTTCAAAGTTCTTCGGCAAACTTTTGAGTGGACGGCAGAATCCGAAGAGGCCTTTCAGCCGTTGAAGCAGTGCATGGACAACCCCCCCTACTCTCTCAAGCAATCACGGGTGAACCTCTTTTTCTCTACTTAGTCGTGTCAAACACCGCAGTCAGTGCAGCACTCATCAGGGAAGACAACTCTGTCCAACGACTGGTCTACTACATCAGTCGGGCTCTCAGGGGAGCAGAACAGAACTACCCATTGCTTGAAAAAATGGCCTTAGCCTTGGTCATAGCCTCAAGATGACTCCGACCTTACTTCCAGGCCTACCCCATTGTCGTCCTCACTGACCAACTATTGAAGAAAATAATGCAACAACCAGAGTTATCCGGCCGACTTATGCAATGGTTAGTCGAGCTCAACCAATTTGACATCTCCTACCGACCTCGAACGGCGATCAAGGGGCAGGACGTTGCCGACTTCATCCTGGAGTTCACTAACCCCACTCAAATCACGACTCCCCCGCCCCCGCCATCCCATACTGAGGCAGAAGACCCCCACTCTTGGACCCTCACCGTCGATGGATCATCCCACAAAGAAGGCAGTGGGGTTGGCCTCATTCTCACCGCTCCCGAGGGTGGTTATTTCAAGTGTGCTCTCCGTTTCTTGTTCGACTTAAGCAATAATGAAGCTGAATATGAGGCACTTATCGCAGGTCTCCGCCTCGCCAGAGACATTGGTGTCAACCATATCCAAGTGTTCAGCTATTCTTAGCCCATTGTCGGACAAATCACGAGAGAATTCGATGCCAAGGAAGACACAATGCGGGCATACAGGGATATTGCACTCCCCTTTGCTCGCCTCTTCAATAATTTCCACATCAAGCACATTCCTCGGACGGAAAATGCCAAGGCAGATGAAATGGTTCAGTTAGCTTCTGTCGACCAGTTAGACCTCAGCCATGGTGTCCACCTCGAATATCTGGCTCACCCTGCCATTTTCCCGAACCAACAGCAAGTCCACTTCCTCCAAAACGAACCTATTCCATGGGCAGCCGACATCTTTCTATTTTTGACAAAGGGGGAACTGCCAGACGACAAGCACCAGGCCACCAAAGTCAGGGCCCGGTCGTCCAACTACATTCTTATCAGTGGTCTCTTGTACAAACGTGGTTTTTCACGCCCATACCTGAGATGCCTCAATCCTGCTCAACCGACCTACGTGATGAGAGCAGTCAATCAGGGTGTATGTGGCAATCATTCGGGTGCCAGGTCACTAGCCCACAAAATACTCCGCACTGGTTACTTCTGGCCTACTCTCAACCAAGATGTCGCTGAATTCGTTCTTAAATGTGATAAGTGCCAACTCTTTGCCAACATCCCTCATGCTCCTCCTACAGAGTTGATCACACTTTGCAGCCCTTACCCATTCACCAAATAGGGGATTGACCTAGTTGGCTCATTGCCCACTGGCCGAAGCCAAACCAAATTCGCAATTGTCGCCATTGATTACTTCACTAAATGGGTGGAGGCAGAACCTCTTGCCACAATTACCGAGCGGAACACCACCAGATTCATTTGGCAATCGATCGTGTGCCGATTTGGCATCCCTCAAGCCATCGTCTCTGACAACGGCAAACAATTTGACAATGCCAAGTTCAGGAAATTCTGTGCCGAACTTCAAATCCAACCATGTTTCTCTTCCCCAGGTCATCCCCAAGCCAATGGCCAAGTTGAGGTTACCAACCGTTCTCTTCTGAAGACCATCAAAACTAAGCTGGAAGCTGTTAAGGGACTCTGGGCTGAGGAATTACCAAATATACTCTGGGCGTACCGTACTACAGCCTGAACCCCCAGTGGGGAGACCCCCTTTCGCTTAACATACGGCGCTGAGGCGGTCATCCAGTAGAAATCGATCTGCCTACCCCGAGGGTTCTGCACCCAAATCCAGAACTCACTGAAGAACTGCGTCAAGCCGATCTAGACCTGATTGAAGAGCTCTGAGAGACCACTGCTGTCAAACAGGCCTCATATAAACAGAAAATGATAACTCACTACAACCGCAAAGTCCGACCGAGAGAGTTCGCCGTGGGAGACCTTGTTTTGTGCAAAGCAACTCTTGCCACCAAAAATCCGGCTGAGGGCAAGTTGGCAGCCAAGTGGGAGGGACCTTACGTCCTTAAGGCCAGACCTTGTCCGGGCACTTACTGACTTTAGGATATGGAAGGTCGAGATCTCCCCCATCCGTGGAACGCCGAGCACTTGAAGCGTTATTTTCAATGAAGCCCTATATTTGTATTGATCAGTTGTTGTATTTTCTTTTTGACAATCTATGCACTTGAATGTTCTTATTCTCTTCTCATATGGTGTAAATTTATGATCAAATGGGCTACACTTTACATGACAACAATCTTATATCTCAGTTGTCTGTGTGGTATTTCAATAACGCCCTGATTGTAACCTCAGCCAGACTGAGCATGAAGAGCTCAGCCAGACTGAGTTCCTTAAAGCCTCAGCCAGACTGAGCATGAAAAGCCTCAGCCAGACTGAGCATGAAGAGCTCAGCCAGACTGAGTTACTTAAAGCCTCAACTAGACTGAACATACGGAGCTCAACCAGGCTGAGTTACTTGAAGAGTCAGCCAGACCAAGTTAATCATGGCTCAACCCAAACTGAGCACGAATGAAGAGCTCGGCCATGGTCATTCTTGCAACTTCATGATTGAGGCATAGTTGTCATACTTAGTCAAATTCCAGGTCCAAGTTTTTATGCCTTTGTAACATTCTTTACATTTTTTAATTTTTATTTCCCAACCCACTCTTTCATTTCTCAACACTCTTACAACATGCATTAAAACTTCACATTTTAAGACCTTTACATTTCAACGTTCTTATGGTTAACATTCTTTGCATCATAATTTTCTCATAAGCTAGCTTGGCTTCCTACTTCTCAATTTTCACTACGATTTTTACAAAAGCCTTGTTTGAATAACCATTCTCATTCTTTTCAAATTTATAAAAATAAAGGCCACAGTGTGACAAACACAACTCAGAATTTTATTTATTCACAAACTTATACATAAGTTTACTACAGAAGTTACATGCCCAACAAAAAAAAAAAAAAAACAAAAACAAAAACACAAACACAAACAAAACAACAAGAAAAATTTCATTTACAAACAAAGTGCAAAAATTTTACATTCATCATTCTTCCTCGCTCGAAGCAAGGTCTTCTTCGTTAACACCTTCGTCTAAGGGGGTCTGGGCCACATCGTCTTCATTTATTCTAACAGTGTTGAAGTCCAAGTCTGGGAACAGCTCTTTTGCTTTGCCTTTAAACATCTTCCAACCGCTGTCCCAGAACTCAGCCATCTCATGTTTGTAAAAGTCCGACCGCTGGAAGCTCTGGATCATTTCTTCTTCACTCCTGCTCCCAGCGGCTGCTCCCGACGGGCCAGCCCCCCAGACCCCTCTCTTGCCAAGTTATAGGCGATCGCGGCATCGATAGCCATCTGGAAGTCAACGGACACCTTGAACTGTTCTAGTGCTACGACACACAAGTCGGGGTACGCTGCCCTCTCAGAGGCTAGCTTGGTCTTTTCTTCCTCCAAAGCCTTCTCCAACCCCACCTTCTCCTCCATTGACTTGGCCCGCTCGTCTGCCAACTTCCTCTCCAGCTCAGCGATTTTCAGATCCGCTTCATCTTTTTGTTTGATCGACTGAGCACGAAGATCTTCGTTGTAGGTCATGGACTCATCCCACCGTTCGTTGGCGACGGTGCAGGCTTTCTGGGCCTCTTCTAGCTTCTTCTGTTCGCTCCCCAATTGGAACTCGAGCGACACCACCTTACAGCGTTTCGTCTCCAACTCTAACTTGGTCGCGAACAGCTCAGCATTGGCTCGGTCAGCTGAATAGCCCTGCACCATTGCTAACACTTCCATCTTCTTGGCTTTCTGGGCCTCTTGCAGCCCCCTAGCGCACACACTTCTCGCGGTCTTCCTTCACCCTGCAGTCTCCTTCTTTAAACTTTCAAGTTGGGCCTTCGCCTTCTCCAACTTTACCTTCAATGGCCTCACTTTGCCTTTGGCAGCCGCAGCCTTGTTCAATAGGGATCCTGCTAAGGCAGTTGCCTCTATTTGAGCCGAGCACAACCCCCTTAGCAGTTCGGCCTCAGTAAAACTGGCCATCGAGGGCACTGCCGCATCCTCCACCACGTCCAAAAGCCGGTCAGTAGCACTCTTGGTTGGGCCTTCTTCTCCCTCCAGTCGCCCAGACACTGCTGGAGCGTAGCAGATAGCGGTCTTTAACTTGAGCCCCTCTCCCTCTCCCTCTCCTTGGGGGGCAGGCCCCCCCTTTGGCTGCTGATCTGCCCCCTCTAAAGGGCCAGTCGCCCCACCCTTCACTCGCTCTTCAGGGGCAGTCGCCCCACTCTCCACCCTCTTCGCCACCTCCTTTCCTCCCACGTTGGGGGTCTCCTCTACCATCACCTCCTTCACCCTCTTCAGGGCTGGCCCCTCGTCCCTCTCCCTTACTCTTTTCTTCTTCTTCAACACCTCCATCTCCTTTTTATTCTTCTCCTTCAGAGGATCCACTGGGGGTGGTCGTGGCTCAAAACCGCTCAGATCCTTCTCCCCCAGCGACTTGGGGCGCTGTCGGATTCGCTCCCTCGCGATCAGTTTCGGAGCAGGCCCCAACTTTGCCTCCTTGTATTTATCCGCTCTGGCGAACAATCTTCTTTCCTCCTCCTCCTCCTCCTCCGCCCTCCTCTGCACCTCCAACTCTTCCCTTGCTGGATCCTCCCCCAACGGTTACGGTCCCAATTTCAGGGCGAACAACGTTAAAGACAAGACCAGCTTGTCCCACCTCACCCCCTTCTCTTCCCTCCATTTCCTCACCTTCTTCACTCGGTCTTCGGCCTCCCCGCCTAGCTTAGGCTCGACTGATTTGGTGGGGACCCTCCACGTCGTGCGAACCCCAGTTCCACCGTTCTCCATCACGAAGAACCATCTCAGCCTCCACCCCTTTTCCAAAGATGGAAGACCTGCCACCAGCCCTCGCCCCGCCACTGCTTGCAGAGTCACCCAGGTCTCCTGCTGACCGGAGGCCTTGTAGCAGGAGAAGAACTCATCTACTGACATTGCCGTCCCCCTGGTCGCCTGCGGCCAGGCACTCGCGTAAGCCATTACTATCTTCCAGGCGTTCGGCATCAATTGCCCTGGCGCCGCTTCTAACTTGTTTAACACATTCACCACTACTTAGGGGAGAGGTAGCCTCAAACCCCCTCGTAATGCTTCCTCGTACAAGCTGAATTCACCCCGGCCGCACATCTGACGCCCTTTCCTTGGATGTGGGCAATCTTAACCCTATCTCCGAGGGAATTTGATATTTCTTCCTTATTCCCTCCAACTCCTCTGCTATCAGAACGAATCTGTTTGGTTTGGTGTGCCAATGGTCCGGCTCCACCTGACTAATAGGTCTCGCGGCCGAAATTATTGTCCTAGGGCAAGCCCGCACAGCCTGATTCGCTCCCCCCCCTCCCTACGCTCCGTACGATATTGTTCTGCCAAGTCCACCGCATCGTCGTCGCCTAACAGATCAACCCTTGCGGTTGTTGTTTCCTTTTGGGCCATCTCTCTTGTGTGTCTGCGAATGACGTCGGATGCGGGCACTAGAAAATTCACAAAGTGTTGCAGGGGCGTATCACTAGCAACGAACGAGTTTACTTCTGGGATGTTTTGGTTTTTTGCGAAGCGATAGGTAAAACGGATAATACCAAAAGCCCAAGGCTTGCCTATATTCCAAGGGTCACAATTAAATTTCGCCAGTTTGAAAATTTTCAAAAATCTGCCAATACTGTCTTTTCAACACCCTATATTGACCTATCGCTTCATTTCTTGCTCAACGCCTAACCTTCCCCACTACGAGATTCCACCACGTGTACGACCACGATCCACGCCCCCTTTCCCCTTCCCTGTCTATTCCCCTTTATTTCACCACGTCCCCCTGCCACTTCTCGAGCCCCGCGCGCCGCCACTTGTCCCTCCACTCGGCCACCCTCCACGGTCAGCCCTCCTCATGGTCGATCCCTCCACTTGGGTACCTTTCGCGGTCGGCGCTCCTCATGGTCGATCCCTCCACTCGGCCACCTTTCGCGGTTAGCCCTTCTAATGGTTGGTCCCTCCACTCGGTCACCCTCCGCGATCAGCCCTCCTCATGGTTGGTCCCTCCACTAGGTTACCTTTCGTAGTCGGCTGTAATAACCCTCACCACTGCCTACCGATAAACACTGATTACCGTTAAACTGAACTGATCATGACTGATAATTGAACTGATTAAAAGTACTGAACTGACTGACCGAAATTGAAACTGAATTGAATGAATACATCTGTTTGAATTGCATTTTATCTGTTGACTGTTTGTTTGATCTGTTCATGTCTTATGTTTAAATTGCTAATTGAAGGCCTTATCGGCGGCCGAATCCGGAAGTGATTGATGTTTTATGATCATCATGATTAATGTGATTTTGTGGTATAATTATCTGAAAACTGATTAGGTATGATTAAATTAGATTAAAATAAGCTAATTAAAGAGTTGGCCTTATTTACCAAACTAACCCTTAGTGGGCCTCTTATTATAACATATTAGAGCCTTGTGCATACTTGAATCAAAACACTTCTTCAGCCACATTTTGAGCCTACAACCGACCCTAGAGAGAGAGAGACTTGAGGAGTTGATTTCATCTCAAATTTGCTTGTGAATTGCTTGGTAATTGAAGTGTAGATTGCTACTTTGAGCTCCCAAACCTTGAATACAAGACTAAGGTAGGGCTTTCATCTTCTTATTGTTGCCATTGAACTAGTTCTTGCATGTTTCATGCTTCAATTGTAGAGTTAAGTCTTGGTTTAGTTCATACATGTTGACATAGAGCTCATTTCATGCATGCATGTTAGTGTTGTTGGAGTTTGAGTTGAGTTCATGGCAAAATGTTGCATGCATGTTCACAATTATGTTCAAGTCCATGATTTCATCATGTTTTGGAAACAATTGGCTCCTTAGAGCATCAAATTGAAGCTTTGAATTGGTTTGAATTTATGCATGTTTGCATGTTCTTCATATTCTTGAAAAATGGTTTGAAATTGAGTTTGAATTAAACACCCTTGGGCTTGATTTCTCAAATTGAGCTTTGAACCATGTTATTCTATGTGTTTATAAATGTTTTCCAGAAAATGGGCCCAAGAGGATTGGTTTTGATGCATTTGGATGTGAGTTTGAGCTTGGAGGTGCAATCTGGAATTCCCAGATTTTGTACTTACGCTCGAGCGGGGTAAGTGGCGCTCGAGCGTGGAATCCGAGCATCCAGCATCTCTCTGCACTGTTTTACAGTCCGCTCAAGCGGAGGATTGGGCGCTCGAGCAGAGTCATGTCTCAAGCTCGAGCGGGCGTCGAGCGGAGATTTCACCCATCCAGTACTTTTACAGTACGTTCGAGCGGGAAAGTTTACGCTCGAGCGTGTACCTTTGTTGCATTACCGCTCGAGCGGGGGAAACCTGCGCTTGAGCGGGACTTTGTTTTTCTGAAAATTCTGAAACTATTTTCTGATCACATCTTTGCATCATCATCCCATTCTAGGCGTTCTTAGGCCTAGTTTAAGACATCTTAATGAGGATATAGATGTAGAACACACCGAGGCATTAGGGATTAAGTTATTATCTTTTCCAGCTGTGTAGCTTAGTGTGTTCAATCTGTTAACTGTGTAGGGTTGGCGACTGAGGAGACGCTCTAGCATACTGTAACCCAAACTCTGTGAGTAACGATTGTGTAAAGATATGTTCACAAATGATTATCTTCTGAACAACTGAACTGTACTGTTTTCTGAACTGATTACTGTTAACTGAATGAATGTATGCCCTATATTTTGAACTATATTGTGGCATCCTTAGCACCTACTGTTTACTATTACTGCGACAGAATTCTCTGTCGGTTCCCTTGTTGGAACCACTACTGTTTACTGACTGATGGCCATCATTACTGTTCGGTCTTTTAAGACCTACTGTTTACTGTACTGTTATGCTAATGGGTGTACCACATGTGACTGTACCGACTGAATGACTGAATACTGTTTAAATGGACTGTTTTCATACTGTAAGGACATTCATTCTTTAACCTCTTTACGCATTATGTTATTCACTGGGCTTTAGCTCACTGCTCATATATATATGTAGGTGTACAGGCACCAGACCGCGGCTAGGGGCGTCAGGGTAACTCCAGTTTTGTCAAGCCAACTACTATGCCTCACTGCGAGGTTCCGTGCCTATCGTGTTAAGGCTTAGGGGTGTTTTACAATTCCCCCTTCTGTACCGTCCCACTGTTTTGTATAGACTGAATGTTTACCGTACTGTTATATAGGGTTGAGTCCCTAGTCTGAATGATTGTAAATATTGTACATACTGTTCTGTACTGGTTATATATACACGTATGAAAGTCTTTTTCATATAGACTGTCACAGCTCAATGGAAATTATTTATTTACTGTATTGGCTTCCGCCAGGCCTTGTACTCTGTTTTACTGTATTACTGTTCTGCAGGCCTTCGGTAATCTCGGATTACTGGCCGGTTACGGTGCTAAACCCATAGAGCCGGGTTTGGGTCGTGACAGAGTGGTATCAGAGCGATACTTATCACAAGTTATACCGCACACACGTGTCCAAATGAGCTACAGGGTGTCCTAGAAAAGTAATTAGGGCATCTCATGAGCATGATAAGTGTGTGGTTATGTTATGACTGAGTTATGACTGAATACATGCTAACGTGTTAAACTGTTAAACAAATGACTGCTTATGTTTAAAACTGTTATAACTGTTTATAGCGAAATGGATAATGCAAACACTGCAAACGAACCTGAATCCTCATCTACCGAGGCAAGAATGGAAAGAATGGAAAGAATGATGGAACTAATAACTACTAGACTTGAACAATAACAGAACCAACAGCCCCCACCTCCTTCTCCTCCGGTACAGCCGGAACCTAATGCGAATGTGAATGATGGGGATATTATTGCTCTGACCCAGAAGTTCAGCAAAATGAAACCGCCATCCTTCCAGGGAGGCCTCGAACCGTTAAAAGCTAAAGCTTGGGTTCTGGAGACAGAAAAACTATTTGAAGTATTTCCGTGCTCAGAAGCGAATAAAGTATTGTTAGCTACCTTCACCCTTCAAGAAGAAGCTAGAAGGTGATGGATGTTGATCCGCGATACAAATACTGTTATGACTTGGGCTCAGTTCAAGGAGTCCTTCTTTGAAAAGTACTTCCCACAGTGTGTCAGGGATAGGAAAGTAACTGAGTTTGAACAACTGAAACAGGGCACCACGTCGGTTGCCGAATATGAAACAAAATTTACTGAACTTGCCCGTTATACACCGCATATGGTGGATACTGAGTATAAGAAGACCAGGAAATTTGAAGGTGGCCTTAATGTTGCAATTCTCGACCGAATAAATGTGTTGAAACTACCGACTTTTGTGGGTGTTCTCGACCAGGCATTGATGGCCGAGTCGAACATTGCAGCAGTGAAACAATCTGAAATACCAACAACTGAATGGCATGGGAAAAGGCAGGGTTTCAAATTTAAGAAAGGCAAGCACAACCCGGCCAACAAGAAACAGAATACGGGGTCGACGACTAGCCCCAGCCAAAGGAGTGGGTTCATACCACCCTGTTCTGAGTGTGGCAAGAAGCACAAAGGGGTCTGCTACAAAATATCTAGAGCCTGTTACAGGTGTGGCAAGGTGGGTCACATGGTTAAAGACTACCCCTCTGCCCCACAAGCCAGTAGTAAAGCTGCACCAAGCGTGGCAGCATCAACTGTAGCACCAAAGCCTAACCCCAAAGCTACCGGGAAAGAGCCCATGAGGCAGGGCCGAGTGTTCGCCCTAGTACCGGGAGACGTGCAAAATACTGAAACCGTTGTGTCAGGTATCCTCTCTATTTGTACACAAAATGCATATGTATTGATTGATTCGGGGTCTACACATTCTTATGTATCGCATGCTTTCTCACGGAAATTGAATCGACCCTTAGAACCCATGAACTATCTGCTAGCCGTGTCATCACCCGTAGGGGGATCCATGGCATGTGCTTATTTGTACCCCGCATGTGAAATTATTGTTGGGGATATGCATCTGTTTATTGATTTACTGCCATTGAACATTGATCATTTTGATGTAATATTGGGAATGGATTGGTTACAAAAATATCATGCCACTATTGACTGTGTGACCAAGCAAGTTGTTTTCCGTCCACCTGGTTTGCCTGAATTTGTGTTTAATGGGAGTGGAGTAGTACCTCCTCCGTATTTGATTTCGTCAGTGAAAGCTGTTAAATTAATTAGTAAGTGGTGTAAAGGATATCTGTGTTCTGTGCTGACTGTGTCTACTGATGATAGTGTTAAGACTGATGTGAATTGTATTCCTATAGTCAGGGAATTCCCAGATGTATTTCCAGATGATCTACCAGGGGATTTGATTGACAGGGAGATTGAATTTACTGTTGATGTAATTCCGGGTACGCAGCCGATATCGAAAGCTCCGTACAGAATGGCCCCAACCGAACTGAAGGAGTTGAAAGTGCAATTGCAGGACATTATTTATTTATTGTATTGGCTTCCGCCAGGCCCTGTACTCTGTTTTACTGTATTACTGTTCTGCAGGCCTTCGGTAATCTCGGATTACTGGCCGGTTACGGTGCTAAACCCATAGGGCCGGGTTTGGGTCGTGACATCGGCCCTCCTCATGGTCGATCCCTCCACTCAGGTACCTTTCGTGGTCGGCCCTCCTCATGGTCGGTCCTTCCACTCGGTCACCTTTCACGGTCGGCCCTCTTTATGGTCGGTCCCTCCACTTGGTTACCTTTCGCGGTCGACCCCCCTCATGGTCGGCCCCTCCGCTCGCCCACCCATTGCCGTCAGTCCACCTCTCGTTCGGCTTTCGCCCCGCCGTCTCTAACAACCATCGTTTTCTTCTTTATTCCCTTCGTTGGACTAAAGCTGCACTCGGGAATAAGGGACAACTGACATGGGTAAGCCCATAAAGACTATAGCCCACTATGAACAACCCAAGCCCACCACTTGGGGCCCAATGCATAATTCAACTAATGAAACCCAGCATGGCTGGAATTTAACATGGCATTAAGAACCAATGACACTTAGACACGTGGCAGGTAAAGGACAAGCCACATAAGCAGACAAAGATCATGCAGAGTTATTGCACTGCACATCATCCATTAATGAAGCCCCTTACAGTATTTATTGCGATAACCCCTCCCCGTCGAGACAAAACGGCCTCACCATAAACAAGGCAAGCTAGAGCACAGACTTTCGGCCAAGATGGCAGGTCAGAAGGGACAATGAAATGATTACCAGAGGATATAAACAGACGCTGAAGATAAGAAGAAGGTTAAGCTTTCTATCTCTAATCTATCTCTACATTTCATCTTTCTTTCTAACTTGCTCGTCGGAGGGTTCGCTGGGGGACTCTCTGTTTCCCGTTGAACTCTTGTGCAGGTCTTTTGGTGGGCTTGGTACCTCGGGCATTGGTTTGGAAAGCGTGGATCAGTCTGACCCGTTCCATCAAGAACACGTAGCATCATCAATTGGTTAAATCTAGTACCCATTGCTTGCAATGAAAACATCATCAGGTAATCATTGCTTTCATCTTCATCACGATTGGAAAATCCATATCTGGAATCCAGATCTGGGTGTGTGTTTATTTTATATATGTATGAAGAAATATAAGCATGCCTATATATATATGTACGTAAATATATCTTGAGAGAGAGATAAAGAGTTGCAGGGAGATGAAGAGAGAATGCATATAATAAAGACATAGTATGAGGCCAATTGCGAAATAAAATCTAGATTTGTGCTTATTTTGTCGAGTCTGGAGAAGAAGCTCCGTCGCCAACAATGGATTGACGATGAAATCTCAGGCCGATTACACCTCTGTATTCCAGGTGAAACAAAGTAATCGGATCGGGTTGAACCGAATCTCTTTCGTTTAATTTCGGGTTATGCAAATTCGGATTAATCAGGTAATCGAATTCGGATCTATACAGACGGATCGGACTATCCGGGTTAGATTTGGGTCCATTGACAACCCTGTGGTAATTCCTTTTTGGGTAAATTACACTGACACCCTTGACGTTTATGTTTATTACAATTCCTCCCTCACCTTTTGAAAATTACATCTCTCCCTTGAGGTTTAAAGTTTCATTACAAATTCCCCCTTAGCAATTTAATTTTTTTTAAATACCTATTTTACCCTCACTGGGTAAATTACATTGACACCCCTTACATTTAGAAATTACAATCCCCTCCCTAAAGTTTAAAGTAGAATTACCAATTGCCCCATCGGTTAGTATTAGTTGGGAAAAAAAAATTCATTGGAAAAAAATTTATTTGAAAACAAAAATTAATTGAAAAAAAAATTTGTTAGTAAAATTTTTAAATTTTTGTTTAAAAACCAACGTAAACTCATTTTTTGAATTTATGTTTTTTTTCTCAAATTTACAAACTGAGACAATCATTTATAAACCAAAAAAATTATCAAACAAGTTTTTATGATAGTTTTTTAAATTTTTGTAAATATAAATTGAAAACTCAAAACAAAATGGTTACCAAGCAGGCCTCAAATGGTAAAAATGTCGTAAAATTAACAAATAATTAAATAAGTTACCAACGTAAGAAATGACTTATCAAAAGATTCTTAGGTTATGTATGGTTTGATTTTTAGAAAAAAAAATTAAAAATTAAAAATTAATTTGGTTAAGAAATAAGAAATAAAAAATAATTATCATTTTAACTTTGGGCAGATTATATACATACGTATAGTTGTTTCAATTTAATTTGTAAAAAATTATTTCTAACCACTCAAAACATAAAAATAATATAAAAATGATATTTATTTTTTATTTTTTATTTCTTAACCAAATTAATTTTTAATTTTTTTTAAAAAAAATTCTAAAAATCAAACCATACATAGCCTAAGAATCTTTTAATAAGTCATTTCTTACATTGGTAACTTATTTAATTATTTGTTAATTTTACGACATTTTTCCCATCTGAAGCATGTTTGGCAACTATTTCGTTTTCTGTTTTCAATTTATATTTACAAAAATTTTAAAAACTGTCATAAAAACTTATTTAATAATTTTGTTGGTTTATAAATGGTTGTCTCAATTTGTAAATTTGAGAAAAAAACGTAAATTCAAAAAAATGTGCTTACGTTGGTTTTTAAACAGAAATTTAAAAATTTTACTAACAATTTTTTTTTTCAAATACTTTTTTCCCAGTTAATTTCTTTTTCAATGAATTTTTTTTTCACCTAATACTAACCGATGGGGCAATTGGTAATGCTACTTTATACGTTAGGGAAGGGATTGTAATTTCTAAAATGTGAAGGGTGTCAATGCAATTTACCGAGTAAGGGCAAAATTGGTATTTAAAAAAAATAAATTGCTGAGAGGGGAATATGTAATGAAATTTTAAACCTTAGGAAGGGAGAAGTAATTTTCAAAAGGTGAGGGAAAAAACTGTAATAAACATAAACCTCATAGAGTGTTAGTGTAATTTACCCTTCCTTTTTTGTACACTCGAATCATTAATAATGACAAAAATCAAAGTCCAATTCATCCTCAACACGATTAACTACATACAGGGGTTTTTTGGGAAGTTAAATAAAAAAAAAAAACGAGTTAACTTTTAACTTTTTACCTATTTTGGATCAGGAATCTTTTGGGAAGCAAAAAAAAAAAAAGAAGTTAGCTTTTAGCTTTTTGCCCATTTTTGGTCACATCACTTCTCATATTTTTTACCTATAAAAAGACAAAATAGACTAAAAAAGCTAAAAAATCAATTTTTTACCAACTTTTCAAAACACCACACAGTCTATTATATGCTACATTAGTACTAATGAGATATTATGGCCCCGTTTGGAAATTTAAATTGGGTTTAAAATAGTCAATAAAGATAAAATATTACATCTTATACTCAATCAATCATTTATTTTCTCATACAATCATCTACTTTAACTATAAATAAATAATAATAACAATAATAATAATAAGCACAAATCATTCAAAACACAATTTATTTATTTTTTATCTCATAAAATATTTAAAAAAACCAAAAAATAACTAAAATAGCTAAGTTGCCCAACAAGGCTTAGGAAAAGTGTTATGGTTGTTATTGACGAGTTTTTATATTTTAAAAAATCTATCTCTATCTCTTCATATTTTAGAAAAATATCAAGAATATAGGGATGGTTTGATATCAAAATAGGATTGTTGAATATAGGAATGTAAGAAAAATCGAAAAAATTGACCAAAGTGATTGAATCGGACTGAACATGTCATATTTGGTCTATTTTTTAACAAGAATGTCTATGCGATTTTTTAATTTGATTTTTTCGATTTTCAGTTCGGTATCGATTCACACACCTTGTACACCAAACTAAACCGAAACCAACCGCTTCAACATATATACTATTTATAATATAATATAATGATATTAATAAATATAATAAATTATTAACCTCAATTAATTAACACTATCATCCCTATAACTTAAGTTAGTAAATCCTTATTATATATAATCTTAACTCTAACTCACTATTTTTTAAACCTTAGTATTTATTTATTTATTTTTGTTTATATTTTTCTTAATTTAGGAATTGAAAAGTATTTATTAGATGGATGGATCTTATATGTTTTAAGTGGTGGACAAATGGCTAATTCAATGTTTTTACATACATTAGTTACTATGTTAAAAAGTGGCTTAAATTTGAAAGATCGTAAATCGATAAAACCGCAGTGAATCGAACCGTTCCAATTGATGCGGTTTGATGAAAGAAGAGGTTTGTATCGGTGTTCAAAATAATAAAACCGATATTATTGGTTTGGTGGAAAATTCTACCTAAATACCGATCGTACTAAACCGATTACTTCCCTAGTTGAATCTATAAATTGACAATCAAACAGTTGTGGCCTATGTTTTGATTTTGTTAAAATTTGGCAATATGGGTAAATGATATGAAGTGGTTGCGATTGGATGGAAAATATACTGAGAGGTTATTGATCATTATATGATTGAGTAGAGAAACAGATGATGGTGCGACTATGGAGTTGTGGGTAGTCATAGGTGTAATTTTGGCCTGGGCTAGCCTGATCTAAGCCCAGGTCAACCCGTCATTGGATCTTGTGTTCCTGTCAAAAATTATATTAGCCTAAGTCGACCCACTCGCATGAAATCTTGGCCCAGACCCAAGCTTAAGGGGAATCTAGACATCAGGCATGGGCCGGACCTGACAGATATTTTATATTTTTTTTTTCTCACCAAAATAGCTTAAAAATAATGTTAGGCATCAGGTAGGCCGGGTGAATTGGGCCTTGAACTGAATCTTAGAGTAAGCTTGGATCGGGTGGCAGGTCAAGCTTCGAATAGGGCTTACAAGTCTGGCCATTTGGGCTGGGCTCGGGCTTGGCCTGGTGTCACACACCGGCTGTGCGGAAGCCTTGTCAAGAGATAAGCAAGTGTGTGTGGCGCTAGTTAACTCTCTTCACTAGCCAACCAATAAAGCTCAAAGTGTTTGCAAGGACAAGCAACCACAATGTAAGTTAGTTTATGAGCCACTAGGTTGGAGACAAGCCACAAATTTAGCAAGCAACAAGCTAAAATTAAAGCAAGCAACTATAGAAAACTTTGCACAATTTAAAAGCGAAATGAACTTTTCATTGATCAAAAGAAGGCATTACAATAGTTGAACAATGAACCAAAAGTGCTACAAAAGTTACTTTACCATTGGCTAGGTTAGGGTACTTTAAAAGCACAAGTGGATAAGTTCAACACTTGGGTACCCCCTCCTTAATATAGCTTATTAAGCCATTTCCTAATTGGTAAAAGAAAACATCCACTATGTTTTAGGAGTCATAATGGATTTTTAAAAATTGTACAAAAAGAGAAAAATTACAATACTTGGACCCAAAACACCTTTAATGCTAAGGTATTTACACAAAAATTTACAAGGCAAAAAACTACATTTGACCCTCCAAAAGTTGGCCTAATGTCGCTGCTGGGTAGGCAAGTTTGTGGCCTGCTATGGCTGGGCTGCTTCATGGCATGCCTTGGGCCTTGGCTTGCACTTGCACCAACAACTTTTTAGGCATGTTTTTGGCTCTCCAAAGGGCACAAATGAGTGTGGTATCAAGGTGTTGATCCTTGGATGGGCGCATCTTGATAGTCTTTCCCACTTGAACGGTCAACACCCTCGACGACTTTACCCAATAAGTATCAATCTCATCTTAAAAAGCTGATAAGTCCGCCTCCCGTTCCCAGCTGATTTTTTCATCTCCAAGGCCTCTCCATTTCACCAAGTATTGCATTTGTTTCTTCTTGGAAACCATTTTCACCAGATTGGCCAAGATAGATTCAACAGACTTTTTTCCTGCTTTGGCTGTGATGGTTTGGCATTTTAGCTCATTTCAGGTCGGATCTTCTTTGTCTGGATAGCAAGGCTTCAAATAACTCACATGAAAAATCGGGTGAACTTTTAGCCAAGATGGAGGATCTATCTTGTAAGCACACTTGCCAATTCTCATCCGAATGGTTACCAATCCCTTATACTTACGCACTAGCCTTTTGTCTCTTCCCCTCATGAACTTGCGTTGCTCAGGGTTGAGTTTGATAAGAACTTGATCCCCAACTCTAAACTCAAGTGGTCTTCTCTTTTCATCAGCCCATTTTTTTCATTTTACTTGCTTTTTCAATATAGGCACAAGTAATGTCATGGTTTCTCTTCCATTCCTTAGCAAATTGGTAAGCCCTGGGTGACTTTCCTTTATAAGGTCCATCCACTGTGTGGGGCAACAGTGGTTACTGTCTATTCACTATCTCAAAAGCACTCTTACCCACAGAGCTACTCTTTTAAGAGTTGAAGCATAATTGTGCCATATTAAGAAGTTACACCAAATTTCGTTGATTAACATTGACAAAGTGGCACAAATACTTCTCAAGCATACAGTTGAAGCGTTTAGTTTGCCCATCCGTCTCCGGATGGTAGCTTAATGAAGTATTAAGTTGTGACCTAAAAAACTTGAATAACTTCGTCTAGAAGTTGCCAACGAAACGCCAATCTCAGTCACTAACAATACTTTTTGGCACACCCCAATATTTAACAATGTGCTTGAAGAAGAGTTGGGCAGTCTCCTCCACTGAAACATACTTTGAGGCAGCTACAAAGGTGGCATACTTGGAGAACCGGTCCACAATAGTCAAGATAGTCTCGATGTCACCCACTTTAGGCAATCCAGTGATGAAGTCAAGTGATACACTTTCCCACGGACGTTTAGGCACGGGCAAAGGTTCAAGCAAGCTTGTTTTCTTCTTATGCTCAACCTTATCTTGCTGGCAAGTGAGACAAGTGCGAACATATTCTTCCACATCATCACGCATATGGGGCCAATAATATCCTTGTTTCACCAAGGCCAATGTTCGCTCCCAACCCGGATGTCCTATCCAAAGTGTATCATGGCACTCCCTAAAAAGTGTCTTTCTTAAATCACCAGCCCTGGATATAAAGATGCAATTACCTGTTGTCATTAGTAGTCCATTTTGCACCCAAAATTGGCGAGTCTTGCCCATTTTGACAAGGTTCATAAGATTCTCTACCATAGCATCCTTGTCTAGATGAACCTCAATTTTCTCCTTGTTGCTGGTTGAAATGGAAGTAAGTGAACATACATGATGGCACACGGAAAGCTTCGCCTTCCTATTTAGTGCATCAGCAACATGGTTAGTGGCACCAGCCTTGTATTCTAAGGCAAAATCAAACTCTGCCAACTTCTCTTGCCACCATGCTTATCATGCACCTAGCTTGGGTATTGTTAAGAAATGGCTAACCACCATGTTATCAGTCTTTACAACAAATCGTGAACCCAAGATGTAGTGCCTCCAAGTCCTCAGACAATGCACTACTGCAAGCAACTCTTTCTCATGAGCTAGATATCTTCGTTCGGCATCATTGAGCTTCCTACTCTCATAGGCAATTGGGTGACCATCATGCAAAAGAACACCACCCAAAGCGAAATCAGATGCATCAGTTTGTATCTCAAAAGCTTTACCTAAGGTAAAACAAGAACAGGGTCTTTAGACATAACTTCTTTCAAGGCTTGTTAACACTTTTCCGCCCAAACATGTGGCTTGCCCTTCTTTAGTAACTCTGTCAATAGGGAAGCTAGTCTTGAGTAGCCTTCAACAAACTAGCGATAATAATTAGCCAACCCAAAGAATGACCACAACTCTAAGACATTAGTGGGTGGCTGCCACTCTTGAATAGCCTTGACTTTCTCTTGGTCCATTTTGATGCATCCATGCTCAACAATGTGCTCTAGGAACTTAATCCTCTCTTGGGCAAAAGAACACTTCTCTAGCTTGACATAAAACTTGTGCTCCCTCAACTTGGACAGTGCTTTCTTGAGATGTTCCATGTGCTCTTCTAAAGTGGAGCTATAGATCACAATGTCGTCCAAGAATACTACCACAAATTGGTCTAAGTACTCTTGAAAAACTTCATTCATCATGGTGCAAAATGTTACTGGGGCATCGGTCAAGCCAAATGGCATGACTAGGAACTCATAGGAACCATAGCAAGTAACACATGTAGTTTTGGGCTCGTGCCCCTCGGCAATTCTTACTTGATAGTACCCCGATCGAAGATCTAACTTTGTAAAATACCTCGTTTTGCTCAATTGATAAAGGAATCAGCAATTAGGGGAAGGGGATACTTGTTCTTGATGGTCAGCTTGTTGAGTGCCCGATAATCCACACATAAGTGAAGACTACCATTATGCTTCTTTTAGAATAAGACAGGTGCACCAAATGAGGCCTTGGATGGCCTAATGAAGCCTGCTTCTGATAACTCTGTAAGATGCTTCCTTAATTCATTTAACTCAAGAATAACCATTCTATACGGTGCACGAGCTGGTGGCTTTGCCCTTGGCACTAACTCAATAGCATGATCCACACCTCGGCGTGAAGGTAACTCCTTAGGCAACTATTCAGGCATGATATCTACAAATTACCTTAGGACCTTCTTGACTGTGGCTGGGACGGGAGTAGATTCAAGAGCTTCATTCAACTTCAATACGACAACCCAAGTTTGTTCACCATGCCTAACACCCCTCTTGAGTTGCATAACTAAGGCAAACTGGTCGCTGTTGTTTGTGGCCATAGCAGGAATAAGACATGGCTTATCCCCCATAACACACATACTATTAGAATAAGACATGACTGCTGTCTTTTTACTTCTCAAGAAATCCAAACCAAAGATGGCTTGGAAGTCATCCATGGGTACTGTGCTGAAATCTACTCTTCATTCCCAAGTGCTGACCTTCAAATGAATAGATTTTGCAACCCCATAGATGGGCTGCGTTACCAAGTTAACCGCCTTGATGCGGCTGTCATCCTTCTCTAAAGATATTTCAAGTCTTGGCAACAAAGTTGTGGGTGGTCTCTGTGTCAATCAAAGCATGAAGGGGTTTCCCATTGAGTTTTACATCTACAAATATCAAACCTGTGTTGGATGACTTGCTCTTGTTCAACTTGCCTGACGATTCTCCACTATACATGGGTTTTTTCTCTTTGCCTTAATCTTTAGACTCCACATGCTGTTTAGGATCCAAATGATTGCCTACTCTGCCACTCTTGGCATTCTTCTTAGGCCTCCTTGTAGATGTCTTTTTCTCCATGGCATTCATTATATGAAAGGCTCCCACTCTAGAGCCAACTGCCTTAGAACCCTTGCTACTTCGCCTAGACTGCACGTCTTCTTCCTCACTATCATCGTCACTTGGTTGAGAAACATGGTCAAGCACCACTGCTAAAGCATTCAAGAAACGCTTTTATGGACATTCAGATAACCGATGTGGCCTATCACATAAGAAACAACAGATAGGGCCCTTTGCTTTGCTTGTAGAGAATTGTTGAGGGGCTTTTGCCTTGTCACCATAGCTCTTCTGTTGCCATTGTCCTCCACCCGAATGGGTTTTGGATGTAGAAGTGTTGGCTCCTCCACTCTTAGGTTTTCCATGGCCTTGGGACTTTCCACCTCCCCTACTCTCGCGTGGGGAACCACTGTCTCGTTGTTTAGGTTCGGCGTAGTCCGTAAGGCACTCAGCTGCTGCTTATGCATGTGTTAAATCTTGCACTCTTTGCCTTTGAAGTTCAACTATGGCCCATGGCTTCAATCCCTCAAGAAAGAAGAAGAGCTTGTCTTTCTCTGACATGTCTTTGATGTCTAGCATAAGCCCAGAGAATTGTTTCGCATAATCTCTTATAGTGCCAGTGTGCTTGAGATCCCGCAAAGCACGCCGGGCATTATACTCAACATTTTCAGGGAAGAATTGGAGCTTAAGTTCATGCTTAAGTTGCTCTCAAGTCTCAATTGTACATAAGCCGCATTGCATCCCATCATGTTTAGTCCGCCACCACAACTTGACATCACTGGACAAATACATTGTGGCCATAGAAATCCTTGTCTCCTCAGCTTTAACTTTCATAGCTTTGAAATATTGCTCCATGTCGAAGAGAAAGTTGTCTAACTTCTTGGAATCTCGGGTGCCACCGTAGGCACGGGACTCGAGCATACGCACCTTAGGGAATTCCATGCCACCACCAGGTGCATTGCCAAAGGCATAGGTAAGAACACCAACCCGGCCCCTAAGATCTTCAATCTTTAGCTTGAGTTTAGTGACAATATCCTCCAAATCATGCCCGTGAGTAAAGCCATGAGTTTGCTCAAGATCATGAACCCATTGCTCAAGATTGGCTAATGAAACTACCAAGGCATCCATATTGTCCATACGCTGCTCCTAGAGCTCAATTCTCTCCATTTACGTGAGTTGACGATTGCTAGGAGCATCCATTTAGAAAGCCAATAATAGAGAGAGCCAAATAGACTGGGCTCTGATACTAACTGTTACACACTGGCTGTGCGAAAGCCTTGTCAAGAGATAAGTAAGTGTGTGTGGCGCTAGTTAACTCTCTTCACTAGCCTGCCAATAAAGCTCAAAGTGTTTGCAAGGACAAGCAACCACAATATAAGTTAGTTTATGAGCCACTAGGTTGGAGACAAGCCACAAATTTAGCAAGCAATAAAGCTAAAATTAAAGCAAGCAACTATAGAAAGCTTTGCACAATTTAAAGGCAAAATTAACTTTTCATTGATCAAAAGAAGGTATTATAATAGTTGAACAATGCAACAAAATTGCTGCAAAAGTTGCTTTACCATTGGCTAGGTTGGGGTACTTAAAGGCACAAGTGGTTTGGTTCAAGACTTTGATACCCCCTCCTTAATATAGCTTGTTAAGCCATTTCCTAGTTAGCAAGAGAAAACATCCACTATGTTTGAGGACTCATAATGGATTTTTAAAAATTCTACAAAAAGAGAAAAATTACAATACTTGGACCCAAAACACCTTTTAATACTAAAGTATTTACATAAAAATTTACAAGGCAAAAGATTACATTTGACCCTCCAAAAGTTGGCCTAAAGTTGCTGCTAGGCAGGCAAGTCTGTATCTGCTGTGGTTGGGCTGCTTCATGGCCTGCCTTGGGCCTTGGCTTGCACTTACACCAACAACTTCTTGGACATGTTTTTGGCTCTCTAAAGGGCACAAATAAGTGTGATATCAAAGTATTGACCCTTGGATAGGCACATCTTAACACCTGGCCACGGATGGATTTCAAGCCCGCGAGTCATTTTTACACCCTTACGAGTAGAATAGGGGTTGGTGGTATGATTAAACTTATAGAGTGTTTTGGAAAAATAATAATAATAATAACAATAATAATAATAATAATAATAAATTAACGGGAAAAAAATGTTTTTTGTTAAAAGTCAAAATAGATATTTCCAATAAGTAGTTTTTGGAAAAATTTTATTTTTACACACTTACTTACTTCAGTATACATACTTAATGAAATATTATTTTAATGACATTTAGATCCTAAAGTAAATGACCATAATAGATATCAAAACACACCCATAATATTATATCAAATATTCTCTATACACATCTTTTAAAAATAAAAAAATATCAGTGTACATCCTTTAAGGAAAAAAAAAAAAACTAAACCCTAGATCCTAATGCATATTCTTCTTTTATTGATCCGAACAGTGGTTTCTGCTCAGGGACCAACACATATCACAACATCAGACCTTACTCTCTTCTCCCTTCCGAGCCGACCCCTCTCTCTATCGCCGATAAAGTCTTTTATCTCCTCCTTCAAAACTCTTCCTCTTCACTGGAAACCACCACTGCACTCATTGATGCTACCACTTGCTGCCATATTCCCTATCCCGAAGTCATAACCCGTCCCAAAACCCTAACCGCCTGTCTACACCATGAAATCGGACTCTCCATCGGTGACTTCGCCTTTATTCTCTCCCCAAACTCAGTTCAAATCTCGATTCTCTACCTCTCTCTGTTGTCTCTCGATGTGACCGTTTCTGCTTCCAATCCAACTAGCTCGAAATCCGAAGTTTCTCACCAAATCGAGCTTTCCAAATCGGTTATTGCCTTCGCTACCTCCGGCATCGCTCACAACCTCCCCTCACTTCTCCACCGTACAATTATTCTCGATTCGCTAAAGTTCGAGTCCATGATAACGAATTGAACTAGAAAATTTCTCCGAATTAGTGTTTCTCAGTCCAATACAATGGTGATTCTCTACTTCTCAAGAACTACCAGCAAATCCAAAGGCGTGGAATTAAGTTACCGAAACTTCATATCATCGTTGGCCAGAGCATAAGATTCTCGTCCGGTGAGATCTTCGTTGATGACTAGTTTATGTGCAGTTCCGTACTTCCACGTATACAAATTTCTGTTGTGTTTGAGGGCGGTGGTGATGGGGTCTTTAATGGAGGAATATGGTCTTCAATGTGTGTCTGCAATCGTAGCAGTGTGGGTCTACAATTTTTAACAAGTCTGAAACCATAGTAATGGGTCTACTCAACAAATGTGTGGGATGGAGGTTGCGGTGGTGTGTGTACAATGGCATGACTGAAGGATATAATTGAATATTTAGTATGTGGATTGAGAAAAATAATTAATAATTAAATTAACAAGTGTGTGCACTGAGAAATGACGTTCACTGAGCTAAGTGTGTAGAAATAGATTTTTCTAGATTTTGATATGGTGGTACTATATGCACCAATTAGTATACTAATTAGTGTACTAACATATGCTTATGACATTGTTACTTCAAAATTATGACCCCACTCATTATACAAATTATAAAGACCTAAAACTTCTAAAATTATGTTACATCATCAATTAGTATACTAATTAATACATATAATATTATTCTTTTGATATTATACCATTAATTTTACCCATTGGTTGATTAACATAGGGATATTGTTATGGGATTTAAAAATAAGGGGTGAAGTATAAAAAATTGAGAAAGTTATTTATCACAGACCATAGGATAGCAATATTTGTAGTCTATCTATCTATCTATCTATATATACTATATATTAAGTAAAAGGGGGTTTTTAACCCCAAGCCTTGTGGGAGCTCCAATCTCCCAATCTAAATTTCTTGATTTTTTGATTTAAAAAAAAAAAAAACTTAGCATTTATTAACTTCTCCCAACCCCCAAGTCTTACCCTCATAATAACACTTTAATGCATTAAGAACAAGCATTAAAAAAAATTCTTTGAAATCCAACAAATTTGAATTCCTTGAAAAGTCTCAACACATATGATTATTATCCCTCATAATAACACTTTAATGTATTAAGAATAAGGATAAAAAAAATTTCTTGAAAAATCCAACACATATGATTATTATCAAAATATTAAACTTTAATATAATATAATAAAAAAAGAAGACATTTAATTTCTTGAAAAGTCCAACACATATGATTATTATCAAAATATTAAAATTTAATATAATATAAAAAAAGAAAAAAAGAAGACATTTAAAATAAAATAAAAAAGACATTTAAAAATCGCAATTCACATACATAGATAACTGGCCTATCATCCGTGCTATGCACGGGATAATTATAGATATTTATATTTATTTATTTATTTATTTTAATAAATAAATTATGTTTTTTAAGATTTTTTATAAAAATAATTTAATAATCTTATCACTAACCATAGTGTACAAGAGAAATTAAAAAGGCTACTGCAGTAACTATGCACAGGTTGTATCTATAATTATTTGTATGAGGGGATTTTAAATGCTAATCAGAGATTTTGACTAAATCAATAAATGCAGGCATGTGGATTAAAAAAAAGTTAATAATGCTGATAAGGGGATTTTGACCAAATCAATAAATACTGAGTTTTTTTTTTTTAAAATCAAAAATTTAGAAAATTAAGATTGAGAGATTGGAGCTCCCACAAGGCTTGGGGTTTAGAAACTCTCTTTTCCTTAACATATTTACAATTATCTATATATGTGAATTGGGATTTTTAAATGTCTTATTTTTTTCCTTTTTTATATTATATTAAAGTTTAATATTTTGATAATAATCATATGTGTTGGACTTTTCAAGGAATTAAATGTCTTCATTTTTTTATTATGTTATATTAAAGTTTAATATTTTGATAATAATCATATGTGTTGGATTTTTCAAGAATTTTTTTTTATATTTGTTCTTAATGCATTAAAGTGCTATTATGAGAGATAATAATCATATGTATTGGGACTTTTCAAGGAATTCATATGTGTTGGATTTCAAAGAATTTTTTTTATGCTTGTTTTTAATGCATTAAAGTGTTATTATGAGGGTAAGACTTAGGGGTTGGGAGAAGTTAATAAATGCTAAGGTTTTTTTTTTTTAAATCAAAAAATCAGGAAATTTAGATTGCGAGATTGGAGCTCCCACAAGGCTTAGGGTTAAAAACCCCCTTTTGCTTAATAGATAGATAGATAGATAGATATATCTTTTTATTTTTATTTTTATTTTTGTGTGGTTTCTATTCGGGTATTTTTTTTCAATTTATTTAAAATGGAGTTGTGGGTATCTTTTTTTTTAAATTTAGTTTATATGTGGTTTCCATTTGTTTTAATTATTATTATTTAGGTAAGTTATGATATGAGTTAGATATTTGATAGACATGTGAGTTTTATTGATTTAAAGTTTATTTAGATAAACTTTAAAAAAAAATTAGTTTTTTAGTTTTTTTTGTTATGTTATAATATAATATATAAAATATAGGTAGATATCTACAACTTTAATAAAAAAATATTATCTGATTTTTTTGGGAATAGAAAAAGAATGCAAGTTTTAATATTTTTTTTTTTTAAATTTGTGAGAGAGATTAGGAGGGAGAGATTATGAAATATTTTTGTTATTAAATAAATAAATCAGCCAATAGTTTTTTTTAATCTATTTTGTAAATTAAAAATCAATAATTTTGAAAAATTGATTAATTTTTCCCATTAAGTGATTTAAAATTTTGATAAATATACAAAAAAAAATACATAATTATATTATTAAATCATAATTCAAATTTAGATGTTATATCTTTTTGAGATTTATAGCTAAATTCTTTTTTTTATTTTTATTTTTGTGTGTAACCATAGTGTATGAGAGAAATTGAAACGGATGTTTCAATAATTATGAGATAAGTCAAAAGGGATTGTGGGTTGGGAGATGTCAATAAATGCTAAGGTTGAGTTGGGAGAAGTTAATAAATACTGAGATTTTTTTTTAAATCAAAAAATTAAAAAATTAGGATTAGGAGATTGGAGCTCCCACAGGCACTGGGGTTAAAAATCCCCTTTTGCTTAATATATAGTATAGATTGTAAATATATTAAGAAAAATGGGGTTTTTAAACCCTAAGCCTTGTAGGAGCTCCAATCTCTCAATCTTAATTTTCTAAATTTTTTATTAAAAAAAAAAACCTCAGCATTTATTGATTTGGTCAAAATTCCCTGATCAGCATTTATTAACTTTTTCCAATCCACATGCCTGCATTTATTAATTTGGTCAAAATCCCTGACTAGCATTTAAAATCTCCTCATACAAATAATTATAGATACAACACGTGTATAGTTACTGCAGTAGCTTTTTTAATTTTTCCTGTACACTATGGTTAGTGATAATATTGTTAAATTATTTTTATAAAAAATATTAAAAAACATAATTTATATATTAAAAAAAAATCTATACTATATATTAAGCAAGACATTTAAAAATCGCAATTCACATATATAGATAATTGTAAATATACTAAGAAAAATGGGGTTTCTAAACCCTAAGCCTTGTAGGAGCTCCGATCTCTCAATCTTCATTTTCTAAATTTTTGATTTAAAAAAAAAAATCTCAACATTTATTGATTTGGTCAAAATCTCCTGATCAGCATTTATTAACTTTTTCCAATCCACATGCCTTCATTTATTGATTTGGTCAAAATCCTTGGTTAGCATTTAAAATCCCCTTATACAAATAATTATAGATACAACCCGTGTATAGTTACTGCAGTAGCCTTTTTAATTTCTCCTGTACACTATGGTTAGTGATAAGATTGTTAAATTATTTTTATAAAAAATATTAAAAAACATAATTTATATATTAAAAAAATCTATACTATATATTAAGCAAAAGGGGATTTTTAACCCCAAGCCTTGTGGGATCTCCAATCTCCCAATCTAAATTTCCTGATTTTTTGATTTAAAAAAAAAAAAAAAAACTTAGCATTTATTAACTTCTCCCAACTCCCAAGTCTTACCCTCATAATAATACTTTAATACATTAAGAACAAGTATAAAAAAAATTCTTTGAAATCCGACAAATATGAATTCCTTGAAAAGTCCTAACACATATGATTATTATCCCTCATAATAACACTTTAATGTATTAAGAACAAGGATAAAAAAAAATTCTTAAAAAGTCCAACACATATGATTATTATCAAAATAATAAACTTTAAAATAATATAATAAAAAAAAAGAAGACATGTAATTCCTTGAAAATTCCAACACATATGATTATTATTAAAATATTAAACTTTAATATAATATAAAAAAGGAAAAAAAGAAAACCTTTAAAAATTTTTTTTAAAAAAAGACATTTAAAAATCGCAATTCACATATATAGATAATTGTAAATATATTAAGAAAAATGAGGTTTCTAAACCCTAAGCCTTGTAGGAGCTCCAATCTCTCAATTTTAATTTTCTAAATTTTTGATTTAAAAAAAAAAAAACCTCAGCATTTATTGATTTGGTCAAAATCCCCTGACCAGCATTTATTAACTTTTTCCAATCCACATGCCTACATTTATTGATTTGGTCAAAATGCCTGATTAGCATTTAAAATCCCCTCATACAAATAATTATAGATACAACCCGTGTATAGTTACTGCAGTAGCCTTTTTAATTTCTCCTGTACATTATGGTTAGTGATAAGATTGTTAAATTATTTTTATAAAAAAATTTAAAAATATAATTTATATATTAAAATAAATATAAATATCTATAATTATTTCGTGCATAGCACGGGTGATAGGCTAGTACTATATATTAAGTCTAGGGGGTTTTTAACCCCAAGGCTTGTGGGAGCTCCAATCTCTCAATCTAAATTTCCTGATTTTTTGATTTTGAAAAAAAAATCTTAGCATTTATTAACTTCTCCCAACTCCCAAGTCTTACCCTCATAATAATACTTTAATGCATTAAGAACAAGCAAAAAAAAAAATTCTTGAAAAGTCCAACACATATGATTATTATCAAAATATTAAACTTTAATATAATATAATAAATAAATATTAAACTTTAATATAATATAAAAAAGGAAAAAAAGAAAACATTTAAAAAAAATAAACATTTAAAAATCACAATTCACATATATAGATAATTGTAAATACAATCCGTGCATAGCACGGGTGATATGCTAGTACTATATATTAAGCAAAAGGGGGTTTTTAATCCCAAGCCTTGTGGGAGCTCCAATCTCCCAATCTAAATTTCCTGATTTTTTGATTTTAAAAAAAAAATCTTAGCATTTATTAACTTCTCCCAACTCCCAAGTCTTACCCTCATAATAACACTTTAATGCATTAAGAACAAGCATAAAAAAAATTCTTTGAAATCCAACACATATGGATTCCTTGAAAAGTCCCAACACATATGATTATTATCCCTCATAATAACACTTTAATGTATTTAGAATAAACATAAAAAAAAAATTCTTGAAAAGTCCAACACATATGATTATTATTAAAATGTTAAACTTTAATCTATATCTCTATATTAAGGAAAAGGGAACTTCTAATCCCAAGCCTTGTGGGAGCTCCAATATTCCAATCTAAATTTCTTGATTTTTTGATTTAAAAAAAAAAAAAACTTAGCATTTATTGATTTGGTCAAAATCTCTTGATCAGCATTTATTAATTTTTCTCAATCCACATGTCTTTCCACATGCCTGCATTTATTAATTTGATCAAAATCTCTTAATTAGCATTTAAAATCCCCTTATACAAATAATTATAGATACAATTCTTGCATAGTTATTATAATACATTTTTTAACTTCTCTTAGACACTATGATTAGTGATAAGATTGTTAAATTATTTTTATAAAAAATCTTAAAAATTATAATTTATATATTAAAAAAATCTAAAATAAATATAAATAACTATAATTATTTCGTGCATAGGATGGGTGATATGCTAGTCTATACTATATATTAAGCAAAAAGAAGTTTTTAACCCCAAGTCTTGTGGGAGCTCCAATCTCCCAATCTAAATTTCCTGATTTTTTGATTTAACAAAAAAAAACCCTTAACATTTATTAACTTCTCCCAACTCCAAAGTCTTACCCTCATAATAATACTTTAATGCATTAAGAACAAGCATAAAAAAAATTCTTTGAAATCCAACACATATGAATTCATTGAAAAGTCCCAACACATATGATTATTATCCCTCATAATAACACTTTAATGTATCATAAGAACAAGTATAAAAAAAATTTATTGAAAAGTCCAACACATATAATTATTATCAAAATATTAAACTTTAATATAATATAATAAAAAAAAAGACATTTAATTCCTTGAAAAGTCCAACACATATGATTAATATCAAAATATTAAATTTTAATATAATATAAAAAAGAAAAAAAAGAAGACATTAAAAAAAAGAAAAAAAAAAGACATTTAAAAATCGCAATTCACACATATAGATAATTGTAAATATATTAAGGAAAATGTGGTTTCTAAACCCCAAACCTTGTGGGAGCTCTAATCTCTCAATCTTAATTTTTAAAATTTTTGATTTTTTTAAAAAAAAACTCAGCATTTATTGATTTGATTAAAATCCCTTGATCAGCATTTATTAATTTTTTCCAATCCACATATCTGCATTTATTGATTTGGTCAAAATTCATGATTAGTATTTAAAATCTTCTCATACAAATAATTATAGATACAGCCCGCGCATAGTTACTGTAGTAGCTTTTTTAATTTCTCTTGTACACTATGATTAGTGATAAGATTGTTAAATTATTTTTATAAAAAATCTTTAAAAACATAAATTATATATTAAAAAAATTAAAACAAATATAACTATATATAATTATCCCGCGCATAGTACGGGTGATAGGCTAGTACTATATATTAAGCAAAATGGGGTTTTTAGCCCCAAGCCTTACTGGAGCTCCAATCTCTCAATCTAAATTTTATGATTTTTTGATTTAAAAAAAAAAGAAAAATCTTAGCATTTATTAACTTTTCCCAACTCTCAAGTCTTACCCCTCATAATAATACTTTAATGCATTAAAAACAAGCATAAAAAAAATTCTTTGAAATCCAACACATATGAATTCTTTGAAAAGTCCCAACACATATGATTATTATCCCTCATAATAACACTTTAATGCATTAATAATAAGCATAAAAAAAAATTCTTAAAAAGCTCAGCACATATGATTATCATCAAAATATTAAACTTTAATGTAATATAATAAAAAAAGACATTTAATTTCTTAAAAAATCCAACAAATATGATTATTATCAAAATATTAAATTTTAATAAAATATAAAAAAAAACATTTAAAAAAAAATATTTAAAAATCATAATTTATATATATAAATAATTATAAACACAATCGGTAAATAACAGGGTGATATGGTAGTTTTTATAATATGAGAGTACAATACCAAAGAAGGGCAAACTCGTACTCGTGATCGGCCGCGGCACGAAGTCCAGAGCACAATCAGGTGCGCCTGCACCAGACTTCTTCTCGTGGACTCGACTTATAAACACTTCCAGAGACCCCCTTTCGCCTTCGGCTTCGCCTTCGCCACCCGCGTCTCCGTTCACTCTTTTTGCTGGTTGGTACTCTTACTCTCTCTCTCTCTCTCTCTCCCTCTCTAGTTATACATACGTATATATATATATATATATGTATGTAATTGTTTTATTTTGGGGGTTTGGATTATGTAGGCTACTGTTGATTTGGATGATTTTGAGCAGTAGAGAAGGTGTTCTATTGAAAAAGCCTCACACAATGAAATATATGTATATATATTTATGTGTGTGTGAGTGATTTTAAGTGTAATTGATCTAATTTGATTAGGGCTAATTGTTTCTTTTGTTGTTGATTGAAATGATTGAATCTGTGTATGTAAAATTGAAGTTTAAGAATTTACTAGCATGTTCAACGCTATGTATGGATCAAAGAAGTTTAAGTTAAGATCACTGCTACACTAATAAAAAATAGTTGTGGAATGAAAGCATTTATACAGAAGAATTTGTTGAATTATTATATATATACTAGAAGTGGCGGCACAGGTGATGTGTGCGCATATGATCATTTTATTTCAGAAAAATAAAATTGTAAACTGTATGATTGAATTCAAAATATAAAATCAGAAGTTGACAGATTTGAAGGGGGGGAAGAAAAAAAAAAACCCTCTGAATTCAGAGCATAACCACCCACCTAATTACTATCGGGTACTTTGGGAAAACCTAAAAAAATGAGACATAAATACCAAGTTGCACCTCCTCTTTATAATAGTACACACACACATTCAATTTAGCTAAAAATTGATTATTAAAAAAGAACATGATCAAAGAAATGTAAATGTTTAAGAGATCAAACTATTTTAATTTTTAAGTAACTCGGAGCATTTTCTTTTTTGTTGTTTTGTTATCTTCAAGAGACATAGAAGCTCTAGTTGGTTGTCAACTTGTCACAAGGAGGGGAAAGGGAAAGAAATTGTTTCAATATGTTAATCTTTCGTAAGCATTTTTCTTTCTTTTTTTTTTTTTTTTTTTTTTTGGTTGTTTCATTCTGTAACCGAATGAGGGTAACAAGTGGAACAATTAGTTTATTTGATTGAACTACCTTGAAGGGAATAAGAGGTTCTAGTTTTACGCATTTCACTTTAAGCAGTTCGTGAATGATATATGTTAAATCAAAATTAATTTGTTCAATGTTGTCCTTGGGATGTGCAGTGTACAACTGCATAGTGGCAAAAGTTTAATGTAGCTTCAACAACTTTGTAATGGGTATAACAACATATATAATTATTCATTTACTAGGAAAGGAAACCATGGACAAGGTGATAAAGTAGCAACAGTGAACTCATGACTGGTATTATATGTATAATTGATTGTAAGGTTTTTATCCCTTATAGAATTTGTTAATGTTGGAGTGACTGAATCCGGGTGAAGGGGAAAAAAAAAAAGAAAAGAAAAAAAAAGGTATGAAAGAATAGAAGATATGTTCTTTACAATATAGTCAGATTGTTTCATGTCAATCGTGGAAAGTTTTACTTTCATAGCCCACACAGTATAGGAGTTGAAGACTGAATCTCTGTGCACAGTTAATTAATCTTATTTGTGTCTCGGCATCGGTTACAAGAAGTTAAAGAGGCCAAATATATTTCATATAGCATATCAAGCATAACATAGGACTTGGGTTTTAATTTTTTATGTAGAACAAAAAAAGTTCAACGCCATTAAAGCTTCTAGACAATTTTCCCATTTCTTGTCAATTCTAGTGTTGTCATTAAGATGGGAACTCCATGATAGCTGGGAAAAAATGCAAAACTATCGAGTACAGTGCTATCATTATGGGGAAGTCAAGAAGATCTTGTGGTTGGTTGTAGAAATGTAGTGATAGATGAATATGGTGGGTGTTGCTATTTTGGGCGTGAAAACAGATTGCTGGTGCCCTATTGTTTTATTGAAAAATACTGACAAGTTCATTCCTTTGTAATTTGGCTTCTTGTCACAACTTCGGAGGTTGATGTCAACTTATTTGCAGTCTGTTAATATGATCCTTAATATTTGTAATGATTTACACTTTACCCCTTCATCATCTTTCCTTGTTTTCTATTGATATCATTAGTTCAGCAGTAATTCAGTAATCTTCCACAACAATGATTTCACTCATTCTCTGATGCATTGCAGATGGAAACAGTCAACGCAACAATCCCAGATTTCAGAACTACAGAACCAGGAATGGCTGGAGGTAATGGAGCTGAACTGGAGGATTTCAAGCATCGCGTTGATGACATATTCACAAAGGTGGATAAGGTGGGTTTAATTTCTGAAATGTGAAAACTAACACTTCTTTTCTTTTCTTTTTTTAACAATAATTTGAGAAGTTCTCCAGCATCTTATCTTTAAGGCCCCATATTTTATGTATTTTTCTCCTGGTTCATCCATTTTAATCATGTTGGTCATAAGGTTACTACGCGTCTGCTATTCATTTACGAAAAACATTGGATAAAGCTTGAAGTTGGATAAAGCTTGAAGCTGTCGACTATGTACAAACTATTGGAGAATATGAAAAGTTGTAAATTAAAAATTTTAACATCAATGATGATTAAAGGTATTACGAAAAACATATTATACAATTATTAAGAATAGGAAATATTTTGAGGGTAAATTTGGTTCGAGGATATGATAATGTATTGAGGTGTTATATCTTTTGTCATACTTGTTTTTATCTTTACTCTGCATTTTATATGTATTAAGTATTGATGTATGCATGTATTTAATTCTAAGAACCTTACTTTTGTAATGTTAATGATTATACATTACTTAACATTTTGTTCTTGCAAAATATTTGCGTTTTTTTTTAAATATATTAATTTTCCACCTAATGTTAAAGATGTTAAAAAATCGTACAATATGATTCTTGATTCAGAAAAATAGAAAAATGATACACAATTCATATCTCGATTTGACAACTCAAATAGAGGAGTATGAAATAAGAATATTTCAGGTAAGAGTCATCACCTCCGTGCTGCTGTTGCCACCATTTTCACCTCTGGTTGTCCATATCATCACCAGCAACAGTCCTCTACCCTACCTTTGTAACTGGCTCTGCTACAACAACCAACAGTTTCAACATTATGGTGACCATTAACAGTAACCATTTTTTAGTTGGTTGTTACTTTTAAGTATTTTCATACCTTAATTGAAAAACTATCAATCCTTAGAAATCCTATTATTTGAGTTCTAAGAATGATATCTAATTTTCACTTTCACTAAAAGCGTCAGTTTCCAACTCCGCCAGCCGACAGTGTCATTGATAAGTAAATCCGTGGTATATTTAACTCTCTTTTGTGAACAATGTTAGGCATCCTTTATCTATTACTTTATACCTTGTTGGATAGCAATTCTGGGGTTCAAGAAGTTTTTTGAAAATGTTTAGTATCAAGCTACATAATTTATCATGTGCTGTAGATTGTGAATTTGATGATCATGGTTTATTTCTCAAATCTTTATTTATCTCTATCAAAGTTGTCACCCCTTATGGTTGGGGCAAGGCTTTGTTAAGTGGGTAAATTTCCATCAAAACTGATGGTGCATTTATTAGCATGTTGTTTCTTGTTTAAGTTTGGGTGGATTTGGCATGAACTGAATGTGCCTCGGGTTGATGTTATAAATTAGAATTGTAAAGTATCATGGTTTTACTTGCAGCTTGAACAAAGAGTAAATGAAGTCGAACAGTTCTACCTGACTACAAGTAAAAAGCAACCAAACAATTCTAAAGCTAGCTCAATTGCGAAGGAAAAAGATAAGGAAAAACGCATTCCTAGCATAAAGAAGCTGCAGCAAGAAGCAGCACATAGAGAAGCAGCTGCAGCAAAGAGAATGCAAGAACTTATGCGCCAGTTTGGCACAATATTACGTCAGGTAATCACCAATTTTGTGCTATTTTCTTTGTATTTATGGGTTATTGAGTGATTCTGCTTCTGCTGCTGCAGCTGCTCAAACAGATTATATTTTAATCTAATTTTGAAACATTTATTTTTCTTCCCTTGCCTTTATTTTGTTAATTTGGACAATTGTCTATCCAAAAGCATGTTAACTTAAAGTCCGTAAGTTACATGTTGATTTGCCTTACGCATCCTTGCTTTCTTTTCAGATCACTCAGCACAAGTGGGCATGGCCCTTTATGCAACCTGTAGATGTTGAAGGTCTTGGGTTGCATGACTACTATGAGGTGGAGATTCTGCCTTCTCTGGTTTATTTTTTTATTGTCACCAGCGTCCTCGCCCTCTCTCTCTCTCTCTGATGTATGAGCTACTACGCTTCAAAATTAGTGATGCTTAGCTTACAAAGAAAAATAGCGTGGTACTTTTCAAATTTGTTGTGTGGTTCATTAATTCTTTCCAAAAAACACAAGATTATATATATCTGTGGTCCAGTGTTGCTGAACTTTGCTGTTGTACATTGCTACTGATTCACTTGGGGCAGCCTTTTATTTTTTCTTTCTCTCTCTCTCTCTCTCTCTTTTATTTCTCTTTTTATTTTTGGTCTTAGAATTTCTGTATATTCCTTCCGTTGACATGGTTTAGGATGGTGTATATTAGGTTATTGACAGACCCATGGACTTCAGTACAATAAAAAATCAAATGGAGGCCAAGGATGGTACTGGATATAAGAATGTCAGAGATATATGTGCTGATGTGAGGCTGGTCTTTACAAATGCAATGAAATACAACAACGATGAAAAGAGTGATGTTCACGTGATGGCAAAAACCTTGTTGGCAAAATTTGAGGAGAAGTGGCTACAACTTTTGCCAAAAGTCACTGAAGAGGTAGTTGCAATCCCAAGAACTAAACAGCATCAAGTCCATAAACTTTTCTGGGTACTTAGAAGTGTCGATCCTTCAGAGTTGCTTTTATTTTCACACACCACTTTCTCTCAGTTCGCACAACTTTCAAACAAGTTAGATAGTTCGGAAATCAACTTCCAAATGAAAACAGTTGATATCCGAACCCAAAAAAAGTGTGAATTAAGAGAAAGTGGTGTGGGGAAATAGAAACTCCCATCCTGGAGCTCAGGAGATGGGTTAAATTATCCTCCATCATTGTTTCAGACTCATTTGTTGATTTCTTGACATATATGCTTGCAGGAAAAACGACGAGAAGAAGAGGAAGCACAGGTAGAAATAAATATGAAGCTTGCTCAGGAAGCAGCACATGCTAAAATGGCTAGGGATCTAAGTAATGAAGTATGTCAAGAGATTTCAGAGCCTTTCAAAATAAAATTTCATATTAAAACAACTAATAAGTAAATATACATATATATTTTTTTTTTCTTCAAGCAACCTGTGTCTCTTTCAATGGAAATATATGTATATTGTATACACATAATGTTCCTTGCAATGATTTAGGATTATACAAGTTCGGTGAAAACCGACTTATATTATTCTGGGAGTATAATCAAGGACATGCCTTAAATCAATTATTTTGTACTCTTTTCAGATTTACGAGGTCGATATGCATTTGGAAGAACTCAGAGAAATGTTGGTTCAGAATTGCAGGTTTGTTCTTTTACTGTAACTGTAACAGTTTGATTGTCTTGGTCAAGAGGTGTCTGGCATTAGTTCACTAATTTGCAGCATCTCGTAATTGTGGAATTTCAGTTCTCAAATGAATTACTTTAAATCTTTTGTGAATTCATAGAAATGAGGCTGTACAAAGGTATTTTTTGGTGTGTGTGTTTGTTTGTTGGGAAAAGGGGTTGGTTGTCAGAATTATTGGGAATTGATACACCTAATTGGGATTGGTGAGACACGAAACATAAATAAAAATAAAATAAGAATTGAAATCAAGCACATAAGAATACAAAGATTTATATCATTCACCGCAAAATAGGGCTACATCATGATCGTTTTGGTTTCACGATGATTTGAAAAAAATTATAATACAACACAGAGATGTGCATTTCAACTATAAATATATAGTATTAGGCCAAGAAGCATGGACACGTCTAAAAGGGTGGCGTGTCCATGTCCGTGTCGGACACTGACACTCGTTGGGCACTTTCCCGACACATATCCGACATTCATCCAAACATGTCCTATGTTTTTAAAAATAATTTAAACTCGAACACTATTTGAACACTTTGAGGACACACTTGTCCATTGCTTAAACATGTGTCCATTGATTAGACATACACAAAACTAATTATAAGTTTGAATAAAATAACTTAGAATACAATCATAAAAAAAATATAATATCAATTTATAGAAATTAGTGTTATACTGTATTTATTTATTGTCTTTTAATGATATATTAATATATGTGGCATATAATAAATATATAAAATTATATATTTTGTGTGTGTCCTTCACGTGTCGTGTTTTGTATTTTTTGAGAATTGTCATGTCACCATGTCCGTGTCCTGTCCGTGTCCATGCTTCTTAGGTATTAGGGTAATAGGGCTACGTCCATAGTCGGGCGGTTAGTGTTTGGTACGTATTAGGATCCACACCACCCAACGAGGATAAAAAAGAAAAAAAAGAAGAAAAAAAAAACGCGTATTAGGATCCACACTACCCAACAAGGATAAAAAAAAAAACAACAACAACAACAACAACAACGCCCAACAAGGATATAGAGTGAAATATGTTACCTCTGTTTTTAGGAGTACTACTAATTGTTAAAACCACCACTCTTTCAATTGAGGAATGTATTAAAATATAAAGAAGAAATTATTCAAGTTTTGCTTTGGACCATAAATTGGCATTTTCACACAATTGCTTTTGCATATGTGCAGTAACTACTAATGCTGACTGAGAATTTGTTGTATACGTATTGGGTACAGGTGTGACTGACCCAACTACGAATGCATTTTAAATCCGGTGCTTTTGCATCTCCACAGAAATTAATGCTAACTGTGAATTGTCATTTCAGAAAATTTTCTAGTGAAGAAAAAAGGAAACTTGGGGCTGATTTAACTAGGCTGTCTCCTGAAAATCTTACTAAGGCACTTGGGATAGTAGCTCAGAATAACCCAAGCTTCCAAGCAGCAGCTGAGGAGGTTGACCTTGACATCGATGCTCAGGTCACCAACTTGAACCAGACTCTTTCTTTGTTCTTTTTGTTCGAAAAAGTGCATGCCTCATTAACTGTATTATGTTCTTTGTGTAGAGTGAATCAACGTTATGGAGGTTGAAATTCTTCGTCAAGGATGCTCTGGAAACCGGCAACAACACTGTCAACAGTGACAGTGCTGCTGCCGCAACCACCACCACCTCTAAACAAAAATGTGATGCCATTGCCAATAATGCCAAGAAACGGAGTAGAAAGCTTTTGTTAACTGATGATAATCAGAAACAGAAGAACAAGGATGGTTGAATTCTCAGAAAATTAACTGACGCGTGGTTTTTGAAATCGTTGTTTGGTCAGATGTAAACCCTTAGGAGAGCGCTCTCTTCGGTTTTCTGTAAAGGTACAATCATATTTATAGATAAATAAAATTACCCAATTTGTTGCTGTTCTCCTGTAGGGGTGATCTTGGCCTAATAACTTTACGGTTGTGGATTCAAGTCTTGGGATAACAACTTTGGGTTTTTTGTTGTTGTTGTTGTTGTTGTTGCTGCTGCTGCTGCTGCTGTTCTCCTGTGTCTTAACGTCAAGTTTTAGAGGTTTCTGTTGATACACCCGGAAATTTACCCAGAAATTGCCTCAGATTTTTTGATCAATGGTTCATATTTTAAGTTCCCATTGTGGGGCTATACTTTTGAATAAATCTTGACCATTGATGTAAAATTGTACCATTTTTTTTTTTGGGGAGGGGGGGGGGGGCTGAAATTCTAGCCATTGAAGGGAGAATAGTGCTACTGTTAATTTTTTTTGCTTGAGATGGCGTTTTTTTTTTTTTTTCTCAGGAGGGGGTTTGTTTTAATGGTAACGAGTGTAGGATTCGAGAATTCACAATAAATTTTTTTCTTGTTACTTAACCCTTAGAATTGAACCCTGAATAATTGTGTAAGCAGTATACTCATCAATCGTTCAAGACAACTTTCAAGGTTAGATGATTTTGAGTTAAAAGCAAATAGGAGAAATTAGAAAGAACATTGCATTTGTTGGGAGAAATCTAAAATTATAATGGAAATGGCAACATTTCTATACAAACTTTCAAAACTTAGTATGTCAAATTTTTTTAAAGGCTTGAATGACAAATTGACATATGTTAATTTGTTATCTCTCACAAGAAAGTTCTTCACTCCATATGTCAACTTTATTATTTTGTTATATTGTGTATCATTTTTATTTCCGTTGGACTTGTTCTTTTTTTCTTCTTTTTTTTTCTCTATAATGTTACTGTTGAATTTCATTTAAAAGAAAAGGAATAAAGGAATAAAGAAAGGAAAAAAGATAGCAACCATGTAGTATGTCAAAATTGACAGTGTAATGCTATGAATACAAATAAATTTATCAAAAGTTTCTAACAAACATTTACATGGATGAGGATCCACATGTGAGTCACACATTCATGTAAATGTTTGGTAAAAATTTTAGAGTCTAGCATTTTTCAAATTGACACGCTATGTTCCGCATCACATTTTGTAGTATCAGCTGGAGTAACAACATTAGAGATAAAAAAAAAAAAATTATCAAAAAAATTACCAAACACTCATATGGGTGAGTCCCACACGAGCGTGGGTTTCACACCCATGTGAGTGATTTGATAGATTTTTTGATAATTTATTTTGTATTCTTAACATTTTTTCGGGTGAAATGTTTATTTGATGCTAGATTACAGATTTTAATTAACTAGATCTAGTTCAGTTGGTCACCATAACTCTCTTATGGGTTTAGTTCCAATGGAGAGATTATGAGTTCAACTCTCTTCAAGAAGAAATTGAATTCGGAGGTAATTATTTAGTGTTTTGCAAAGGTGGAGAAGATAATTCCCATAAATATTAATCTAACCACTAATTTTTGTCGATAAGAAAGCAGAAGGAGATGTTATCGTTAGTGTGCCATGATGAATTTGAAGCACTGATGGAGGTGTTAGAGCATCTACAAAGACGCCTTATGTTTGTGTTTTAATTAAATTAAGGAGTCAATTACTACAAAGTCATCTCCAACAGGTTCTCTACTCCAACTCTTCACTGGGATTGTTATAGTTGCTCCCTATATGTGGAGTGTCACTATAATTTTTTTAAATTTCTAAAATTATTATTTTATTCAAATTATATAATTTAAAAATTAAAAAATAATGGTATTTATGACAATAGTATAAATAATATTTTTTTCATAATTTAAATTAAAAAATTATAAATAAAATTAAAATTTATATAAAATAAAAAATTATAGAGAGTATTATTGGAGAAGATAGTTGAAATTTTTTATATTTTTATTTTTAATCTCAAATTTATGAAAATAATTTTCAACAATAAAGTACCGCACAATTTTTTACGTTAGAATAACATAAGAAAGTGCAATGTGGTGGAACAGTCTTTTATCAGAAGTTGCTAAAGATTACCCGTTAACAACAAAGTCATCGTTTGGAAAGATGGATTGAGTGGGTTACGACAAAAATAATTATAAAAAGATAAAATATATTTTTTAGTCTTAGCTTAAAAAATAGGGGTTTTTTTTTAAGGTCCTTCGTATTAAGATTTTATATCATAAAGGATATCTAATATTTTCATAATGTCTAAGGTCCCTCAAGTTGATTCAGAGAAAATTGGTCCAAAGAAAATTGGTCCAGAAAAAATTCTCTGACCTTCCCTAAACTTCCCACTGTAAATTTCTCTGCCCTCCCCTTCTCTAAATTTCTCTGCCTTCCATATACTTCCCACTCTCCCAGAGAAATTTCTCTGTCTTTTCACAAAATTACATCTTCAGAGAAATTTGTAATTAATTCTCTGATTTGTATATGTAGCGTTGTTGTTGGTTCTAGTTTTGTGAAAGAAGCTTTGAGAGCATCTCTCACAATTGTGTGAAATTTCACTGAGAAACTTGTAGCTTGGAAAATTCTCACAGCTACTTTTAAATTTCTCTGATTTGAGAAAGGAAGGGAAAATAAACAATCATAAGTAAACTCACATCCAATGTAAGGGTGTTTATGGATGCAATTGAGATTTGGTGAATGAATGAAAAAAACAAAAAAAAGGAAAAGAAGCTTTTGATAGATAATTTTCTCTGCCTTCCATGCCTCTCATGGACTTAACACTCCATAGAAATTTGAAATTTTTTTTGACTTCACCGGCCTTCTCACAAAATTACCTCTCCAAAGAAATTTTAAACTTCTCTGGCCTCCTTAGCCTTTCATGGACTCTCTAGAGAAATTTCAAATTTTTCTGCCTTTTATATACTTCCCACTCTCCAGAGAAATTTCTCTACATTTCCACAACATTATCTCTCCAGAGAAATTTCAAAATCAATCCAGAGAAATTTTAGTTCAAACCCAGAGAATTTCTCTGGGGATATATCCACACCGCTCACCACTCCAGCCTTAAACTTTCCTCTACTTCACCACCCTCTCTCTCTCTATATATATATATATATATTGTTTCTCTCTCCTTAAGTACCAAGAAGAAGAAGAAAGAGAAATATTAAGAATGGAAGCTAGAACTGGTGTGTTTTCAAAGATCATAGATGGAGATGTTTACAAGTACTACTCAAAAGGAGAATGGAAAGTCTCAAACTCTAGCAAGGTTGTTTCCATCATCAACCCAACAACAAGAAAAACCCAGTACAAGGTCCAAGGTATAATAAACAAGAAACAATCTTGATCCTTTCCTTCCTCAATATAATTAAAATTTTCCAACTCTGTTTTTTGGGTTTCATATTTTGAAAAGTTGTTACAAGTATATATATATATATATATATTTTGAGGGTGTATCGACTTGAATTGGAATTGGATTGGACTGAGAGTGAGTATCTTGTACGCAAGAAGAAGTGAACTCGGTGATGGAATGTTCGAAGAAGGCGCAGAAATCGTGGGCAATGGATTCAACAATTGGTTCATCAAAGAAGCTTCGGTCCGAACTAGGGTTTTAGACACCATTTTTTGGTGAGAATAAGAGAGGGGTTTTTGGTGCGCGAAGAAAGAGGAGAGAGTTGGATCTTGGAGTGTCTGGTTTTGATCGACTTTGCCCATCTTTTCTCTCTAGGGTTTCGGAGAAAGAGAGAGAGGAAGTACTGCTCTGCAGTAGAGGAGGAGAAACAAAGAGTCAAATTTCTCTGATATATGTTTAGGGACCTTAGATATCAAAAAATAATTTTGTGAATCTCTTCCATTACGAAAAGTGGGAGAGGGACCGTAGACTAATTTTCTCTTTTTTAAACTTTATCCATTAATATAATTTATAAAAAAATTTAAATTTATTAATTATTTATAATCATCAGTTTATAAATGGTTGTCTCAGTTTATTGATAATCAAGTTGTCAATGAATTTTTTTTTTCAAATACTTATTTTTTTTCAATTAATTTTTTTTCAAATAAATATTTTTTCAATTCTTTTTTTTTTCAAATTAATTTTTTGTCCATTAAATTTGCTTGAATTAAATTTTTTTCCAACTATTTTGTTTTCAATTAATTTTTTTTGAAATATTTTTTTTTTCAAATAATTTGTTTCCAATTATTTTTATTTCAACTATAATGTGTATGATCCCATTGTCATAAATAATAAAAATTAAATATAAATATTTTAGGTCTGAACACGAACTCTTTTTTTAGTTGATGTTTTACAAATTTTTCAACCCTCGTGTCGCTTCAGTTCGTTGTGAGAGACGCAAGAGATGAGATAAGGCAGAGGCGTGAAATGAGTTGTAAGATAGGTGCAATCTGTATACTTTTTTTTGAAATAGTCAAAGGGTAAAACGGTAATTATACCTCATAATGTGACCCAGCTGTACAAACAATCGCACTGTTGAAGCTTTTTGGCTATTTTCATATATGAGGCTACAATAGCCTCAACTTTTTTTCCCAAACAGCGCCATAGTGTGGAGTTGTGTTTCTTTATAGTATAAAGGACTTCTAATATTTTTATAATGTCTAAAGTCCCTCAATTTGATCCAAAGAAATTCTGTCCAGAGAAATTTCAACCCAGAGAAATTTGAAATTTCTCTGGTTTGTTCAATTTTTTTGATTTTCTATGTTTTGAAAATGTCTCATCCAATTCCCAAAATGGTGCAAATCAGAGTATTTTCTGGTGATTTTAGGTACATCATACATGAAATCCACAAGCAATTGTTAAACTAAAGTTGGTACACACCAAAAGGCTACAACTGGATCAAATTCCTGAAGAAGTAAGTACCAAGAAGAAACCAACCTACTAGAAGGAAGGTGAAGAAGGCCAAGAACGTTATGAAAGTCCATCCTCCGAAGGTAATTCCCAAACCAAATATGATGACAAATGGTAAGTAAAATCGGATCATTGATGCTTTGCTGACCCACCGTCCCTTGAGAAAAATCAAAGCTGCGATGTTCACTACGTTCCACCCACCAGAGAAATTTATCTCCAGAGAAATTTTCATGGAGAGAAATTCTGGATTCTCTGTGTTTTAACCAAATTTCTCTGGAATTCGGAATTTCTCTCCAGAGAAATTTTGAATTTCTCTAGATTCTTTGTGTTTTGACTAATTTTCTCTACACTTCAGAATTTCTCTTCAGAGAAATTCTGCTTCAGAGAAATTCAGCCCAGGCATGTCGATGTAGCAAAGAAAGTGAAAGTACGCAGCAACCCAAATCCATCCCAAAAAGAATGTCTTCTCCAAACCAAATGCCAAAGAGTGAATGTCTTGCCTAATTCCTCAGTCCCATGTGCCATCTCTGCTTCTGATCCTTCCAGTATATGACCCACTGCTCCATCTCCACCAAGCATAGCAACCATAACAACCATATTCAGTACCTGTTACATCTCCTTTAATTCAACAAACAGAGTGATAGTTGCTCCCTGCAGAAAAGCAAATTTGTCATGTCCCAGAGAAAATTTCAATTCAGAGAAATTTGAACACCCAGAGAAAATCTCACTCCAGAGAAAATTGAACATTTCAATCTAAAGATCAGTACCTATTAATTTCAATCTACACTAGTAAAAAAACTTCAGAGAAAGATTTGTAATGTAAGTCATCCGTATGAAGGAATGGTTAATTATGTACAAAAATTCAGAGAAAGATTTTTCATAAAACAATATTTCTTGTTCTGATTCCTATTGATATAGATTTGAGTTTTATTTTCCTTTAATATTAATTAATTGGTTTATGTTTGGAAACAACTTTCTATGGTTTGTTACTGATTGAGTTACCATTCAATCTTTACTGGTGCCAGAGATGTGAAGCATCTGATATGGGAGGCTGACACTCCGCAAAATCTTCTGAGTTTGTAATTCCAGGAAGACTCTTAAGATGAAATCAGATCCGAGCTATCTGGACCTTCGCTTTCACTGATTCGAAGATCGGTCCCAGTGATGTGAAAATCACATTCTTCTCTGTTGTGCTCCAGGAGTTGCAGAACGCTGTTTGGCCTTGGAACAATGTCCATCTTTCTTTCTTGTTGTGTCTAGAACTGTGTGTAAATTTTCTGGTGTGTATGTGAATGTTAGTAAATTGATTTTTCGGAGGATGTCCGGGTTTGGAATATGAAGATGGAAAACCAAGCTCAGAGAAATGGCAGTCACGTCGTCAACATCTTGGGTATCTTCAGCATCAACGTTGAATCATCATCATCATCACCGGTTGTCTCAGATACCGAATCAATCCTCGAATTGTCTTCTTCACATGGGTTCGTATCAGATTCAGCCGACGAGGACGAGGAAGAAGATGCCAGAGTCTTTGATTGGAGGAGTTCAGGCGTGGAGGTACAAATGGGACCACGGCGGTGGAGGCGGCCGCTGGAATCGGACTCGCCAATCGGTTATTCGACACATCAAAAACCGATAACTGCACCAAAAGCCCCAGTTGCTGCGGGTAGGGTAGACGAAGATCTTGAAGCTTTTGTTCATTTGGTTGTAGGGGAGAGAGAGAGAGAGAGGAATCGTGGGCAAAGAGTCAAATTTCTCTGATATATATTTAGGGACCTTAGACATCAAAAAATAATTTTGTGGATCTTTTCCATTACGAAAGTGGGAGAGGGACCCTAGACTAATTTTTCCTAAAAAATATTACATTTAAATTATAATTTTTTTATTTTTTATTTCAAAAAGGTTTTAAAAAATCAAAAAAGTTTATCCCAAATGAAACTTTTTAATCCAAGCTAAAATAACAAAAAAGTCAAAAAGCCAACTCATATCCTAAACGAACTCAAAATATTTATTAGAATAATTTTTTACTTCATTGATAAGAATATATTATTTTGCAATTAAACAAAACATCTTAAGAATAATTTTGTTAATGTAAAAAATTACCCTAACAATAGAGCTACTCGGATAATATTTTGAAATAACTCTGTTTTGGTGTTGGGGTTTTCAAAACAACTTTTGAATTTTTAGTTCGTATTTTTAAAGTTTTAATATTTTAAAAATATTTTATTTTAAATTAATTTTATTTAGATATATTTAAAAAGTATAAAATTTGTGGCCAAACACAAAAAGTAAAAAAAAAAAAGACAAAAAAGACAAAAACAAAAATCTAGTACAATTTTCATATTTTTTGTATGGGTAAATTGCATTGACACCCCTTAAGGTTTCTGTTTAATACAGATTTTTCTCACGTTTGAAAAATTACATTCCCCTTCCTGAGATTTGTAATCTCATTACAAATTGTCCTCTGGATTGCTGATTCATTCCCTAAAATTTTCTAAATGACTATTTGTTTTTTTCCTACAATTTCTTCTTCCTATCATTATGACTACATTTTACAATTTTTCATCATTAAATTCTACTTGAACATATTCTTATTGAGTGATGATATACAAACATATATTTTATATAAAATTTGTAAACACAATAATATAGTTTAATGGTGACCTTTTACTTTAAAATAAAACACCCATGAGCATGTGTAGACACCCCATTTTTGACCGACCTTAAGACTCAGACGTCACCGATTGAGCGCTTGGTGATGTTGCATATCGTGCTCGTTCAGAGGTTTCAAAGTCTCGGCTGCGAGCCTTGCCTCCGGACTTCCGAACTCTTTCATGCTTTGCCTCGATTTGCGAGCCAGGCTCTGTTTTCTCTGTTTTCTCTTCCCAAAAGGAGGGAGAGGTCTCGTAGATCATCTCTCAGTGGCCGTAGGCTACGTTTCGTGGTCGTAGGCTATTTTGCCCGTTTGGAGTCCAGTTTCCAGTTTTTCGGAACCGTCGGCCATGTGCCTCGGTTCGGGACCACCTAACCACCTCCGTTTGCTCCGGTTTTTGGCATGCATCTTATTTGCTCCTTTTTAAGGGACACTATGACTCGAGAGACCAACTTCGTGGTTGAACACCACTTCCGGTGCCTAACAGTCAGTTTTCGGGGCCTCGGGCTGCGCGTTTCGGCCCCCGAACCTTCATTTGCATCGGTTTGGGTTCATTTTTGGCAGGGACCTCTGTTTCATTGTTAGGAAGGTCGTAGAAGGGTGGGAGGCCAGTAATTGTTTTGACAACCAGTTTTATTCCTCCATCGCCCTCCGTCGCCCGTTTTTCTCACTTGAAAGCCAATGTTGACCACCCTAAAGCCACTTTTTCTTGCCCCAAACCACATATTTATGTTGTACACACCTGGGAGGCCACCAATATCACATGGCTGACCAGTAATTCTGTTTGCCCCTTTTGAACCCCTCCTAAAAGTGGGCTTTTCTCTCTCCGGGTTTACTTTCTCCAGTTTTTGACCACATGGTTGTGTTGTGCACACATGAGAGGCCACCAATCTGGGGTGGCCGGCCACTAATACCTCTTGACCCTTTTGACCCTTGGCCGGCCGGCCATGGGAAAGGCCGGCCGGCCACCTAAAACTTCAATAACCGGCCGGCCATGATCCTCTCTCCAGGTACTTTACGGATATGCATTCTGTTTCCCCTCAGATTTTGTATCCGGGGGGCTGCACTTTTGAGGGGAAACTTGAATTCTTTTCCCCCTCATTTTTCCCCCCTTTTTCTCCCCTCTTTTGCCTATATAACAACAGCTCTAGCTCCTATCTGAGGGTTACAAAAGATTTTTCTTAAGGCTCTTGCATTGCCTCTCTCTCTCTCTCTACACTCTAACCTTCAAAACCTCCCAAACCCTACACCATTTCTACATCACCACCTAGCACCACACCACCACCATCCATTTCAGCCACTTGGAGCTATTTTCCAGAGCTAAGGAGCCACCAAACTTGGTCCAAGAGTTGTCAAAGATTTGGTCTTCAAGGATAAGTTTTCTCCTCCCTCTTTCTTGTCTTATTTTGCTCAATATATTAGCCATACTTGCTTGCATATTTGGGCTCCGACCCTAACTGAAAATAGCATTATTTTGAGCTCCTTTTCATGTTTGTTTAAGGGCCTCTCCCTGTTTGAGGCTTTATTTTAACACTTGCTTCTTTACCTCTCTTGTATGCCTCTTTCTTGCATAGTATTTTTGGCCTATTTATAAACTGTTTTGAGCTTGGTTATAAACTGTGAAGTGGATTATTTTGAGCCCTTCTTCAACATTATTGAAAGGCTCTTCACTGTTCAAGGCTTCCTTTTGTCACTTGCCTCTTTATCCCTCTTTTGGCCTCATTTTTGCATGTTTTGTTAGCCCCTTGTTCTTGTGTTTTTGGACTCTGGTCCAAACTGTAAATAGTCTTATTTTGACCCCCTCTTCATTTTTGATCAAGGGACCTTTGCTGTTTGAAGCTCCCTTTTTCCCCTTTGTGTTTAAACCTCTTTTTAGGCCTTATTTTGCATAGTATTTTAAGCTTGCATGTTCACTGTTTTGGGTTTGATCATAAACTATAAAATACCATGTTCTGGGCCCCTCTTCAACTTTGTTGAAGGGCCCTCCTATGTTTGAGGCCAGAAATCATCACTTGCTTCTTTGTCTCCCTTTTGGCCCATTTTTTGCGCATTGTTTTAGGCCTGTTTGTGTTTAGATCCGTGGCTTGTTGTAAACTGTGAAGTGCTTCATTTTGAGCCCTTATTCAACTTTGTTTAAGGGCTCTTGGCCATTAACATACAGAAGCTGCTACTTGCTTCATTACCTCTCTTACGGGGCCATTTTTGCATGCTAGTTTAGTCCTATTTGTGTCCATTGTTTGGCCTTGCTTAAAACTGTAAATATGCTTGTTTTGGGACTGTATTAATTCTTTCTTCACACTTCATATTCAAATAATGCATGCTTTGTATAGTTATAAGTCATTCCATGCGCCTAGTTTCGAGTTTCGGGTCTCATTTCTTGCATCGAGTCCCATGTTTCCATGTTTCGGGGCTGTTTTGCATCATATTTTGGTACTGAAATTTGCATGTTTGCATATCATGTTTCATACCTTGCCATGCTTTGATAGAGTGGCATTTGTGCCTTAGGATCGGTTCTCGGTTTGCATGCATGCGTGCACGCATCTCGAGTGTCTCATTTTCATCTAATGGCCATTAATGTGAGTGCGGCTGAGGTCCACTCATGTTGGTGTAAGTCCATCGTGCATTGTGTATGCCATTTCAATTCATAGCATTGCGTATGTTAGGTTGTATGTTAGAGCATCGTGTATGCCATGTTACATCGCGCATTGTGTATGCCATTTCATAGCATTTGCGTATGCTAGGTTGCATGTTAGAATTGCATTCATGTATGTCATGCATATTGCATTGTGTTTGGGATAGGCGTTAGCCCGAGCACGGGAAACGAGGGACGTTTCGTACTCCGAGTGACGGAACGTGTCTCAATTCCCAGTCACCGACACTCCGGATTATCCATGATGGAGTTTAGGTCTTGTTATGTTTATATGTGCATTCATTTCATATTGAGTCGTGTAATTCGACTCCTTGGCCATTATGCATCGATATGCGTGATTGGTGGCACGAGGATCGAGGCATGCATACATTTGTGAAAATACATTGCCATGCCCTTTTCCTGCTCTCTGTTGCAGCAAATCAAGAATCAGTAGCCTTTCAAAGGCCTTGCACAGCATTCCGGCATCAATCGCAAACAGAGGCTAATTGGGGCATCGCAGTGGATTTCCGTGCCAAGCAACCCGAGCATGCATCATTCATCATCCGGAGCGAAGTCGAGGCCGTCCCTAGCTTGCATGCTAGTTTACAGCTTACCTAGTTTAATTTGTTAATTAATTAGGATTTTGTAATTATTTGGACTGTACTATTTATTTGAGACTGTATATTATTTTATTCGGACCCTCTGCGCGGGAGCAATGTTGTAATAAGTGTGCGCGTGTATGATGTATGTCTTCCAACCCCACGCCTTTCTCTCTTTTATTTACCCGCTTATGATGGTTAGATTAGGGCATGTTTCAATTAGCATGCAGTATGATAGCATGTTTGCATTCATTCATCTGTTTTGCATGCACCAGGCTCAGCGCATCATACTAACTGCATTGTATTTTCAATTCCAAGTTGAATACATGTTAGCTGTAGCATTTCATATGCCATGTTTAGAATAGCGAGCCTGCTATAGTTGCATTTTTGCATGTGTTGCATTAGGCATTTCCGTATAATTAGGATCATGCATGGATTTCTAATTAGTTTCTGTTTTGGCTTGGAGTACTCGGTAAGTTTTCCGCTTTAGCATCCTTGCATGCGTGTGAGTGAATGCCATGATAGCATGCTTACCATGAGGCTATGTGCTTATGTGATATAACTGCCTGAATGCCTGTGGGTGAAGGTTGAGTTATTTGAATTGGAACAATTCATCAAATGTGTGTTTTAAGCCCACTAGATAGTGGCAAAATCATGTTTTCTAAGCCCACCTGAGGGTGGCAAATCCACATCTTAGCCTACTTGCGAGTAGCACCATCAAACCATTTTCAAACAAACAAACATGAAATGTTTTGTTCCAATTCAGGCGATCCACTCTATACTTGTATGTTGTGCGCATCACATAGTAATCTAGGCTAATAACCGGAATAAGAACACATAATGTTTTCAAAAATAGATATCATGGTTAGTAGAGGCCGATCTTTGATCGGGCGAGCAGGGGTGCTCACGAAGTGACCTTCCCCAATCGTACCCAAGTTCCTGAGCCGAGGCAACTTTGGTGATGACGGACACGTGGCCTTAGGCAAACGAGTCAGGGTTTCCTAAATTTCCCCAAAATAAAACATTAGGTGGCGACTTTGTATCTGGCAAAGCAGTTCATGTTTGACACTTCTTTCAAAATCTGTTTTCTCAAAACAATTTGCCGGATTTGGACTCTTTGGTTCAGATTTAGAACCATAACAATTTGAGAGTCCGAACTGTAGTGAGCCCAATATCGAACGGAACGGGGGGGACTCGTTCCTCCCCGGGGCATTCGGGGGACGTCTACAGCATGATTTATATTTACAATAACATCACTATCACAAGATTTTTATGACATATTTTGTATAAATTTTTATATATGAATATAATTTTTTATTTTTATTTCCTCCGTCATATTTCTTTCTCGTCTATTCACCCACATTTATTACAGTATTACCAAACACTATCATGCACATTTATTACATTATGACTAATTTTTATATTTTTTTGTATTTGATAAATTTAAAAAAAAAATCACAAAATATTATACTTCTTAAGCATATCTAAATTAGGTGTATTTAAAATTGAAAAAAAAATTACTTAAAATATTTAAAAAATTCAGTAAAAATTTTAAAAAAATAAAAATAAAAAATATATTTTGTGTGTGAGTTAAACTAAAGAAAATGATTGTTATTTATTTTGAAATGACATGAACCAAATATCAGTATTATTTTATTATTTTATAAGTATAAAGGCTAAGGAGGAAATATGTCATTTTAATCTAACAGGGGGTAAGTGTAATTTTCAAACGTGAGGGACGAATCTATATTAAATAGATACCTCAGTAGGTGTCAGTGTAATTTGCCCTTTTTGTATTTATTAAATTCTTTTTAGATTATCTTACAATTTTTTTACTTTTTAGGTACATTTAGATTATGTACATCTAAAGTAAATAAGACATGATTAAAAAATAAAAAGCAATTCACTATAAAAGCAGAAAAATTAAAAATTGTTTTTTAAGGATGGTCATGAGTCGAATTTGGGGTTGATTTGTAGTAATCCACCCCTATATCCCGTCATATTGGGGATGGAACAAATTGCGGTAGTGGGTATGGGGTAAGAGAAGAGTTAATTTTGTAAGTTAAAAAAAAAATGTTAATAAAACTTATAGATAATGTAGTATATTACGGATAATAATTTATACTTAATAAAATTATAAGATATAAAAAATTAATATTAAGTATAATATTTTAGTATTTTAATTATAGAGCACTCAGGCCAAAAATCCAAATTTTAATTTTCTTTGTCAATAGGTCCAAGTTGTCACGACCCACTCCCCGTACCTAAGGGTTAAGTATCGTGATGGCAAGTAACTGAAGTTACCTACGGCCAATTCTTAAACAAATAAATAAACGCGAGCGGAAAAATATTTAAGTGAGGATACCAAAATAATCGTTGGAGCTTTTACTTTTATAACAATACTCATATACCAAAAAGCCGATATTTACATATGAAAAATAGAATTATAAATACTATAAAAGTACTGTATGTGTCTATTCTTCAGCCCACGTCTAAAACTCTCCAAAATCTATTTCTGAATTGCATTGTTTCCTAAAAATTGGTAAACAGCTATAAGCACATGGCAGAATGAGAAATATTATACTGAAAGTATAAGGGCATAAAATTCGCCATGGATAATTATTGGCTAAACAAAGCTTGATAGTAAAATACATAGTACGAAAATCATTTGACATATAATACAGAAATCATATAAACAAAGGTACAGAATGGAACAGAACAGATGTATGGACTCAAGAGGTGACTCGTACAGATTCTAGAGGTGACTCCCATAATAGTGTAGCACTTAACTCCGCATTGCATTACAGAGGTACGGATTCAAGAGGTGGCTCATACGGATCTTGTGGCAACCACTTCCTTAATTAAGCAAATCAAGTATATTAATTATATACTTATTGCTAACTATGTGATTATGTGTTATGTGAATTATATGTCATATGACATATACTTGCCTTGATTGGTATTGTAGTGCTATTGAGAACAAATATGGAAAAGAACGAAATGAACCTATTTGATTCGCTAAATTTAACAAGTTAAAATTTAAGAAAATTAGATAGGAATTAGAGCCTGATTCACCGTAATATAATTTCATCTAGTGTAATTAAGATTTTAAGATGATGAGATTAATTTAATTAATGTCAAATTGATTTTAATTAATTTCTTAGCCTTAGGTGATTTTACTTAATTTATTAGTCTAATTAATTTAAGCCTTATGTTTTTATTCATACTCACCAAATGGATTACATGAAGTGAGTTATGAGAGAAGTGTAGTGGGCCTTGATAAGTTTAGGTACATACATGTAGAGAGAGGGAAGGATTTTGAAGGTAAGAGAGTTCAACAAAGAAATAAGAAAGAAAAGAGAAGAAAAATGGCTTAAGAAGAAGATAGAAGAAGGGGAAAAGATGGTGAAGAAATCACTGTAACTACACTCTATTCTTCATAATATACTCAACCTAGGTAAGAATTACTCTCTTTCATCTCATGAATTTGTAGAATTATGTTTTAATTTCAAATTAGTTAAGAAATTATGAGTAGAACTAAGGTTTAGTTCATTTGGTTCATATAATTAGGGAATTGATACATGCATTACTTATAATGAACAAATGAGAGATGTAATTTGAGATAGCATCATACATGGCATGATTTTCATGAAAATTATTTTCACACATTTACTTGCATGGTTCTTCACTTGTTAGAAAATTTCCATGAATTATGAAGCTTGAGGCTCACTTATAAAGTTTTGATCTTGTGATAACCTTCAAGAAGTTGTATTTGTTGTTTTACATGTATTTGAGCCTCAAATTAGAACCATGAATGTTGTTTAATACTTGTTATGACTAAATGGATGTATTCTTGATAGTTTTAAGACTTTTATTATTGGCAAAAGAAATTGAATTTGCTAAGGAATGCACTGCCCCAGCGGAGCAGTTTTATGCCAACATTTCCACCAAAACCGCTCGAGCGGCCTGGGCCCCCACTCAAGCGGCCAACCTTCATGAGCTCAATGGAGCATTCTACTGGACCGCCGCTCGTGCGGCCAAGGCCACCGCATGTGCGGCCAACTGGGCAATCCCGATTTTGTTTTGGCTCATCTTTTTCACCATTTGGGCCTTCGTTTACATGGTTTTAAAGCGTTTTTCATGTGCATTCCATCTCATGAATGAACGAATGAGAGTTATAACCGATTAAGTAATCAACGAATAGAAATTGACCAAATGAACAACGAAGCGAAAAGAAATAAAATGATTGAATCCAGCGCGAATGTAACTGAGTTGTTGTGCCTGAATTTGTTTGTTTAGGTCGGATGCTGCATCTTTAGTACATATTAGCACGTGTTTCACGGAGCCCACTGTGAGTAACAATATTGTAAAGCTATGTTCAATTATAATTATTTTCTGAATAATTAGTTGTACTGCTTTTTGAAATGATATTGTTTACTGAATGAATTTTTGTCTTATTTTATGAACTGTACTCGTGGCATCCATAGCAAATGACTATTACTACTACTGCTACTGTTACTGTTACTGCTATTGTTACAGAGATCTCTGTCAGTTCCAATGTTGGAACTGCTGTTTACTGTTTTGATGGCCATCAATTGATTGTTTGGTCTTTTAAGACCTACTGTACTGTTCAGTTATTGGATGTACCACGTATGACTGCTATGATTCCTATGTGACAAATATGATATAGAATATGAGTTATTGATTAAACAAATGATCTACTAATGCAATTGATTGTTTTAAACGCTGAAAGGACATTCATTCTTAACTCCTTTACACATTTGTTATTCACTGGGCTTTAGCTCACCGTTTATATATATATATATATTTATGTAGGTGATCAGGCACCCAAGCGGAGTTAGCAGCGTCAACCCAGTCCCATTTTGTCAAGCCAACTTACTGTGCCTCACTACGAGGCTCCGAACCATTATTGTCAAGGCTTTGGGGATTCTAGTTCCACTCTTTTGCATGTCACTTAATGTCAAAGTAAATGTTTTACGTTTTGTTTTTGGCTTGGGATTTAATTCTCTAACATGTCTTGAATGATTTGGACTTAAACTTTTTCGTATATGATGGATATAGACTCGAACTTATGTGTGCATTGATACATATGGAAGTTGTTTGTTCATTTATGTCGTCACAGCTCCTTGGACATCATGACTTAATTTGTACAGGCTTCCGCCGGCCCCTTTTATTGTTTAATTAGTATTACTGTTAAACAGGCCTTTGGTAATCACAGATTACTGGCCGGTTACGATGCTAAACCCTTAGGGGCGAGTTTGGATCGTGACAGATCTAGAGGTGGCTCCTACAACAGTGTAGCACTTAGCTCCGCATAGAACAGAGGTAAATGGATCCATGACAAACAGAGGGCCACAAGGTGACCAAACAGAGGCCAATGGTTATTTAAGTCTCCCAAGGCATGACACTCTCGTAGTGGTACTTACAAAACATAATTGTTTATAAAATCATTGTCAAATAATTATTGAAAGTTAAACAAACATATCCATGGATTTCAATTTAAGTAAATAGGATTCAGAAAATCATCAACGTAATCGAAATATTAATATAATTTATAAAACACAAGTTGCGTAAAATAAATTATGGTAACGCAAAATATGCGTAAAATATATTATAGTGACTCAAGATATAATATAACTCACCTTAAAATTAATACCTCATTCTTTCTTTCTACTACGAAAGACCCTCTTGACTTCCATTATTTTTTTTTCCTTTTCTTAGTTTCTTTCCCGTCTTCTTCCTCTTAGCAATCCTGAGCAAAACCTCCAATTTATGGAGAGACAACCGTGGGCAGCAAGCCACAAGGCTGCCCACGTGTCTAAGTCCCATTCACTTGCTATTAATTAATGTTTATCTAATAATTCATATTTATCTAAAATACTTAACTTTAGGGTCAATTCTACTTTAGCCAAAATTTTAAACTAATTATATACCTCTTTTTTTTCAATAATATATAATCCCTAATTTAATTACACTTTATCTCATTCACTCATAATATTCAATATTTTATTTTACTCTTACGGAATCTTTAATTAAATATTTAGGGTTTTTCTCATTTATAATTAAATAATACGAATATAAAATTTAAGAGACAACTTAAATTTTCAAGTTGTCACATAAGCAAGCACTAAAACACTTTGTTCATAAGTGTCACGACCCAAACCCGCCCCAATAGATTTAGTATCGTAATCGGCCAATAATCCGAGATTACCAAAGGCTTGCTTTATAGTAATACATTAAACGGGGCTGACGAAAGCCAAGCAATAATAAGATATGATATCCAATGAGCAATGAGGACTTAAATGAACAAATAAACTTTATATGTTATAGTCAGATATTCACATACGTCCATGTCCGCCAAACATATGTACAAACATTCCATAACTTAGGGAATTAAATCCCAATAACAAAACAATCAAAACAAAATTCTGAAACAAAAACTTTGTAACATATGATCATAGCCACAAGTGGGCAAATTAGAAACACCCAAAAGCCTTGATACGTGTCGGTTCGGAAGACACAATAGTTGGCTTGACAAAACAGGGTTTGAGTTGACGCCACTAAGACCGATCTGGTGCTTGATCACCTACATACATATATTAAATAGTAAGCTCGAGCCCAGTGAATAACAATTGTGTAAACGGGTTATGAATGATGTCCTCACAATCACACTACAGGAAAAAACACATTTGGCGACCAAATTTCCCAACTAAAAAAAATTTGGTTGCTGAAAGTATAGCTTTTGGCGACTAAAAAAGCATTAATAGCCAAAAGTAAAGATTTTTGGTGACTAAAAAAATTTAGTAGCCAAAAGTATAGGTTTTGGAGACTAAAAAGCTGTTTGGTCGCCGATATATGGCTTTTACCGACTAAAAAAATTTTAGTAGCCAAAAGTAAGGCCCTTTGGCGACTAAAAAAAATTAGTAGCCAAAAGTGAGGCATTTGGCGACTAAAAAGATGTTTGGTCGCCAAAAGTGAGGCTTTTACCGACTAAAAAAATTTTAGTAGCCAAGAGTTAGGCCCTTTGGCGACTAAAAAAAATTTAGTAGCCCAAAGTAAGGCCTTTACCGACTTAAAAAATTTTAGTAGTCAAAAGTGAGAATTTTTGGTGACTAAAAATAATTTAGTTGCCAAAAGTGAGGCATTCGGCGACTAAAAAGAAGTTTAGTCGCCAAAAGTAGTAATTTTAGCGCGGGAATTTTATTTTTAACGACTAAAAAATTATTAGTAGCCAAAAGTATAGAATTGGCGACTAAAATTATGTTTAGTCGCCAAAAGTGTTCTTTTTTTTTCTTCTAATAAATAATTTATTTTTACATAAATTATGTTCAATAAAAAATAATTATCTTTATATATATACTTTTATATTAATACGGGTCTATGTACTATATAAATAATATTTATTGCGTATATAATCATATGGTGTTATGGAGGCGTAGTGGAAAGAGGTGTTGTATAAGGTATATGGTGTGAGAGGTTGATGGTTTGTATCTCCACAAGAGGAAAGTATAATTTTTTTTTTCACGAATGAGTTTTTGGTGACTAAAAGGTTTGGTCGTCGATTCCTTGAGTATTGACAACTAAAACATTGGTCGGTAAATGTATAATTTAAAAAAATATATAATTGACTATTGGCTACCAATAATTTAGTAGCCAAACATTGGCCCTTCGCCGACCAACTCAAATTTAGTAGCTAAAAGGTAGGTTTTGCCGACTAAATAAAACAGTAGCCAAATGTTTCACTTTCAGCGACCAAACACACACTTAGTCGCTAAAACATTCGCCGACAGGGTTTAGGCGACTAACTTGGCGACAAAAAAATTTAGTCGCTAATTGGTATCAACGACTAAAAAAGTGACCTTTGGCGACTAATATTTTGGTCGGCAAAACTGTTTTTTCTTGTAGTGTCATTTAAAAACAATTAGTTTCAGTAGTCATTCAATTTACAAAGCAGTATCTCAGACATTGAATAAAATCATATCAGTCATACGTGATAAATCCAATAGCAGAACAGTACAGTAGGTCTTAAAGATCGAACAGTCATTTGATGGCCATCAATACAGTAAATAGTAGTTCCAAGAATTGGAACTGACAGAGATTTCTGTATCAAAAGTAGTAACAGTAGAAGTAAACAGTAGCAGTATGTTATGGATGCCACGAATACAGTTCATAAATTAGGACAATCATTCATTCAATAAACAGTATCATTTCAGAAAATAATTGACACTTGAACATAGCTTTACGACATTGTTACTCATAGTGGGCTCCCTGAATTACGTGCTTAAGATGCGGCGTCCGACCTAAACAAACAAATTCAAGCACAACTCAATTACATTCATGACATCTAGTCATTTCTATTTAGTTCAGTATTTATACTTAGTTGGTTTCTTCGTTACTCGTTTATTCGGTTATTCCTATTCGTTCTTTTATTTCATTTGTGTTCATGAGAGGTGAATGCACATGAAAAACACTTCAAAACATGCAAACGGAGGCCCGAAAGGTAGAAAAATGGATCAAAAATGAAACCGGGACTAACTTGAAAACCGCACGTGCGGGGGCACTGGCCCCACGTGCAGAACCACCACCGTACTTGTGCCTTGCATGTGCAATTAAAACAGTACGTTTAGCTTCTTGTGCTCTATTTTCTGCACGTGCAAAGCCCTAGGCCGCACGTGTGTAACTGGGTACTCTTGTGTCCGAAAATCTGCTTTAAGTGTGAAGCTCAAAATTTGCAATTTCAACCTCATTTTCATGCATTTCACTTCCAAAATCTTCTTGAAAACAACCAAAACTTGAATTTACGATGTCAAATGTCAATCACAACTTTGAATTAAACTCAAATTTCCATGCAAGAGTTTCAATTCTTGAATTAACATGTAAATTCATAAAAGTTGTAATCTTGAGCTTCAAATCTTCAAATCCCATAAAATTTCCCTTCAATTCTGAAAACTCATGTAAGAAAACAAATGTATGATCATGAAGTCCAAGAAATTATGCCATGCATGGTGAAGTTTAGAGTTAATTTATTCTTTTCTTCCATATTGAGCCATGTATGTATTAAACTTCTAACTATCTTAACCAAGTTTCAATTAAGCTTATATTCTTCTTGAATTCCATAATTCAAATTCTTAAGATTAGAGAGAAGAATTCTTATCTAGAGTCAATGAATTGTGAAGGATTAAACTTATCTTCAATGGTTTCCCAATCTTCTCTCTCTCAATTTCCTCTTCTTCTTGTCTCTTTGTTGAACTCTCTCTCTCTCTCTCTCTCTCTCTCTCTACATGTATACCTCAAGGCTCAAGAAGGTCCACTAAATGTCTCTTATTGTGTTAAAGAATAGGCTTATAAATATACAATTTATCTCTAATTGTCCTAGACCTTGATTAATTACAGGTTTAACTAATTTAAATCAAATTTACTCAAATTAAATTAATCCTCATCATTTTATGACTTACATTAAACTAAATTTAATTATACTAATGTGAATTAAGCTCTAATTGCCTATACAAATATTTAATTAGAACTTGTTAAAGTTACTGAATCAGATAGGTTCATTTCACATTCTATCATATCTGTTCACAATAACTCAATTCAAATAATCACATGGCACTTAGTAGCACTTAATAATAACACATAACAAATAATCAACAATAAGCACATAATTAACTTAATTAGTTTACTTAATTAAAGAGGTGGTTGTCACAATAAGGACAAATTAGTGTAAAAACCAAACTACCCATGTATATATATATAGGTTATACGGTCATTACCAAACCCCATTTTTTAGCCTCCACTCTTTCTACTCTCTCTCTCTCTCTCTCTACCTCACTGTTGTAGCATCGTTGTTGAATTCGCTGCTCGCCTCGCCTCCCTTCCCTGCCATGCAGATACCTCCTTCTCTACCACCGCCACTTTGACTTCCGCGACCACCACAGCTGCCGTATCCACCTTCGTCACCACTCTCTTTCTCTTTATCTCTTCTTTTCATCTCTTCTTGTCTTTACTCTCCATCATCGTCAATCTTCACCAATCTTCCCTTCGGTCGTAGATCTGAGATCACCGTGGTGATTCGACGGCAAACAAAGTTCAACATCGTGTTAGCGTCACTGCTCCGGCAATGCCCGATCTAGATCCGCAGTCATGTATCCAATATCTCATATCTCTCGAACATGTTTGTATATATATGTATAAATCTGTGTTTTATGGTAGCCTCTATATTTGCAGTGAAGTCTTAATTTCATATATATATATATATATATTATGTATATATGTATGTGTACAAATCTGTGTTTTATGTATATATACATGTAGTATTGTCTCTGGATTTATTTATATGTATAACATGTGTTCTATGCTTGTCTCTTGATTTGCAGTGAAGTGTTGATTAATTTTTTTTTTTTTAAAGTTTGTCTACTTTGGTCCAATTTCTCCCTTTATATTGTGTTCATCATAGTTCTTGTTTTGTCAGAGAAATCCAAAGACCAGAGCAAACACAACTATCAGAGAGAGTAGTCTGGTTTGATTGCTTGCAAAATTTGCACAGATATGAAAATTTTATACAAAAAGACACAAACCCATAAAGTTTTCCATCAAATTTGTCTTAAAGTACATTTATGGTGGCAACAATACTACATAGGAATTAATCAATGAAGGTGTAGAAGAGGTTCATTTATGTGGTCGTCAATGTTTGAAGGACACCTCTCATTAACATCATCACCATTTTCTTTATTCCTGATGATTATTCAAATCTTCCTAGTTTTTGATGGTTTCTTTTGTATTGATTTGATGATTGTCACCTTCTTGTTGCTTAGATTTCTCTCTTCTTCTTCTTCTTTTTTTTTCCCCCTCGACTTAGATCTTTTTTTTTTGGTTGTTGAATAAGAAATAGATTGCAAATTGAACAGATAATAGGATAGATCTGTTGAAGAAATAAAAAATAAATAGATAATAAATTTTAACAGATAAAAAATTTAAATAGTTGATAAAAAAATTTGAACATATAATTTTTTTTTCGAACAAATAAAAATTTTAAGTAGATAAAAAAATCTAACAGATAAAAAATTAAAACAGATAATTTTTTTTGAATAGATAGAAATTTAACAGATAAAAATAATTTCAACAGATAGTCAACGAAAAGTCAAACAAATAAAAAAAGTCAAGGAGTAAAATTGAAAACAAAATATTCTCCAGGACTTCTTACCAAATTATTTTACAAAACATGGACCTTTCATCAATAGAAAATATCCCTTGAATCTAATGTCTTAGAGCATCTCCAACCCGCTAGGCATATCATGCTTGTTAGTCAAAATGCCTAGTATAACTTATTTTTTTCAACTCCAATGCACTAGGCATATGGTTAGGCATTTTAGCTCATCTCACATTCACTAGCTACATGTAGCTAGCATTCAAGACTAGGCAAAATATATTTAATCATTAGGATCATTTCCCTCCATCTTTGTTGTTGATGTAGCATTTTATAAAATTAATAGTATTTAGATGAATAGCTAAAATAAAGAGCATGGTTGGAGTAGAAATATGAAATAGTTGATAGGCAAAATAAAATATCTACTTTATAGTAATATTTAGATAGGTAAAATGCCTATTACCGTTGGAGATGCTTATATTTTCTTTATATTGGATTTATTACCAATTAACGCTTAATTTAATTATAGTGAAAAAATATTATATACATATAAATATATTTAATCAATATAATTGGGACGGAGTCGGGTAGAATAGAACGGAGGAAGTAAAACCTATCCCCGCCTTACTTTCTCAACAGGATGGGAAAAACTCGGATGGAGTGGGATGGTGAAAATGACCATCCTTACTGTTTTTAAAAAATTAAAATCAAACAGAGTGATTATTTTTTGACCAAAAAATTAAAAATAATATTTTGAAAATATTTTGTCCAACCTAACTTAAAAATTAGTCAAACAGGCATTGAAAAATGTTAGAAATTCCAAATTTTTTACCAAAGATTAACACCACGTGAGTCCCATATTTATGTGAAATATTTGGTAAATTAATAAATTTTGATCCACATAAATACGGGATCCACATATCACACATTCATATATAAGACATTTAATAAAAAATTTGAATATCTAGCACTGTTAAAACAAAAATGCTAGAGACCCTAAAAATTCTACCAAAAGTTTTACCAAATGTCTCACATGGGTGTGGGACCCACGTGGGACCCACATTCATGTGAAACATTTGATAAAACTTTTAGTAGAATATTTAAGATCTCTAGCATTACTCAGGTTAAAATGCATTTACTAAAATTTTAGATATCTAGCATTATTTTGGGGGATATCTAGCTGTTGAGGTACATTTATTAAAATGAGATGTGTCCAAGAACATTAGTTGACCGTCCAATAGAAGAAATTAAATGAAAACCGGACGTGAAAGGATTATATAAAATCAAAATTAAATGAACAAATTCACGTCCGCTCCATCGCCATTGGCGTTATTTCAAAAAGTGGTCCCCACTGATTCTCTCTATGCCCGGATACTCCACTAGAGCTTCGTCACTTCCGATTGCTATCTCAGAGAGAGACCTATTGCTTTCATTGCGTTTCTCATCGAGAGTGTACAGACTTTCTTGCTATCTTTTTTCTTGTTCATCCAATTTTTCAATTTCTTTATCTGCTTTTTGAGTCTTTTTAAGGGTTTTGTTTTGTTTTGAATTTGGGCAATTCAGTTATTGGTTGATTGGTTTGTTTGAAGGGTTTTTTTGAGAAGATGGATTTGGCTTCAACTAGTAAGGTATATTACTTTAATCTCGATTTTGTTTATAATTTTCATGCTTTGTGTTATGCAATTGTGTAATTTTGAATTTGATGTAATTGGGTTACATTAATTTGTGGAATGATCAACTATTTATCTTTTATTGAAACAATGTTGGTAGAACAAGTGTAGAGATAATTTGTATATTACTTATTTGGTGGCACGAATGTAGAGCTTGTTGTCACAATCTTACATATAATGATATAATCATGGGGAACTTGGTCAAAGCCCCCTCATGATTAAACTTTAATGCGGACAAGCAAAGTTTTCCTCGAAAAGTCTAGCATACACCGCCATTACTAAAATATCTTTAGTGACTAATTTAATACTATAAAATTTAGAATGATATAACTTTTGATTTAGTATCGATTTTTAATAAAATTAGTATTTTGAGAATTCTCTCATCAAGATTTAACAAATAAGATTTAGGTCGATTATGAAATTCTTTTTAAAAAATAAAAAGAATATCGTCAAAATTGATGTAAACAGTACTATGTCACTCTGTTTCACAATAATATGTTACTCTGGTTGACAATAACATTTTACTGTCTATTTTAAACAAAACATCAACAAAAACAGAGTACGGCCCTCCCTGCATATGAACTCACACTAACTCTATAAATTAAAACTCATACATACTCGTAGAATACTCAATCGCAGATTCAAAATAATTGAAAATGGAACATCAGTGGCAAATCATAGAATATTAATTTACATAGTCAATACATACAACAAAGTTTGCATCTCTCTCTCCAACCATTGTTAATGTCTGTGAAAAATTTGGAAATGATAATAAATTCAAAGCGATGAGGATCCTATTGAGGGCTCTGGCGGACTGTGCTGCCACAAATGATGGACGGTGGATGGCTCCGGTCATGGGTATTTCGTAATAGCTCTTCTTGTGTTCTTATTTTTCTCCTCAATCGTCGTCTTCTCCATCGTCTCACTCTTCATTAATTTGCTCCGTGTTTTTCAGAGAGAAAGAGAGCAATCAATGACAAAGTTTCGACTTCTCATATATATATATATATATGATAGGGAAAAATTGTCTAAAAAAATATGGAAACATATTTGTCTGTCCTTCATGAAGAACATGCTTTTTGCTCAGGGGTTTAGGATGTAAAACATTTTGTGCTGTACTTTACCCACTAACATGTTGGGCCTAGGGGCTTTTGGCTAAATTTTCATATAATTGTATTCACTCACAAATATATATTATATATATAGCAATTTTGAATTTCTTTATCTGTTTCTTGCTTAGGGTTATCTTTTTTCAGGGTTTTATTTTGAAATTTGGTATATCAGTTCTTGTCTGATTGGTTGGTTTCAAGGATTTCAGTGTTGGTCACACACATTTCAGTTCAGGATTGATACACATACATACACACATAGTTAAACTTGCAATCACTGGTTGTTTAAAGATTTATTCTTGATGTTGTTTATAATTTTCTTGGTTAGTTGTGTAATTGTGCTATTTTGAATTTCATGTATTTGGGTTCATTTTGTTTAGTTTAATTTGTTGAATGATCAATTATTTATCTTTTGTTGAATTAAAGTTGGTAGAAACTAAGTGTAGGTAAGTTATATATTACTTAAAAGTCATTGGGGAACTCGAATTCAGAGCATGTTTTGTCACAATATTGCATATAATGATATAATCATACATATACCTTTTTTTTTGCAGTTGTATGAGTATAATTTCTTACGTACTTTCTTTTAATATTTTATGCTTGTATGGTGCCTTTTGGGTATATGAAAAAACCAAATGTATGTGTAAACAACTTTTACTTTATTCATTGATGACTTTTAAATTTTAATACATTTACTTATGTGTGTGAGCAAAGTTTACTTTTTTTTCTTTTAATACCCACGATGTTATAAATTATAATCCTAACTAGATTTTTTTTCTTGTTCTGAGATCTTGTTTTGAAGTTACTGGGGTCATTAGGTTTTCACTTCACATTTCACAAATTTTATCTTCTTGGATGTGTTTGCGTGTCTATTTATGTCTTTTACATTTTGGATACTATGATTACTTGTGTGCCATATCTTTTAGGAAATATTGGCTTGTTTTCGAGTCAAAGAACTTAAGGATGTCCTCATGAAGCTTGGTCTTTCAACTCAAGGGAAGAAGCAGGTATGCTGTTTGACATATGCTGCCTTCTATTACAATCACCTTTCTTTTTTGTGTTTGCTGTTACATCCTTGTTAGTGGTCCCTACTTTTTTCTGCTCCAACTGTAAATAAATTATTATGGGGTTGTAAAAGTGTTGCTGTAAGTTTGAACTGCAAACTCTTAGCTTAGTCTTTTTCATTTTTAAGCTATCCCAACAGTGTCCAGCATTTAGTCAACGAGGGCCCTTTCAATTCTTTGTGTTTGTTCACTTGCAAGTATGTATACCAAGTAAGTGTTGGGGTTATGTTGGCCATTTTTTATTGATTGTTGCTGCTTCAGTATGTTTTTGATAGCTGTTGACATTTGGGCTTGGCCTCTCAGTTAATATTTTGGTCTCTGTGGTGACAGGCCAGTAGAAAGTATATGGTGTTCCAACATGTGCTTTTTATATCTTATACGTACATTTTGAAAATGCTCAAACTTAGACTGCCTTGCGTATCCATTCACATTGAAAAGAGTTTCATCCTCACCTTATTTGGAGACGTTGACAGGGTTATAATTTTGTTTCATGCTCTTTCAACAGTGGATATGGAGCTAACTTATTAGACTTAGCCTCTCTCCTGCAACAATTATGCCTCTCTCCAATAATTATGATGATTTTTAATTATTATTCATTTTTATGTTGTTTGTTGCTATATGTTTGATGGCTTTTGCTTCCTTTTTTTATGGTTAACATCATGGTAGAGTCTTTTTATTTTATGTATTTTATTTTTATGAGTGTGCAAGGTTTTTTTTTTTTTTTTTGATTTCCGATGGACAATGATGATTGTTTTCTGTGCGTATGAGGTTGATTTATACTTCTTGCAGGACCTTGTGGACAGAATATTAGATTTGCTTTCTAATGAAGGTAAGCTGTTCAACTATATTGATTTTCCTTTCCTTTTATTAAGTACTTTTTAAATCATTACCTTAGCACATTCATGGACCAGTTTCTCTATAGTCAATTTTTCTCTTATAGCTTGAAAACTTGAAGTGCTAAGTTGACCAGGCTCCTTTGGTGTTCTCTATTAGAATTTAGAAGTCTGAAAATCTCAGAACTAGTAATATTTTTTGTGTTTGCAGTGCGTTCACTTCAAATTGAGAATATTGCGGCATGACATTGACAAATGAAGTCATGACATGAACATCCAATCCACAATAGACGTTGGAGTTCACATTTTGCGATGTCATGATATCTTTTAACCTTAGTCATTTAAAAGATATTGCTATTGTGCAATAGATTTTGTGATGTCAAGATAGTGTGATTTTAAATCCCGTGGAAATATCACATCACAACATACTAAAATATGATATATTGACAGATATATCAAAATAAGTTGCCATTTTTTATTGCATGGCTGACTGAAAGGTTGAGATTTGAAAAGATTCAAATGCTGACTATAATTTTCTTGAAGTGGAGAATTTTATTGACCTTTTGGGATGTTCAATGAGGAATAATACATGAACCAAAATGTGGTAGTAAAAAATTCAAATAAATTGAGATAAATGATATTTATGTATTCTAGAAGACTAGAATAAAACTTAACAGAGCGGCCTTTTAGATCTTCCACATCTTGATGCTTAAAATGAAGTAAATATACTAGTTTTTAAAATTTTCTTAATCATTAACTTTTATAATCCAAACCAAACCAAACCAAACCAAATTTTGGGGGTTGGCTACATGAATAAATTTTTTTGCCATTCAGCCCTATCAAGGGCGATATACATAATTAAATTAAAATTTGAACTAGGTTCAGTCTTTAGATGGAAATCATGATGCCCCAAAATATTGTTTGGATCCATTTGGTTTCTCATCACAAGCAAATGTTTTCTACAAAAAGATAGGAATTGCATAACATGAATACTTAGTTACATGATAAAGGCCTTCAACCCACTTTATATCTTTACATGGTGCTAAAAACGAACATAAGCTTCCCCGGAAAATTTGTATGCCACCTCCTTTGAGACTAGTTCCCACCAGGTGGGTGTTTCTTGAAGTTGAATCAGAGTCCATCATTCTACTTGGGTATTTTTTTTCTTTCTTTTTCTACACATTCTTGGGGGCCTTGATGTCTGCATGACACTGATTTCTTTTTGGTATGAAATCTATCCAAGATGTCTTTTCTAGTTTTATGTTGTCAGCTTTATTTACCTTAGCTAGATTGTTACTAATAAATTGTCTTTATTTATCGAAAAATAAAAAATTGTGGAATTCATTGTCCAAATTATGCATAAGGTAATGCATTGCTTCTCATATTGCTACATTTGTATAGCAGACTTATATTTCTATACATGACATTTGGTTGGTATGCTGTAGATTCAGGCATCAGTGGTGAACTGTTTTGGTTTGATTCCTTTTCTCATCGTCCATATATTTTTCTTCATTGAATTTCTACTCGTTGTAGTGTTTCATGAAATGCACTTTTAATATCATTATGTTGTATTGCTGCTGGTCCTTGTTTATATCAACTGGAGCGGTTGTTGTCTACTACACATTAACTCTTGAGGTTTACACTTAATTCTGCATTTGACTCTGTTTCTGTGTCTTTGTCATAAACTATGGATCAGATCAACTTCGAATAAAGCTTTTTGTGTCTTCTTAATTTTGTCTGCAGTGTCAAATGTGCATGGTTTGGCAAAGAAAAATTTTATTGAGAAGGAAGGAGTGGCAGAAATAATTGATGATGTTTACAGGTGGTATTCTGAATAGACATCCTAAAGCATTGCATAATAATATAATTTTTTTTTTTTTTTGAAGTACTTATTGAAAGTTTTAGCAGTAATATATAATTGTATGTGTTTACTTTCTGTAGTTCATCCTCATTTCCTGTCCTTTCTTTTCGCAGGAAAATTATTATTTTTCCATCTTGTAATGTTCTTTTAATATGCATTCATTTTGCCTTCTTATCCCAGAAAACTGCAGGGTGCGGGGACCACTTCTGCATCAACGAATGGAGATAGTTTTTTAGAAATCGACAACATGAAACCTAAAGAAGAAGTTGTAGAAAAGGAGGTTCGCTGCCCCTGTTGTTGGTCACAGCCAATTAAGGGTAATATGATTCAGGTGATACTTTATTCCTTTGCTTTTGGTTGGGTATTTGTCATTTAGTTTTTCTTCTGACTTTGTTCCTTCGCTTGTTTTGCTGGACCAAAAACTGAAATAAAGACAGGGAAACTAACTATGCAGGAGACATCTTGAGTTACTGTTGTATGGTGCATCAGTATTAAAATTGTTTTTCTAATAATTACTTCTCTCCTTGCTGGTTAATTTTACTCTGTAAGACCAGAAAATCATTGGATAGAATTCTTCCATCATCTACCAGATTATTTTTTTTAGTGTGGAAGCAATGTGCCAAATGAAAATTATGGTCTCGAATATGTTCACCATTTTGTAATGCATCATTCAGAGTTTTTGCATGCCAAATGACACTGAAATTTCCAAACAACAATGTAGGCATCTTTGAGCTGGTTGTGTGATTGTAGCATACTGCTGTGCCGCTTTGAGGGTTGTTTAATACGAAGCTCATTTAAGCATGTATTTACCACATGAAATAGTGTCAAGCTTAATAGCTTTATTCACCATTCTTGAGCTACAGACTCGATCCAAATAGATTCATGAATAATTGTGGTAGGTGTCATTCAATTGTAGTAACCTAAATTTGTCAAAAATGTTTCCTATGAGAATTGAATCGAAGTTGATAAATGATATGGAGAAGTTGAGTAGATTGTAGCTTTTGCAGGTCAACAAATTTAGAATGAAGGTGGTGGCGGTCCCTATACTTTGATTGCAGTTTCAATTTAGTCTTTCCGTCCAAATAACCGTCAATTTTTTTGTGTGTACACCTTAGGAGACTGACACGAGCAACAAAAACATTAATTTTAACATCAAATTTGAATGGAAGGACCCAATTGAAACTGGATTTAAAGTTTAGGGACTAAATTGTTCAAATTAAAACAATAGAGACAAAAGTGAAATTTGAGTCAAACTATAGGGGTTAATAGTGTAATTTACCCAAAAAGTTTTATTTCACACCGTTCTAAGAAATTTTTTTGTTTGCTTTATCTTATTTTGGACCATTTTTTCTTTTTGCTTTATGGTGTGCTTTGGTACACAGTGATTGGTCCATCACTAAACTACACTCGTCCATTGATGTGCTATTTTTGTGTTACATTTACCTTGTCTTTTTAATCTATTATTGTATGCTTTTATTTTTCTTAGATTGATCACACCTTTTTAGTTAGCCACAGAATGATTTTTTATTTTTTTATTGTTTTACTCTTTAAGTCTGGTAATTGCTTTTTGCAGTGTGTAGATCCGCAGTGTCGTGTGTTGCAACATATTTCTTGTGTTATCATCCCAGAGCAGTGTTCAGAGGGCATTCCGTCGCAATTTTATTGTGAAATTTGTCGAATCAATCGGGCAGATCCGTATGTAACATGCTTTCTTTTTTGTTGTTTGATGTTGCAAATGATTTTGAGATACCTGATTGGTTAGCCTTCTGTCTTGTTGCTGCATAACAGCTATAATTTTTATTTATATTTTTTTTGCAAGTGTGTACATTTCATTTAGCTATCCAATTTTCTAATGCTGTGCCATTGTTTTTGATTATCATATGTTTCCTGTCCCCTAGTAAGAGAGACAAAGAGCCACAAAATGACAAATGTCTTTGAGATGTTTGATTGTTTAACCTTATCCTGTTGCTAGATAGCAGGCATGATGTTGCAAACTTGATGTGTGTGTTTCGTCTTGCTATTTGTCTGAGCTGGTTTTTGTTTTTGTTTTTGTTTTTTGTGGGGATCTTCACGATTTCATTTCCACCCTGTAATTTTTTTTTTTCCCTTTTAGGTTGTAGTTGCGAGAATATTTGGTTTTATGTATATATAGTAGTATATATATTTTGCATATATTAGGGATTGAGTAGATACTATTCTTTCCATTTTCAGTCCTAGGTTAGATTGTTATATAAACCAATATACTCTTGCATTACAAACACAATTGAATATACAAAAATTATTCAGAAATCTTACATGGTATCAGAGCCTATCAACATTTTCTGAACCCTAGCATTGAAATCTGCCTCTCATCACTGCTCTCTCTCTTATTCTGGTTCATCTTCGCAAGGTCTTGCTCATAATCAAGTTCACGAGGCCCTTCTTCATTTGTCTTTGGTCGCGACGACTCACCATCGACCACGCTTTTGGTCCGCAACTCACCATTGACCATCAATAATCGTCATCTGGTCTATTCTAAATCCGCGAGTCATCCTAGCCCCTTGCTCGAATCTCTGAAGCTCAACACATCGCGACACCAGCGTCTGTGTCGTGACCCATTCTTTGGTTGGTGATCGACCCAAAATTGTGACCCATTTGTTCGCTGGTCCTCCTTTAGGCTTGAACATATCTGAGCCTTGATTTCTTCTAGGTCGTAATCGAGTTCTCTGATCCCCTCTCTTTCTCACGAAGGCTTTGGGTATGTTTGGTTTGGATTTGTAGAGATTTTGGAAATTTTTTTCTAAAAAACTTGTTTGGTTTGTAATTTTTCCAAAACAATTTCCAAAATCACTCTCTCGTTCTTAATTATCAATCAATCAATCACTTTTTATCTCTCATCTCTCCTTCGCAATCACTTTTTCTCTCACATATATCTACTCAATTACAACAAAATATCAAATCATTCCAAATTCCCAAACTCCAAAACTACTTTCAAAATACACAACCAAACAAACCAAAAAAATTTCTAAACTCTCTTCCCGAAACAATTTTTAAAAACTACTCTCTCAAAACCAAACCAAACATACCCTTTGTCTTCTTTGGTTCGTGTATTGATATATTGATACAGTCTTGGTTTATTACAGTGTGACCCCTTAGTTCTTGGTTTATTATACTTCAACCTCTTAGTTGTTTTTGGTTATTACCCTTCGACCCTAATTTGGCTTATTTGTTCTATTTTGGATTTATTACACTTGAACACCTCACCTCTCTGGTTATTACGATGTCTTTGGTTTTTGATGAATGTGCCTTCTGCCATTAGAGGGGTCATTAGAAGTATCATTGTCCCAAGAAGGGATGTCTGTTTGCCTCGTCTTCTCAATAGTTTTCGATCCAGTTCCGCGCCCCTCCTCCTAGTACTTTTCAGCCTCCCGCCAATTCTACTACATCTGCTTCTGTTCCTGATCTGGACTTGGCTTCCTTGAGTACTCTGATTAGTCAATTTCAGCATATACTGTCTACCTTCCAGCCATCCTCGTCTGCTTCCATTGTTTCCTCTCTTCATTCAGGTTTGCTTGGGTCTTTTTAGGTATCTCTTCGTCTATCTAGATTTTTACTCTGGTGCCTTTCATCATATGACTCTCCATCTCTCCTTATTTTAAAATTATACTCCCCCTACTTTTCCTATTACTGTTAATGTTGTTAATGGGTCTGGTATGTCTGTTATATCTGTTGGGTTTGTCCTACTGTCTGTTATGTTTGCTGTCTCTGTTCCATCTGTCCTTTATGTTCCTCAGTTATCTGTCAATTTATTATTTATCAGTAAGCTTGATGTCTCCAGTTTTGATGTTATGTTTTCTTCTTCTATCTGTTCTGTGTAGGATCGGATGTCCAAGCAGGAGATTGGGACCAACCGTAGAGTTGGAGACCTCTATGTGGTAGAGAGCTTGCATCTACCTATGACAACCTCTTCGACTGTCTTTTCCTGTTTTTAGTTATATTCTCTATCTAGTCTTTTTTACTTGTAGCATTTTAGATTAAGGCATTTGTTTGCTGACTGCTTACGGTCTCTAGCTTAGTCTAGTATATTGGGTAAAGTTTCTTCTAGTGAGCTTACCGAGTGTCGGGGGTGTAAACTTGCCAAAATGACAGTCTTAATTTTCGTACAAGTACTTCTATATTTGATACACCGTTTTGTTTAGTTCATATTGATGTTTGGGGACCTTCTCCTATTCTCACCAAAGGGGTTTTGCATACTATATGTCATTTGTTGATGACTGCACCCGTTACACTTGGGTTTATATTATGACTCATAAGTCCGATTTCTGTCAAATATACTGTACCTTTCAGTCTATGATCACTATTCAGTTTGGGTCTACAATTAAAGTGTTATGATCTGACTTGGGTGGGGAATATTTTAAAACTGAGTGCTGTGAATATTTGGCCAATTTGGGTACCATTCACCAAACTTCCTGTATTGATACATCTGTCCAAAATGGTCGAGCCGAGCGTAAACACCGTCATCTCCTTGAGACAATTGGGTCTCTTCTTTTCTCTGCCTCAGTTTCGGCTCTATTTTGAGATGAGGCAGTTCTTACTGTTGCTTTTCTTCTCAACCGCATGCCTATTCCCTTTCTTTTTGGTCGGTCTTCTTATGAGGCTTTGTTCTCTCAAATTCCTAATTACTCCCTCTTTTGTGTGTTTGTGTCTGCTTGTTTTGTTCTTTTTCCCCATAAAGATTGGACCAAACTTAGTGACCAGTTTGTCCTATGTGTCTTTTTGGGTTATAGTTTTACTCAGAAAGGCTATCGGTGTTATGACCCTGTTTTCTGTCGTTTTTATGTCTCCCATCATGTTTCTTTTTTTGAACGCTTGCCTTACTTTCAGCTTCCTCCTATCATTGCTTCGGTTTCCAAAAAGGATTTGGTTCATTTTGATCCATTTCTCTCTAGGTCCCTCATGATGAGTACATCTCTACTGTTCCCCATGAACTTGTTCCCTCTTCTCCTTCCAGTGTTTCAAAATTCTCCAGGTGCACCGAGGCGATAAGGTCTCTTATAGCCTAAGCACGAGACACGAGGTGCGCCTCACCAAAGCGAGGCGCATGTAGTAGAAGAAAAGCAAAATTATAAAGTAGGCAAATTTTTTAACATAACAAATATATGTAGTATATTAAAAAAATTATATTCAACAAAATGTATAAAGTATCCATTCACATCCACCAAAAACAGAGGAGAAACAGAGAGAACAGAGTAGAAGAACAGATGAGAAAAAAAACAGAGAGTAGGAGAAGAAGACTTGAGAATAAGAGAACAAGAGGAGAAGAGAGAAACAGAGAAAAAGAAGACTAGAGAAGAAGAACAAAGGAGAAAAAAAAATAGAGACAGAAAAAACGAAGGAAAAAGACAGAAGAAAAAAATAGAGAGCAGGAGAAGAAGAGCAGAGAAGAGAGGAGAAGAGCCAGAAAAATAAAGCAAAAAAAAAAACTGAGGCAAAGAAGTACCAGAGAAGAAAACCAGAGAAGAGAAGAAGATGAGAACTTGAGAAGAACCAGAGAAGAAACAGAGAAGAACATGCGTGTTGTGTGTCAAAAGCCAAAGTACTGTGTTATCTTCTTTTTCTGTCATGTTGTCTTCTTCTTCTCCACCTACTATGGTTTTTTTAATCCTTTTTGCTCTTTTAGACCACGTTTTGATCATTTTATAATGTAAGAGAGATTTTATTCCATGTGGGTATCCACACAGAAAACCATACGAGCCGTTGGAGTAGAGGAGAAGTGAAGCGCAGAAGGCGCTCACCTCAACGCCTCAATTGCGCCTTACCCATGTCACCTCACCTTGCTATGCATGAAGTGCAACCTTGCGCTTTGCCTTGCGCTTAGGCGCACTCTTTAAAACACTGTGTCCTCCTGTCCCTCTTGATGAGTCCCTTTTTATTGAGAATCTGTTTCCTCTTTTCCTTCTTTCACCCCTCCTGATGAGTCCTTCTCCACTAATCCCTATGAATCTGTTCCCTCGTCTCCTCCTCCTTCCCAGTCTGCTCCTCCTCCTCTTCCGTTGTTAGTCTATTATCATCACAAGGCTCTCCTTTCATCAATTGTCTCTACCCCTGCTGTTGATCCTCTTGCTTTTGACAACTCTGATCTTGCTAACCATAAATATTCCCTTCGCATTCGTAAACAGGTCATAAAACTTGGTTTTGTTAAGATATGTTTGTTTCCTTCATATTATACGTTTTTGTTTGTTATTCACTCTTTTTTCAGAACCTCAGTCTTACAAGGTGGCTTGTCAGGACCCTCATTGGATTCAAGCTATGGAGGATGAGTTGTCTGCTCTACAGAAAACTAATACTTGGGAATTGGTTCCTTTGCCTACTGATGAGAATCTGGTATTTTTGCAAATGGGTTTACAAAGTTAAGACTCATTCTAATGGTTTTCTTGAGTGCTACAAAACTCGTCTGGTTGGGTTTCTCACAGGAGTATAGTATTGATTATGAGGAGACTTTTGTGTAAGTTTTCTGAGAGAATGCGTATATTCCATTATTAATAATACAAAGAGTACAACCAAGTTTTATGGACCTAATCTAAAAAAAGAAATAAGAATAAATCTATATTCTACAATCAATCTAATATTCACACAATATAATATATTTACATAATATTCTCACACTTCCACTCAAACTCAAGGAGTTTTAGAGAGTTTGCCATGAAGAAACTGAAAACGAGCAGCAGTGTGAGTCTTGGTAAAGAAGTTAGCAAGTTGAAGTGCCGAAGAGATGAAAGGAAGCGAGATGAAGCCAGACTGTAGATGTTGACGAACAAAATGACAATCAATCTCAATGTGATTTGTCCGCTCATGGAAGACAGTGTTATGGACAATCTGAATAGCACTGCGATTGTCACAGTAAAGAGAGGTCTGAGAAGACTAAGGTACACCCAAATCAGATACGAGACAACGAAGCCAGACAATCTCAGCTGTGGCATGAGCTATAGCACGGTACGCAGCCTCGGCAGTGGAACGTGGTGCAATAACTGTCTATTTCTTGCTCTTCCAGGAAATCAAGGAATCATCAAGAAACATACAAAAGCCAGAAGTAGACTTGTGATTAGTAACATCACTAGCCCAATTAGAATCAACATAGGCCACCAAGTCCAAAGAGGAAGTGGAGGAGAACAGCAAGCCTTGAAATATAGTACCCCAGAGATAGCGAAGAATGCGAACCAAAGCAACCCAATGTGTAGAACGAGGAGCAAAAACGAATTGGCTAACCACCTGAACAGCATAGGCAAGATTAGGGCGAGTGACAGTCAGATAAACTAAGCAACCCACAAGCTCTTGATATAAAGTAGAATCATCCATAGGGACACCATCTGTAGTGTTAAACTTCGCATTAAGCTTAATGGGGGTATCAGAAATCTTAGTGTCAGTAAGACCGGCATGGTGAATAATCTCATTTGCATACTTAGCTTGATACAGAAAGTAGCCTTTAGGAGAAGAAACTACTTCAATACCAAAAAAATACCGCAAGGGGCCCAAATCTTTCATTTTGAAGGTATGGAAGAGATACTGCTTGAGGGAGAGCTTTGCGACGAGAATAAACTAACAAAGGAGGAGGAGACAGAGATAGAGCTGGAGGGGGAGAAAAGGGAACATACTTATAAGGGTCAGTGGAAGGGGATTCGGCAGGAGGGGTGATAGAGGGAACAAGTTCATGGGAAAAAGTAGAGATGTACTCATCTGGAGGGACCTTAGAAAGACATGGATCAATGTGAACCAAATCTTTTTTGGAAACCGGAGCATGGGAGGAAGCTAAAAGTAAGACAGACATTTGAGAAAGGCAATATGATGGGAGATATAAAGACGACGAGAAACAGGGTCATAATAGCGATAGTCTTTCTGGGTAAGACTGTAGCACAAAAAGACACATAGAACAGACCGGTCACTAAGTTTGGTTCTATCTTTACGGAAAAGGACAAAACAAGCAGACCCAAAAACACGCAAAAGGGAATATTTGGTAAGTTGGGAGAATAAAGCTTTATAAGGAGAACGACCAGAGAGTAGGGGAGTAGGCATACGGTTTAGAAGAAAAGTAGCAGTAAGAACTGCTTTACCCCAAAAAGGGGCTGGAATAGGGGCAGAAAGAAAGAGAGACCTAGCTGTCTTAAGGAGATGACGGTGCTTGCGCTTAACGTGACCATTTTGGGCAGGTGTATCAGTACAAGAAGTGCGGTGAATGGTAGCTAAATTAGCCAAATACGCACAGAACTTAGTTTTAAAATATTCACCACCCAAGCCAGACCGTAACACTTTAATAATAAACCCAAATTGCGTAGTGACCATTGATTGAAAAGTACGGTATATCTGGTAGAAGGCAGACTTAAGAGTCATAAGATAAACCTAAGTTTAACGGGTGTAATCATCAACAAATGACACATAGTATACAGAACCTCCTTTGGTGAGAACAGGGGAAGGATCCCAAACATTAGTATGAACTAAAGAGTATCAGATATAGAAATACATTTACGAAAAGGTAAGGCTGTCATTTTGGCAAGTTTACACTCCCGACACTCGATAATTTGACTAGGAGAGACTTTACCCAGTATACTTGACTAAGCTAAAGGCTGTAAGCGATGAGCAGATAAATGCCCTAATCTAGAATGCCAAAAATAGAAGACTTGACAAAGAATCTAACTGAAAAAAGGAAAAGGCAGTCGGAGAGGTAGTTATAGGCATATGTAAGCTCTCTACCACATAAAAGTCTCTAAGCCAGTCCTAATCTGCTGCTTGGACATTGGATCATGCACAAAACAGATAGAAGAAGAAAAGATAATATCAAAATCGGAGGCATCAAGCTGACTGATAGATAACAAACTAACAGATAACTGAGGAACATAAAGGAATGATAGAATAGAGACAACAGACGGTAGGACAGATCCAACAGATATAACAGACATACTAGACTCATTAGCAGTATTAACAGTAATAGGAAAGGGAGAAGAAGTACAATTCTGAAGTAAGGGGAGATGAGAAGTCATATGATGAGAGGCACTTGGGTCAAAAAGCCAAACAGACGAAGAGATACCTAAAGAAGAACCAAGCAAACCTGAATGAAGTGCGGAAACAACGGAGGCAGACAGGGATGGCTGGGAAGTAGATAGTATATGTTGAAGCTGACTAATTTGAGCACTCGAGGAAGCCAAGTCAGGTTCAGGAGCTGGAGCAGATGCAATAGAACTGCCAAGAGGCCGAAAAGTGCTTGGAGGATGAGCTCGGAACTGGGTCGAGACTGCTGAGTAGATGAGGCAGGCAAATGTCCCTTCTTTGGACAGTGATACTTTCAATGGCCTCTTTGATGGCAGAAGGCACACTCATCAAAAGCCACGGATATCGTAATAACCAGAAAGCTGAGGTAAGTGTAACAAATCCAAAATAAGGCAAAATAGCCAAACCAAAGATCAAAGGCTAATAACTAGAAAGCTGAGGGGTTCAAAATGTAATAAACCCAAAATAGACCACAATAACTAAGACAGGGCTCAGAGTATACTAAACAAGAAACTGAGGGGCTCTAGTGTAATAAACCTGAAAGGGTTTAAATGTAAATACCCAAGAAGTAGAATCACAGAACCAGCCACGTAATAAATAACCAACGATAGTAAACCTCACGATGAGGCTCAGACGAGAGAGATCAGTGAACCTCGCAAGTGAGAAAGAATCGACCTAGAGTGAGATCGACGAACAGAGATGAGAGACTCTTCATAATCGCGATTAGACCAAGACCAGAATGTCGCGACTTCAGACCACCAGTCAGAGGACCTTCGCTACTTCAGACCAGAGAACCAAAGAAAGAGACAAAGAGATCATCAACCAAAGTCAGCGAGAGAGAGAGAGAGATGTTGCGAGTATAAACCAAAACCACACAGAGACCTCGTGAGCTGGAAATCGAACCAGAAAAGGGAAGAGATATCCATCGCGAACAAACGAACTAGATGAGAGATAAAGCTTTGATTGAACCAAACGAACTAGTTGAGTTTGAGAGAGAGCAGAATTAATCGAACCAGATAGGTCAACAGATCAACTTCGAACCAGATGGGTTGATGTCGAACCTAGGGTTTTGAACCAAGCTCTAATACCATGTAAGTTTTCTGAGAGAATTTGTATATTCCATTATCAATAATACAAAGAGTACAACCAAGTTATATAGACCTAATATAAAAAAAAAAAAAAGAATAAACCTATATTCTACAATCAATCTAATATATTTACATAATATTCTCACACTTTACCGTTGTCGCCAATATGACTACTGTCCATACTTTGATCTTGTCGCTGTTGTTCGTTATTAGCCTCTTTATCAGATGGATGCTATGGATGCTAAGAATGCTTTTCTTAATGGCCATCTCACTAAGGAGGTTTGCATGCGTCCTCCCCCTAGCCTTCACCATTTCTCTGGACAGGTTTGTCGTCTTCGGCATGCTCTGTATGGTCTGAAGCAATCTCCTCGTGCTTAATATGATCGTTTTTATATTGTTGTTACTGAGCTTGGGTTTCATCCTTGTGCCTAGGACTCAACGTTGTTTCTTCTCTTCACCTCTGTTGGATTTGTTGCCTTATTACTGTATGTGGCAGATATGATCATCACTGGCTCTAACTCTTCTGTTATCTTTGAGATCAAGCAGCATCTTTTCTGCACCTTTGAAATAAAAAATCTGGGCCTATTGCGGTATTTTCTTAGTATTGAGATGGCTGCTTCTCCCAATGGCTACTTTCTGTCTCAGGCCAAGTATGCCAATGAGGTTATTCATCGTGCCAGTCTTACTGACACTAAGGCTTTTGATACCTCCATTGAGCTTAATGTGAAACTCAACACTATTGATGGTGTTCCTCTGAATGATCCTACATTATATCGAGAGCTTGTAGGTTGCTTGGTTTATCTGACAGTTACTGGTCCTGATCTTGCCTATGCTGTTCATGTGTTTGTTTCTGCTCTTCGCTCCACACATTGGGTTGCATTGGTTCGGATTCTTCGCTATCTCCGAGGTACTATCTTTCAGGATTTACTATTGTCCTCTACTTCCTCTTTGGACTTGGTGGCCTATGCTGATTCTGATTGAGCTAGTGATGTGACTAATCGCAAGTCGACGTCTGGTTTCTATATGTTTCTTGGCGATTCATTGATTTCTTGGAAGAGCAAGAAACAAACTATTGTTGCTTGTTCTACCGCCGAAGCTGAGTATCGTGCTATGGCTCCTGCTTTTGTTGAGATTGTTTGGCTTCGTGTCTCTTATCTGATTTGGGTGTCTTGCAGTTTTCTCCGACCTCTCTTTACTATGAAAACCGCAATGCTATTCAAATTGTCCATAACACTGTCTTTCATGAGCGGACAAAGCACATTAAGATTGATTGTCACTTTATTCGTCAGCATTTGCAGTCTGGCTCTATCTCGCTTCCTTTTATCTCTTCGGCTCTGCAACTTCTGACTTCTTTACTAAAACTCACACTATTGCTCTGTTTCAATTTCTTCTTGGCAAACTCTCTGTGTTTTCTGCTAAAACACCTTGAGTTTGAGCGAGAGTGTGAGAATATTCGGTTTTATGTATATATGGTAGTATATATATTTTGTATATATTAGGGATTGAGTAGATATTCTTCTTTTCTTTTTTAGTCCTAGGTTAGATTGTTGTATAAACCGATGTACTCTTGTGTTACAAACACAATTGAATATACATAAATCATTCAGAAATCTTACAGTAGTATTATGTGTAGGTTTAGATAATAGAAAAGGATTAGTGAATGATTGTGATATCATCCCTTTTTTATATTAATGAAGATTAATAATTACATGGGAGCCCTAAGGCATAGAATAATTACAATCGAATAGTAACCCAACTAATAATATACTATTCTAACACTCCTCCTCAAGCTGGTGTGAAGATATTTCTCGTGCCCAGCTCGTTGAGGATGTCATGCAATGACTTACTCCTAACTCCCTTGTTGAGGATGTCACCGAGTTGTTCACTAGACTGCACAAATGGAATACATATTATGTCACTGGTGAGTTTCTCCTTAATGAAGTAGCGATCAATCTCAACATGCTTTGCCCTATCATGTTGAATCTGAATGTGGGCGATGTTGATGGCGGCCTTATTATTACAGTATAACCGTATGGAGTTCGTCTAATCAATACCTAGATCATTCAACAATAACTTGATCCATACGAGCTCACACACCTCTTGTGCCATAACTCTAAATTTAGCTTCTGCACTTGACCTGGTAACCACATTTTGTTTCTTACTCCTCCAAATAACTAGGTTGCCTCCAACAAAGGTGCAATACCCTGAAGTTGATCTCTTATTAATTATTAATCCAGCCCAGTCAGCATCTGTATAGGCTTTCACACGAAAATGATCATGCTTTGAGAAATAAAGACCCTTACCAGGAGTAGACTTCAAGTATCTTAAGATTCTTATGACAGCCTCGAAGTGAATCTAATGAGGAGCATGCATAAACTGGCTAACCACACTGACAACAACAGCAATATCCGGACGAGAGTGAGATAAGTAGATGAGTTTACTCACTAATCATTGATAGCTCCCCCAATCAATAGCTGCTCCTCCTTCATTATCTCCTAGTTTCTGATTGGGTTCCAGTAGAGTGTCACAGGCCTTGCAGCCAAGCATCCCGGTTTCCTTCAATAGGTCAAGCACATACTTCCTCTGTGAGATAAATAGCCCATCCTTAGAGCAAGCAAAGTCTATTCTAGAAAATACTTTAAGCTCCCCAAGTCTTTGATTTCAAATTGACTCGCTAAATATTTCTTTAACAGAGGTATTTTCTCACTATCATCACCTGTAAAACCTACGTCATCTACATAAACAATGAGTGCTGTAGTCTTACCATGTGATGAATGTTTTACAAACAAGGTATGATTTGCCTAACTCTGTTTGAAGCCATATTTAAGCATAGTCTGAGTGAATATTTCAAACCAAGCCCTTGGAGACTGCTTGAGACTATATAATGACTTCCGAAGCTGGCATGCTTTACCCTCTGTCTGATGATCCTCAAAACTAAGAGGAATGTCCATATGTACCTTTTCTTCTAAGTCACCATGGAGAAAGGCATTCTTTACATCAAACTAATGAAGTAGCCAATCTAGATTAGTTGCTACGGAGAGAAGTACTTTGACTGAATTCATCTTAGCTACGGGTGCAAAGGTCTCCTGATAGTCAACACCATATGTCTGGGTGAATCCTTTTGCCACAAGTCTAGCCTTGTAATGCTTAATAGAACCATCTGCTTTGTGTTTCACAATATACACCCATTTGCATCCCACAGGTCGTTTGCCTTTAGGTGACTTCATCAATTCCTAAGTATTTTCATTTCCTCAATCATGGCAAGTTTCCAGTTGTATCCTGAAAATGCTTAGGAATGCTAACAAAGGAAATATTTGACATAAATGCTCTATATGAGGATGACAAATTAGAGCAGGACACAAAATTTGAGATAAGATATTGAGGCCTCGTTTGGGAACAGGCTAATTTAGTAACTTTTTAGCTATTTCGCTAAAATTTGAGCTAAAAAAAACTTGTATGTTTGGAATGACTTTTTGACTTTTTATGAAAAGATGTGCAAAAAGTAGAGAGAAAAGAGAATCTTTGACTTTTTAGTATGGGTTGTTGGCTTTTTGGCTTTTTTAGTAACTTTTTGACTTTTTGGCTAAATATGTTGGTTTCCAAACGAGGCCTGAGTATAAGATCTCACATCCTTTCTCTTGGTAATAGGAACATCAAGATCAATAGGTGTATTAATATCAGTGGACTCAATAGATTCAAAGTTACATGAACTCTCATCAGAAGCAGGAGATGGCAATGTGTGAGCAGAAGTAGTCTCTTGTATCCTGTTAACTTTCTGCCTGTCTATCTTTGTCCCTGATATAAATTTGCCCTTCCCTATCCTTGGGGATATTGGGTTTTGTAGTCCCAGTAAGAGGTGGTGGTGCAAGAACAACTGGTTCCACCATAGGAATCACAGGCATCATTTCACACCAAGGCTCCCCCTGAAGGGAGGACTGTGACACTGGAGAGGTCAAGAAGTAGGATTGAGACTCAAAGAATGTGACATCTATGGAGACAAACAACTTACGAGAAGGAGGGTGATAACACTTGTACCTCTTTTGAGTAGGAGAGCACCCAAGGAAAACACATTTAAAGGAGCAAGGGTCCAACTTACCACGAGCAGGAGAGTGATTGTGGACAAAACAAACACAGCCGAATATTTTGGGAGGAATAGAAAATAAGGACTCGGAACCTAAAAGGACTTGAAAGGGAGCTTGTTTTTGCAAGACCTGGGTAGAAAAACGATTAATAAGATGGGCAGCGGTGAGAACATCGTCATTCCAGTAAGACCTAGGCACACTCATAGGAAAACACATGCACCGAGCCATGTCAAGAAGATATTGATTCTTGCGTTCCGCAACCCCATTTTGTTGAGGGATTATTAGTGCAAGAGGTCTAATGGATAATGTCATGAGCAGAAAAATATTGCCCTAATCCAAAATCTATGTATTCACTCCCATTATCAGAACGAAAGATTTTGACAGTGGCCTAAATTGAGTACAAATCATCTTATGAAAATTGCAGAACACAGAGAAAATCTCACTCGTCTTTCATGAGATACACCCAAGTAGTACGAGAAAAATTATCAATAAATGTAATAAACCATCAATGACCTTTCACAGACATAACACGAGATGGACCCTAGCCATCAGAATGTATTAATGAAAAATGAATTAAACTTTTATTAAAACTGGGAGCAAAAGAAGCTCTGTGTTGTTTTCCAAGTTAACGTGACTCACAAAAAAACTCCGATACATTATTGTTTGCAAAAACAAATGAAAATAAATGCTTAAATAAAAAGACAGATGCCCAAAACACCGATGCGACAATCATAAATTAGCTTTGGTAATAGGACTCATGGTGGAAGAATGAGCAAGCTTGTCCGGTTTATCCAGGAAGTAGAGACCATTTTTTTCACTACCACTGCCAATCATCGTCCTCGTGACAAGATCCTGAAAAAAACAATGATCAGGGAAAAAAAAAAAAAAAAAAAGTCACACTACAATTAAAATCCTTTGTAATACGACTCAAGGATAACAGGTTAACAGAAAAATTGGGGATATGGAGAACAAAAGATAGAGGTATGGTAGGAGTAACGTGAACTAAACCTTTCCTAGAAATAGAAGAAACAGTACCATCTTCAATCCTAACTTTGTCCTGACCTGAAAAGGGCTTATAGGCAAAGAAAAAGTCAGAGGATCCAGACATGATCTGAGGCACCAGAATCAATAATTCAGGGCAAAGACTTATGAGAAAGGAAAAGACGAGGAGAAGAGACTAAGTTACCTAAGCGGGCAAACGACGAGAAAGATGCACTGAGAGCAGTAGAAGACCGGCAATCCAGCAAGTGATGCAGAATATCCTTAAGCTCATGAGTAGTCATGCCAGAGAGACCATCAAAATTCTGGCCAACTGAAGCGGAAGTAGAATCAAGTGTATCAACGACACTAGACTGATGAGCCTGTGGATGAGAGCCACATCCTCTAGACTAGCCTGACCGACCTCCTCGAGAACCAGACCGATCACCTCGACCTCTAGATGGAGTCTCATGAAGCTTTCAACACGTCTCATTAGTATGCCGCGACTTGCGACAGTAATCACAGAATACAGACTCCTTGGCGGCAGATGGAGGAATGGGAGTCAAGTTGAGGCCATCTCTAGGGGTAGATAGTAATGCGGAGCGGTCAGTAGAAATAGGTGACATCATAGCAGACCGGCGACTCTTTTCATTCTATACACAGGCGAATGACTCCTGAAGTGAAGGAAAAGTGTCTATATCCAGAACTCGACTCCAAACCGGATCATACTTCACATTGAGACCTGCCAAAAACTTGAAGACCATTTCCTGTGCAATGAACTTCTGGTACCCGATTGAATCAGCAGTGTAAACAGGCTTATAGTCCTGCAGGTGATCAAGGCGTTTCCAGCCGTTAGTGAGGAAAGTGAAGTATTGAAGAACAGTTTGCTCCCTTGAACAGAGCTCTCAATAGAGCAGCGTAACTCAAATGCCTGTGAAAAATTCCCTTTACGTGAATAGGTGGTAGCCACAGCATCCCAAATATCCTGGGCAGTCTCCATAGACAAGTAGCCCTTACCAATTTCTGGTACCATCAAATGAATCAGCCAACACATAATCAAAGAGTTAGTGATCTCCCATTGGTCATAACCTGGGTTAGTGGTGCTGGGTGCCTGTATCCTGCCATCAACATACCCCATCTTTCCTCTGCTCTTCAGAAAAATAGTCAAACTTTGCAACCATGGTAGATAGTTCTGACCATTAAATGGAGAGGTGGTGATTTTAAGACTAGGGTTGGGGTTATCAGTCACAGTAATAGGTATAATGGAACTCTCACTCTTAGGTGTTTGAGAAGTAGTGGACACATTGGTGGAATCTGCCATAGATACTGTATTACCGAACCCTCAATAAAATTAGTGCCAGTCACAAACCCGGAAGGTGGAGGAATACAAGCACAATGACCACTAAAAAAATTTAAAGAACTAAAAAACTCATCAACAATTTTTTTTTTTTTTTTTTTTTTTTTCCACTTTATTTCTCCTTTTTTTTTTTTTTTTTTTTTTTTGAAAAAACAAAGAATAAGGTTACAGTATATACTAAACAACGAGAGGGCAGGTCATCAGGGTCATACCAGTCGATACAAAGAGAGTCGGAGTCGGCAAGGAGTTGACCGAAAGGGTGCTACGGGATGGCTAGGAGGGTCAACAGCCCAGAAGAGTAATCTAGGGCTACCGATAGGCCTAGAAGAGAATAGAGGGTGAGTCGGAAATCTTACCCAAGCACTGCGGGTGAGCTGCGACCGGTAGAACGACATGGGTGTGGCCCGAAATCAGCCAAGGTAGGCTGGAAAAGAGAGAAGAGGCGTCGACTGGTGTTGGGTGATGAGAGACGGTAGTCGGCTGAGGTTGGGGTGGCTAACAGAGAATGAGGTGAGTTGGCTCTGATACCATGTAGGTTTAGATAATAGAAAAGGATTAGTGAATGATTGTGATATCATCCCCTTTTTATATTAATGAAGATTAATAATTACAAGGGAACCCTAAGGCATAGAATAATTACAATCGAATAATAACCCAACTAATAATATACTATTCTAACTTTATGACTTGCGTCATGTGTATCTCCATTAAGGCAATTTAATTTGATGTCATCCTTTTTTTGGGTATAACATCATTCTGTTATTGAGCCTGTTGTCATTAAGAGAAAATTATAGCACCTAGTATCTGTGGATAGGATAATGAAGAGTACTTTTTCACAAAGGTCTGTAGCATGGTACTGTTCACTGTTCACGCAACTGTTCCAGTTATTGTTAAAGACTTAATTGCCCCTTTCTATATATTTTACTAGGGGTGTCTGCCCAGCCGATAGGTGTACTGTTAGATCTGAAAAATATAGGCCTTGTTTGGTTTGTTTTTCAGAAAAATTTTTGGGAAAAATTTTCTACAAACAAATTTTCAAGAGTAATCAAACCAAACAAATTTTTTCAAAAAAAAATTCAAAATTTTGTTTGGTTATCTACTTTCCAAAATCACTCTCTTTCATACACATCAAATCAATCACTTTTTTTAAAAGTCTCTCCCCAAAACAATTTTTCAAAACCATTTTTGAAAAAAGGCAAACCAAACAAGTTTTCGTACTTTTTATCTCAAAAACTACTCTACAAACACAAACCAAACTAGGCCATAAATTTTGATTTTGATTTAAAAGCACATGTGTGTTGCTCACATGGTAAGGGTCTTGTCTACCAGATCGAAGGTTTTGGTTTCGAATCCTATCCTCCTCTATACAATTTTGTATTTTAAATAGGCTAGAAGCATTTTTGGAAATCAAAATATCACATTGTGTCAACACCAGCTCAAACTTTATAATAGTATGGATTTGGGCTATCATATACAATTTTAGATCCTTTTTATGGCTGGGATTTAGAGCTATTCGGGTTGATTCGTTTGTTTTTATATATCATAACAGCTTTTTGATAGCACCTTTATGAACAGCTCTTCTGGTGACAAAACAACATTCAAATCTCTTTTAAGAAGCTTTTGAGCAATTATAGTCATTTTTAAAAATTCATCCCACAGGTCTTGCCTATCAATAGTTTAACAGATTGCATGAGCAAAAAGGAAGCGTACTTGATTATTTTAAGATTTGATCTTTGCGTTACAAAAATACTATAATCATTAAAATTAATTACTTAAAAAGCAACATGATGGGAAAGTATTAAAAAGTTAGGACTGATGAACAGGTTGGAGTTAATGCAAAAGAAATCTAGTGGTTCTAAAATAATATGCTGACTTTCATCTTGACTACAAATTCAATCTAAAATTGGAAAAGATGCTATTTGAGTAAAATTAGGTTGGTGATGTTGTGCTTCTAAGGCTGAGATATGGGTGCTATTACTTCTTATGTAAGAGTTTGATCGCTTGATATACATTGCTGGACCCATTTCCTAATAGCTTTTGCTTTAGGAAAAATTGGTGACTTTTCATGGTATCAAAGCTCAAGTTGAGAGAGGTCTTGGATTCAAGTCTCTCTATTGGCATTTAGTATTTGATCCCTGTTTGGTTTCTTTTTCTCTGTTTGTTTGTTTGCTCTTCTGTTTGTCTTTCCACGTGCAAGATGGGGTTGCACGTGTGAGGGATTGTGCTGCATAGCTTCAATATAAATTGTTGGGTCTGTTTCTTAATAGCTTAAGCTTTTGAAAAATTGGTGATTTATCATTAAGAAATAGTAAACATCCGGCAGTTGTGTAGAGAAAACCCTCATCAGAGCAAAATTTTATTGGAGATATTTTTACATATATATATATAAACATATGATATTCTGAAACTGATGCCACTCAAGCCATCAAGTTAATTCAAGATGGGCCAAGCCATAACTCTCCTTACAAGGCCATCATAGAAGGTACAAAGTTCTTAATGAAAAGATGTAATTGTACACTGAGTCACACACTGAGGGAAGGAAACAGAGTTGCTGATCGATTGGCAAACATAGGAGTGGCACATGAACATGTGGTGCTTCTGGAGGATCCCCCAGAAACTGTAACAGCTTTGGTCATAGATGATATGACTGGAGCTCATTTTGAGAGGGATTAGCCCTCTAGTCTGTTGTTTGTTTTGAGACCCTTCTTGTCTTTCTATGTTTTCATCTGAAAAAAAAAAAAAAAAAAAAACATATGATATTCACAAAATACTTGATCTATGTTTATATGATTAAGTATTTTTTTCCTGGTATAGCTTCACTGGTTTGAATTTTTGTGTGTATTTTTTGTGACCTCATTTTCATGGTTTTCGTTTATAATGGCAACACTAGTTTGTGGGTTTTCTGATTCTGAATGTTTCTTCATGACAGATTTTTGGTGACTGTGAAACAAACTTTATCTCCTGTCAAGCTGATTACTTCAAATATTTCTACTGAGTGAGTTCAACGCATTTACTTATGTATGTATGTATATATATATATATATTTTAAGTTAATGTACTATCAACCTTGCTGCATTTCTGCATAGTTTTGGTTATAGTTTTGAATGTATGTTGTTATTGGTGCAATGAAGAAGCAAAATTGCAGATTAACATGAAAAATCCCACATGGTAGGGACAAATTGCACATAACTTCTTTTCACCTGTGCCTAAAAATTCACCAATATCAAAATTGACCTGGATTGCCCATGCAAAAAAGTTGACAATATTATGAGTGTGAGAAGGTGGTTTTTGCTATAACATTTTTTATTTTTATTTTCTTGGAATTTTGTGTTTTTGTTTTGTGTGCGGTATGCATACAAGCAGTGGTCATATTTGTCAGTTTGCATGGTACTTTGTTCTCATTCTTTTTTCTTCAACAGAAGACTTTTTCACGTAAAGTTAGACCTATATATTTTATGTCATTTTGTTGTGTTTAGATATTGTTTACTACAGTTCTGTGATTTTTAAATTTCATTTTCAATATTGTCCAGGACAATCAGCCCACATTATGTGGAAAAAGCATTTGATCTTGTAAGTGAAGATATGGATTTGTTACAGAATAAGGAATATGATGTTCAGGTTGGTTAAAATTGTTTAACTTACCAGATTCAATTATTCTCATTGATAATGTGTGGTCTTGCATTTTGGGTGGATGTGTCATTAATTTTTGGTAATTTTTTTGTTGCTTCTTGTGGTCAGGTTTGGTGTATTCATCTTAATGATAAAGTTCCATTTAGGATGCAATGGCCACTGTATACAAATCTACAAGTTAATGGTATGCAACTTAATGATCCTTCAAATACTATTAGATATGTGTAAATTTGTATAGGACCAGCTAGTATGCATAGATTATATTTTTCAAAACTAACTTAAAAAAGGCTTTGCCCTAAGATCTTCCAAACAAAATTTTTTAAATATTATAATTAGGCTAAGGTTCTTTTTTTGGTTTTCTTTGAATTCCAATTTTAGGATTCTTGAGATACCACTGAAACTATGATGCTCAAAATTGTCCGAACAACACAGCCTGTTGAGGCCTGTTCAAAAGAGTTGATTGGTCTGAACCCAACTTTATGGGGAAGAAAACTTGGCCAAACTCTGTTTTAGAAAAGTGGGATGATGTCCCGATGGACTTACATTTCAAGAAATTTGTTATAATTTCATAGTATCAATAAAGTAAATGTTATAAAATCATATTGATTCTATCTACGTCTGCTCTAATAAAAAATTGTAGGTGTTCAAGTAAAAACATTCAAAAGGCCTGAATCACAGTTGTTAGGAGCTAATGGCCGTGATGATGGTCCAATGGTGAGTCTCCTCTCTGTTCTCTTCGCTAGCCCTGGTCTTTAGTGGAATCTTGACACAAAAAGAAAATGCAAGAAAATTTCTTTATTGAAATATAGTCTTAGAGATGCTAATGTTTTCATTAATAGATAAGCATTATGTGGGTGTCACACATTTACCTTCTTTTACCTATGTATTGATTGTAAGCAGAATTGAAGGGTCCATGAATGTGAGGCTAATTCTAAGCCTACCTTTTCTTGTCAGATTGCATCTTACGTACACAAGGGAACTAATCAGATTTCTTTGTCAGTACGCGATGCTCGACGTTTCTGCCTAGGCGTTAGACTTGTAAAGAAACGTACAATAGAACAGGTAAACCCAATGTCATTGTGAATGAGTTGATTGTTGATAAACATCTTTTGGTTGTATCTTGGAGAATGCTGGGAATTGTATGTTGAATTATATTGTACAAAGGCTTTGGTAGCTTTTGTTATTCTTGAATTGTTGCTTAACTGCGAAGTAGGCGTTCTCTTGAAAATAATGTCATAATTATCAAGAGGTGATATATGTGCAAATCCTGTTGTTATAGAGATAATGGGCTGGAGTCAATATTTTGCAGTCGATTTTAATTGAACAATAATCATGAAAGAGAGCAATCTTCTCATAATTACTCAAGTATTATATCAGGTCTAATGTATGCCTTAACATGACATGAGAGAGAAGTATTGATGTAGGACGATTAGGGGCAGCAGCAAATCTGGGCTTTTGGGGCTGATTTTAATTGGGTTTATAGCCGAAATCGCAGTAAGAATATAGGGTTTTGAAGGGTTTGTGTTGGGTGATAAAGGGGTAAGAGTTTGAGTATAATAAAATGAGACTGTGGCAATGTTTTAGGGGTTGTTGTTATGAGGCTGTGAACAGTGATTCGTGAACAGTGTTTTGGGCTGTTAAAAGTGCAGAAAATAAAAGAGGGAAAGAAGGAGAAGAAGAAGATAGATATAGGAATCACTCCTAGAATTCCTTAGGCATCACACAATCCATAAAAAGTTTCAAAAGTTCTGAAAATGCTCTAAAATATCAACTCTATTGAATTAGAAATATTATATAACTTTATAAAAAATGAAACTACTACAATATCTTTGGACTTCGAAGTCAATTGAAGACTAAATAAGAAACATAAATAAAATCCAATTAAATAACTTGACCCATAAGACGACCAATGGGCTTCCTACAGTCCATGTCAGCAAATATGAAAATTACCAAAATTCCCTTGGCCTAAAAATCTTAAAAAATTTAATCTAATCATAAAATAAGACTCTAATAATACTAGAAATATGATTATGAATGGTTCCTATCGGTTTTTCTTTGAAATCATGCCAATTTTCAAATATCGCCACTTCTTTGAATTTACTCTTCCTTGAGCTTCCTATATTTTGTAGCAAGTATTGTGTGATATTCACACCTTAGGCTTCCCAGATCTTTATATGCTATGAAGCATGGGTACTTTGAAAAACTTGCCATACCCGTACCGGGTACTTACCGGCGTACCGTACCTCATATAGTACTTCTGCATACGTACCAGATACACGAAACACGTACCCAAGTTTTTTCTTCTTAATTTTTGACGTACCCAATATATATTCAAGCCGTACCGTATCTCAGTTGAAACAATATTTTCCTTCTACTTCAGAGATAAAACTCATTTCACTAGATTTCTTTTTTATTTTTTATTTTATGCTTAGCATGATTTTGAAATTAAACTATAGTTTGTAAGTTATTTAATATATTGATATTTAATTTTGATTTATACTTTTACTTTTGGCATTAAATATTAAATATAAGTTGAACCTTAACAAATTAAACCATTTAATTAATTTTTGCATTCCTCTAAATTAAAAATAAATATTTTTTTACAAGCGTACCAAGCCGTACCCGTACCCTATTTTTTTTGAATTTTACCGTATCGACGTACCCGTATCGTATCAATACCAGTACTCATACCCGTACACGTGCTTCATAGTTTATATGTTATCTATATGAATTTGGTTTTTATGTTATGATTGTTACATGTGAACTTCACAATTATTCATCGATATATGGGGTCTACTTTTGATCTTCCTAACTTCTTTGATTTTTTGTAATTTTCATTTCGGATATAAGAGAAGTCATTTTCTCTTGGCTCTTTAGTTATGTTTTCCTTTCATATTCATCTCACTAGAGCATTTATTTGTTTGTTGCATTTAATTTCTAGATCCTCAACTTGATTCTTGAAAAGCAAAATTGTGAGCCCTTTGAAGATGCTCTAGCTCGTGTTTGTCGTTGCATTGGTGGCGGAGTGGCTATGGAAAATGAAGATAGTGATAGTGATTTGGAAGTTATTGTGGACTGTGTTACAGTCAATCTGCGTTGTCCTGTAAGTGGTTATCTCTTTTGTAATTTTGGTGTTCTCTCCTTTCACTTGCATGTTGATGTGTCCCCTGTGAATCTATATGCATAGTGAATCTATATTTGTTTCTTCAGTTTATAGTGTATTCATTTTATTTTCTTCTAGAATTTGCATGATTTAATATGAGGGGTATATGACGGGACTGCATAATAATCTCTGAAACTTTAAACTATTCATGAATATACTATAATCAAATCTGTTCCCAGATTCATCTAATAATGTTTAGCATTGAAACAAAGGATTATAAATTTAAAGAATTTCTAATGTGTAGATTTAATTCCTTATATTTGAAATCCACATCCCAAATCCAATCAAGTTTGTAAATGCAGGTAGTATCATACTTTCAAAGAAACCTCGGTTATAAGCTTCATTTTTTTTGTCAAGTGTCTGAACTTTCCTGGTTGTCTGTCTTGCCAATGTGCCATCCTTGATTACTATCTTATCTGTGGCAAGATCACTCGGTGCATGTTTGCCTTGTTTTGTCATTATCTTGTTGGTATATTTGTGTCACGAGATTGATGATTTGTTTCCTTTTGTTGTTGTTGACGACGATAATGGAAAATCAATTGAAATTGGCTTATGTGTCAAATACCGTTAATTAATGTATCTACCGTTTTGTTTATATCTACATGTTAATGGCAGTTGAGTGGCTCTAGAATTGAGATTGCCGCCAGATTCAGACCATGTGCACACATGGGTTGTTTTGATCTTGAAACTTTTCTTCAGCTAAACCAACTCTCTAGGAAGGCAAGTGATCAACATCTTTTATATTTTTTTCCATCAATTCAATTACTAATTTGTACGAGTTGTGAATTCCTTCTGTTTGCAGTGGCAATGTCCAATTTGCATGAAGAACTACTCCTTAGAAGACATTACCATTGACCCTTATTTTAATCACATCACGAAGATGGTATTGCCAGTGATAGACCTGAATGAGTTTTGCTTTATGTAGTGTTAATACTGAATTTATGAAACCATTAATGTCTTTGTAATTCTGCAATATCTGATGGAACAGGTAAAGTACTGTGGAGACGATACAATTGAGATTGATGTGAAGCCTGATGGTTCTTGGCGTGCAAAGAATGTATATCAGTTTAAGAAGCTTGAACAGTGGCACCTCCCAGATGAAATTATTTATGTTTCCACACCTGAAGATGGTTCCACATGTGTTTCAATGATTGAACTAGATGGCATTGGCAATTTCAATTTATCTGCCAACAATGGCCATGAAATCAATACTGTTCCAAACAACTTTGATGCTACAACTGGGACCATGAACAGATATACTTGTCCATCATTAGGGGGTCTTGATGTCATAGTTCTCAGCGATTCAGAAGAAGAGAATGCCAATTTTACTTATCCTGAAACTGCCTCTATAACTCAAGCAATGAAAAATGGTGGACATTCTTTCTCTGTTCCTTCTGGAACTTCCAATGTGTACCCAGAAGATCCAGCTCTTGATCATGGCAATGATATTGAGATCTATGACCAAGCATTTGCTTCTGGTACTCGAGCAGGTTCCCAGTTCCAACTATTTCATATAGATAATGTCTCAGATGCTTTAATTGATTCAGACTACACTCCAGTGACCTCTGCTCCACCAATAGATGGTTATGCATTGACTTCAAATTGCACTATAGATCCTAGCAGAGAACTTGTTGATTCTTCTGTATGCCATTCTGACACCGAAATAAATGATATCCTGGTTAGTAATCCCATGGCGTTCATTTATGCAGATCCCCCTCAACTATTTATGCTTCCAACTCAGCCACCTTGTATGTCCATGCAGTGTGATCTGGGCAACAAACCTCAGACATCAAATGGTTTCCGTGGAGAGAATTTGACTTCTTTTGGGCTTGGTAGCAATAGTAGTGGTGGCAATAATGGTGCAACCTCAAATCAACTGGATTTGGTAAACCAGTTTGAATCGGATGAAGGTAGATAGATGTCTACATTCAGCTAATCATGTCTTTCATTCTAAATCTAGATATTAAATACTAATTGGATTTTGTGAACTTTTCCCTTTTATTTGGCATTGACCCTATGAAGTTTTTTCCATTATAATGTTTTTACCATTTGGCTCTTGTTATGTAGATTCTGTTGTGTAGTGATGAATTTTCCAGAGAATATTTATCTCAATAAAGACCCTTAATTGATATGTGAACCAAAATTTAAACCTCATTGCTGCATCCCATGGTTTTTCTTTGCTTTATATTTTAAATTTACCATGTCTTGTGATGTAAGAGTTCTGCCTTAGTTGCATGTACATGCATTCTTGTGAACCCCACCATGAATGGGTATATTCCTTTTTTTGGGCTAAATGCTGTTTTTGTGATGTGGTCATGAAAACCAAATGAATGGTTGTGTTTTCTAGGCTTTCTGTGTTTGTTTTTACAAGTGATGTTCTTTTTTCTAGGAAATAGAATGCCTACACTGGCATGCTACCGTTTGATTTTGGAGATTCTAGAAGGGGAGCAGCCATAGCATTAGGCAAACTAGGCAGCCACCTAAGGCCCTCAATAACTAAGAAAGCCCCCCATATTGAGGAAAGCTCCCACACTAAAAAAAAGGGAATTTTTACTAAGAAGTCATATATATAGAACTTGTACTATATTAAATCCGAAGGATATTCTACAAACCCTAAAAGTCTTGGCGCTATTCAAAAGACCAAAAACTCTGATTATTAAATGTAGCACTAAAAATAGCAATGAAATCTATATTTTAGGAGAAAATCATGACAGTTGAGAGTATTTACCCCATTTGGGATTCAAATCTATATTTTAGGATAAAATTGTGGTAATTACAGTACTTATCCCATTTGGACTCTCTTTCTTATATATATATATATATATAATAATGTGAAATGCTGTAAGTGTGAATATCTGGTAATTGTGAATATTCACACTTCCAAAGAATAAAATAGTGTGAATTTTGTTAGTATGAAAGTTGGAAGTATGAATATGTAGAGTCAAAATTGTGACACGAAGCTGCAAGTATGAAACTTCACACTTTCGATCAATAAATTTACTAAAACACTATATCTTTAAATTATTTTATAAAAAGTGTGAATATTCACACTTTTTTACACTAAAATTACAAAAATGTCCAATAAAAATTGTTGACATTCACACTTCTTTATTTTGAAACTACAAAAATCATTCGACAAAAAATTGTGAACTTTCACAATTTTTTACACTAAAAATACAAAAACCGCCTACAAAAAATTTCTTGGAAAGAGGAGGATTGTTTGGTAGGAAACTGTTGTGGCATGACATACATAGCATTTAAGAAATGGGTAAAACAGTCCTAATATAACTTTATATTTAAATATATGACTCCCGGTCAAAACTTTCAATTAATGTGGGACTTAATGATGGATATACTTCATAAGGGATTTATCTCAAAACAAGACCACACGGTTGGACTTTCCACCAATTTACCCTTAAACAAGGCCCCATATTTGGGTACCCCATACAAGCGTATATATTTCTCCACAATGGCTAGTTTTGTTGACCATCTTATGGATCTAATAGGAATACGAAAACATACAGAGTCATTGCATTATGCATACATATATTATATTTGTTTTTCGTTTTTTTGGATCCATGTGTTGAACAAAAGCTTTGGTAGCTTCAAATTTAATGTTTTGTTTTTTATGTTTCTGTTTTTGGTCAATATTCAATGTGAGGGTGATCACATTTAGATATCACATTTTGGTACCAGCGATGTGCAATCATCTCACATTTCACTAACTACATCATCTGATAGGTCTTATGTTTAATCTAGAAAGCACTACGCTAATATTTTGTTGGGCCAATGATGTGGTTAATGTCATATCATATGGTACCCAATACCCAAATATGATCATACATTATTCTATCCTTAGTATTTCCCTATGCCCTTATCCTTTCAACTGTGTTCCATCATTTTATCCCTATGTATGTATAAAATGTATCCATTGGCACATTTTTTGCTATTTGTTTTTTAGTTAATTGATTGTATGAGTTTGAATTTTTGTTATTAAATATATGAACGGTATAAACTTTAGGGATTTTTTCTTTCCTGATTAAGTTTCTTTTTTCGTTTATTTTGCTTGTGTGCTTTTATAATTATTGAAAAACTAACTAGAATTGATGAGCACATTTTTTGCTGTTTGTTTTTTAGTTAATTGATTGTATGAGTTTGAATTTTTGTTATTAAATATATGAACAGTATAAACGTTTGGGATTTTTTCGTTACTGATTAAGTAACTTTCTTTTTTAGTTTATTTTGCTTGTGCGTTTTTATAATTATTGAAAACCTAACTAGAATTGATAGGATTCACCTAGATTTTTTGCTGAAGGTTCCAAATTTCCTAGGGAGCCCTTGGATTCTGATCTTTATTTTGTTGGAAGGTCTTTTTCTCGGGAAGGAAGATTGAGATCTATTTCTTTTCCTACATTCGCCAGTGGAGGTGAGTGGAGGAAGAATCCAAAAAGTGGGAAAGAAAAACCGTAAACGTTCAATGCCACAAGGCATGGCCAACCATCCGGCATAAAGGCATAGATTTGATTCCAGGTTGGATGGAGAGAGAATAGGGCGATAACGATAGACACAGGAACTGAAATAGACTGAAAGATGACTGTTAGATACTGGAGGCAGACAAGATCGGGCTTGGCCAAACTGTTGTGTCAGAAACCCATTTAGGGTAAATATTGGATGCCCCAAAACTTCTAAATGTAATTTCCCAAGGTTTTTGAGGAACCACTGCTGCTTCCTCAAGGTTTAAAAGATGGATAATGTAGATCTCATGCCTTACAGCTTGGAGAGGTGATGGTCTTTTCAATGATGGCGATAACGATAGACACAGGAACTGAAATAAGACTAAACGATGACTATTACATAATGGAGCTAGACGATGTTGGGCATAGCCAAACCGGTGTGTCCGAAACCCATTTAGGGTAAATATTGGATGCCCCAAAACTTTTAAATGCAATAGTTCCCAAGGTTTTTGAGGGGACCACTGCTGCTTCTTCAAGGTGTAAAAGATGGATAATGTAGATCTCATGCCTTCCAGCTTAGGGTGGCGATGGTCTTCTCAATGATGTCCAAATATGTTGAATTAAAGGAAGGTTGGAATTTGAAAACCACATTAAGTTTTCTTTTTCTTTTCTTTTCTTTTTTTTTTTTTTTTGTTATTTTAATTTTTTTATGCTATGGTGCGTTTCTGATAATCATATATACCTTTTGTTTTGTCCATATTACTAGGATTGGATTTTGTATGTTTTGCTCATTCTTTTCTTCCATTGGCAGCTTTATCACCACCTCCAGGTATGAATGATGAAGTCAAGTCCAATGGGACAATCAGATGCTACGGTAGGTTTCTGATAATCATATATAACTTTTGTTTTGTTTATTTTTACTAGGATTGGATTTTGTATGTTTTGCTCATTCTTTTCTTTCATTGGCAGCAGCTGTAACACCTCCAGGTATGAATGATGAAGTCAAGTCCAATGGGACAATTAGATCCTCCAGTTGGTTTCTGATAATCATATATTACTTTTGTTTTGTCTATTTTACTAGGACTGGATTTCGTATGTTTTGCTCATTCTTTTCTTCCATTGGCAGCTTTATCACCTCCAGGTATGAATGATGAAGTTAAGTCCAATGGGACAATCAGATGCTACCGTAGGTTTTTGATAATCATAAATAACTTTTGTTTTGTCTGTCTTTACTAGGATTGGATTTTGTATGTTTTGCTCATTCGTTTCTTCCATTTGCAGCCTTATCACCACCTCCAGGTATGAATGATGAAGTCAAGTTGTTGTAGGACAAGTAGCGACAGCAGCAACAGTGTGCTTTTGGGGCTGATTTAATTGAGTAATGGCTGAAGTTGCAATAATTGTGTAGGGGTTTAAAGGGTTTGTTTAGGGTAATAAAGGGGTAAGGGTTTGAGTATGAAAATATGGGATTGTGGCACTGTTTTAGGGGCTGTTATGAGGCTGTGAACACTGATTCGTGAACAGTAGGACAATCAGATGGGACAATCAGTGATTCCTTGAGCTTCATATGTTCTACATCACAAGTCCAATGGCACAATCAGATTCTACGATAGGTTTCTGATAATCATATATAACTTTTGTTTTTGTCTATTTTACTAGGATTGGATTTTGTATGTTTTGCTCATTCTTTTCTTTCATTGGCAGCAGCTTTATCACCTCCAGGTATGAATGATGAAGTCAAGTCCAGTGGGACAACTGATGCAAAAACATCATCTGGCCTTTTTTCATATCATTGCTGGCCACGGACTGGGAGGCATCCATAGCTTTCATACATTCAGACTTGGTGTATAAGGTAATTAATCGTGCTTGAAGCAGATTACTTTTGTTTCGTTTAGTATACAGTGTTAAACCTTAACCAGATAAATTTTTTGGATTCCAAAATTGGACATTTACGAAACGTATAGCATGACATCATGAAAAACTGGTAGTGTATGAACATCATGGACCAATTTGTTATACAATTTTAGAAATTGAGGGAGGCTGGTGTAATATTGTCAAACCAAGAGAGCGGGGACTATAATGAACCCATTTGTTAGGGGAGGTCACTGTAATTTACTTAATAAAAAAAAATTGGTGATCATTTCTGAATGTCATGTTAATGAGCCATTGATAATGTTGATATATTGACGATATCAGTGTAGTGCTCACAAAAGCTTTTAGAAAGCCTTTCTAAGACTTGCAGCCGGGCTACTCTCTGTGAGGCAGTTGGAAACCTCATTATAGCCAAGATCACACTGACGTAGTATGTTAAAATATGTTTATTGATATGCTCAGTTAATATCATTTGATGGACACTTAAAATTTTTCCATTTTTATTCTGGTTTATAACACTATTTATACCCTCTTGTCAGGTGCGCTATATAAATTTCCTTGTTACTAGGTTTCAGTCTTGAAGGTTTGCCGGTCCAACATTGCCTCCATCCCGGCAATGATTCCAGAACTCTGATTGATGTTGTTTCAGGTGGAAATATCAGTCTCACCATGAGGAGTTAAACCTCTGGAAGAAGTGCCTACTCTCTTTGTAATTGGGTCATTTTGACCAAGCAAGCGTAAATTTCTTGTAAATGTTAACACAACAAGATTCAACATTTTTCGTATGGCATTAAGTGTAAATATCTTGTAAATGTTAAAATACCTAGATTTGGCTAGAAATAACTTGTAAATGTTAAAATACATAGACTCGGCGAGAAATAATAAGTTCTCAATTTTTCTTGTAGTATTAGTGAGTAGCTAATGATTTTTAGCTTTTGCTTTATTTTGTGAAGGGATTTTTCATTTTTGGAAATTAGCATTGAAAGCTTGAGGATATGAAAAATGCATAGGACATTGTCTTGAAGATATATACTATATTTAATGATTTTAAGTATTAAGTATTAATTTTAATTTTAATTTTTGCTGACTTTTTTTTTTTGTGGCAAAATAATTTCTTTTTTTTGTTTTTTGGTGCGGGTGAGGGCGTGCGGGTAAGGCCAAGGGCTCCGTGCCCGTGCCCGTGCCTGTGACATTCACAATGGGATGTCAACACTTTTTTAATAATCCTAAAAAGTTTACTAATTTTTAAAATTTTGACACAATTAAAAATACATTTTTAGGAGAAATTACACTTTTACTAAATATTCACAGACTGATGACAAAATTTTTGACTTTAATTAATACAATGAATTATAATTTTTCATTTTTTTTAATTTGCTTTAAATAGTTTTAATTTATTGTTGTATCATTGGAAACCTTGCTAATGGGTTTGTTTAAGATTTTAGCTATAAAAGGTTGAAAAATTCATTCTCTTTAATTTTTTTTACATGATATTTTTGTAAAAAGGTAAATTACATTGACACCTCTAAGGTTTTTGTTTAATATAGATATTTTTTTCACTTTTGAAAAATTATATTCCCCTGATATTTGTAATCTCATTACAAAATGTCCCTTAGATGGTAGATGTCATGCCTTAAAATTTTCTAAATGGTTATTTTGTTCTTTTTCTTATCATTTCTTTTTCCTATCATCATGATTACATTTTATAATTTTTTATCATTAAATTCTATTTGAACACATTCTTATTGAGTGATGATATACAAACATAAATATTATATAAAATTTTCAAATATAATGATGTAATTTAATGGTGACCTTTCACTTTAAAACAATGCAGCAATAAACATGATTTATATTTACGACAATATCACTATCACAATATTTTTATAATTTTTTTTTTTGTATAAATTTTTATATATGAATAGAAATTTTCATTTTTATTTTCACCATCATTTTTCTTTCTCGTCTATTCATTCACATTTATTACAATATTACCAAATATCGTCATTTACATTTATTACAGTATTACTGATTTTTTGTATTTTTTTATTTGGTGAATTTAAAAAAAAATCACAAAATATTATATTTCTTAAGTATATCTATATTAGGTGTATTTACAAAATTTTAAAAATTGCTTAAAATATTTGTAAAAATTCAATAAAAAAAAACACGAAAAATAAAGAAATTTAATTGTTCGTGTGAGTTAAACCAAAAAAGATGATTATTATTTATTTTGAAACGATATGAACAAAATATCAACATTATTTTATTATTTATATATAGAAAGGCTAAGGGACAAATATGTCATTTTAATCAGACGGGAAAATAAAAAGTGTAATTTTTCAAACGTGAAGAGAGATCTGTATTAAATTGAAACTTCAAGGGGTGTCAGTGTAATTTACCCTTTGTAAAAATGTAACGCTCCACTCCCGAGTCGTTAAATACACTAAAATAGCCTTAACAAAAATTACAAGTTTTGCTCCCAAAAATAATAATTACAAAATTGTCTCCAAATGGTACAATGTCCTCCAAATATTCTATAGCACAATTACTTCCAAAATAAACAATATTACAACTATCTCCATATTTAATAATTAAAGTGGGGGATCCCAAATCTCTGTATTAATAAATCTTTCTAATCTCAATTTCGAGCTCTGCTAAAATCTACTCCGCACCTGAAAAATAAATTGATTCAGAAAGTATACAATACGACAGGAACAAGGCTCGGATATAGAATAAATTAACAGGAATCCAACAATTTATGACATTAAATTAACGATACGATAATCAAACAATTTACCAAATTGCACAACAAATCAACTATAATTTATTTATTCACCCACCTCACCCAAGCTCCACGCTTATCCGGGCATATTGGTGTAAACAATTAATAAGATTCACTTGATCCATGTACGGAGTATTCCATGTCATTCAGTCAGACAAATCACCATTTTAATACTGAAATATTTGTAGAGAATTTTACCAAATGATCAGAATATCAACGATTCGAGAACAAATGATTTTATAAAATCTATTAACAACCACATTAATCAAGTGGATTACAAATTACGAATAATTAAAAATAGAGAACTCTTTGCAAAGAGATTTAAATAAAGCATATTGTATACAATCCGAATTTACCTCAAAATAATTAATTCCATCATCATAAATCTGAAATTGCTCCATGGATCTCCAAAAATAGTTTTGATCAAACTTCTAAAACATAAAGTATGTATAATTTAATAAAATCTACAACTCTCAATTTATTTATTTATTTTATAAAATACTCATTTCACTCGAAACATTTCTATATCTAAACTTAATATTTCTACTCTACACAATTTATAAGAAAGGAAGAGTCGAATGAAGAAAGGATTGAGAGGAGCTCCTCTCACTTTGTTAATTTATAGGAGAAAGGAGGGAATGAAAGAAGATAAAAAAAAAAAAATTAAATAAATGAAAAGGTGAAATGATGGAATGGGGGGTTTGGGAGTACTGCCCACGGTTTGCTAACTTCTTTTTTCTTTTCTTTTTTTTCTTTTCATGTGATTGAGAATGGTAAGATTTATTATTAAATGAGTACAAATAATAATATGATAAATATAAAGGGGATGAGATAAATACAAATATATAATTTAAAATAAAATTTTTATTTAAAAATCTCACCACTAAATTAAAATAGTAAACCATCAATACCACTCACTAAATATTAATACCTCAAAATACGGAGTGTTACAAAAAAATTAAAAAGTTACTAAAATAATTAATTTCATTATAACTCATGATTATAATATATTAATTTTTAAAAGATGTATACCATATGCATCTTATAATTAAAGAAGAAAATAGTATAATTTTATACTTTTTTAGCCATAACTAAAAAAAAAAAAAGTTATAACCAAATACTACATAATCAAATATCTCAAAATAATATCATAACAAAAAAAAAATGACATAACTAAAAATGCACCTAATTTGAAGTGTATATTGTAAAAATTTCTATTATTGTCACATCATTTTATACAAGGTCTCGTTATTCAACTCTTTCTCATTTTTTTTACATATAATAATAATTAAAAAGTTAACTAAAATAATCACTTTTCAAAACAATCTTTACTCAATTTTTTATGCATTTTTTAGTAAAAAATTATCTTGAACAAATTAATCTTTTTTAACTTATATTTTAACTAAAAAAATATGTTCACAAACAATCCCTTTATGTATATTTTATTTCTAAATCATTTTCATAGAGTACATATATTTCAAATAAAAAACTGAAACTTTACCTACTACCAAACACTACTACTACAGCCGAGACCTTGTGGCCGAGTGGCATGATTTGAGATTCGAGCCAATGAATCAACCTCTTTAATAATTTATCAGGATCTTCTAGAGTGGAATCCCTAAGTGATCTCTTAAATTGAAAGATCCAACAGTTCAAAATAAAATTAATCAAAACGACGTCGTTTTAGTTAGTGATTTCAAAAAAAAAAAATTAAAAAAAATAAAAACAAAGCTTTAATTCAAAACATTTGCAGATCTGATATGAAGCATTACACACACAGAACAAATCTGATATGAAGCATTACACACACAGAGAGAAAGAGAGAGAGAGAGAGAGAAAGAAAAGGGTTGCGACGTTGCTGCTCGCCATACTCCAACAGATTGAAGGGAAAAACCTGTAACAACCCATATTCATGTCTTAGTCATGTTCATGTGCATTTACATAATTTTGTCTTGTTAAGTTTGCATTCATGAATCTTGTCTTGTTTTGCTTAAGTGTTGCTTGTATGCTTTGTTCCTTCCCTGTTATGCCAAGCCTAGGTCATGTCAAGCCTAGGTCATACCAAGCTTAGGTCATGTTAAGCCTAGGTCATACCAAGCCTAGGTCATGTCAAGCCTAGGTCACACATTTGAACCTCTTACCCCTAGGACCATCTTGGAACCACTTTGATTGACCTCCACCATCACCTAGGCATATTGGCCGAGATGTCATCATCTAGACCGAGGTGTGCATCACCTAGGCCGAGATGTGCATCATCTAGGCCGAGATGTTATCATCTAGGCGTCCTAGATCCTTGATCCTTGCACCTAGCGATCTTGTTCCGAGACTGGAATGACCTAGACCGAGGTGTGGCACAGCTTGGCCAAGTGTTTTCCTTCCTAGCCAAGATCATTAAGACCTTACTTGCTGAAGCCTATGTCCTTAGCCGAGATCATTACCTGCCGGAGTGCCCATGTCATCTAGCTTGTTGTATACACTTTGTCTTACACATGTCTTGTCTTTCTATCACCTTTTGAGGAGAACCAATCCGGTAGTGCCACGTGTCCCAGCAGAGAGTTAAATCAGCCGATAGAGAGAGAAAACCTATCATTTCTATATCTTTGTTCTAGGTAGAGAGAGAAGCTCTAGGAAGAGGAAGAGGAGTTCTTGAGAGAGGAGTAGATTTCCAAGCTTGATCCCTAAAGATCGAACTGTTAGATCCGTGTTTTAAGGTTAGATTTGTGATCTACTCTTGTTATTCTTTATGTTGATCTAATCGCATTGCATGATCTAGCATATTTCATGAACCATGCATTGCTTTGAAGTTCGGTTTTAGAAAGAGAAAGTGATATTTATGTGTTCTTGAGGAAAAGTCATGTTTTGATCCGAAAGTTTGTATCAAGATGCATGCTTTCGTGTTTGTTTTCATATGATCTTCAAGTATGGGTACCAAGGTCCATGTTTTCGAACTCATAGCATGAAACCTCAGATTTTGTAATAACAAGTTATGATTTTAACATTCATGTTCTTCATGTCTTTCAAGGAGGAAACCCAGATTTCCAGACCTCATTTCCCTAGGTGTGATCACCGAGACCACTCTTGCCTAGATCCCACACATAGGCCAAGCATCGTATCTCAGCTTGGCCTACCTTGCATGATCACTTGTACCTTAGTCTATCTTGCATGCACACATAGGCTAACCACTGCATCTCCTAGGCCGAGATATTCATCATCTAGGCCGACCATGGTACACCCTTGCCGGCATCTTGTAACACCTCGGCAGAGAGCTACACACCGAAGCCTAGGTAACCACACCTCGGCCAAGAGGTGTGGGACCTCGGCCAAGACCTCTTGAGTTCATCCAGCTAGGTCATTTTAGCCTAGATCATCTCTGTGCATCCATTCCAGGACCTGGTTGGTACCCAATATGTTTTCCCCTAAAAGAATCCAGCATGTTTTCCCCTAGAAGAATCCAGCACGTTTTCCCTAGAAGAATCCAGTATGTTTTCCCTAGATCACTTGCATTCATGTAAAGCTTGTTTTAAGAATGCATTTCATATCTATCTTTAAGCATCTCTTCTTGTCTTCTTGAAGTGCATTTAGTAGACTTTGCCATATAGTTGTAGGTCTTGGATCCTTGCTTTAACCTCGACATCCGAAGAGCTATGTGAGTGGTATTTTTAATAAAGCTATGTTATCATGTTTTAATAAGCTTTGCTTTGCCTTGTTTTGAAAAGTATTTGATCAAGCATGAATGATTGTCCCTATTTTGTATATGAAGTATTATCTTGTTTTGATGACATTCTTAAAAGTCCTTAGTGCTAGGGGACTATAATGCAATTGCACCCTTGTCTTGAAAGTCCTTAGTGCCAGGGGACTATAATGCAACTGCACCCTTGTTTTGCCACCGACGGTCTATGAACGGGTGGGTTTGTTTTGTCAGGAATGTCATCACCCCATGTATTATGTAGATGTTATTAAACATCCCAAGAAGATTTGAAAGGCCAAGATTTGATTGATGAACTTGATTCATCCCATGTTTTGAACAAGCTATAATATATGTATTGTTTTGACAAGGACCTCGGGAATCATTCATTTAACCCCTTTATTACTTATACCATTCACTGAGTATCCAAGCTCACCCTCTCTATGTATGTATGTAGGTAACAAGCATAAAGGCGGTGACGCCGAGATGTGTTATTTGCAAGATGATGTTTGATGCATGATATGTCGGCAATCTTGAGGACTTATGTATTTTGAACATGTCGGCTCAAAAAGCCTTTTATCAAGATGTAATATGTATTTTATTTTGTTTATATTCAAGTTGTAAAGCTATGTAAAGATGTATGCCATTCCATTTGCCTTATGCACAGCTCTTATAGACTAATTAGATTTGTATATATTGCTTCCGCACTTGTGAGCCCCATATTTATACTCTGATTGTGTGTGAATTTTGAAAGTTGGCCTTCGGTAATCTTGGATTACTGGCCATCACGGCACCATTCTACTAGGGGCGGAATGGGGTCGAGACAAAACCACAAGTTCGTTTATCTTCCAAACTTAAAATATTAGGGCTTTGAATCCAAAAATTAGAGAAAATCTGAACTTAGCTATCTTTGTAGAGTAAAAATCTGAGCTTGGCTACCTTTCTCAATGTTGACTGTGATTAAAGTTTCTTTAATTTCCTACTTCATGTTTTCAAGAAAATCTGGTTTGAGAGGAAGGTTTACGACCTAATATTGGGCCGAGTTGGTCTGGGTTAGAGGCAAGTCCTTGCTCGGTCAGACGTTGGGTGTGTTCTAGACCGAGGACTTAGTCCAGTCTAGTTAGGTTAACTTTGGATTGCCAGTCCGGAAGGGATGTGCGTTCTACAAGGTTGGACGAGATTAGCCCTCCCAACATCAAAATGGACTGAGCAAGAGCTCGGTCGTGACTAAGGAGCTCGGTTGGGCCACGGTGTGGAATTGTCATGGAAACCAGACAAGAAGCTCGGTCTGAAGGTGATGACGCGGCGTTGTGCCAAGCGTAGCTCAGTAGGGAGTACTACGCGGCGTCATGGGGCTGCAGGAAAAAGATTTCGCTGTCCGTACGCATCTATACCTTTTAGCAATTTCGTTATGTGGTGTTTAGTTGCATTGGCGCTAACACGTGGAGAAACGTGAGAGGAGAACAGGTCCACGCGTCCAAAGGGAAATGGGCGCAAAAGTGCGCACAGAAACTATATAAACGGTGTTGCGCCCCCACACTCAGGTCTGGAACATCCTCTAGTCAAAACTCATCTACCACTTTGTCTCCCCTCTATTTTCTCTCTCTCTAAGTCTGCTAACTTGATCGTCAGAGGGGTTTTTCGGTAGCACACCGCTGGGTAGCTCACTTTCATTGTGTTCTCAAGTCGGTCGGAGAGAAGTGCAGCTTAGACACAAGGAGTATGGTTAACGTCGGATATTTGGCTCTCGTACATGGTTTAATAGAGAAATGTGGATTGATGTAGAGTCCATAAAAGTCAGTAGAGAGTTCGAAGTGCGATATTTGTTTATTTATCTCTGTAAGTGAGCACTAGGGATTGTTTGTCAGGAAGCTTTGGTGTGGGAACAGTTTCAATTAAGGAAAGACCCACATCTTGTTTAATTTTGAATCCATTCATCCTTAAGTGAAAAAACATTTTGAAAGAGAACCATTTGCTAGAGCTATAAGGTCATATTCTTAAATTAACTAAGGGAAATGTTACTGAATAGTGAAATAAGTTCATATAGAAATCAATATAAATCTCTATCGAATTATATTTTGCTAGAGCTATAAGGTCGTATATGTTCTTATTGACTAACATAGAAGGTGGAGTTTATGAGCAAATTTTGTTAGAAATGGTTTTGGAAAATCAGATTTTTTTCTAAACTTTGGTCTCTTTTTTAAATGGGACCCATGCACCAATGTTGGCGAGTCAAAATGATAACGCGTTCTATGTCACGTTGTGATTCACGTATTATATTTGGTTACTCAAAACCATTATCGGGTGAATAGGAAATTGAAGCCAAAGTGAGCTCTATGGAAATAGAGTTTTGGTGAAAATTTCTTAGAGGTTTGAATAAAGGCTTATCCCACATTGGTTTGGTGGGCAAATTTTTGTGAGTTTATAAGGCATGGGTTTGTAACTTGGGGAGGGCCCCAAGGGGCACCCAAAGTTTGTAGAAGGGAGAGATTATGGACAAATTGGGCTAGACCCATTGGACCCAAAAATAAACACACATGTGCGCGCGTTGCTGTTACCGTCCATCCAGTAGGTTGGGCCTGGGCTTAGGCGCGGGTGCGTGGTGTGAGATTGGGCTTATTTGGCCCAATACTTATCTTTTGGGGCAAAAAATATTTGAATTTATTTTTTAATTTTTTGGAAAAATTCTGACCGTTTAAATTCAAATTTTGGTTGGAAAATTTGCACCTTTCTGTACAAATTTCAAATCTGTCCGAACAGATTCAGTTCTCTCACTTACCTGTTTAATTTAAATTCAAACAGATTTGTATCTGTTTAATTTAAACCGAACAGGTACTATACCTGTTGAATTCAAATCTAAAAGGCACCATTGCACCTATAAATAGACTAGTCCTTCATTTGGTTTTTCATTCAATATTTTTGTTCCAAATTCTGCTTTTGCTCTCTACATTTTGCTGCATTATTTTCCTTGTGAGAAAGAGTGTAAATACTAAGTGTGTTCGTCGTGCGAATAGTTTGTAGTACTGTTACTATTCACTGTTGATCATTTTTATCCTGGGAGATAGACGTCCATAATCTAAAAGTATCGTGAAGATGATGAATTTGTCTTAAGGACACAGTGTTAAACGCTGGACTTAATCAAATCTTCGTTCGAGAAATTAATAAAGTAAGTTGTTAATTTATTTTCTGTTTTATTATTTATTTATATCATATTTTGATTTTGTTTTGTAACAAAATAAAATCTGTTTTATTTATTTATTTTTATTTACTGGTTTGATTTTTGTAATCAAACAATCTCTCTTATTTTCTTTATTTCTTCTGTTTGTTGTTAAGTACACAAACATTATTTATTTGTAATACAGTGAAGATTAGCCAACAAATTTTTGATAGTTAAAATAAACAAATTTTTTTTTTTTTTTTTTTGATGGGGGCATATGGATTATTGTGTAAGTTGATGCTTTTACTCCTCCAACCATAGTATATATAGTTCCATTTTTTATTCCACTTCCAAATTACCCTTTCTAATATGAATGAGATATATTCTTCATGGTAAATGCATATACTAAATAAAGTTTTAATTGTATCTTGAGATGTATAAATAGTATGGTGCATTATTAAAACTAAGACAAGATTTTTCATATTGTCATAATTGCTTCAAAAGATAGTCCTGCTTTTTCGAGACTTCGTTGGATTTGGAACATCAATGAAGATAGATATGCTATTGTCTGTAATCCTTGTTTTATTTTTTTGGTGGGACTGGGGTGGGTCTAGGATTTTCTAAGGTGTTTGTACTTATTTACCTTTATAGGCAAGATAACTTAAAGTTTTATTCCAAATATTGGATGATAATGAGTTGGGATGAGCTTTGATCCAAAGTTCTATTCCAAATATTAGATTATAGATGCCAGCATTCAAACTTATGTTGATCTTGATGATTGATGCCTAAAATGGGATTCATTCCCATTACCTATTTCATGTGATTTAGCATTTGAGTCCTGCTCATTGTTTTTTGAAACTGTTGGGTTTAAATATTGTTGTTCCATTGTTATTATTTCAGGTAAAAAAATGTCAACATCAAATGCATCTATGAGTGCTACTAGTGAAATTTAGTTTAGAAATCGAAAATGTCATTGTTGGGCGAGAGCAGCATTCAGGATTTTAGAATCAAAAGAAAATCCAGGGATGGTATACTTTGCTTGCCCTTTCAACAACACCAATAGATGCGGCTTCTTTGAGTGGTGGATGCCTTTACATAAGCAGCGTCAATAGTTGAAGATGATAAGGGAGGAAAGCGATGAAAATGGTACTAGTAATTTACAAATAAACATAATAAAACTTCTTATTAAACTAACTTACATCATAGGCGAGATACATAAATTGAGGTGACGAAGCATTAACTTAAGGAACACACGTCGAGAATGGAGGAAGTTGAAGAGGACTTATTGAAAATAAAGGAACCGATTACGGAATACTTGGCGAAAACAAAGGAGGTGGTTCAGGAGCACTCGCCGAAAATAAGAGAGGAGGTTCAGGAGCAACATACATGGGAGTTTGAAAAGCATTATGTGAACTAGGTTAAGGAGCAACAGACATGGGAGTTTGAGAAGCATTATGTGAATTTGTTTTATTTTTCTTTGCCAACACAAGCTCCAAACCACCTTTTGTCCGCCTTCATCCCTTGCTAGTGCATTCTCTTCGCTTGAGTCCTTTTGCTTAAACTACATTTGCATCCGCTACACCATCCACTAATAAGCTTTCGAGGCATGTGTCGGGAGGGCTTTCTTGTTCAATAGCATCTGAAAAAGGCATATTGAATTTTGCACTTAACATGCTTTCAATGTTTGCAATTAAGTCATCCGCTTTTCTCTACCGTCAAGTTGTATGTTTCCTCACTTTCAGAAGCTTTACACACTACTGTTCTGAAAATTGCCATCAATGATCTATAACGTAAAGTTTGATGCAATCTTATATCAATCTTAATATCATGCCCAGACCTATCTTTTACATTTTCAGTTCTTGCTTTTTTAGTCCATCTCTTGAGAATATATTGGAAGGAATCCCTTTGAATTTGAGGGTGTCTCTAAGGATTTTCAAACAATGACTACACAAAATACCTTTCATTTCAAACTTTCTACAATTGCGAGTGAACCATCACACTCCACTCTCACCGTCCTTACCTTTACACCATCACTATCAAGAGCCGTATAAACGGTACTCTCACCATCATGTTCAGTTTCTTCAATGTTTACTTAAAGGGACTTGACATACTTATCCTGAATTTCTTCATAAATTTTATTTGTGTAAACATCTGCAACTTGTTTCATAATCTTCACTTTAATATTCATCTTTGGCAACTTTTGGCATAGAACATATTCAGCTTGTAACTCTTTGTACCTCTTCTCACAAAGAACTCGATCAAAATGTATGAAAAATTGCATTAAGTTATGATTAGACTAAATGAAATCCTTCAAGAATGCATTAAAGGATTCACTAAGTTGGGTGCTACTCATAACCGCACCCCATGCATTTCTAACATATGGCCAACCCCATTTTTCTTTAACCCCAAATGTTAACTTCAACCAATGATTATCTTGCACTTCATACTTATCAAGCATTTCCTCTAATTTTAACGTAAAATCATCCTCATTCTTAATGTCGTACATAAATTTGGATAAAACACTCTTCATCCCCTTATCCTTCACCTCCGTATCCTTGAAGATAGAATTTGCATGCCTTAATGCATTTTGCATCAAATGCCAAGTGCAAATGCGGTGTTTTGTGTTAGGCATGACAACAGGTATGGCCTTAGCCATTACAGCATCCTGATCTGTAAAAATTGTTTTCAGAGCCTTACTTGACATTGCCTCCAAGAATCTTCTAAAAAGTCATATAAAAGAATCGGCAGTCTCATCATACATGCAAGCTGTGCCAAATATAATAGTTTCCCTATGATGGTTAAATCTAACAAAATACGCAAATGGTCTATGTGCACTATTTAACTTGTAAGTAGTGTCGAAAGTCACAACATCACCAAATTGCCCATAATCCATGATCATCTGAGCATCGGCCCAAAATATGTTTGTAATTTACTCCTCGCTATCTAATTGGACCGAGTAAAAACAAGATGAATTCTCCAATGTTTTCTCACGAAAATATTGTAAAATGTTATTTGCCTCCCCATATGCTAAACTCTTTTGCCTCTTCATTCTCAAATAATTTTTTTGGTCCAGTTTTGTGAACCCAAGCGACTCCCTTCCACTAGCTTTATTACCCATGAACTCAAATGCAGCATTAAACCAGATTCTAGATTTTTCGGCTGAATCTATTTTGGTTGCCTGTGATGCAGATATCTTCCTTTGGGATAGTAACATATGCGTACATTCTGCTGGTACAAAGATATGATTATGTTGTTCAACAAAATCACCAACAAAAAAATTATGAATATTCCTATCCCACTTAATGATAAGTCGGGCTTGACAACCAGTCCTCACTTCCTGTCTAGGATTTTTTGTTAATGGATCTCGTTTGTCGACAACCCAAAACCCCTCCTTATTAGAAACAAATAGCCTTGAAGTGATTTGCCTCTCTTTGCTCTTGTTTACATAACCCCTTCTAATACTAAAGCCCAATCTTCCTCCATTAGCGTTATAGAAATTATATGCTTCTTATTCTGTATCAAATGCCATATGAACTCTAGGTTTCCAATCACAATTACCCCCGTCATTCTCAACATTGTTAGGTTCCATATCAATATGCCAAGTCACTGAAAAAATAAAAAAGTGCTCAATATTAGCATAAAAACTATAAATTATGTTTGTAAAATAGTACAAACTGAATAAAAATACTGCAAGAATTGACTCATATTAGATTATATAAACAATGGGGAACAAATCCCTTCAATAGGAAATTATGTTTTCAATGATCCAGATTTAACCCAAATCTCTTAATTTTCTTATAATCAACATGTGAACATACAAAATCAAAATTAAACAACAAAAACAAACAAAATAAAAAAATAAAAAATAAATCTACAATTCTATAGCTCAATCATCAGTACTAGAGTCCATATATTTTAAACGTGACATTGTAGATCAAGTAGTTCTCAATTGGTCTCTTAAATTGCGGTTGGGAACCTAGATTTGGATTTGAGATAGGATTTTAAATTCTTAGAGTTTAAATGCCTAAACTGCAAATCTATGGGGTTAATAATCATTAGTTTGTACAAAAAAAATAAAAATGCAATATTTAGATATGAAAGATTTTAAAGCCTATTTAACAGGCCACTATTATATACATCTTCTATTTGAATAAATAATGAGTTGCATATAAAACAACACAGCCGGTTCTATTTCACAAAATTTAAATAAAAAAATTAAAAATTAAAACTCATGGCATTGTTTATGCAAATTACACAATGCGCAGCACATCCAAAAAACTTGAGCTTATGAAAAAACAAAATATTAAACTCAAATTGATGTTTTGAATTTATTTTCGATAAAAGAGGAATTTTAGATTTTAATCAAATAAACAATGAATATGGAACCTGAAAGGAAAGAGAGTAATGAAATACCTAGAGATATTATGCGAAAAGAGCCAACGGGAGAGATCTTCATTCAAAATTTGTGCACAAATCAACAATATAGAAAAGTAAAAAAGGGTTGAATGAAATGTTATTTACCTTAGCGACGGCGGCGATGGCACTCCTGCCTCTCTTCTTCTCTCTCTCTTGCAATCCCGCCTTCTGCTACTGCTACTGCTACTGCTTCTGCTATATTTGGAGGGAATTTTGAATTAAAGATTTATTTTTTACTTATTTGTTTATTTTTTGTTTTGAAATTACTAACCAAAACGAGTCGTTTTGGTTAGTTTTATTTTAAACCGTTAGATCTTTCACTTTACAAGATCACTTCAGGTATCCCACTTTAGAGGATCCTAATACCTTTAGGGCATGTTTGATTGGATGGATTAGAGCATGTGATTGAGATTATTAATCTGTAGACCCAATTATTCTGTGTTTGTTTTAACATTTTGGTTTAAGATTATTAATCCAATGAATAATTAATCCAACATTTTGGTTTAGGATTATTAATTCAATGGATAATTAATCTAACAAATTTGTAGGATTATTAGTAATGGAGTAGGGGTGATATTATTAATCTAATAGATAATTTATCCCATCAATCTAATTGGATAGTAAATACTATACTAATTTTGATAGAATTATTAATACTTCACTATTAACCTTGTGAATCAAACATGAACTTAAATTGTAACACTGTAGAAGATGCCGATACCTTTAAATTGTAACATAACTGTACTAATATACTTAACTTTCTATAGTTTATAAATAATAATAATAATAATAATAATAAATAAATAAATAAATAAATAAACAAAAATTCCCATTAGAATCATGAAGTGAACCCCATATAAATCCAAAACAAACTTCGTCTTGGACCCCATCTCTGCTGTGTTTGCCTCTCTCCCCCGAACCAAATTCGCCTTTCGCTTCTCAGCTTCCTTGGTAACAATTGCACTACTACATATCTCATATATCAGTTTCATTCACACACTTTCATTGATTCTTTGAGCTTCATTGTTAGGGTTTTCAATTTCTGCCCCATATTCACGCTAGTTGATATGCTTCTGTTTTCCTGAGAAAATGCAGGAAAGTAAAATAGAAAATTTGAATATTTACATTTTTTATTGCAGGTGAAATGGAGAACCCAGTAGCGGATCAGCTTCCCGATGCGCATTCGTTGCCTGATGGGTTTGTTGATAGCTCTGCGGAGCCATTGGCCCAAGAAAAGCCATTGATTGATTATAAGGAGGAGAAATTAGTAGAATTAGATTCTAGACCAGAATTAGTAGTTGTAGTGAATGAGGGAAAAACTGAAAAGAGCGAGAAATCGAGAAGATTTCCTGTCCCATTATCTGAAAATGATGGTAGTGATGCTTCCAAGGAGTTGGAATTGCCCATTGAAGGCTGGTCAGAGCGGAGTGATTGTACATCAGCAATGCCTGAATTGAGGGAGTCGGACGAGAAATGTCAAAGTTCAGAGAAAGGTTGCATCCTGTATCTTAATTACTTTACTTTTACAAGTGGTAATCTGCTGAAACAAACACTAATAGCTTGTTTGGATTGAGTGATTTGATGAGAAATGATAAGAAAGAGAATTATTTATCTTGTTTGGTTTACAAATTAAAGGGTGAGAATGAGAACTATCTTATAATGCCACTTTCATTTCTCCAAATGATAAGAATTGGTGAGAAAACAAATTTATTGTCAAATATTTTTTACAATACCAAGATTGCCTATAAAATTATAAAGAAAGAAAAAGAAATCTCACCCATATCCCTATTTCACATGCTTTACTTTCTTCCTCATCTAAACATGAGTGAGAAAATACAGTTAATTTTTTTTCTTTTCTTAAATAGGTAAGAGACCACAATCATAAATTTTTTCTTTTCTCACCTTGTATATCAAATGAACTGTAATTTTCTTTTGTGTGTTGTTGTTCACCTTCTGCTCTTGTTAACATACAATGTGCATTCTAATTATCTAAAAGAAGGAAATTTGTTGGTAGATGCCAAATCATATATATTTCGGGTTATATGTGAGAAGACCCTTAATATTCGGTAGTGTTAGTTGGCAGCCCTTAAATTGGTGAGCTCCCGACGTCAGTTTCTTCCCTCTTACTTCTTTTGCAGCAATTGAAGGAACCTCAGAGACACAAGCAGCCCACATGAAGGAAACATCTTCAACTGAAAATGCCGAGAACAATGTAAAAATAGTAAGTAATATCATTAGACTTAGATTTCAGTAGATTTTAAATTTATATGCTGCTAGAGCCGCCTTTTTATTGTCTGTGCTTTCTCTTCACGTTTTTCCCTGCATACATAATATGATGGAATATTCATTTTCAATTGGGATAAAGTGGATTTTGAGTTAGTTCTGGTTTTATATATGTTAAATCACATGTTTGATTCATTGGAATATTTTCATCCAACTAGAAGTAACCTAGTTCTTCCAACTACTCTACATGAATTGGTTATTATCCTTGGTGTTTATTTGAATGTCTATATTAATGATAGTCCTCCTGTAACTCCAATAATTTTTTAGAGACCATCTAACTTTGAACATTAAAAACCATCAAGCAATCAGACTAGATTCAATATGTTGCACAATGTGCACGCAAACTCTCTTTTGAAATAGATATTAATTTAATGAAGATATTGGGAAAAGTTACACCTTGTTCCTGTAACTGATCATCGGTGTTTTTCTATTATATATGTTGCATTGCATTGATAAACACAAATTTTCATCTGAATCTATGAAAATGTGTGGTCACAACTACAATATTTTATTTATTCATGAAGTCAGCATGTTGTTAGTTAAATACCTATGAATTGAAGATAGTTATTGGATCTTGCAGATACATGACGCCTACCACTCTCATAGATTGAGAAGCAAGTTTCCACTTGCTAGCTAAGCATCTTATCTGACTACGGTCGTTTTGTTAAGGATGATTGATAAATCTGTTATTCTGTCTCGCAGAAGTTGGCTTTATTAGTGATCTAGTTTCATTTGTTTTCTTTTTCTGCCACCAATTGCCCAATTGCAATGTACATAGTCAATTTTTTTGTGCGTCATTCTTTGTTGTTATAGTGGTAATTTAATGGCTTTTTCAAGTTCTCTTCTCATAGATTGAGAAGCAAGTTTCCACTTGCTAGCTAAGCATCTTATCTGACTATGGTCGTTTTGTTAAGGATGATTGATAAATCTGTTATTCTGTCTCGCAGAAGTTGGCTTTATTAGTGATCTAGTGTCATTTGTTTTCTTTTTCTGCCACCAATTGCCCAATTGCAATGTACATAGTCAATTTTTTTGTGCGTCATTCTTTGTTGTTATAGTTGTAATTTTATGGCTTTTTCAAGTTCTCTTATTGGAATCTCATCTAATATTGATTTTGGTCTTTTCATCATCTGTTATGCTATTCTCCAGTTGTCTATCATGACTTGGAAATTTTGAATGTATTTTGTGATATGTTTCATATGCTGTTTTCTGCTGACTCCTTATCTAACTATCAAGAGATAGTTTGTAGTACTTGTTAAATAATTTTTATGGAATATTTCTATGCCAGGAAACCTCCAAAGTAAAACGTAAGAACACAAAGCGTACCTGTAAATCTGAAAAGGAGTTTCTAGAGTTCACTTTGAAATATCAACAAGTTCTTGCGGAAAGAGATACAGGTAGCTTATTTTATCAAGAATTCTGTAGGCTACTGGCCTCTTGTTCAATGAATAATGCTTGCACTTACTCCGGACATTTTGTTGGTTATCTGCTAAACTTGTTTATGTGGTTATGAATTCACCCCTTTCGTTTCTTTCAATGATGTTCATGCTAATAGTTCTGAAAGTTTATTAACACCAAGACAGTCATTTGATTTATAGTAACCGTTTGTCTTGTATGTCTATATGATATTATTGTCAAGCTGCATCTGCGGTAAGAATAACAAGAGCAACTTTATTGATGGAAGGCTTCTGTTTGTAGTTCATGTATGCTATTCATTTTGATTAATGATTTTGCCATTCATTTTAATTCATCCACATAAGATGTTGGCATCTACATTCAAGAGAAGTTAAAGAGTTCATTTCTTTAGATGTCACTTACCATTATACGACATTTTTGCATCCAATATTTGTTACTAAATTGTTTATTTTTCTGAAGAAAGACTTTTTAGTACATCAATAAAATAATTTTGTTAATCAATCACTATCATGAGAGTTCTGAGGGTGGTACCATTTGAATCGAGTGGTGAGGGGGAGGGGTGGAACCTAGTAACCTACTAGGGTACTCAGGTTTCCTATGACAGTTTCTGAGGAAGATGCTTTTGCGAAGCTGGTGCAAAGAATTGAAGTTATACAGAAGTGTGGATTGAGGAAAATTGAGAAATAGAGGCTTTGTTATTTGTTGTCCATGTACTTCACTTCTCGTTGGGTCAATCTTTTTTTTGTTGTCCCTTCTCTCTCTCTCTCCCCCCCCCCCCCCCTCGTGTAAGGGTGGTGCCCCCTTGGTATGTTTTCTAATACATTTTTATTGTTCATCAAAAACTAATTTATCGTCATGGAAACATGCAATATATGCTGAACATGGGGCATGTTATGTAGCTCTGATGCACTGGATACATGCACAGGACTTTGTCCTTTCAGTTCACCTAAAGCAGAGAATTTGCTTCCCATACCTTATAGGTTTAGTGACAAGAGGACACAAGAAGATATGGTTGCTTCACATACTTCATAGGTTGATTGATGCTTTGCTGACTGTTGGGGAAAGCTCTTCTTTTAATTTGATTGACCAGCTAATTTTTGATAAGTTGTACATAGATACGCATTATGAGTTTCAGTCATTGGATTTGATTCACTGCTGGATAGATGGAATATTTAAGTTGTGTCAAATTTCAACCAATAGGTTGTTACTTCAGAACTTGAGTAAAATGTTGGATTTGTCTGGAAATGTTGACATATTATTCTTGAGAATTTTAGCACATGTTATCAGTACACACTTTAACCTTACTAGAAGTCTGAAACAACTCTAGGATGCAAATTTCCAAGATGATAAGTTAGCTTATTTTTGTATTTGACACATTCACATTCAATAAAATTTCTCTACATTTTATCTTGATTTCTCAGGAGCTAGATTCATCCTTTTCCAATAATTTTTGGACTTTGCTGATAAATAAAAAACAAAAATCTTTTGTTTTTTTTTTTATTTACTAATTTCTTTTAACATACAAATTACCGTTTTCTATAGCCATCACTGTTCGAGATAAACTCGAGTCATTGTGCCGGGAGTTACAACGTCAGAACAAAATGCTAATGGTATGGTATACCTTTTCTTTCAGCCGCGGCTGCTTCAATTGATCATGTAGTAATGTTTCGTTTATATATATTTCTTCCCTCCTGCAGATGATCAGATTATGTCAACCATTTGGGATAAAAAAATAATGTTTGCGGAGTTATGGTAACTCCTCCCTTCCTCCAAAAAGAAAGCCTGTCAAAAAAGAAACCACCAAAAAGTTTTTTTTCCCATGCAAATTTAAATGAATTTTTCCACCAAGTGGTGTTGGGATATAGCTAGTGGAGAACACTGACTGCCAGAGAAGGTGAAGCATAGCTTGATTTATGTCCTTGAAATTGGTTACTTTTTCTGTAGACCTTGGTTACTTGTCTTATCCATAACATCTCAAGGGTTATAAACTGTTTGATGGTAGAGTGTGAAATCTATGGATGTAACTAGTCAAAAAAGAAAGCCACCAAAAAGAAAGTATATTCTGCGTAGAAGAGTCTAGTTTGGTTGTTGTTTGGTCACTTTTTTATGACACTATTTTGGGCTATTGTGTGCACTCATATTCTGTTTAATGAAATCATCAATAGCCATTTTTGGCTTATTTGCACACTCATCACTTAGAAAAGTTTTTAAAATTCTGGATCATGTCATTTTTGGCATATCCTTATGGTTGATAGTTTGTGATTCAGTTTTTTGAAATTTATTGAACAATTGCAGTGAAATTATTTATGGCCTTGTTTGGTTTGTGTTTCTCAAAAAATTTTGGGAAAAATTCTCTATAAATAAGTTTTCAAAAGTAATCAAACCAAACAAATTTTTCCAAAATTTTTTTCCAAAACTTGTTTTGGTTTACAAATTTTCCAAACAAATCTCTCTCTCATACACATCAAATCAATCACTTTTTCCAAAACTTTTTCTCAAAATAAATTTTCAAAACATCTTTTGAAAAAAACCAAACAAAACAAATTTTCGTACTTTTTATCTCAAAACATGTTTCTCAAATACAAACCAAACAAGGCCTATGTGTTTGCTATTTGATCCACATCTCAATTTATCTTGGTTGATTAAAAAATTAAACTGTAATATGACTATTCATAATTTCTCTTTGCTTTCAGTTATTCTTTGTAGAGTTAGTGATGTCTTGCTCGTTGTTTGGCAGGATGAATGCAAGCGGGTATCAACGGAGGGGCAAAACTTGAGATTAGATCTATCAAGCAAGTTCCGCGACGCAATTAAGGTGTCCATGATTTTCCTTTTTTCTTTGAGAATCTTGCAATAGCATGGTAGATGTGTGTGTTCTGTAACTTCTGTTTACCATGAGAACGTTGGATATGCTGTAGTGAGCTGAAGAAAGGATGTGAGGTTGTTGGAGCTGTCTCTACCTCACATCACATCCTTCTCTTAGTTGTAGGAAACACCTTTTCCCCCTTGTGTAGCGTCAGCATTCTTGTTCCTTGTCCAATAAGTCCGTATCACCATTTCATTTATTTGTTTGTTTTTATTAAATCTACAATAGTTGGAAAGGCCAAAAGGAAAATACTTTTCTCAATTTCAAAGATTACTAGATGCCTAAATTGGGTTAATAACTGTTAGATAGCTTGATATACATTGTTGGGCGCATTTCCTAACAACTTAAGCTTTTGGAAAAATTGGTGACTTAACATGGTATCAGAGCTCTAGTTGAGAGAGGTCTTAGGTTCAAGTCTCTCCGTTGGTATTTGGTATTCTGTCCCCGTTTAGTTTATGTCTCTCTGTTTGGTTGTTTGCTTCTCCTTCTATTTGGTTATCTGTTTGTCTCTCCACGTGCAAGATGGGGTTGCACGTGAGGGAGGGTATTGGATAGCTTGATATACATTGTTGGGCCCATCTCCTAACAGCTAAGGCTTTTAGAAAAATTGATGATTTAACAATAACATGGTTTATTCTAGGTTTTTATACTCAGATTTTAGAACCTGTCTTACTTATGAATGCCTTTTGGTTGAAGCTCATAACTTTTTGTTGTGCTTTGGTGGACTTTTTGGGTTTGATTTGAAGTTGATCTGGTTCTCAGTTATCCTTAATGTATCTTTGCCTGTTAATCATGTCTATTGGAATATGTTTAGTCTTCTGTTTGGTATTTATGCTTTGCTTAATTGATTGGTAGTCTTAACTCACATGAAGTTCTTCATAGTATATGCAACCCTGGGGCTGCATCGGGCCATCTTTGATGAATATGGATGACCTGAAGATCAAGGCATCCTTCTAGAGAAGAAATGAAAAATAAAGAATACAAGAAACGCTAAGCCCCATACAGAAGCCCACTCTTTCCCTGTGATTCATCATGTTTTGTTTTGCACTAGTAGTGATCATTTAATGTTTCTTTCTATATTATTTCATGGATCAATGCCGCCTTCCTTTTTGTTTTTGTTTTTTGTGTGTGCGCGCGCGCGTGTGTGTAATCTGCATGTGGTTTATTACATTTTCAATTGTTTTAAAATTTATTTTTGTGGCAGGAAGTAAGCAATAAGCTGGAAGAGCAAAAAGGTGATTCTATGTCTCAATTGAAGGAGAATGAGATGTAAGATTATGGAAACCCATGAGAATTGAGGAATTATACCGTGATAACGTTAATATATCAGAAATTATAGTGATACATTACGGGTAACACACATAAAGTGGATTTGAATGGACAATAGAACTTCATGGCCCTAAAGATTGTTTTTTGATGTTATCTCTCTTTCATCAATGGCATCGGCTTTGTTTCAAACAATTTTTTCCCTACACTAACAAGAAGTTACATTGCTCTTCATTTAGTTGCAAGGGATTTATTTTGTGATCCTAGGCATCTTGAATTTGCTGCATTACTGTAGCTTGCATTCGTAATGCTATAGAGCTCCATTTGGTATGTACAAACAACTTGAATTGGCTGCATTACTTTTGCTTGCATTCCTAATTCTATAAAAGCCTCATTTGGTATATACAAAGAGACTGAGGCAGAATCTGATGTAGAATTCAATGAGAATGACCGATGAGTGATATGGATTGCTGTTCGATTGTTAAGTTGGAACAAAAAGGATTTTACGTGGAAAGAGATGATGCTTACTGATTCTGTCTTATTGAGCTCCATTTGCTAGCCAACCTTTCCCATGGAATTGGTTTCAAGTTGGGATGTTATTTATTCCAATACCATCAATCCTTCCGGGCTAGGAAGCATGGGTACGGATGCAGGAACAAGTACGTTATGGATAAGCCGATATGGCAAATTCTAAAAAAAGTAAGCTACGGGTATGGTGTCGAGGATGTTCACAAAAATATATTTTTTTATAATTTGTAGTAGTACATGATAAATAGCAATTAAAAGATCAAATGGAAAAAGTAATTAAAGTATTTTTGTAATAGTTGAAAAAAAAACCCTATATGTTATTTTTGTAATTGCAAAATACTTTATATTTTTAAAATTTGTAAATATGGGCACAATATAATTGTTCAGTACCCGTATGTTTAAAAATATATATACATTTATGCCCCGAAGTACCTGCAACCGTACCCAAAATGTACCCCTCCTGTACCCGAGCCATGCCCGTGACGTACCTGCTCTTGTAGCCATGCCATGCCCGAGGCATACCCAAAGTATTGCATATCGGATACATATTTTGCGTACCCATGCTGGGTAAGTATCTGGTACTCATATGGAAATATTTTCGGAGTACCTATGCTTCATAGCTTTGGGCCTAATTGGATCGAGGATAGATTTATTGGTCATCCATCTCTCTCTCTCTCTCTCTGTGAAGTCACCTTTATGAGGTTACATATTGCCTGTTTCCTCTCAGTTTTGATCGTACTTCTATAAGGTACCATCTTGAGTATGCAGAATAATACGCAAATTCTTCAAGTTCAGGTTAAGAAGTAATTTGAAGCAGCTTGCTGATCAGTATGCTCTTTCCGAACAGCAATATGAACAGAAGGTAACTTCATTCTTCACATGTTTATAATGCATTTTGTAGGTTTTTGGGGTTGCTTAAGATGCATTCTTTGCAAGGGTCTCGATTTATTTTCACTTACGAACTTGTATGTGCAGTTGAAGCAGAAAACACTGGAACTCCAGCTTGCTGATTTGAAAATGCAGCAACAAGGGGAGAAATTGCTCCAGGAACAGTCCCAGATGATGTTATATGCAGAACAGGTGTCACAATTATTGGCAACTGAAAAGAATTTGCGCTTACAGTTAACAGCTGATGGAGAAAAATTCCAACAATTCCAGGTTAATTTCATTCCATGAATTATATATATATATATATATATTTTCATAGCATTGTTTGGTAGAATGTTTCATCAAAATCTGAAAATAATTAAACATAGGAAGGACGAAATAACTTCTAATCCGGTTAATTCTTGAAATTTAACATCTAGAAATGGAGTTATTGGTTTAAAAGAAAGTTTCGTGCAGGATATACCTTGAAGATTTACAAAACCAAACCAAAAGCTTTAGAGAAAGGGAATTAAGAGTTAGTGGAACAAAAGGTTGGGAAGTTTGGCTGGAAGAATGTTTGAGAAAGAATGCGATTTGTGGATCTGTCGGGACAGGAGATATGGAAGGTTTACTGGAAGTTTTGAGTGTAAATTTACATCTTGTTTATTAAGAATGGGGCTATACAAACATCTTTGAAGTCATCATGAATAAGATCAGTTACCATGAGGAAATGTAAACAAATTTTAAAGTACAATCCCATATACAATTAGGTGGCCCTTGAGCCAAAAATACGTATAAGTTGCACACTCTGCCAGATGCACACATACTCATTATTATTAAACACACCAAATTCAATTGAATGTAGCATCTATTACTCATTGGAAGAGTGGTATGGTAATGCTTTAAGAGGGCTTAATTGTCATAGGTGAGAGGTTAGTGTATAAATTTCTTGTTGTGTTATGAACTTTTTTTAGTTGTCATAGAAGGTTTCTGATAGTTCAAATCACAATCACTATAAGGATGCAACTTGGCTCAGTTCATTAGGTTTACCAAGAACCTGTGAGGCTTGAACTGAAAGAAACTCTGTTGGTTCACAAGTTCCTGCACCAACTACCATTGCTATGTCATGTTATCTGAGCAATAGTGGAGCCTATCCTATACTACTGTGTCACATCTCATGTGTAATTGTATCTTTGCAGGATGCTCTGGTAAATAGTAATGAGGTCTTTGAAACATTCAAGCAAGAGATTGACAAGGTACATTATTCCTTTTGAGGTTTCCATTTTACTTGCATTCGTTTTCTTGGTTGTTATATATTTACAGCAACTTGTTTAGCAGCAAGATGCATTTATAGAAGTAACTTGCAATTCTGCTTGTGATGTATGTAAACCTAGATGGCAAAATCAATAAAGGAACTCAGAAAGGAGAACACCTTCCTGAAGAGCAAATGTGAGAAATCAGACATTACTCTGGTAGAACTTGTCGAGGAGGTATGGTTTTCCATATAGAAATCGGACAATTTTCTTTTCTTTTCTTTTCTTTATTTATTTAAATTATCGAACGCCCTCTACAAGGATATCTTTATGCTGTTTATGATCTTTTAGTATTTGATTCTTGCATCTCTTGCAAAACTGTCAAACAATGCTGCAACATATGGTTGGTTAAAAATGTAGCTATTCTCACTAATCAAAAAAATGAAGTTACTCTCCTTCATCTACATCTTCATTGGTAGATAATGCAAGTTTTGATTATATATGAAAATTGTCCACAAAAGCACCGACTTTGTAGGAGATTCTATTTCTGCACATTATTTCCTCTCAGTGCATATATCCTTTTGGTTCAGAAATCAACTTTGGAACAAAATTATTTGGTTCGGCTGTATCATTGGTTCAGAAGTTGATTTCTGAACAAAAGTTGTTGGTTCGGAAATCAGTTCGGAGATCAACTTCCAAACCAATAAATTTTGTTCAAAAATTAACTTTTGAACCAAAAATTCGGAAATTAAGTGTGTGAATTAAGATAATGTGGAAATAGAGAAGTTCCCAGACTTTTTGGGGATATATCCTAATCAGTCTAAACAACATAGAAAACATCTTACCCTTGTGAATTCACTAAACTTGACTTCCTGGTACCAGGGCCGGTTTTTTTTTTTTTTTGCTATCCTGTTGTACTTGTTGATCGTCTGCTCTGTTTTTCTGTTCTCTTCAAAATGCTATCTGTTAGACACAATTGAACACAAATCTGAATATCTAAGGTCACTGCCATTTTCTGAGGATAGAGCATGTTTCAATTTCCTGTGGGTATGGTCTTTTGCGGTAGGACATCTGTTGCAGCCTGATGAGGCTCTGGAATGACCACTACTCACTTATTACATTTTCCCCCAAATGCTCGCTCACAAAATTTCCAACTATTGATTAACCCATTATGCCATGAAACATGGACACTTCTCCAGAGGTCACATAGTGGTGTCCAACACCTGTCGAACATGTTGGTCTAAGTGTCCCATTTTTTTTTCTTTCACTGGAGTATCATATATATATATATATATAATAAATATGTAAAAGTATATATATTTTGAAATTTTGCATGTACCCCGTGTCTGTGTCGTGTCACTTGTCTATGCTTCTTAAGCGGTTGGTTGACATCCATTTTAATTTATCAATGCTAATAGCTTTGAACTGATTTGTTCTGTATTACAAAGAGTAAACAGCATTTAGAATCTTTGTTTGACTGAACAGCGCGAACACTTGAAGAAACAACTGGAGAAAACTAGGAATCAGAAGGAAAAGCTTGAATCACTGTGCCGGTCACTTCAAGAAGAAAGGAAGCAAAATTCCATTGTGGGAGAACAAACAACTCTGATTCAGTAGCAGTTTTTGAATTCAGAAAGATGGGTAACGTAAGGGTTTTTGGGAGTCCTCTATTTTCGTTTATACCGGACTCTTTGGTTTTGGCTATGGCTTCCCTAATAACAAAAGCCGTCAATGATACTGACTGTATCAAATATAAATGTACAAGCATTTTTGGCATAAGTTTTCATTTATTTATTTTGCATATTTATCCAATCCATATTGCTGTGGTGGATTTGAAAATGAGGTTAAGACAGTATATCAATTGGTGCACTTTTATCAATCCACCATTTATATATGGTGGAAGTTTTAACTAAGGATTGACTGACCAATAAAGATTTGAGAATAAAATTTAAGATTTCAAGTTCGAGTCACCTTAATAGAACACTAGAGGTTTGTCTAGTTGTTAATTTTAATATTCTTAGATTAGTTGAGATGTATATAAGTTGGATCCAGATATTAGATTATATCTATAATTTAACGTGGCAGTGGCACAATGGTTAAGTGGTTGAATATTGGTGTTTTATTATGGGATAATTTTGTGAAGGTCTACGCTTGATTTTCACGAGCACAAAACATTTAAAACATTTTAGCTTAATGATGTGTGGATTATTGCATATTTAAAATTTATTCATAAAATTTTAGATTGAATAAAAAGATGAATTTATTATAATTCTCCTTCCTAAAATAATTGGTGGGAAAAAGGGGTAACATCTTTATTTTTTTCCTCTTAATAATAATTAATAAAGTCAAGAAGTTAAGAATATCTAGAAATTTGGTGAATTGTTAAAATAAAAAGGACCAAGAAGTACCTGCAAGCTCATTAAAGTTATAATTGTTCAAATATAAAATAAAGGACCTAAAATTTAATACTATCTACAAGTTTAATGGTTAGAACGCTGATGTTACATATCCTATATATAAATATATATTTTTTAAATCTTTTTTATATTTTTTATTTCACTTTTTCATTACTTAGAGCATGGATATAAGATATTTTCAAAATATTTAAAGATAAAAGATTTTCAAAATATTTAAAGATAAAAGATAAGTTCGACTTTAATTCCAATTTTTTCATTAGAGAGTTTGACTGTAATTCAGATTTCTTTATCAAATTTATATCTTACCCAAGGATATTAGTATACTAATATTAGTTATGATATTATTATTGACTTCACTCATTAATCACATTACAAATATCAAAAATCTCTTAAATTATGTTATATTATCAATTGATACACTAATTAGTGGTATATATAGCATTATTCTAGTTCGAATCTCAATTTTGGAAGGAACAATGATTGAGAATTCTAATAAAGGAGTTCTAATGAGCTCTAATGGAAATGGGTCTCACTATGATATAATGCTTTAGCCTTACTTTTTTTCTATTCTTTTGTAGTGTTTTGGAAAGTTAGTAAAAAGTTAATTTTTTGATCAACAATGATAGAGACCACTAATTTTGAAGCTCTAAAAAGACCACTAATGACATGGCACTCAATAAAAAAAGAAAAAAAATACAACATCAAGGCTAAAACATCAAATCATTTCTGATGGGGCCCACTACCACATCATTAGTGATAGCACTAATTAGTACTCTCACTCATTTTCCTTTTTTGATTTTTTAGTCTATTTTATCTTTTTGTAAGTGAAAAATGTGAGAGGTGATATGACCTAAAATGAGTAAAAAGTTAAAAGTTAACTTTTTATTTGATTGCCAAAGCACCCCATTATTAGAGCTTAATTAAAGCTCTAAAATTAACAAATATATCATCGCTCTTTAGGAAAATTGTTCAAACATAAAAGACATACTAAAAATTAAGAATATATAAAATAAATAAATAAAAAGGAGTACTTTTCTAAATAATACAGTACTATTTTGAGAAGTTGGCAAAAAATTAATTTTTTTGACAAAAAATTAGGTTATTTTGAAAAAAAAATTAACTTTTTAGACTATAAAAATTAAAAAGTTAAAAAATTAACTTTTGATCATTGTTTTCAAAAAAAACCTCCACAAATAATAAAAATAAAAAATAAATATTTAAAATTGTCACCCAAAGAAAAAGTTAGTACTTTTCTTTGTGCCATTTTAGCCCCGTCACATCATTTTTTCGGATGACAGATTTCCATTTTTTTTTAATAATTTAATTCCACATGCCTAAAGTGAAAACAGTAACACTTATTTACTTAGGTTTGGTTTGACATTTTTAAAAAAAATTAAAAAGTCACTATTTTATTTATATCATATTATCTTATTTAAATTATATCACTTTTTTATCACATCATTTTAAATTTAACTCATATTTTATAAAAAAAATTAAAAAATACACTTATTTAGGACATTCAAAGAACCTTAATTTGTAAATGTAAAATGGCACACACTATTTATTTTATTTGAATTTTTTAAAAAAAATTATAAATAAATAAATGAACAAAGAAGTAACGGTGAGGTTGGACAGCTATAAAAAGAAGAGTTAAATAACTTATTAAGGCCTAGTTTGGGAAGACTAAATAAGTGTACTTTTTGAGTTTTTTTGTATTATATGTAGAAAAAGTAGAGAGGAGATGTTGATTGATGTGACCTAAAAAAGATAAAAAGATAAAATAAGTGTACTTTTTTCTTTGTAGCCAAACTTGGCCTAAATATTTTATAAGATATATAAAAAATTTGGTAAGAAATTTTATAAATTATTTAGAGTTGATAGCAATTTCCTAAAAAGAAGGCCCTCCTTCTCCCAGTAAAAATGTACAATCAGCTGTTCGTTCGTTACAGAGAATCTCGAAAAACCGTTTCTTTCTCTTTCTTGACTCTCTCTCCCTCTCTCTCTCTCTCTCTCTCTGTCTCCAGTTTCTCTCTCTACCTCCATGGACGACCAAAGCAACTCCACCGCCACCAAAAACAACAGCAACAGTGGACAGTTAGAGACGAGCAAAGCAGAGAGAGCGGTGTGGCTTATGAAATGCCCTCCCGTGGTCTCTCGTTCCCTGCAATGCCCTCCTCCCTCCTCCGACGCCTTCGACTCCTCTCGCCCCGTCGCCAAGGTCGTTGTCTCCATCGACCCCCTCCGCTCCAATGACGACTCCTCTTCTCGTCAGGTACTCCCTCTTTTCCCTCCGTTTCTAGGGTTTTCAATGCTGTTCTGTTTTTGCATGCTCTTTCTTTTTTATCTCAATCTCTGTTTTTTTGGTGTTTGAATGCGTATGTTTATTAATATATTCAGTTGGTTTTTAGACTGTTTGTTGGAATGAGAGGTTTGTTCTGTTGTAATGGTTGTCAAGCTGTTTCTTTGTTTTAGGCTCTGTTTGATTAGAAAGAAAATTTGTTTGAATGTGAAAGAAAAGGAAGGAAAGGAAAATATATTTTCTTGTAAACATTTTATTAGGATGAAATTTTTGCAGAAAAAAGATAGAGAATTTTTTTGTAATTTTAATTATAGGTAACCCCTTGCATGGACAATTTTTATTTTATTATTATTATTTGTTAGAATAGTAGAGAGAGAGGAAAATATTATGTATTGTATATATTCAATGTAATCAATATAATAGGAAAAGCTTGTATATATAGGCCAAGAAACCTAGGTGTATAGGAATACAAGAGACCTAAACATAATAGGAATAGAAAACAAGTGTCCTAAGTATAATGTATAATAGATAACAACTAACACCTCTCTCAAGCTCAAGGTGGTAAGGCAGATAGCAACTTGAGCTTGGCGAGTAGATCAGAGAAACGTCTTGGAAGATGAGCTTTGGTGAAGAGGCGGTCTGATCAGCAGAGGTAACAAAGAGAAGACGAACAGTGCTCTTAGTAACATGCTGGCGTACGAAGTGGCAATCTATCTCAATATACTTGGTGCGATCATGGAAGACATCGTTATGTGCAATCTGAATAGTACTCTGGTTGTCACAATAAAGATTAGTGGCAGCAGAATGAGAAACTCCCATATCAGAAAGAAGCCAACGAAGCCAAACAAGCTCTTGAGTAGTGTCAGCAAGAGCACGATACTCGGCTTCGGTACTAGAACGAGCAACAAGAGTTTGCTTCTTGCTACGCCAGGCAATGAGAGAGTTGCCTAAGAAGAAGCAGAACCCAGTAGTGGAACGACGGTCAATAGGATCCCCTGCCCAATCTGTATCAGAAAAGGCATGAAGCTGTAGAGAAGACTGTGCGGAATAGTGAAGACCATGAAACAGAGTGCCTTTGAGATAGCGCAAAATGCGAATCAGAGCATCATAGTATGGAGAACGAGGGGCAACCATGAATTGACTGACATTATGAACAACATAAGCAATATCTGGATGAGTAACCGTGAGGTAGACAGGATTGCCAACTAGCTGACGATATTTTGTGGCATCAGACAATAGGGAACCTTCAAGAGGTGTAAAACAAGTTTGATGATCAACAGGGGTTGTGGCAGTCTTGCAATCGGTAAGGCCAGCACGAGCCAAGAGATCAGAAGTATACTTGGCCTGGTTAAGAAAGTAACCAAATGAATCTTGAGAAATTTCCAAGCCAAGGAAGTAGCTAAGCAAACTCAAATCTTTCATTTCAAATTGGCAACGGAGAAACTGTTAGAGACTAGAAATACCCGCGGGGTCATCTCCAGTGATAATCATATCATCCACATATAAGAGAAGGAGAATAGTACCACGCTCCGTCTTGCGTATAAACAAGGCAGAATCATGGGCACTGGAGGAAAAGCCAAAGTCACAAATGGTAAAGCTGAACTTAGCAAACCAAGCACGCGGAGCTTGTTTCAAACCATACAAAGCTCAACGAAGTTTGCAGATTTTGTTTGATAGAACAGAAGAACCAGGAGGAGGTTGCATATAAACTTCCTCAGTGCGATCACCATTGAGGAATGCATTCTTGACATCTATCTGATAAAGACTCCAGTGGCAAGCAGCAGCCACTGCAAGTAAGTTGTGAACGGAAGTAAGACGAGCAACAGGAGCAAATGTTTCTTCATAGTCAATGCTATACTCTTGAGTAAGCCCTCGGGCGACAAGGCGAGCTTTATAACGCTCAATAGAACCATCTGAATGAGTTTTGAGCTTGTAAACCTATTTGCAACTAACAGTACTCTTGCCAGGAGGAAGATCAACCACATCCCAGGTATGAGTTTTATTGAAAGCCTGCAGTTCATCAGTCATAGCTTGTTGCCAAAGAGGGTAAGAACAAGCTTCTTGACAGGAAATAGGTTCATGAGAGGAAAAGGTAGTGGAACCAACAATATAATCATGGAGAAGAACAGAAGGTTGCTTTACCTGTGTGGAATGACGTTCTGGTGGAGGAGGAACCTCAGCAGACACAGGATCTTCAGGATAGACAATAGGCGTAGGCGGTTGTGAAATCATGGAGTTAGAATCTGCCTCAAAGTCATCAAAAAATAGGTCTATAGAGAGATCAGTAAAGATTGGTGAGTGGGTGGACTGTGGCAAGTGAAACTTGGAAAGATTTGAGAACATTTTGTGTTCCCAGAATACCACATGACGAGAAATACGAAGTCGTTTGGAGATAAGATCCCAACAACGATACCCTATGAAGCACGGACACGGACACGAACACGTGACACGACATGGACACGCAAAAATGCAAATTTTTAAAAAATAGAGGACACGACATGCTGGGGACACGTTCAATATATATAATTAATTTTATTTATTATATGTCATAAAATTATTAAAAAAATCATTAAAAGGTAATAAAATATACAAAATAACACTATTAAAATTATAAAAAATAAACATTTAATTGATTTAAAAATTGATTCCTATAATAAAATTAATAAACATACATTATTAAAATTATATACTCAAATAATAGAAAAGAAAAAATAAAATCAGAATATAAAAGAAAAAATAAAATAAAATCAGAATAAAAGAAAAAAGAAAAGAAAAGAAAAAATAAAATAAAATCAGAATAAAAGAAAAAAAAATAAAAGAAAAAATAAAATCAGAATAAAAGAAGGGATAACATCGATAGAGGCTGAGAGAGAGAGAGAGCGACTGAGGGAAATCGAAGAAGAATGAAGATCGAAGATCGAAGAAAAAGTGGTGTACCTTAACGACGAAGGGCGAGAGACGACTGACGACCGACGAGGAGCGACGACCGACGAGAAGAGAAGACGAACGACGAACGACAAAGTCCAGGTCCTCTCTTTCTCACCCTTTCTCTGTTGTTTCTGTTCTAATCGACGAACGACGAAGTGGATTAGGGCAAATTTTGATTTGTTTTTACTTATTTACAAATCGACCCTAAATTTTTTTTGTAAATTGTGAAATTACCCCCCGAACGTGTCTATAGCGTGTCCTGAATGTGTCCGGATGTAAAAAAATTAAAAAAAAAAGGGACACTCTTTGTTGCGTGTCGGACACGTGTCCACCGCGTGTTCGACGCGTGTTCGACACGTGTCCGACACTGGTACGGAGCCCTCAGAGAGGTGTCCGTGCTTCATAGAAGATACCCTTTATGTTCTATACCATACCCTAAAAACAGCAAAGACGAGAGCGAGGTTCTAGTTTAGTGTGTTTATGAGACTGAAGTAGAACAAAACAAGCAGAACCAAAAACTTTAAGAGTGGTATAGTCAGGAGGAGAACCATACAAGCGCTCGCAAAGGGAAGGATTAGCTATGACAGATGTAGGTACACGATTTATGGTGTGGATGGCAGTGAGGGCAGTTTCCCCCCAAAACTGTTCAGGACAAGAAGATGAGATGAGAAGAGCCCGGGTAGTGTCTAGAATATGACGGTGCTTCCTTTCGGCTCGTCCATTTTGTTGGGACGTGCCTGCATAAGAGCGGTAAGATAGTGTACCATTAGCCCGAAGAAAAAACAGAAATTTAGAATCCAAGTACTCCTTAGCATTATTAGAACGAAAGATTTTAATAGTACGAGAAAACTAAGTGCGGACCATAGCAGAGAAATCATAATAAATTTGTTTAAGTTCAGATCGGTTTTTGAGAAGAAAAAACCAAGTATAATGAGAAAAGTCATTAACAAAAATCACAAAATATCTTGACCCCCCCAAGGTCGGTGTAGGGGAAGGTCCCCAAATATCGGAATGCACAAGATCAAAAGGAGCAATAGACATAGAAGTACTATTATTAAAAGATAAAGCAGGTTGTTTAGCAATTTGACAAGATAAACAATCGACATCATCAAAACAGACACGACCTAACTGACCACTAGAAACTAATGTTTTCAAACGACTAAAAGAGACATAGCCTAAGCGTCAATGCCAAAGCTGTAAAGAAGACAAGGCAGAAGTAGATGCAGTAGAGGAAGCAATGGGAGCAGCAGTACATGATGTGTGGAGAGCAGCAGTAAATGATTTGTGAGGAATGCGAAGATAGGTAAGCTCGAACAGACGTCCATGCTTACGGCCTATCCCAAGGATCTGTCTCGTCTGAGGGTCCTGCACCAAACAACCATTAGCAGAAAAAGTAACGGTTAGACCAAGTTCACATAACTGACCAACAGAAATAAGGTTCAAGTGAAGAGCATGAATGTGATAAGCATCAGAAAGAGACACAGAAAAAGTAGAAATGTGACCAGTATGACGGACAGTCATATGAGAACCATCAGCAGTGTGTATGATGGGGACAGAGGACGATGATGATAGAGAAGAAAACATAGTGGAGTCAGAAGTCATATGATTACAGCATGCGGAATCAAAATATCAGGGAGAATTACCTGAAGTCACTGAAAGAGCAGTAGAGGGAGGAGTATCGGATTTGGTAAGCACCTGTTGGATGATGGACTGAACATCATCCATAGAGAATGAAGAAGTAGCGGAATCAATGGAGTGGTGAGAAGAAGAACCCTTAGAGGCAACAACAGCAGAGCAAGAACTTTGGCCAGATTTGGACTGATACCCAGAACGAGAAAACCCTTTCTTGGAGGGGCCTCGAGGACAATGGCGTTGGAGATGACCGGGAGCAATCTTATGGCAAGTAAAGCATTCGCAAACCTAGCATTGAACAAAAAAATGAGTAGCTGGCAGGCCACGGTTGGAATAATACTGGCATGAACTAGCGGGCTGTGAAGAGGAGGAACTCTGTGAGGATGGCGTAGCAAGAACAGAATCCATATTCTGAGATTTGAGAGTCCCAAATTGAGTCTCCTCTGATAATAGTTCAGTAATGGCTTGTTCTAAAGTGGGCAAGGGCAAACGATGGAGCAATGAAACACGTACGGGCTCAAAAGTGCTATGAAGAGCCATAAGGAATTGTAATAGTCGCTGATGATTCCAGTAAGTAATAAATAGCTGTGCATCCTCAAAATATGCCCATGTAGGCTCAGAAAGAGCTAGCTGGTCTCAAACAGACGACATCTGGGATAAGAATTCATTGATAGACTAACCGGGGGCTTAGCGCATGTGATGAAGAGTCTGCAACAGTTGATATTGATAAGCATGTCCAGTGGTCTGATAACGGTCCCTCAAGAAATCCCAAATTGCTTTGGCAGGGGAAGAAATTTGAGCATCATCCTGGAACCAGCCAAACTGGAGATGAATGGAGGGAACTGAGGTAGCTCAAAACTAGGTGATAATTTAATAATTCTTACTTTTCCATTCATCAAGACAGTCATCGAATACAGAGTCAGTCTCATCCTTTTTCTGGTTGGGTTTGGGAAGAGCACCAGTAATGATGTGCCAAAGGCGTTTCCCTTTGATGAAGCTAGAGAGAGCTTGGGCCCAACTAACATAATTTGACCTACCAAGGATAACAGAAACAGAGTGGATGTGCTCGGTACGATCCATAATGCTCAAACAGTGCAAAAAAAAAAGAAGATGGTGCTTGTTAAAGGCTGATTTTGCTAAAACAGAACACACCAGCGAATTCAAGAGGTTAAAAATAGGTGGGATATGGTCTGAATAGGCCAAAAACACAACCAGATAGGCGGCAAAGCGGCTGGTCAAAGTTGTTTGACCAACAAGGAGGACCAACACTAGGGCTGATGTCACAGCAAGGAGGGCTGATGTCAGAAATGCCCGGCGCACGTTAGCAGAGGTGCGCGCGGCGCACGATTGCAAGAAGCAACAGCGGCACGCAATCAACCAGGGCTGACGTCAACGATGACGTCAGAACACGCGGCTCACGTTAGCTCGTGACAGGAGCAGAGGCGCGTGAATGTGCGTTGGAGACGGCACAACATGTGGCTTATCTTGTGGAGGCGTGTGTGGAGGCTCGTGGAGACGATTCTGATGGCGTTGGCTTCGTCTTGAAGAGATGAAGATGATAGTATAGTCCAATCGTTGGAACAGGAAAGGACAAGATACACAAAAACCAACGTAAGAAGGGATCAATCTGCCAAAAGAAGAAAGAAAGAGAAAAAAAGTGATGAAGACGAAGAGGAGGCTAGGAAAAAAACCCTAGGCTCTGATACCATGTTAGAATAGTAGAGAGAGAGGAAAATATTGGCCTTGTTTGGTTTGTGTTTGTAGAGTAGTTTTTGAGATAAAAAGTACGAAAACTTGTTTGGTTTGCTTTTTTTTATAAATGGTTTTGAAAAATTATTTTGGGAAGAGTTTTAAAAAAAGTGATTGATTTGATGTGTATGAGAGAGAGAGTGATTTTGGAAAGTAGGTAACCAAACAAAATTTTGAGATTTTTTTTGAAATTTTTTTTTTGTTTGATTACTCTTGAAAATTTGTTTGTAGAAAAAAATTTTCAAAATTTTTTCTGAAAATCAAACCAAACAAGGCCATTATGTATTGTATATATTCAATATAATCAATACAATAGGAGAAGCCTGTATATATAGGCCAAGAAACTTAGGTGTATAGGAATACAAGAGACCCAAATATAATAGGAATAGAAAACAAGAGTCCTAAGTATAATGTATAATAGATAACAACTCATCATCATCATCATCATCATCATCATCATCATCATTATTATTATTCTTTTTTTTTTGTACAAGAAATTAAAAACTCAGTTACCATTGCCAATATGTGTTGTACAGAAAAAATTAATTTTCTTGTAGTTTCCTACTCTTTCATGCTAAACAAACTTACTAGAACAGATTGGTTTTTGAATCAATGTGAACAACATGTGCTGAGTTATATTTGAATTTAATTAAGCTAATGGGTGTAGTGTAATAAAACGTTTTTGTTTATAATATCTTTTCTTTGATATACTTATAAAAAAAAATAGGGGGAATTACATCCATTTTTTTTATTACACAACTATGGGGGGTGCAACTTGCACCCCCCCGCAGCATTTCACATGTTTTTTGTAATTTTTTTTTATTCCCATTGTGCTGTAATTCCCCTACAAAAAACATTTGTTCACTGATAAAATTTCCATTCAATTTTTCAAGAGAATAAAGAGAAAAGAGATAACCTGATTAGCGAGTAAGGTGGAATGTGCTCTAATTGGAATCAAATTAGTTGTTTTCTCTACTATAATTGATGAGGCTGAGGCAGAGTTGAGGCTCTCTTGTGGTTAATTAGCAGTCTCTTTTTTTTCTTTCATTAGAACTCATGCATCCAAAACACATTGCAGGGACAAAGTAGGGTGTTAAATGGTGAGTGAGTTGTTCTGTTGCATTTCCTTCTAATTTTTACAAAACTCCAAACATTTAAAAATACCAGAAATCAGATTATAGATGTTTCTCTGTATATTTGCACCAACTAAGGGCATCTCCAACGGTTCATCTTTTTTACCCATCAACTTTGAGTAAAAACTCCATTTGATATCAAGTACTCTTTTAAAACTTCATCAGACCACCGGTCGACCAGGCAGATGTTTGGTCGATCGACTGGCCAAGGTAATTTTTTCACTAAATTTTGCCTTAAGGTGGTCATCCGGGGGACATACGGTGGTGAAAATCAAACGGCCATGAACAATGATTTGATAAAAGGCACATCCATGCTCATTTTGATGAAAGATTTGAGAAATCCTGGATTTGATGAAAGATTTGGTGATGGGTTGGCGCAGCATGCAGTGAGTTTTTATATCAAATTTAAATTTGATGAATCATTTGGTGAACCACGGGAGATGGTCTAAGTGCTAAAGTTCAGGGGTAGATACATTTGTGGTTCTCAAATTGAGTACCCTTTTATAATTACCTTTTGTTGGTTTGTAAATGAACAGTGATTATGAGACTTCTCAAGTATGATGATTTAATAACTGCTGATTAATAATGAGAAATCTGGCAAAGACTGCTGATTAATGATGACAAAGATTCTTCATATGCCATCGGTGAATTAAGCTACATCAGCTTTGAAATAACGTCTGCTACTTCAATTGAGCAATCACCTGCCATATGAATGATCTTCTATAGGGTACTTAGAAAATATGAGGAAGAAGAACTCCGAAAAATATGAGGAAGAAGGAATATATTTCTGTTATATTCAAAACTTCTTATCTTACAAGACCAAATGACACTCCTTATATAGGAGATATTACAAACATCATTATAACCCATTATATGCCACTTACATATTATATATTACCACTATCTACCACTAACATATTCTATACATGCCACTATCTACCACCAACACCACTATCACATATTCTATACATGCCACTATCTACCACCAACACCACTATCATATTATATACATGCCACTATCTTATTATTAACACAAATTTCCAGCACTCCCCCTCAAGCTGGTTTGAAGATATCTTCCATAGCCAGCTTGCTAGTCAGCTTATCAAATTGCTTCTTGTGTAGTCCCTTCGTTAGCACATCAGCTAATTGTTCACCTGTTGGAAGGTAGGTCATACAGATTATGCCAGCATTGATTTTCTCCTTGATGAAATGTTTATCCACTTCTATATGTTTTGTGCGATCATGTAGAACTGGATTATGAGCTATAGATATAGCTGCTTTGTTGTCACAATAGACCTTCATAGGTGTCGGGTGAGAAAGCTTTAATTCTTCAAGAATTCTTTTAATCCACATTACTTCACAGATTCCATGGGCAACAGCTCTGAACTCTGCTTCTGCACTACTTCTAGCTACCACATTCTGTTTTTTACTCCGCCATGTAACTAGGTTCCCACCTACAAAGGAGCAGTATCCGGATGTTGATCTCCTGTCTGTAACACTTCCTGCCCAGTCTGCATCTGTGTATACTTCAACTTGAAGATGTCCATGTTTCTTGAACAGTAAGCCTCTCCCTGGAGTTCCTTTCAAATATCTTAAGATCTTATAAACGGCCTCAAATGCTCTGCCCCTGGTGAGTGCATGAACTGACTTACCATGTTGACTGCAAAGGCAATATCAGGCCGCGTATGAGACAAGTAAATCAATTTCCCTACAAGTCGCTGATATTGTTCCCTCTCTTTGACTTCTTCAGCCTTAGCAGCTTGTAACTTCAAGTTAGGTTCGATCGGAGTCTCCACCATCTTACAACCAAGCATACCTGTTTCTCCAAGGAGATCAAGAACATATTTTCTCTGATTAACGAATATACCTTCCTTGGATCTTGCAAATTCCATTCCGAGGAAATACTTGAGGGTTCCCAGATCCTTAATGTGAAATTCTTTTGCGAGTTTCTCTTTGAGGGCTGCTAACTCTGCTTCATCATTACCAGTTAAAATGATGTCATCAACATAAACAATCAAAATTGCAATTTTACTGTCTTTTGAATGTTTATAAAATATTGTGTGATCTGCTTGACTCTGCGAGAAGCCACAACTGATAACTGCCTTCCCAAAGCGTTCAAACCACGCTCTTGGTGATTGTTTGAGTCCGTATAATGACTTGTTCAATCTGCATACTCTGTCGCTTCCAAGTCTCTGCTCAAATCCCGGCGGTAGGCTCATGAACACCTCCTCTTCAAGATCACCATTGAGAAATGCATTTTTAATGTCAAGTTGATGAAGAGGCCAATCTGAATTTACTGCAAGAGATAACAGTACTCTGATGGAATTTATTTTAGCAACAGGAGCAAACGTCTCCTGATAGTCGATCCCATAAGTTTGAGTGAAGCCTTTAGCCACCAGTCTCGCCTTGTATCTCTCAACGCTTCCATCTGCGTTACATTTTATCGTAAACACCCATTTACACCCAACTGTTTTCTTGTCTTTGGGTAGATCAACTATATCCCAAGTACCACTTCTCCTTAAAGCATTCATCTCCTCCATGACTGCTAATTTCCAATTCGGATCATCCAATGCTTCCTGTATATTCCTTGGAACAAACAAATGTGAAATCCTAGATGTGAAAGCTCTATGGTTTTTAGATAGTCTTTGATAGGAGAGGTAATTTGCAATAGGATGTTTAATGCAATTTCGGACACCTTTCCTAATTGCTATAGGAACATCAAGGTCGGAAATAGAAGGAATAGGATTATCTAAAATTTCGATGCCAGAACTCGGGTGGACATTCGGGTCATTAGGATGGACATTCGGGTCATTATTCCTCAGATGAAATCGCTTCCTAGTATAAACCTGAAGCTCAGGATTTAGATCATTTTGTAGTACTTCTCCCCCTAAACAAGAATCTTCTTGACTAGGCACCATAGAACTTGGTTCTCCTAAGTGATCATTATCAGACAGATGTGGTTTTTGTGTAGAATAAATGACATTGGGGAGCGGGATAGAAATATCCCAAAAACGGTCTTCTACTCCACTTGTCTCCCCCTGAAGAGAAGTTTTGGGGAAATAGGATTTTGTTTCCACAAATGACACATCCATACTCACATGAAATTTCTTGGTTTGAGGATCGAAACACTTATACCCCTTTTTGTTTGAGGAATAACCCAAAAAAACACATTTTATAGCACGGGGGTCAAGTTTTGAACGAAATTGACTGGGAACATGAACATAGGCAGTACATCCAAAAACTTTGGCGGGTAAATCAGAAAACAACCTCGTGTCAGGAAAAAAAGTTTTGAGACAATCAAAAGGTGTTTTGTATGTTAACACCTTTGTAGGCATCCTGTTTATCAAATAAGAGGCTGTTAAAATTGCTTCACCCCATAAATATTTAGGAACATGCATGTAAAACATTATAGCACGTGCTACTTCAAGTAGATGTTTATTTTTTCGTTCTGCAATGCCATTTTGTTGAGGGGTATCCCGACATGTAGATTGATGAAAAATCCTATTTTTTTCCAAAAACTCACCCAACTGCTCATTGAAATATTCTGTTCCATTATCAGAATGTAAAATACCAATTTTGGTTTGAAATTGGTTTTCAATCATATTGTAAAAATTTGTGAATAAAATTTTCACGTCAGATTTTTTATTTATCAAATAAATCCAACATAAGCGGGTATGGTCATCAATAAATGTAACAAACCATCTTTTACCAGAAAGAGTAGTGATTTTAGAAGGGCCCCAAACATCACTATGAATCAAATAAAAAGGTTTGGAAGCCTGGTAAGGTTTTGGCAAATAAGTAGAGCGATGAAATTTTGCAAAAATGCAACTTTAAAAGAAGAACAATCAATCCCTTTAAATAATTCTGGAAATAAATGTTTCAGATAAAGAAAACTAGGATGTCCTAGCCTATAGTGCCATAGCATTATTTTTTCTCGAACAGAGATTGAACTAGTACTATTAAAGCTCTGAGCTTTTTTATTACTAACAGGTACTTCATCAAAGTAGTAAAGACCTTCAAGCATCCTAGCACGCCCAATCATCATCCCCGAGTTCTGGTCCTGAAATTCACAATGGGATTCAAAAAATGTAACACGACAATTAGAATCCTTAGATAGTTTACTGACAGACAAAAGGTTACAGGCTAAGTTGGGGACGTGAAGAACAGCATTGAGATTAATTTTCTCAGTTAGTTTAATAAATCCTTTTCCTGCAATAGGTGAAAAACTACCATCGGCTATTCTGATTTTGTCATGACCAGAACAAGGGAAATAGGTACTAAATAAATGGGAAAAACTAGTCATGTGATCGGAGGCACCGGAATCTATGATCCACAGAGAGAAGTTTAGGCAAGAGAAGGCTTTAGGATTTCTACCTGTTTGTGCCAACAAAACACTAGGAGTACCGGATGAGTAGTTGGATTTTATCAGCTTTAAGAGTTGATCAATCTGCTCTTTGTTGAAGGGACCTGAATCGGCTTCATTAGCGGTAGGAAAGCCACGATTCTTCTCTCCTTGTTTGCTGCTTTTCCAGTTGACAGGTTTGCCATGGATCTTCCAACACGTTTCGCGTGTATGGCGAGGCTTGTTGCAAAAATCACACCAGACCCGTGGCTTATCATCAAACCTGCGCTGGTAATTTGCAGCCTTGTTGGCCGCAGCATCGCTAATTAAAGCAGAAATTTCAATTGATTCACCAGTACCTTTTTTCTTAAGCATGACGCTCCTTCGGCTCTCTTCCCTTCTGACTTCGGCAAATACTTCGCCAATGGATGGGAGAGGAGGTCTGCCAATAACTCTTCCTCGCACTTCATCGAACTCAATGTTGAGGCCGGCAAGAAACTTGTAAATACGGCTGTCTTCCACAGTTTTCTTGTGGTGGTTGCAGTCGTCAACCGATTTCCATTCGTATGTGTTGAAGATGTCAAGATCCTGCCACAACCTTTTCAACGAATTGAAATATTTGGTGACGGAATCATCTCCTTGACGAATCTCTCCCAACTTCAAAGTTAATTCGAAAACTTGAGATGGATTTCCTAGGTCAGAATACATCTGACTAACATTATCCCACAACTCTTGTGCAGTAGAATAGCACATGTAATTAGAGCTTATATCCTCCTCCATGGAATTGACCAACCATGTCATAACCATGGAGTTTTCAGCGTCCCAAGTGTCGAATAGCGGATCATTAATAGCAGGAGCCTTCTTGTCACCAGTGATGTAACCGATCTTTCCTTGCCCACGGATATACATCCGGACAGATTGTGACCAGCGGAGAAAATTATCACCATTTAGGCGGATGGTGGTGATTTGGACAGAGTGAGAGTTGGACGTTTTCACCGGAATGGCAGCGGCAGGGGTTGAAGTGGTTTCGGACGTGACTTCCGACATGGCTATGACGGTTTTAGGGCTGCTGTGTTTTTTGTTGCTCTGATACCAACTTAGAAAATATGAGGAAGAAGAACTCCGAAAAATATGAGGAAGAAGGAATATATTTCTGTTATATTCAAAACTTCTTATCTTACAAGACCAAATGACACTCCTTATATAGGAGATATTACAAACATCATTATAACCCATTATATGCCACTTACATATTATTTATTACCACTATCTACCACTAACATATTCTATACATGCCACTATCTACCACCAACACCACTATCACATATTCTATACATGCCACTATCTACCACCAACACCACTATCATATTATATACATGCCACTATCTTATTATTAACACAAATTTCCAGCAAGGGTGTTCCTTTGAAGTGGAAGGGTTTGGAATGAAGTAATGAAAAACTTCATTATAATTCAATTTTCAGGAGACGTAGAAAGAGGCAGCAAGGTTACTGAACCCTAATCTGGATTTGAGAATCTGTATATTTGTCATTGGGGATTTGAATCTTGTCAACCCATTTTCGATTGCTTGATTCATTCAAGTTCATGCTAGCAAACCTTGACTACTAGGAAGCCTTTTAAATTAGATTTTTATTAATGTCTAAGGACATTCGTGGTTTGATCTTGATTTATCCGAAAAGTTGGTTGAACTCTGTGAATGGTTGAAGGTGAGTAGACTTGTGTGGGGCCCTTTGGGAAGTATGGTAGGCACTAAGATAGCAAGAGACCACCAAAGATGGGCTAGGTGAGAATGGAGGCAACCTGGTGAGAATAAGGTAGAGGAGGCTCACTAAATATAGAGGTGTCCTTTGGGAACTCTGTGAATGGTTGAAGGTGAGTAGACTTGTGGGGACCCTTTGGGAAGTACGTGTAAGAACCTCTAATACAAAAGCCACATGTACTAAAAGAGGTAGAAACAGTCATTCAGTCAACCAATTGGTATTTGGAGTCCTCTTTCAAGCTTTCCTATATTCTCAGTGTTAGTATTTAAAAGTTGTTACAGTTCTTAGAGCATGTTTGGTACGATGGAATGAAATGAAGTGGAAATGGAATGAGATTGAGAATGGAATATAAGATTGAATGGAATGGAATGTCTATTTCCATTCCATTGTTTGGGTGCCAACATGGGATGACATAAGAATAAAATGATAATTCTCATTCTCATGTTTAGTTATACCTATTAAACTCATGGAATGAAATAATTTTTTTTTAAAATATTATTTTTAACAAGCTAGTAACAAACAAATTAAAAATTTACATAGATCATGATAATGTTGATAGTAGTGGAAGTGATGGTGTGAGTCGTAGTAGTGGTGGTGGTGATAGCAATGATAGTAGGATGATGGTAGTGGTGGTGGTAGGTTGTTGTGGCGTTAGTGGTGATGGTAAGGTGGTGTTGTGGTTGCAATGGTGGGGGTTGTGGCGGTGGCGGCGGCGGCCAATGGTAGTAGAAGGGTGGTTCTTGCAATGGTGATGGTGGTGATGTGATGTTTATGAAGCTGGTAGTACTGGTGATAAGGTAGTGGTTGTGGCAACAGAGATAGTGGTGGTAGTGGTCGAGCAAGTAGTAGGGTAGTGGTCCTAACGATGGTAATAATAGTGGTTTTATGGTTGTGGATGCAGTGATAGTGGTTGTGGTGGTAGTAGTGGCGACATTAGTAGTATGGTGGTGGTAGTATGGTGGTGTGGTGGTTGTAGCGCCGACCATGGTGGCGGTCTAAGAAGCATGGATACAGACATGTGACACAACATGGATACGACACAGACACATTGACACGTTAATTTTAAAAAAATACAGGACAAGACACATGGGAAACACACATGAAATATATAATTTTATATATTTATTATATGTTATATATATAAATATATCATTAAAATATAATAAAAAATGTAATATGACACTAATTCCTATAAATTTATATGGGTTTTGTTTTATTATTTCAGACATGTGACACAACACGGATACAACACAACACATCGACACGTTAATTTTAAAAAAATGCAGGACACGACACATGGGAGACACGCATGAAATATATAATTTTGTATATTTATTATATATTATATATATAAATATATCATTAAAATATAATAAAAAATGCAATATGACACTAATTCCTATAAATTTATATGGGTTTTGTTTTATTATTGTATAATAAGTTGTTTTGTTCAAACTTATAATTTGTTTCACGTGTGTCCAATCGATAGATACGCGTGTTTAAGCAATTGACACGTATGTCCTTTAAGTATCCAAAGAGTGTCCGGCTCTTTAAAAAAATTTAAAAAATAGGACACGTTTGAAGATTGTCGGATATGTGTCCTAAGAGTATCCAAAGAGTGTCGGTGTCCGACACGGACACGACACGGTTACGTCACCTTCTTAGAAGTGTCCGTACTTCTTAGGTGGTGGTTGTGGTGGCAATAGGGTGGTGGTAGTGGTGGTGGTGGTGGTGGTGATGGTGGTAGGGCGGTAGGCGAAGGGAATGGTAGTGATAGTTAAATGATTATATATTTTTTTTAAGTGTCAAAAAAATAATAATGATAAAACTTTATGGTGATTTCATAGTGTTAATAGAATGGCCATTCTTTAGGTTAGATGAAGGAATAGGTATTCTCACACTTTGTTGGAATAGCTATTCCAATGGAATAACTATTCCCACCTAGATAACGCGTACCAAACAAAAGAAAGGGAATGCAAAGCTAGAATGGGCATTCCATCGTACAAAACGTGCTCTTAAGGAGTTGCCCTTGTGAATTTGTACCGACGACTTATGTTTCAGGCTTAAGCTAACTGCTTATGTCTGGAGAATAGCTTCCAGGGGCTTATCTGGTATCATTTTCTGGAAAGAGGGACAGCTTAGGGGAGAGTTGCCGAGAGATTAGAGGTTTCTGTCTTTAAGTTGAAATATTTGTTGTTGAAATTATTCTATTTTTAGGCGTTTGGTCTGCCTTTCTAGGCTATCCTCTTTGGGTTTCTGAACAGTTGAGGCTTTGGTGAATCTTATACTATTTTCCCTCTAATTCATAAAAATAAATTTGAGACATCTTAGTTTCTCTATTATCTAAGTTTTGTTAAAGAAAAAAAATATAGTATTTCTTAATCATATTCTGTCCTCTTTTTTTTCTTTTTCTTTTTCTTTTTTTGGTGGTTTATTTTGTCACTCTTTACAGGTCAACGAGAAGGATTGGAGTTTTTTCTTTGCATATCCATCCTCTTTGCAATCAATATTTTTTTTCTTCCGATTTTCATGCATTGTTTCATGATGATCAGTTCACCATGGAATTGGCGGGCACTGAATCTGGAAATGTACCAAAATGTTACTCTATGGACATGTCTACAGACTTCATTCCAATGTCTGTGTTCTCTGAGTCAACCCAAGGTGAGTTTACAGATCCTTTGGCCTCCTTTCAGTGGCATGAATGAATTAAATGCTTCTATCATGGCCGGTCAAATTGTCACTTGGGAGGTGCTGATAAGATCCCTCTTTACAATTTCTTCTCTGCTTTTCTTTGAAGGATTTTTAGTTCTGTGGAATTTGAGACTACATATTTTGTGTAATAACCTTATTAGAGAGTGGTTATGCTGCTTCATTATATGGCCAACTGTTGAATCTTTATCAAATTACCACTCATAGATAAAGATCGCATCTTTGGGGAAGTGCCTCGAACCCTTTGCAATTTTCCATTTCAAATAATTATTCATCAATCCACAAAATTTAAAGTTTAATGCAGAGAATCAAATCTTAAATTTATATTCATTTTGCTTGAGAACCAAAATTTGGGGAAAAAAATGGCCCTTCACATAATCCACACTGAGATTTGAACATTGGTCATGGTAAAAATTACACTGTTTACTTCTTCCTCCAATTGTTTAGGATTCATGTCAGTACCTTTTCTTTTAGTACTGTCAAGTAAATCACTTGTCTTGGGTACCCATAATTATGAAATTGAAGATTCGGTGACGGGTCAGTTATAATCAGGTTAAGATTTTTTTATATTGTGGACATATCCAATTTCATTTCATTTTATAAATTCATGAACTGTGTCCAAGATGTCTAGTTTCTCTCCTAGACTTACTGTCTAGCAAACTAAATGAATATGGATAGCATTCACTCGTGTTGGGTGTTTATAATTATTGAAATTGAAGATTGTTGATGCTTCAATCAGAATCAGATCGGGACTGAATGTGTTGAGGAGATATCCATGTGCTGTATCAATTTCTTTTAATTTTCTGAAATGCGCCTGACATTAGGTTGTACCTCTAAGATGGTTTGTCTTTTTTCCAAGGCTGTTGAACAAATTCGACAGATATGGATGACATTTCTTCTGTCTTGTAGGAAAACTTTCTGTTGAGGGGAAAATATTTCACAAATTTGACATGAAGCCTCACAATGAAAACATTGAGGAGTATGGGAAACTCTGCCGTGAAAGAACAAACAAATATATGACCAAAACTAGGCAGATACAGGTGTCATTATTTAAAGTTCTTGCTTTCATACCAAACATAGGGAGTCTAGTTTCTTCTTCCTTTCCTTAATTTTTGAATCCTCTTTCAGGTGATTGACAATGATAATGGAACACATATGAGACCCCTGCCAGGGATGATTGGTCTAAAGACTACTGGACCCAGTGTACTTATTGCTATCGTTTTTTCTTCCTTTAAAATTTCTCACACTGGTCTTATTTTGCTATCTTTTTGTGGTTCTTGTGGGTTCTCTTTGGTCCTTTGAACATGGGGGTGGGGTGAGTGGAGAGGAGGGAAACAAATCTAAATTTTTACCATCTACCGTCAAAGTAAGATAGCTTCTCTGTTTTCTAATAGGATAAGAAGAAAGTACCAGCAAAGAGTTCAGACATGAAAAGAACGAGAAGGGACCGTGGAGAGATGGAACAAATTATGTTTAAGCTCTTTGAGAGGCAACCAAATTGGACTTTGAAACAACTGCTCCATGAGACAGACCAGCCCGAAGTATGTTACTTGATCACTTTTTTTTTTTTTTTTTCTTTTTTTCTGTTTTTGTGGATATTTTTTCCTGAATCTTAGACAGATATAAGAACAATAGCATTCTGCTAATGTCCTTTCTATAATACTACTTGTTAACACAGCACGATATGCTCTCAAGTCTTAATACCAGAACTTGTATTCCATCAACATTATCTTTAAGCTGTGTTTGGATCTAGGATTTGAGCAAGAATTTGTGCAGGAAAAGGAAAAAAGGAAGGGAAAAGTGAAAGAAATATAAGCCGACTTTTTTTTCACTTTTCCTTTCTCTCCACAAATCTCCACTCAACTCCTTGATTCAAACACAACCTTAGACACATCCCACTTGACCAACGTATTTTCCTTGGCAATAAAAAATTTACATTAGCCAAGTGCAATGTTCTAAGGTTGTGTTTGAATCAAGGATTTGAGTGCTAATCACAATTATATATATATATATGTATTGTAAAAATTGATGTATATTATTGATTGATATATTGATATATTACAATGATTCCTATATATAGAAGAGAGGATGTGGGAAGAGAATAGGTGAGTGTGTAGTAGGTATGGAGTAGGTGAGGAGTAGGTGGAGAGTAGGTGAAGTAGGTGAGTGTGTAGTAGGTGGTAGTGGTAGGTGTGTAGTAGGTGAATTTTAACAGCCCCCCGCAAACTCAAGGGGGATAGGAACTAACCAACTTGAGTTTGGAGAGAGTAACAAAACAAGAAAATACATAAAAAGGATAGGAGACACTGTATGGTCGTGTCAGACCATTGGTGAAGACACTGGATAGTGGTGTCATAACGTTGTAGAGGACACTGTATGGGGGTGTCATAACGTTGTAGAGGACACTGTATGGTGGTGTCATAACGGTGTAGAGGACACTGGATGGCGGTGTCAGACCGATGTAGAAGACAGTTTATGGGGTCATGTCGGACCGTTGTAGCAGACAATGTTGTGACAGTTGTTGTGACAGTTTACGGAGTCTTGCTGGACCCTTGTAGAAACTAACCGGAATCAATGTCGGGACAGTTTACAGAGTCTTGTCGGACCCTTGGAAAAGCTAACCGGAATCAAATGTCGGGACAGTTTACAGAGTCTTGTCGGACCCTTAAAAAGTCGCACCCTCAAAAGGTGTTGTGACAGTTGTTGTGACAGTTTATGGAGTCTTGCTGGACCCTTGTAGAAACTAACCGGAATCAATGTCGGGACAGTTTACAGAGTCTTGTCGGACCCTTGAAGGAGCTAACCGGAATCAATGTCGAAACAGTTTATAGAGGATTGTCGGACCCTTAAAAAGTCGCACCCTCAAAAGGTGTGCCCAATCTATCAAAAGGCGTGCCATCAAAAGGCGTGCCCAATCCATAAAAAGGCGTGCCATCAAAAGACGCGCCCAAGTTGTCGGCGAGCACCAAGCGGCGCATGATGCGCGTGTCTGCCTCTTCGTCAGGGTCTTTATAAACTGAGGCGGAGGCTGTGCTTGAGGCAGAAGCGAAGACAAAAAAACCTTGTGAAAAAACTTCTGAAAAACTCTTCATTTTCTGAGAGAGATATTCGTTTTCTGAGAGATTGTCTCTAAGAGCTGCAAATCTTGAAACACTCTGTAACACTCGGTTGCCCAGAAAATGGCCTCTTCGTCCCGTAGTCTGCTCACTCTCTTTCCAGACCTCAACGAGTCAACAAGAGAGATAACTGGTGCGGTGGCCCGTGAACCTCAACCAAACACCTCTGATTTTGCTCCGTTGAACTTTCCGATGCGGTCTGTGGAGCAAAGAATGGCAGTGCAGTCGGATGTGGAAGCCAATCAGTATACATTGAAGTCATGTATGGAAACCATGACTGCGGTTACAAACTTGTCGAACCGGCTGCAGAGTAGGGCAAATGAGGTGCAGCAGTTAAACTCCCAGCTGGCTCTGCTCCAACGCATGTATAAGGATGCGCGAGCAGAGATAAGTGTGCTAAAGGCGAAAAATAAGGAGCTGAAGCGGAAGGCCACCGTGATGTTCCGTTTTGGAGGTCCGCCATATTCTGCAGTGGAGGAGCAGGGAGTAGTGATCGTGCCCAGTGGAGTGGGAAACACGGAGGCAGCACCGTCAAGGACCGCCCAGGACGGAGGCAAATAGAAGAGACCGGCGGCAGAGTAGGTCGGTGGGTGGCCGTCGGCAGAGAAAAAAAACAAATCTTTTGGTGTTGTGTTTTGGTTTGTTGTGGTTGTTGTTGTTGTTGTTTTTTTTTTTTTTTTTTTTGATTTTTTGTTTGTGTGTAAAATGGTGATCGGAGTTGATTCCTGAAATGAATAAAATATGGGCTGGTTGTGCAAATTTGTAAAATGGTTGCAATGGGGTTTGGAATTTTTTTTTTTTTTTTTTTTTTTTTTTTTGTAATAAGAAGAATAATAATAATAAGAAGAAGAATAAAAAAATAGGCATCATAGAGTGGGCGGTGGGAAAAATATGATTTAGAAAAAAAAAGAAGGAGGTGGTGGAATGATGGGTCAAAAAGTAGAATAAAAACAAAAGTGCACATGGGTTGGAAAAGGGAAGAAAAAAAAAATAAAGAAAGGTAAAGTGAGGGTTTTAAAAAAGAGTAAAAGGGATTGGGAAAGCAGGGAACATCAAGTCTGGAATCACCTATCATGTTGTTAACAAGTCATCAGAGTGCTATATACACGATGAAGTTCAATCCAGCCGGAACAGTCATTGCATCTGGCTCACATGACAAAGAAATTTTTCTGTGCAATTGAGGCCAGATGGGTCCTACCTTCTTACCAATGGCAAGGATTGCAAGCTCTGCATATGGGACATGAGGCCATATGCTCCTCAAAATCGTTGTGTGAAGATATTGGAAGGTCATCAACACAACTGTGAGAAGAACTTGTTGAAATGTGGATGGTCACCTGATGGAAGCAAAGTCACAGCTGGTAGTTCAGATCGGATGGTGTACATTTGGGATACAACTTCTCGACGCCAACGGCTTGTTCTTCTTCTGCTCCGGCCGAACCGCCGGCTTCCGGCTAAGGGTAGGTGTTTTTTTTTTTTTTTTTTTTTTTTTTTTTTTACTCTGGAGCAGCTTTGAGAGTGAAGCTCATGCACCCGGCTAAAGGAACAATGCAATTTTTTTTGGAGGTAGATTAGGAGAGAGAAGGGATGTCTCGGGTGGAGTCACCACAGAGAAAGAAATTAGTGACGATGAAGATGAGAAAACAAAGAAAGAAGAATTTCTGGTATGTGTTTGTGATATGTGTTGAAAAACTCCCGCGGGCAGCGAAGGCAAGGTTGCCGGTCGGCTGCCCGCCGGAAAGAAAGGAGTATAGGCCTAAATCTTATAGCTCTGATACCATGTAAAAATTGATGTATATTATTGATTGATATATTGATATATTACAATGATTCCTATATATAGAAGAGAGGATGTGGGAAGAGAATAGGTGAGTGTGTAGTAGGTATGGAGTAGGTGAGGAGTAGGTGGAGAGTAGGTGAAGTAGGTGAGTGTGTAGTAGGTGGTAGTGGTAGGTGTGTAGTAGGTGAATTTTAACATGTATATATATATTCCTTGACATCTTTGTAGTTCAATATAATTGTTGTTACGGGTTACGCTTCCTTTCAGAAAATAAGAGAGGGCATAAATATAGTCCGGTCCGGTATTAGAAGTCCTTAAATACTAGAATCTTTGTTCTTGTGAGGGACCATGAATGTATATGCATGTAGATTTAAAATAGGGTAAATTACACTGACACCTTCTGAGGTTTGGTCCGACTACATCTCACCTCCTGACATTATACCACCCCTGTGGTTAATAGTCTCATTTCACAAACCCTCCTGCTTATATAAAAGGCAACAACTCCTGGTAGAAAAACAGAGGAAATTACATTTAAAAATAAAATAATAACAAAAAAAAAACAGAAGAAGTAAAGCAAAACAAGAAAAGAAAGTGTGTATGAATTCAATGTCTTTTTTATACTAACGTTAATTTTGTCTAAATAATTACAATGACAAGGGGGCCAGTGTAATTTTCCAAACGTCAGGGGGTGATGTATATTAAACCCAAATCTTAAGGGGTGTAAGTGTAATTTACCCTTTAAAATATACATATACAACATTGGTGAAATTAAGGACAGCTTTCCCAAATATAGTGATGGCGGCTTCTATTAGTGTCACTACAAGCCTATGCTTTAATATGGATTTCCAAACTACATCACAATACTGTGAGGTGGAAGGTTTGAATGTTTATAAATGAAAATGAATCATTCGAGCTAGCATTTTGCATTATCTTGATTATGCTGCTATTTGTGTTGATCTGACAACTATACAGATTGAGAATTTACGCCTTCACTTGATCTCTTTGCAGCAATTTCTGAAAGATTTGCTGAAGGACCTGTGTGTCTACAACAACAAGGGAACTAATCAAGGGTCATATGAGCTCAAGCCGGAATACAAGAAATCTGTTGAGGAACCAGAATCTATCTAGCTGCTACGATCCAACTCCAAATTGAAAGACTGTTTTGCTTTTAGACATATTTAGAAGTAGTAATGCACATTCTCTGTGCAGGTGAAGTGGTTGACCAGAAAGACAAGGAATTTCTTTGTTGATGTATGTAGCTTTCTAGTTTTGGATTTTTCCTTCACTGCTTAAGAAGAGTTCATGGTTCTTTTTTGGATAAATCACACCTATGGCTTTTGAAGTTTGCGTTTCATGTCATCTCGGTCTTTTGAGTTTCAATTTTGTCAATTTCGTTGATAAAATTACCCATTTGAGTTATATTGGTCCAATTTTGTTGAATCATCCAGTTTTTCTGGTCATTCATGTCATTTAAGAACATAGTGTTAAACACTAACCTTGATCGTCTTCGTTTTCTGTATTCATACAGCCTAGGAGTTTCTGTTTCTGTTTCACAGTTTCTGTTTCAAGTGTTTCTCACACTCACAAAATCGCAAACTGGTTTTTGTTTTCCGAAACAATTTCTGTGTTTGCATGTAAAATATTTTTCTAGAAACAAGAACATTACAAAGAGAGAACTGATCCAGATTGGCTATGGAGGCTTTGTGTGTTTTTTTATTATTACTAGCGGTTGCCACACGCGATGCGTGTGTAATTCAAATAAATAAAAATAAAATAAAATATTTATCATATATTGTGTGCTAATTAAGTGGTAAGAGTTTTATTAATTTGATATATAAATCTAAGATTCAAATCACTTCCCCTCATCTATCTAATTTTTTTTTTTATTTCAAATAAAAAAGTAGACATGTGGCAGCATAAGAAACAAAAGTTTCAAGACACCATAAGAGGTGTTCACTTTATAATAGTATAGAAGATAGATAGATAGATAGATAGATACATTATTATTTAAGAAAATGTTTGAGACCACTAATTAGTGGTAGCACTAATGATGTGGCAGGAAAATGTTTGAGACCACTAATTAGTGGTAGCACTAATGATATGACAGTGAGTCTTACCCACTATTATGTTTTTTGTTGTTTTTTTTTTTTTTTAAATGTGTACCAACTCACTAGTAATACTTCAAAGCGTGGGATATTTTTCTCTCACGTAATTTTGTCCGCCAATTCCACTTTCATGCCGAAAGAAATGGGATTTGAACCTATGATACAATCTTTTTGTATGTCGATTTAGCAAACCAATGCCTTAAGCCACTCAGCCAAATGCCAAGTGTGGTGGCTGACACTGACAGTTAGGTGATGATTTTGAGAAAGATGAGGTAGATTTGACTTAAAAATTCAATTATGCATCATTTCAAAACACATTTTAAAGTTGACTAATTTAAATTTGTGACATGGGCAAAATTTCATATCAATATTTTAAAAACCATCAAGTTTGACTAATTTAAATTTGTGATATTTTTTAGCATGATAATCATAATTAAAAGTATTTTTTATGGAATCCTCACATATTTAACAATATATATATATATATATAATGGAAAATTCTATTGTATACACTCTTATGCACCTTATTATAATTGGTGTAATTTTATCACAAAATGTGTAATCTCACCACAAATTAAAATAGCAAAATGTCTAAAATTTTGTAATTCGTGTAACAAAAGTTTGTGATTAATTATGATATGTTTTGTTACACTAATTTATGACGAAGTTACATATTTTGTGATTGATGTTATAAAATTTTGAAATTAAATTACACCAATTTGTGATATAATGCATATGATGCACACCCTTGGAGGGATGTGTATGTACCATTACATTTTCCATATAAAATTGCTCTCATAATGGACTTTATATTATTGTAATCATTCGAGTCAATTCAAAGTAATAATCAAATTTAAAATATATATATATAAAAAAAAAAAAAAAGAAGAAAGCAATAATTGATGAACCCATCATACCATTTAAGTTAGCATGGACTTCCTCAAATTATATTTTAAAATTTTCTTAACTTGTGTTTTTAGGATATATTAAAAAAAAATTAAAACTATATATTTTTTATTACATTCACTTTTGTATAAAATATATAACTTTTTAAAAAAATTTAACATATATTTTAAAGGCACACATTAACAAAATCATATATTTATGATCAAATCATATCAATAAGTAAGATTATTATTTTCTCATTAAATAAGGCTTAAAACTATACCATTTTACCTTTACACGAGTGTACATGTGATTTTTTTATAAGTTCATTACCCGATATGAAATGAAGGGGTGACATTTATTTTATTTGGTTTAAATTTTGAAATTTGTCTTTTGATTTTTTTGTTTTTGATTTTTTGTACTTTTAATGATTTTTTCATATTTTAGTTAATTATTTTAACTTCTAAAATGTAGATAAAACGTAAGTTAGTTGTGAAGAAATTTTAAAAAGTTCATGAAAGACAAAAAAAAATTGAAATGTTGTATCTAAATAATTAAAAATGAATTAAATATATAAAAAATAAATTACTAAAGACAAAAAAAAAACACCTAAAAACAAACTAATAATTAAATAATAATTTAAAAAATTAAATCAAACAAGATGATCATACGGTAAAACCAATTAATATTGTAATATAATTTGTTCACCTTGTAAACAGTGGAGATATAGAAAGTGTGTCGTCCATGATTCATTCGATTATATAATGGCATCTATATATTATTTTCACTCAACCTGCTTCTCCATGACTTTTTAAACCAACCAACCTGGATTTGCCCTCGCAAGTTTCTCACACATTTTGGGAGCAGAGCATGCAGCAAAATCGTACAATAAATCTTAGAAGAATTACATTTTGAACGGCATTATTCTTTTTATTTTGCACTGATATTTTAATTAGAAAAATGTTTGAGATCTTTAATAAAATTCCTACAATTTAATCTATGATAACGTAAAATGATAGGTGTAATTTTTTTATTTGTGACATAGGGGGTGTTTGGTGCAGCTTTTTTAAGCCAACTTATGGCTTCTGGCTTTTAAAAAGTTATTTTGGACTGTTTGGTTAAACTTATTTCAAACAGCTTCTGATTCTAACAACTTATTTTAAGTCAAAAAAGCTGATTCTGAGAAGCTGCTCACCCCTTGCTTCTGATTATCAGCTTCTGCTGTGGACATGTTAATTCACGGTTATACTCTTAGATTTTTTTATTTTTTATTTTTTTAAAAATAGAAAAAGACTCAAATGGACTATTAAATATTATTATTATTTTTTATGAAAAATGTAGACAAATAGTGAATAATAAAAAATAAAAATTAATTAAAAAAGCTACTTCACAGCTTATTTAACGGTGGTGTTTGGTGTAGCTGTTAAAACAGATTATAGATTATAACTTAACAGATTATAGATTATGACTTTAATCAGAAGCGGTTAATCTGTTTGGCATAGCTGTTGGATTATAGATTTAAGTTGCTGAGTAGTGTTTGTTAAATAAGCTGTGAAGTAGCTTTTTTAATTAATTTTTATTTTTTATTATTCACTATTTGTCTACATTTTTCATAAAAAATAATAATAATATTTAATAGTCCATTTGAGTCTTTTTCTATTTTTAAAAAAATAAAAAATAAAAAAATCTAAGAGTATAACCGTGAATTAACATGTCCACAGCAGAAGCTGATAATCAGAAGCAAGGGGTGAGCAGCTTCTCAGAATCAGCTTTTTTGACTTAAAATAAGTTGTTAGAATCAGAAGCTGTTTGAAATAAGTTTAACCAAACAGTCCAAAATAACTTTTTAAAAGCCAGAAGCCATAAGTTGGCTTAAAAAAGCTGCACCAAACACCCCCAACAAACACTACTCAGCAACTTAAATCTATAATCCAACAGCTATGCCAAACAGATTAACCGCTTCTGATTAAAGTCATAATCTATAATCTGTTAAGTTATAATCTATAATATGTTTTAACAGCTACACCAAACACCACCATACTCAACTATGTAGGGTTCTACTTCCTTACCACATTATTAGAAGTATATGAAGATGTCTTAAATGTGTATTTCTAATATTACTCTTTTCATTTATAGGAACTCTTAGCGCAATTTACAAAAAATAATATATATAAAAAGATTAATTACACCTTTCACCATTATATTTTGATCAAAATTTTACTGTAATTCCTATAATTTCAAATTACAACAATTTATTTATTATAATTTAAGTGCAATTTCAATTTAATCTTTTAATATAAATTGGAGATTAAGGGGTTGTTTGGGATGTCCTAAATAAGTGTACTTTTTATCTTTTTGGACTAAAAAGTTGAGAAAAAAAAAATGGATGTTTGGGTTAACTTTTTGAATTTTTATAAAAAAAAAATGTGTATTAAAAAATTATAAAAATAAGTGTATAGGAGAAGATAGGGTTGGAGGCCGTACGGATGGAGAGGAGCCGGCTGGGTGAGTGATGAGGAAATATTGTCTCCTTCTCCATGATTGATTGGATGGTGTTGTTTGGTCCGTGGGGGCCCACCACGGGCCCCGTTTTTCTAATCGGAACCGTTTAATGCGTAGAACTCATCGAGTACTATGTGCTTGTAAAAAATCACGTTGATTGGATATCGATAACTATCTGATTGTGTTATTTTTTTTGTTAACTGTAACAAAACTGATTTGATCATGTAGTTAGAGATATCCGATAGACGTGATTTTTTACAGGCATATCGTACTAGACGATTTCTACATATTCAACGGTTCAGATTATCAAAAAGGAGACCCATGGTGAACCCCAATGGACTCAACTTTACTATTAAGATTTAATAAATATTCTACTATAAAAAAAAAATTTCTCTATCACTGGTACCTCTCATCACGTCAGTCATCATTTCGGCTAAATTTTGATTTGTATTAATATTTGTTTATTAATATTTTAATATTTTTTTTATGAATAGTGATAATTTTTTAACTTTTTGTGTAATTTTTTAACTTTTTGACTTTTTCGAAAGTTGCCAAACTTAACCTAAAATTAATAATTTTTTGAATATTTATCAATTTTTTAAATTACAGATATAAATAAAATTAACAAAAAATTATTCAAAAAAATTAAATTAAAACTGAATTTAAGAATTAAATTATTTAATTTGAAACTATAAAAAAAAATAAAAGTAGGTCAAAGCATGAGGATTAAAAAAGTGTAATTAATTCAAAAAAAAATAAAAATAAAAAAACCCACGTTAAGCACGCATAAGGTACAGCTGCGAAAAGGTGGCCTGCCTGCCTCCCCCAATAATTGTTGTTTTTTGCGATTTCCACCCAAGAATTTGTCAAAGGCCCCCAACATACCATCCCCACGACCCAACTGTTCCATTCGTCAAATTTGGCGTGTGTGAACCACGAAGAGGCATCTTTCCTCTTTCTCTCTCCTGCCTCAATCGTTTACCTACTGCTAGTACTCCCTCTTCTCCCTTGATTCCTCCTTCGTCTCCTTCAAAGATCTCTCTTGTTTTTGGGTTTTCTTTGTATTCCCCATTCTTACCTGCTCCGGCTGCATCTGAAGGTACAATTGCATTTTTACATCTTTACCTGCTTGTTTATGTCTCTAGATGTATTGGGTTTTGATTGGGTTGTTGTCAATTTCTTGGATTGTTTGAGTATAATGGGTGCTATGTCATTTTTTTGCTGCTTTTTTGATTGATGATGTGCAAAGGGTTTTTGATGTTGAAGTTTGAACTTTGATCCTTAATGTTGTGTAGATGATTTGTGTGTTGAATTGTAATCCTGAGACCTTGGATTTAAGCCATTACTTGGGCAAAAGTCATTTTTCTTCCTTTGTTGTTTTCTTTAGCTGACCCCAAGTAGTTGGGAATTATGTGTTTGTTGAGCTTTACATGAATGTATGTGTATAATTGTGTATAAAAGCCCACCTTCTGGGGCTGCATCTCAATGTACAATTGCTTGTTTCTTGTTTGATGTACTTAGATACATCTTTATTTGTTTGTATATGTCTCTAGATATATTGGGTTCTGATTGAAATGATCTGGATTGTTGTCAATTTCTTGGATTGTTAAGTTTTGGAGAGTGCTATGTCAAATTTGCTGTTTCTGATTGATGATGTGAAAAGTGGGGTTGTGATGTTGAAGTTTGAGCTTTTGATCCTTAATGTTGTATGGATGATTTGAGTGTTGAATTGTAATCCTGAGATCTTGGATTCAAGACATTACTTGGGGAAGTATCAATTTTTTGACATTGATGTTACTTTAGCTGATACAAAGTAGTTGGAAATTACATCTTTGTTGAGCTTTACATGAATCTATGTGTATAAAACCCCAGTTTTATGATTGATACCTCAATAATTTAGAGGTCTAAGTTCAGTTAGAGGGGTTAACCAAAGGATTTTGGTGAGAATTGATTATTAGGTAAATTAAGAACCTCTGGAATTATTGATTTGAAAAGGTCAAATAGTTTAAGTTTTATGATTTATACCTTAATAATTTAGAGGTCTAAGTTCACTTAGTCGGGGCATCCTAAGGATGTTGGTGAGAATTGACGATTAGGTTAATGAAGATTCTCTGATATTATTGGTTTTAGTTTTAAGTTTTTTGAGAGATTTTGTGGAATGTTTATAGTTTAGGGCAATGATCCAAAAAAATTGAGCTCAAGCTTTGGTCACAGCAGCCCAATTGTATCATTTATCCTTTCTCACTGTGACTTTGTTTTCTCACATAATAAGGTAAGGTAGAATCCGGTGGTCATTGGCTTGAGCGAGTGAAAGCTCAAGCTTTTTTAATATTCAACCCATACTTCACAGTTTTTTGGATAGGAATTTGGTCTCAAAAAGTGTAAATAATGGGGATTTTGTTGTGTAACCTTTACGACTATTGAAGCAGAGTTCTCTTATTTTATGATACATCTATGATGGGTCTTGAAAAGCTTTACTGAATTCTACCACTGACAACCCTAACTACAGAGTTTCTAGGATTCAATTAGTTGATTGTTTGCCGGCTCAGTTTTTATTGTGAATTGCAAATTGATTTAGCTGTACATTCACGTGACATCATTTTCCTACCAATGCCATTTCTAAGCTTGGTTTAGATTTATAACTATACATTACACATTTCTCTTCCTCGTATGAAATTTTAACGCTGCTATCCATTGTTACATGTCTTAAAGCCATTTCATATATCGATTTTTACTATAATGTTCATGTTGGTTTGACTAGGTTCATAGTTGACATTTTGCCCTTTTGACTGACAACGCTGTGAGGATGTTGTTATTTACACTTATTTTCTCTTTGTAGGTGATCCTGCTTCCGTGAAATGGACTTTTTCTTCAGGGATGTGACTGAGTTGTGTCAAGACTCTCAACCTTGTCATCAGGACATTACTAGGTGTCCATTTCTGCGGAACATTAATGAGCCTACTAATTTCTCCTTCTCCTCATCAATGAGTTTCCCAATGCCTGTAAGTTGTATAATTTATTAATGACTTGCTAGTGCATCTCATGATTTTGATCATAATGTAGTTGTGTTTTCTTCATCTTATCTAGGTCTCCTCGGTTCACTGCATATTATTATTAAATTATCATCTTACATTTTTGTTGGTAACTTTAAACCCCACATGGTGCATTGATGCATAGCACTGGCATTGGGTGCTGAGTTAGAAAAGTTCATTTATTTAGCCTGATATCTCACTTGTTAGCTAAAGGGCCTGTTGCATCTATCATCTATGTTACATGGACTCGGGTATGAGTATCGGGGACATATCTTGCACACTTATATATTGTATGTCGTATAATATTATTAGATAAAAAATATCATGTAAATTATTTGAAAATGTACTTAAAATTAAATAAAATTTGGGAGGAATATGGAATTTCTATCTCCCATTCAGGTTAGAGGTAAGAAATATGTCTTACTAGCAAATGTGAGTTTCTTCTTCTTCAAACGTCAAATAAAATTAGAGAATCCAAACCAAACCCAACCAAACCTTAAGTCCTATCAAATGGAGTCGGTTACATGAATCCTCCTTCTCTACGCGGCTCCATCAAATGCCATTTCATTAGTCAAATTAAGTAAATTCACATCTCTATTTACTACGCTAGCCAACGTCAATCTAGGTCTACCTCGCCCCCTAACACTTCCATCTACTGTCACTGCATTGCATTTCTTCACTACTACCTCTGTTGGTCTCTATTGAATATGACCAAACCATCTCAATCTATTCTCTCTCAACTTATCTTCTTTCGGTGTTACTCCTATCCATTCCCAAATATACTCATTCCTAAATTTAGTACAAGTGTCAGACACATATCTCACATGTCATATCCAGTGGACACAGGTACTATGGGGAAATAGAATAGTCCATATTGTCTATCATGATGCCCGACTTTACCCTTTGCTGGACTTAATTAGACTGGACTACCTTTTTATGTTTTTCTTCTTTTCCTACTCAGGTACGAGGAGCTAAAGGTCCAATTTTTGAGGATGGACCCAATTTTGAAAATGCATTTAGGCTTTTCCATGGGCAAAATGGCGTTGTCCCACTCTCTGGAAGACCATTCATGCATTCTGAGAAGTTAGAATCTGAACCTACACCATGTCAATTCAATCCTTTAGCAGCAAAGGCCGCCTCCATTAGTCTTTCAGGTTTTGGAGCTGGAGGACCATTTGGCTTTGATGCATTCTCTGAGAAATGGAAGAATCAGAAAAGAAAATCCAAATCATCAGAGAAAGGAACTTCTTCACAGGTATACAACTATGAACAAAGCACAAAAGGTTTCCTAGATTGGAGATTATGATCAATTTCATGTATGCTATATAATGAAGAGAAAATTGGAAAAATACTGTATTTTAAATATTGTGAAAATACTCAAAATGTATATATGCTATATATTAGTGAATTTTTTTTAATGCATCCAAATCTCTTACTTTTTAGGTTTTTTAGTCTATAAGAATCTACAAAGTCAAAAAAAATTGAAAAACATAAATAAATAAATAAAGTCTACGTATTAAGTTTTTTTGTTGTTGTTATTGTTGTCGTCGTCGTCTTTAATGGACTTTTTTCAAAAAATTCAATTTTTCAAAAAAAACTTTTCAGAAAAGTGAATTTTTTAATAAAAAGTTCACTAAAATGAAAAAATCCAAATAAAAACATTGCTAAAAAAGCATTTGCTAAATCGAACCTTAATTTGGGGTTTGAAGAATTGTGAGTTTCGAACCTACCTGTAGTTTACAATTCTGAATCTCAGATTAGATGTTAAGATGCCAATAGCATAACTTTGGAAATCGCTCCTCTCTTGACACTTACATTTCAATCTTTCAGGGAGGAGACTCGAAGCACGAAGCAATGGGTAACGAATGGTTAGAAACCGGGAATTGCCCAATTGCAAAGTCATACCGAGCAGTGAGTCACGTCCTTCCGCTTGTGGCAAAGGCTCTTCAGCCACCTCCCGGCATAAATCTCAAGTGCCCCCCAGCCATTGTTGCAGCCCGAGCAGCCCTTTCACGAACAGCCTTTGCAAAGAACCTCCGACCCCAACCCCTCCCTGCAAAGGTTCTTGTCATTGGAGTATTGGGTATGGCTGTGAATGTTCCTTTAGGAATATGGAGAGAACACACTGAAAAATTCTCACCCTCATGGTTTGCAGCGGTCCACGCAGCAGTTCCATTCATAGGGATACTTAGGAAGTCTGTGTTGATGCCTAAGACAGCTATGGCATTTACCATTGCAGCGTCAATATTAGGCCAGGTTATTGGTTCTAGGGCAGAGCGATATCGGTTGAAAGCAGTTGATGCAAGAAAAGTAACTCTCGCTGAAACTCGTGTTGACTGTTCAAATCAGTTACAAGTTGTGGGAGTTAAAGGTGGCCATTGTGGTGAGATTGTTGAGTGGAAAACGGTTCCGATTCAGGTTGCAGGGCCATCTTGTTCATCAGCTGATGTGTGGTGCTAACATTTTTAGCAGATTTGATCTTGTGTACTCTACTTGGTGCTATTTGTATTTTTTTGTTTGTTCTTCTTGTTGATTTTGGTTTTTCTTTGCTTTAGACTCTTGGAAGACTTGGTATCAGGATTTGATGAATAAGATATGGAGGGATGAGATTATTCTCTTAAAGATTGTTTGCATTTTATATGATTTTCAAAATAAATAAAGACAAAAGTAAGACATGCTTGGCTGAAAATAAACCCTTCTGCCTATGGTCTTTTTATTGTTCAATGAGTTGACGAATATAGAAATCAGTTATTAAATTGGATACATAATGTATATGATTATATGATTGGTTTCTATGCTCGTAGCAAGCTATTTACCGTCAACAATGGAGTTGTACTGGTTCACGGAAGTGATTATCTAACAGGAATTTTGGGAATTTGTTGTAGATGCAACCTTTTAGGTTGGGGATTTAACAATCTTGTTTTAAAAAGTGTATGCCTATTGTTTTTTAACATTTGTTCCAAAGAAATCTTTGTACTTGACATTTGAATAAAAAACACAGTCGCTTGATCTCTTTGGTTGGCTTGTTTGTTTGAATTATTGTTTGATCCTATCGACTTCAAATTAACATAATTTTTACTAACAGAGATCTCAAAAACAATTTTGTAAATATATATAAATGATGAATGTTTTTAAAATTTTCATTATTTTGTTTTTTAAATCATGAAAAATCAAACACAAAATAAAAATAAAGGAACTAAAACACAACCAAACTATTTTTCACAAAAAATGGATGCAAAAAGGATTTTTGGAATATATCATTGTAAGAAAACATATACAAGCTGAAGCTAATATTAACAAATATTTGAAAAATCTTCACATTGGTGTGGAACACCCAAACAATGGTCATATAGTATTTTTTATTTTACAATCCAAAAGTCCTTTTCACACCCTCCTATTTTATAGAGACAAGTTAGAGGGAGTAAAATACATAATAGGTAAATAATTTTTCGTCAATCGTGTGAAAATATGGAGTTAGAAAGAGAAAGTGCTCGCGAACCCTTTTCTACCGAAGAAGCCGATTTGCTCCGGCGTAGTAAAAAGAAGGTTAAAAAAAGGCGAGATGATGGGTCGATAAAAGAGATTGAGGCTAAAGACACCGGTGTGGTTGAAGTCAACACTGTTGAACTGAAAGGCGTCGAATATGGCCCTCGTGGTACCCAAGGGTTTTCCTTTCGGGAGGCCCTTACAAATGATAATACCAAACGCTGGTATACTGCCGATAGTGAGGATGGTGAACTTGTTGATTCTGTTGATGTTGATGGTGACAACGCAGGTTCCACCTCTCACTGGCCTCGGCTCTCTGTTCCACCGGATGAATTAGTCAAACTTCGAGCTCCATGGTGCAAGACTCTCATCGTTAAAGTCTTAGGGCGAACCGTTGGTGTTAGTCTCCTAACCCAATGGATGAAACAAGTGTGGCGCTTACAGCAACATTTTGACATGGTTGATGTCGGAGAGGGTTACTACTTGATTCGTTTTGCTTGTAAAGTGGATTACCTTCATGTCCTTCTTGATGGGCCATGGATTGTTCTTGGGCATTACTTAACAGTAAGCAAATGGCGACCTGATTTCCGACCAATTTTCGATGACCTCCCTTCTACAATGGTATGGGTTTGATTTGCTGGTATCCCGATTGAGTATTTTAATAAGCAATTATTGATGCGGTTAGGGAATTTGCTTGGACGAGCTATTAAAACTGATAGGCTTTCCGCTGATGCCACTAGAGGGAGGTTTATAAGAGTTTGTGTTGAGCTCAATCTGGAACATGCACTCATCTCCAGGGTGAGCATCAATAATATTGAATTCCCTGTAGAATATGAAGGCTTACATCTTATCTATTTTGAGTGTGACAAGTATGGGTATCGTCAGGGAGTTTGTTCGTCATTGGTTCCAATGCCGGCACCCAGAGTTAAGACGGGGACTGTTCAACTGCCGACGACCGGAGTTGAGAAGGGTCAGAAATTTGGACCATGGATGATAGCACAAACACGTAATAGGGGTACAATCACTAATCGCTCTCGTATAACCTCTGCCACAAAGGGTGATTCTGTAACCACGTCCCAGGGTGCTCGCACGTCGCCTAATGCACGACCCACTCTGCACAAGGGTAAGGCAGTTATGTCACGTGGCACCTCAGGCTCTCGTTTTTCAGTCCTACATGAAGGGGACACTACTGAATTACACAACTCTTTTGGGCCATTTAACTCTTTTGATAATTTATCCATCGGGCCTTTCGAGCTGGGCCATGGTTCTACTTCTAGGCCCTTCCCCAGTACTAAACAGCAGTAGCCAAGTTCCAAGGCCCATTCCAATAAGCCCAAAGCTCACTCTTCTATCCCTAAGGCCTTTAATGCCTCTCCCAATCAGACAAGCCATCCTAAATTTTCACTGTCCCACACATCCCTAATCCCCCCCAAGCTTCTGCATCCTACACTCCCCTCCCGTCCCTCCCTCCTTCCACCTCTCTGGACAGTTTTCACCCCCTTCCCTCATTTAAAGTCGGAGGCTCTGTTAAGAGCCACACCAATGGATCGGTTTTGCAACCTACACCCCCCACCATTGACATCTCCTTTCCAGATGATCGAATTCCTGAGATTTCTACTTGTACCAATCATGGTCGGCCACCGAACCACTCGGCCTACCTTGGTCATTCCTCCCGAGATGATCACTGTGATCCTATTGATAATGAGCCCTGTTCACGACGTTCCAGTGAAGCTGGGGAGAGTTGCGAGTTTACCGATGGTGTTGCAACGGGGTTTGATCGTTCAGGATCAACCCAGATGGAGCTCTAGCCAAGTGTTTGGCCTCCCATTAATAATCATCCCCATGAAGCTCCTTGTTTGGAATTGTAGAGGTGCTGGTGGTGCTGCAACTGTCCGTACGACCTGTGAGCTTGTTCGAGCGCATGACCCGGCGGTCTTGGTGTTACTTGAAACCAGGGTTCAAAGTCTAAAAGCTAATCGCATCCTTCGTAGGATTAGATTCTCAGCCATGGCCGTTGTTGAAGCGGTGGGTTTTGTCGGTGGGATATGATTATTGTGGAAAACTGACTTGGTTGATGTGGAGGTTCTACCACCACATTCTCAAGCTTGAAGTGCTGTAATTCGTCGGCATAATGAGGTGGATTGGCTCTTCATCGCAGTCTATGCTAGTCCATGTGCTCACTCTCGCACTGAACTGTGGGATTATCTGGCAGGGGTAGCTCATGGCCTCTCTCTACCTTGGTTAGTGGCTGGTGATTTCAACCAAATTATGGCTCATTCTGAAAAACGAGAAGGTGCCTCCTCATCTCAAAGTCAATTAATTATGTTATGGGATAATATTAATCGCTATCATCTTTCAGATTTGGGTTTCTTGGGGTCGAAATTCACCTAGGCAAACGGGCGCAAAGGGGTTGCTAATATTAAAGAGTGAATTGATCGAGCTCTTTGTACTGATTCGTGGCATCATTTATTTCCGGAGGCGTGGGTCCAGTACCTTCCCAAGATAAAGTCTGATCACTATCCTTTACTGATTTCTTTGTTTGGGACAATTCCTCAACATTCTAAACGCCCATTCTGAATGGAGGCAGCTTGGCTAACTCACCTTACCTTTAAGGATGTTATTCATCATTCCTAGAGCTTCGCAGAGAATAATTTGCCTTTAACCATTGATCATCTTGTGCATGCTGTTACTATTTGGAATAAAGAAGTCTTTGGGAATATTTTCTGGAGAAAGAATAAGGTTTTGGCTAGACTGAGTGGTATCCAACGAGCCTTGGGCTCTTCCCCTAACCCATTTCTAGAGCAACTTGAATTGGAACTTACTCAAGAATACAATCAGTGTGTTTGGTTTGAGTTTTCTGGATTAAGCTTTTTGAAAACTGACTTTTTTGGTTTTCGTGTTTTTTTGTTTTTAGTGAATATTTTTTAAATTTTAAACATTTTTTTTTACTTTTTTAGATGTACCTTACTTAGATGTATCTAAAAAGTAAAAAATTTGTGAAAAAATATTTTAAAAAATTAATAAATACATAAAAATATAAAAAATATACTGAATTCTTGTATTTTTTTTTTTATTTTTGGTATTTAGTGAATTTTTAAAAGATTTTTTTTACAATTTTTTTACTTTTTAGGTGTATTTATGTTAGGTGTGTCTAAAAAGTAAAAAAATTGCTTAAAATATTAAAAAAATTCAGTAAAAACAAAAAAAAGGAAAATAAGAAAGTATAATTTTTTGAAAAGTGTTTTTTGAAAAGTGGAAACAAGCAAATAGATTCTTCTTCAAGAGAAGGTTCTCTGGTTTCAGAAGTCTCGATCTAATTGGCTTATGTTTGGTGATGCTAACACTCGTTTTTTCCATACTTTCACTCTAATTCGACGTAAATGAGATAGAGTCATGGCTCTAAGACATGATGATGGTTCTTGGTGTTCAGATCAACTAGAGTTACAAAGTAAAGCTATTCAGCATTTTCAAAAGTTGTTCCAATCTGAGCCTGGGATCTCCACTTCTCCTTTAACTCACTTATTGCCGATCTTAACCCCTACAGAGGTGGCTCTTCTCAATCGTCCTATTTCAGCTACTGAAGTTAAAGATGTTGTTTTTTCATTGGATCCTTACAAAGCCCCGGGTCTTGATGGAATTCAACCTTTCTTTTATCAACAGCTTTGGGATGTTGTTGGGCCGGCTCTCACCACAGTTATTCAGCAGATGTTTTCCTCTGGAGACATTCCCACAGATTTGAATAAGACTCTCATCACCCTCATTCCTAAGGTGGATCATCCCTCTACTATGAATCATTCTCGCCCCATCTCCTTGAGCAATGTCACGATGCGAATTCTATCCAAAATTCTGGTATTTTGGGTACACCTTTTCCTCACAAAGCTTGTTAATCCTCTTCAGGGCAGCTTTATTCCTGGTAGACAAGCTACGGACAATATCGTGCTCGTTCAAAAGCTTTTTCACTTCATGCATAAGTCCAAAAGCGATAAAGGGGCTATGGCCATTAAAATTGATCTTGAAAAGGCATATGACAGAATATAATGGTCGTTTTTGGAGCAGGTTCTGAATGAGATGGGGTTCCCCTCTTCTTGGATCACTCTGATTATGAAGTGTGTCTCTACAACTCAGCTAACCATCCTTTGGAATGGCGTCTCAACTTCCTTTTTCCAACCCTCCAGAAGGTTAAGACAAGGAGATCCTCTTCTCCCTACCTCTTCTTCTTCTATATTGAGAAATTGGGCCACAGTATCTTGGAAACTGTTAATCAGAAACGATGGAAGCCAGTTAAAATCTCCAGACAGGGCCCCAGGTTCTCCCATCTCTTTTTTGCGGATGACCTGTTTTTATTTGGTGAGGCTTCTAGCAATCAAGTTTCAGTGATGAAAGACATCATGCAAGTATTCTGTGCTAGCTCCGGCCAATGCATCAACTTTCGGAAGTCCAAGGTTTTGTTTTCCCCGTGTGTCGCTCGCCAAACCTGTAACGTTTTGAGCATGGAAAGTGGCATTCCTATTACTCTTGATATGGGTAAATATTTGGGTGTTCCTTTATTTCATACTCGGGTCTCCAAGAACACTTACAAGTACATTATTGATCGAGTCAAAGATCGGTTAGCAGGTTGGAAGACCAGGCAGCTGTCGTTGGCTGGCTGTGCTACCCTCATCCAATCAGTGACATCTTCTATTCCTGCCTACGCCATGCAAACTACGCTTCTTCCTAGCTTCGTTTGTGCTACCATTGATAAATGTCATCGCCATTTTCTTTGGGGAGGAGACCCAAATCATCAGCGTATGTCTCTTGTGGCTTGGGATATGGTGTGTAAGCCCAAAATTGAAGAGGGTTTGGGTTTACGTAACATGAGAGCCATAAATATTGCTTTATTAGCGAAGTTAGGATGACGGGCTATTCATGAGCCTACTCCTTGGGCGGTAGCACTCCGTTTCAAATACTTAGCCTCGGGTAAACAACTGTGGGATCCTTTTCCCTCTACTTCTTCATACACTTGACGTAGTATTTCTAAAGGTGCCTCGGTGGTAAGGGATGGGGCCCAATGGAGGGTTGGCAATGAGAGACGTATCAATTTTTTGGACGGATTTATGGTTAGGCTCTGTGCCTTTTCTTAATCATGTCCTAGCCCTTCTATCTAATGATCAATTGGTTTTAAAGGTTGTAGACTATTGGGGAGTTAACGGAAGCTGGGACTGGGCCAAACTATCCAACTGGTTTTCCCCTAATGTTTCGGCCTTTCTTTCACCAGTGGTGGTTCGGCCTGGAGTTGAAAATCCGGACATCTTAGTGTGGAAACATTCAACTCATGGTAAATTCACTACTAAATCTGCCTATTTAGCCATTAGGCAGCAAGATGGTCATGTTGAGGCAAATTTGGAGGATTAGAGATTAATTTGGAGGGCTCGAGGTCCTAATCGATGGAAATATTTCACGTGGTTGCCCCGTAGTGACCGTTTGTTGACTAATTCTTTAAAATATCAGCGACAACTTGTGCCAGATTCATCATGCTCTCTATGTCTCCACCATAATGAATCGACGCTTCATGCTATGCGTGACTGCACTCGAGCTAAGCATTTATGGCAAGAGATTATTCATCCATCTCATTGGATAGCCTTTTTCTCATTACCTTTAAACTAGTAGGTAGATCAGAATTTGAGAACTCCTCCATGGAACTCCAGCTCTGAATCTTGGCCCTCTTTATTTATGGCTGCCATATCTTCTTTCTGGTTTTGGTGAAATCAACAAGTTCATGACTCAGATTTTACAGAACCTTTTCAACCGGTGGCATTCATTAAGGCTAGAGCTCATGAATTCACGACCTTGAAGGATAGTCTAATCAGGGGTTCAAGCATGACCTCCATTCTTATCGCTTGGCAACGCCCTATGACTGACTAGGTAAAAATTAATGTTGATGGTGCTATGGCCAAGCGATCTGGGCAAGCCGCTTGTGGTGGTCTCATTCGTTTCGCTCAAGGTAAATGGCTCAGTGGGTTCAAGCATCATGTTGGCTCCTCCTAAATTCTTGTTGCTGAGCTTTGGGGTATTTGGAAGGGGTTACAGCTTGCCTGGATGCACGGGCATCGCTGAGTGATTCTTGAAACTGATTCGGCTGAGGCTTTTCAAGCCATTCAGAAGGCAACTCCTTTGCATCCTCAATTCAATATCTGTCAAGAGTTGTGGGACCTGTTACATCAGGATTGAGAATGTGATGTTCAATTAATTTGGCACGAGGTTAATGGGTGTACAGACATTCTTGCTAAAGAAGCTCTTGGCATGGCTACGCAATCTGAGATTTTGTTTGTGGAGCGTCCTTCGTTGGCTTTGACTTTGGCTTTTGATTTGCAGGAGGTTGGTTCCTTCAGGGTCATTCGGCTATAGTCTTGTTTCTTTTTTTCTTTTTTTTTTCTTGCTTTTGTTTTGGTTGCGGCCCTTTGTTCACCCAAAAAAAAAAAATACATAATAGGTTGAATTGTTTTGTTGCTTGAATGTTTACACGCTCAATAATTTCAATTTAAGGGGCACATCCTAATCAAAAAGCCAAATCTCTCAGTATTAACTCAAATCTATATAAAATTAAATTTGAGTAAAAAATCATTCAAAACCTTCTCTACGTGTAACACAATTTTATATCAAATTGAATTTTACCTCATTTTATTTTTTTATCTAAATTAAAAAATTGTAGTTTTAGAGTATTATTTCATACTATTCATTGCATGACACTGATCATATTATCTTAAAAAAAAAAACAATAAACTCAAGTTAAGGCACCATGTAAAAACCTAAGACCACCCTATAATTTTCCCACAGTAGGAGCAATTCTAAGTGTACTATTCATTTTTCACTAATTAAAATATAAAAAAAGTATAGAGAAAATTGTTGATAAATTCAATCTACCAATTGCATAAGGCATTAGGTTCAATAAATTATTTTTTGTTAGTGAAAAATTCACACTTTGTGAAATATTGTGGTGGAAAGTACATTTTGTTATTTTGGAAGACATTTTATTTTTGATTTTACCCTTTAATCTATTTGTCTATCTGTTTAATTTTTTTGTCTATCTGTTTATCTATTCAAATTTTTTATTTGTTTAATTTTTTTAAATATCTGTTCAAATATTTTTTTTATCTGTTTAAAATTTTTGACTATCTGTTCAAATATTTTTTATCTGTTTAATTTTTTTGACTGTTTGTTTAAATATTTTCTTATCTGTTGAATTTTTTTAATGTACTTTTCCTAATCTGTTCAAATATATTTTTTTGACTAGCTGTTCAAACATATTTTTTTTAACATATGTTTTTTATCTGTTCAATTGATCAGTCACCAATCTAGACTGGCGGAAGCTACTCGATCAGTCTGGTTCCAACAACGATTTGGACAATGATAGCATGGGTTCAGTTGGAATTTTGGTGACGGAGAGGAGGGCGAGAAGAGTGAAATGAGTGGCACTGGCAGTGGAGAAGGAGGGAGAAGATGATGAAGATCTGAAAAAAAAACCTTCGTTTGATAGATCGAGTAAAAGAGAGAGAGAGAGAGATGGAGAGATAGAGAACGAGTTTTGAGAAATGGATTTTAATAGATTGTTGTATAAAGTCTGACTTCACAACGGGAAGAATGAATAGCTTGGTCATTTTTCAAAAGTATATTCTTATAGACGTAGTGGACTTTCAAAATTGGACGGTTGGACTGAGCGCAAGAGTATATTACGTATTTTGCTTAATTCTTTTTCAAAAATGCTACAAATCTTCAAAAAAAAAAAAAAAAAAAATACAAATCCCACATTTCTTACTCACTTGTAATTAGTCTAGGAAAGAAAGAAAAAAAAAACAAAAAAAACAAAACAAAAACACATAATTGATTCACGTCATTTTGGGAGTCACGGAAGTCCGCAACTTTGAAGGACCTAAGTATTTTTTTTTTATCTATATATTTTAAACAATAATGATAGAAAGTTCTAATTATAAAACTCTAAAAAAAGCTATAATGATGTAATAAGAAAAAATATATATATATAAACACACATCACATCACATCACATATATCACATCACTAGAGCCGGCTTAAAAGTCCAAAATTAACTCTCAATCTTTATTCAAAGTTTAAAATTACTCTTTAATAACTAAGGTCCCGTTTGTTTTCAGAGGTAAAATGGAGGGGATTAATAGTGAGGGGATTGTTAGTGAGGGATTGATAGTGAGGGGATTAAGTAAAATTGTATTTGTTTTAATGATAGTTGTTAGTGTAAGAATTGTTAAATTATTTTTATATAAAATAATAAAACAAATAAAAAAATATAAAAAATTAAACATTAATATTTATAAAAAAATTCTCAATATAAAAAAATAAAAAAATTTCTAATCCCCTCACTATTTTTCTAATACCATCTCCCACAACCTCTATCTCAATCCCCTCCCCAACCTCCATCTATATCACCTCCACCATCCTAAAGCCCTCCCCAACTCTACAAACATACACAATACTAAATAATACCTCCACCATCCTAATCCCCTTTCATCTACGTAACCCAAAACAAATGGGTTTGTTTTCAGAGATAGAATGAAGGAGATTTATAGTGAGGGGATTAATAGTGAAGGAATTGTTAGTGAGGGAATTGATAGTGAGGGGATTGATAGTGAGAGGATTAATAATGAGAAATTGTTAAATTATTTTTATATAAAATAATAAAAAATTTAAAAAATTAAAAATTATATTTAAAAAAAAATTCCCAATACAAAAAAAATAAAAAAATTTCTAATCCCCTCACTATTTTTCTAATACCATCTCTACCTCTTCCTTACCAATCTCTCTTCCTCCTCCTTACTAATACCAAGAAATTACTAATCTCCTCCCTATCTCTCAAAACAAATACCCCATTTTCAATTCCCTCCTTACTGCTAAACCCGATCTCCTCCCTATAACCCCAAACAAAGAGGGCCTAAAGCCGTTCTTCACATGCTCCATTTAGGTTTAACCCAATCCAAAATATCAATAGTTTTATATATAATTTTTCCAATTATTTTTTTTTTCTTTGTGGAATAAAAATGATGAATAATGTTTTTTTTTTTTTTTTTTTTTTTTTTTGTTCTTTTCTTCGATTGAATTGATATGAATTTGAAGTCGTCTTCCGTCAACATTATCGCGATTCGCTTCCGTCTAGGACGCAACGCAACCGTGGATATGTCCAACACGGCAGAGGACGGTGATGCTCCACCACCACCACCACCACCAACTCGCACGTTCGGTGAGCCCTGGCCGGAATTCAACGACGGCTTAATCTACCGCGACACCCTCAAACCCTCCGACTCTGGTCCTCTCTCTCTCTCTCTCTCTCTCTCTCTCTCTCTCTCTCGTCTCTCTAATATATGTATTCCTGAATGTATGTATATCTACAGTATAGTGTAGACACTTATGGACGTGTGTTTAACTTTGCAGGTTTGACAGTGATCGAGTTTTACACCACTAAGCACGTGAATTCTGCTCCCTTGCAAGGGTGAGCATTTTATTTCTGTTTGGTTGCCCGGAAAAAAACAAAAAGAAAATAAAGCTAGGTTTACAAATTATAGTTAGTACTATAAGTCTCTAGTTGAAGCATCTCCAATTCTTACTATTTTTTGGGTCAAATTTAGGTGAAAAATTGGTTGAAAGTATATGGAACACTTCAATCCTTACTCTCTCTCTCTTCATCAAATCTTTTTGGAAAATTCCAAACTTATTCTAAAAATCTGTTTTAACCATTGTTGATTAAAACAAAAGGGTAATTCTTTGTTTGGGGTGTGTGCCATATGCTGAGGTCTTTGGCTTTGACCTATTGGGATGTTAGTTACGACTTGATTTTACACATTGCAGTGTGTGTTGGTTATTTTGATTATAATCCAAAAACTCTGTAGTTATTTATACTTATGTGGTGTTTGGTTATAATTTTTTTTTAGTTATGACATTTGTGGTGATCAACCCTACAAATGTCATAACTTCAATATATTACACACCCTTTTGAGGGTGCATACATAGCATTACCCAACAAGAAAGTATGACTGTTGGAAATTTGGTGGAGGATTTGATTTGTCCTTGATTTGGTGGAAAAATTGCCTCTCCTTGATTTGATACAGATTTGATGAAATGGTTGGAGCAAATTTTTAGCCATTTTTTCATCAAATTTGAATTTGATGAAGGATTGGAGATGTTCTTAGGGCATTTCATTTGAATAATCTTGTTTGGGTTTGGGCACTGATTATTGAACAGTTGGTTGCAGAGAATTTGCAATGGACAGGTTTGTTTCTCAAACGATGTTGAAATAGTTCCAATTTCAATGAGATTGTGTGGTCTGGTTGTTCTCAGAGTCATGTGTTGTGTGTTTGTAGGTAACCATTGCTGGTAGTGTTGTCACGGATCCAAACACGATTCTTGGGTATTAAGTCAATAGTATTTTGTTTTCATAATGTTATTGGTGTTGGTTCAACCATGGATTTTGATGTTATTTCTTGATGGATTGAATTTATAGAGTTGGTTCAGAACTAGTCTATCACCGACTTCCATGGAAGGAACCTGATGCGCCATACTTGTTGGAAGTGTTGTTTGAAGATGATGATTTGGTAAAGGAGTTGCGATCATTTATATTTATTTGTTTAATGTTTTAAATAATTGAAATTGTTGTATTCTGCCTTGTACAAGTTATACTATCTGTGACTGCTTTGTTTTTTTCATCAATATTCATAGACTTACAAAAATGGCATCTTTTCTTAAGCTTATAGTACAGTAGATGTCTCAAAATGGGCATCTTTTGTTATTGTTATATGCTGATTTTCTGACGTCTTATGATCTGGCATTATTAGTCTTATAAAAATAAATATATAATATAATATAAAATTGATTTGGCATTGTTAATATTTTTTTGGTTATAATTCAAGTTGGAGAATGTATGCATTGCAGCTTATGTACAGAAGCCTTATTGTACCTCCACTTTTCGCTTCATCTCCGTCATACTGTATAGACAAAGGATTGAGTTAATACAGCGAAATTGGAGTGGAGATGGGACCATTCCAAATATAATTTTTTGTTCAATTAATTTTTTTTGTCATTTAGTTATTGGTTCAGGTTGATTATTGTTTAATATATTCAGATTGCCATAAATAAGCCTTCTGGTCTGCAAGTTCTACCTGGAGGATTATTCCAGCATCGGACTGTTTTGACACAACTCCAATGGCGAGCAAGCAAACAGCACTCCTCATTAGCATGCCAAGAACTGCATCCTGCTCCTGTTCATCGGCTGGGAAGAGGCACATCAGGTTAGCATTTATGGGTGCATTAAGTATTGTTGCCCAATAGAATGAACAAATTTTTATATTCTTAGAAATTGTTCCTTAAAATAGTGTATGTCAAAATTTGGTTTAATACACTAAATCCTTAGCAAGTCTAGAAATGGAGGGAAAGTATGTTTTGGAGCCCACTGACTTGTCAAATCTATAGACTTAAGTCAGTTTACATCTCATATCTGGAGAGACGTGTTAAAAAAAATAATTGACAGAAGGAAAAGTAGAGTATTAGTTGGGTTCAGAATCTCATTGTTTGAGATAAGACCCAATTCTCAATAACATGGTAAGGCGGGCAAATGTTGTAGTAAGACAGTAATGCACAATAGATGGTGTCAGTTACTTTGTTGCTATGCTATATAACGCAGAAACATCATTTGATCCGTTGTTTCTGATTCCTTGTCCACTTCCACTATACAGTTATAAATTTTTCTAGTGGTTAACTCATTGAGAAGTTATTAAACAAATTCTGTTTATACTCTCATAATTATATATGAATTACAATCTTACTTTTTCTGTGTGTAGGTATATTACTTTGTGCAAAGACAAAACTCGCCAAAACTTGCCTTTCTGCATATTTTGCTGATGGGACATCTGTTGTTAGGGACAACAGGTAAGGGAAGAAAGAATATACTTTTCCTTTAAGAAAGAAGAAAGGATCTCAGGAACTGAATAAAAGAATCAGTGAGCATGCTGCTAAGGCTTATGTAGCTTTTCAAGGATAATTTCAAAATTAAAGGCACTCCTATTGACAATTGTGTGGTTCTTCAAAATTTGCAAATTTATTGGATGGATGTCAGCAATCGAGGAAAACTCTTTAATTGCCACAAATATGACAGTTGCCATGGACATTCCAGTACCAGTTCAACAGATGTCGTTATCTGAATCACTGCCAACCACTATTAGGCTTAGTTACCTGGACTGGCATGTACTTTCCCTTGAAGAGAGAGAATTTCTACTTTGGAAGACACCCCTATCTTGGAAGTCAAAGTGTGAAAATGATACATGCAACTTGATTTATATATATTAGTTCCATCCCCCACAGACTTGATTCCCAAGGCAACTTCCATTATTATTCTGTCAGTTGTCCCCAAACAGGAGGGGCTTAGGGGGAGATTCAAACCATAGTTTGTGTTAAACAGCTTGCTGTATAAAATATTGTGTGTGTTAGCTCAATGTGAGTTTGATTAGATCAGCCGTAAAATAGTTGTTTGAAATTCAGATCTTAACTGATTGGATCAGTTTTTATCAGACGACTAGGTGATAATCACGCTGCATTGGACATAATCTAAACATCAAGGTGTCTCAATTTTGTTTCAATCGTTTCTGATGTTGGAAGAGTTGATATTGTGATATTTGGGGTGTTTTGTATGTGTTATAGCTCTGTGTTGACTTTCCTTGGGTTTCCGTGCATTGTTGTGTTTTGGTCTGTAGTTAAAATATGCTTTGCTAAAAAATACACTCTTTCTTTGTATAGTAATACCAATGTGGTGATCAGCACAGAGAGGAAAATTTCAAAGATTTACCGGGCATTAGCATCTGGGATACTTGATGAGGATGAGGTAATGTCATTGGGTAACAATGTTCTTCTTTTGGGTGTTGTAGTCTATATTTGTAATTAGGGCCCTTGATTTTTTTTTATCCTGCTGCCTATTATCTAGGTTCTGCATAGATAAACAATTTATACCCCCATTATCAGGGGAGTTTTTTCCTAGATATGACCTTCATTTATTGGTTCATTTTTTTTTTATTGTCCAGACTGCATCCTTACATTTTTAAAGACAAAAATAGTTCAATTGGAAGCTAATATGAAGAGTTTCAATAGTTATATTGATTAATTTGTTTGAGAAGTGGTGAAAGTGTGTGATCCCCAAAAAATAAGATGATGTGCAGTCAGTTCATTATATGGAAGATGAGCTTCAGAAGAGAACAATAATGCATTTAAATTGGTAATGCACAGTATATGATACCCCTCTTTGAAGTAGCCATCGTTCCTAAAAAACCCAACATAACTTTTAATAAAGATATATGGAAATATTGAAAAATTCATGAAAGATAATATTATTGGGCTTTAAAAACTTAAAAAGAGATGGTGTGGTACAACCTGATAACTTTGGGTTTATTTATTTATTTTTTCAAAACAATTTTGTTGGTGGTCGTTTTTTTGGCCTGGGTTGGTGGGGGATGGGGGTATGCATTTGTTTTGTTTATGGCTTGGAAAGTTCTTTAATGGATTAAGGATTTTAACAAAGATTGAACCCATGATTTCTAGAATATGGATCATAATTAACTGTCTGAAGTTAAGAATATGGTAAGACAGTTCTTACTACAGAAAAGGCAAAACTTCCTTTTCCTATTAAAACATGGTACATGAATATCGTCTTCAAGGTGTAATCTTTTTATTTTCTTTTCTGTTCTAGCTCATTCAAGAAAGATTGTTAAACTAAACAAGGGCGGGCAAAACGCTACCCCATTGCCAATTCAAATTAGTTGTACAAGTTATATGGATTTTTCCTCCCCCAAAATTTATATCCCATCAGATTTTGATTTGTAAATCGTATTTTGTCCTGCAAAAATGGGTAAATTTATACCATCACCAAGCATGTTTTCTTGTATGATTTCCAATACATCTTGATACTAATATCTCCATATAGGCTACTCGTAGCTTTTGTTATGCAAAATATTCAACCCAAGTTAAAAGTAGATTTTGCATCATAGGTTGTCATCAAGCAGCCAATTGGGATGGTGCAGTATCCTGGGGTGGCCAAAGGGCTTTATGTTGCTTCTCCCTCAGGTTCCTTATTATAATCCTATAATTATTTTTCTGTATAGGTGCTAAGATGGTGTTCCAGATGGATGATTGTAATCATTTAGTCATGTTAATGCACTTTTGTGTTTTGGTTAACATTGCCATGAAATGTTTTATATATGGATATTTAGCTCTCACAGTAGTGCTTAATGATTGTTCTTACAAGTTTGTGTCATAAAATTTATGTATCTTGTTCTCACAGTAGTGCTTAAGTTTTACATGACAATATTGTTTACATTATTGTTCCCATAATTTCTTCCTTTTTTTCTTCTATTCAAGGGAAACCGGCTTTGAGCAAGGTTAAGGTTCTTGAGAGAAATGTACAAGGGAACTGCACATTGGTTGAGGTACTCAAGTTTCCAGACATTAAAATGCATACTAATAGGATTCTAATTATTATTTTTGATGAGTACCAATAGGTTTCTAATTATCATGGAGGGATCAATTTATTTATAACTCCTTAACCTAACACCTCAGTAGCAATAACAGATTTTTCCTGTTGGATAAGTACACTGCACAATGTTGCATGATTGCATCATGATAAATTAATTCATGAAAAGGTTTAAAGAAAAGGAGGGCTCCTTATAACAACTTTCAAATGCAAGTTGAATCCCATCTAACTTTTCTACTTTATTAGTACTCTTTCTTTTTATTATAAAACAATTGGGGTGATATATTAGGTGTTGCTGAGTGCAATCAACCTGTAGAAATGAAATTTCCATATTCCAACACCCCTTACTTTGTCATTCTATTTTCTAACTTGTCAAAAAATGTAATGACAAATTACAAGACATTGAGACATTAATCACAAGGCCCTATATCCATGTATTAAGATTCTCTTTGTTGCCACTTCAAATTAGTTTCTTTGCTAGTAATAATTGAAATCAATACCTGACAAGGTTAGTCTAGAGGCTGAAAAATGACACTCAACTAAATAATGTCAAACGTGTGCTCTGGTGTGCTTCATAGGTTTAGGTAAGGTCTGTCTACACTCTTTTGAAAGAACTTTATTCCACTCTTGCAATACGATGAAGAAAATATGTTGTTACTTCAAATAAGTTGCTTATGTTGTGTAATAAGAAAGCTTGTTTTTTTTTTTATTTACATATTTAAATGGATTAACCAAAATCTGCAGGAACAATATTATATTCTGCTGATTTGTTTAACAGGTTGAGATTCAATCAGGACGACTGCACCAAATTCGCATTCATCTTTCTTTTATTGGGCATCCTCTGATGGGTAAACTTCAATGTTGGGTATCTCTATTTTGAATTAGAATTTAATTTTGTCCAAGTTGAGTTATGACCTTTTTAAGATTGCAAAATGTTTTGTGCCTTCTTGTGAAAAAGAGTTGGCCACGTATATTTGTTGGAAAAACACAAGACCTGGAAAACTAAGGAGAGTTACTTTCCATTGTAATTTTTGTTGAAGTGATTGCCATTTTTTTAATCATTGCATGAAGCCATTTACAACTAAGGAGAGTTACTTTCGATTGTAATTTTTGTTGAAGTGATTGCCATTTTTTTAATCATTGCATGAAGCCATTTACAACAGTGTAAAATAAATTGATGTATTATTATTGATTGATTTTTGTGTATTGATTGATGTGTGTGTTGTGTATATTACAAGGAGTTATATAGGAGAGGATTTGGGAGTAGGTGAAGGTGGCAGTGGAGGTGGTAGGTGGAGTGGGTGGTAGTGGAGGTGGTAGGTGGAGTGGGTGATAGTATTTACTTTTACAATTTACATTAACAGCCCCCCTCAAACTCAAGGAGGATAGGTACTAGCCAACTTGAGTTTGGAGAGAGTAACAAAAACAGAAAAATAAGCTGACAATTAAAAATGGGATAGGAGACACTGTATGGTTGTGTCGGACCGTTGTAGCAGACAGTTTACAGGGTCATGTCGGACCGTTGTAGCAGACACTGTGTGGTCGTGTCAGACCGTTGTTGTAGAAGACAGTTTATGGGGTCATGTCGGACCGTTGTAGAAGGACAGTTTACGGGGTCATGTTGGACCGTTGTAGAAGACAGTTTACGGGGTCATGTCGGACCGATGTAGCAGGACAGTTTACGGGGTCATGTCGGACCGTTGTAGAAGACAGTTTACGGGGTCATGTCGGACCGATGTAGCAGGACAGTTTACGGGGTCATGTCGGACCGTTGTAGCAGACAGTTTACGGGGTCATGTCGGACCGTTGTAGAAGACAGTGTGCGGTCGTGTCAGACCGATGTAGAAGACAGTTTATGGGGTCATGTCGGACCGTTGTAGAAGCTGACCGGAATCAATGTCGGGACAGTTTACGGGGTCATGTCGGACAGGTGTTGAAGCTTGTGGTGGTGCACCAAGGGGGCGACTTAGGGAGTGCGCCATGGTGGCTTGGGTGGTTCGCAGGGTGGCTTGGGTGGTTCGCAGGGTGTGTAACCGTGCTCACCATGATATATGTATAACCCCCCCTCAAACTCAAATAGGTGGGAAGATAGAAACCTATTTGAGGTTGAAAAGGGATTGATAAAGCTGACCGGTGTATAAGACACTGTATGAGTGTGTATATAGGCTGCTCAAAAGATATACATGGATGTAGATATCGAGCCCTCAAAAGTCGTGCCCTCAAAAGGTGTGCCCAATGCATCAAAAGGCGTGCCAAATATGATGGCGAGGCACGGGAGTACCTTGGCTGGCGTGCCCGTTTGTCTGGTGTCAAGAGGCGCGCGATGCGTGTGGCTGCTTCTGTGTCATGGTCTTTATAAACCGAAGCGGAGGAGGCAGAAACTGAGACAGAAAAACTGAGAGAGACCTCTGAAAAATTCTTCGTTTTGCTGAGAAAGAGAGGTCGTTTTGCTGAGAGAAAATGGCCTCGTCTTCCCGTGGACTGCTCACCCTCTTTCCCGATCTTAATGAGTCCACAGGAGAGAGAGCTGGTGCGGTGGCCAGTGAAACTCAACCAAGCGCTTCTGGTTTTGCTCCGTTGAACTTTCCGATGCAGTCGGTGGAGCAAAAAATGGCAGTGCAAACGGATGTGGAGGCTAATCAGTATACTTTGAAGGCATGTGTGGAGTCCATGACGGCGGTCACAAATTTGTCGCACCGGCTGCAGAGCAGGACAAATGAGGTGCAACAGTTAAACTCCCAGCTGGCTCGGCTCCAACGCATGTATAAGGATGCGCGAGCAGAGATAAGCGTGCTAAGGGCAGAAAACAAGGAGCTGAAGCGGAAGGCCACCGTGATGTTCCGATTTGGAGGTCCTCCATATGCTGCAGTGGAGGAGCAGGGAGTAGTGATCAGGCCCAGTGGAGTGGGAAACACGGAGGCAACACCGGCAAGGGCCGCCCAGGACGGAGGCAAGAAGAAGAGACCGGCGGCAGAGTAGAGAAGAAAAAATCTCGCTGTGGGTGTGGTTGATTGGTTTGTGGTTTTTTTTTTTTTTTTTTTTTTTTTTTTTTTTTTTTTTTGGTGTAAAATGGTGAGCGGGGTGAGCCCCGACATGAATAAAAAGAGTTTGGTGTGCAGTGCTTCTGCTTCGGTTGTTTTTTGTTTTTTTTTTTTTTTTTTTTTTTTTAAGTAAAAAAAAAAAAAAATGGGAGATTCAAATGTGGTGGGGCGGGTCTGACCACGAATGGAAAAGGAAAAGGATGGGTTTGCTTTGTGTGACTTGGGCTTGTCAAAAGATGGAATAAAGTAAATATATAAAAAAAAAGAAAAGAAATAGGAAAGTAGATGGTGGTTGGAAAGTATATATATATATATATATATAGATAAAAGAAAATGGATGAGAATGTAGGAACTCGGAGGAATAATAATAATAATAAAAAATTGAAATCATGAATTGGGCGGTGATAAAAAAATATTGGTTAGAAAAAAGAAGGAGGTGGAGAACAAGCATTGTCAGGACCCGAATAATTTAGAAAAAAGAGGGAGGTGGAGAACAAGGGTGTGTAAGGGGCTCACCAACTAAGTGGTTTTGTTAAATAATAAAAAAAAAAGAACCACAGGGCTCTTTGGTTCTCTCATAAAGCATCAGCTTGTAACTCATCTCACCCTTGGTATTGCCCTCCGAGGTGTTCTGGAGTTACTGCGTAAACCTGCAGATTCCAAAATGTTTGTGTTTGGGACCAAAGCTCTGGAACAGTTTGTGGACCGTTTGATTGAGTGGCCACAGTTCGCCGGCATGGAAGCGCTCCGAGCGGGTGGCGGAGCCGGAGAGCGAGGCAAGAGCTCTTGCTTCTGAGACTTGGAGGACTGGATGATGACACGCCTGCGAGAAGTGTGTGGGCCGAGAAAGGAAGGGAACATCCAGTCGCGGTCGCCCTGAGTCCCGAAGGGGTCGGTGTTGGGGGAGGTGGTGTCCGGATCGAATGAGCGGTGAGACGACGGCGTTGAGGTGGAGATGCGACGGACGGTTGGGAAGAGAGGACCCGGGAAGTGAGGGGTCCGACTATCGTCCGCAATAGTCCTTGATTTCTTGAGAAGTGGCCTTTCGGCTTTGATTGGGTTCGGAATAGGGTTGGAGTTGGAGTCTCCATCGCTCTGAGGTATTGCAGATAGGTTGTCTGTGTATGAAGAGAGAGAGATTTGGTTGAGGGAGAGAGCCGTGGGCCTTGGCAGCGGATGGAAGGTATGTGTAGAGGTCCGGCGGGCGGCCAAGGCGAGACTACCGCCCGCCGGTGAAGCAGAATGACTAGGTTGTTAACCTTGCTCTGATACCATGTAAAATAAATTGATGTATTATTATTGATTGATTTTTGTGTATTGATTGATGTGTGTGTTGTGTATATTACAAGGAGTTATATAGGAGAGGATTTGGGAGTAGGTGAAGGTGGCAGTGGAGGTGGTAGGTGGAGTGGGTGGTAGTGGAGGTGGTAGGTGGAGTGGGTGATAGTATTTAGTTTTACAATTTACATTAACAAACAGGATATTGTCTCTCTCTTATGAGTTATTTTTATATCAAGACCAAGAGTCATGGCGAGCTTTTATGTTGTGGGACAAGCTTTTACAATTGAACAAGATTTGTATTGGTCTTTGACTAATCACTCCTCATAGAGCCTTAAAATGCATAAATTGATTTACAGCAAGGTAAACTTTTTTTTTTTTCCTTTTTTCCCTGTTCCCGGCAGCATATACTCTAGGCATGGCCAATTCTTGTATTCTGACACAAGACTTGCATTTGATCAGAAAACAAGTTGAGATGTGTCATATTATTCTTAGACTAATTTCTAAATTGCAGTACCTTTCTTCCAAGTACAGAATCTCATCCTTTAGATAGTAAAATCACCTGAAGGATATGAGCTTAGGAGTGGTATGTCCCCAATGTTTTCTTCTTCCATCCAATTGCATGGGTTTATCTACTATCCTGATTGAACCAACAATTTTATTTAGGGTAAATTACAAATATACCCCCTGAGGTTTTGCTTAAAATATGAATTGCCCCCTGTAGTTTGGATAATTACAAATATCTCCTTGTCAAAAATTTTTATTTAACAGAATTAATTGAAAAAGTGAAATTTCTAACTGTTCACCTATACAATAATAAAATTATCTGAATTTATTAATTGAAATAAAATTTTAACATTGTTAAAAACTGTTAATTAACTTGATGATTTATATACTCTAGGCATGGCCAATTCTTGTATTCTGACACAAGGCTTGCATTTGATCAGAAAACAAGTTGAGATGTGTCATATTATTCTTAGACTAATTTCTAAATTGCAGTACCTTTCTTCCAAGTACAGAATCTCATCCTTTAGATAGTAAAATCACCCGAAGGATATGAGCTTAGGAGTGGTATGTCCCCAATGTTTTCTTCTTCCATCCAATTGCATGGGTTTATCTACTATCCTGATTGAACCAACAATTTTATTTAGGGTAAATTACAAATATACCCCCTAAGGTTTTGCTTAAAATATGAATTGCCCCCTGTAGTTTGGAAAATTACAAATATCTCCTTGTCAAAATTTTTTATTTAACAGAATTAATTGAAAAAGTGAAATTTCTAACTGTTCACCTATACAATAATAAAATTATCTGAATTTATTAATTGAAATAAAATTTTAACATTGTTAAAAACTGTTAATTAACTTGATGATTTATTAATAAAAGGACCTATTTGTTATGAAATTAGAAACGTTGGGGGGCATAATGTAATTCCTAAAATCACAGGGGATAATTTATAATTTAAGTAAATCTCAGGGGGTGTGTTTGTAATTTATCCTTTTATTTATTATATTGGGTATCAAATTGATAAGTTTTTTACTTTATATTTTGGTTTTATTAATTGTTTTTCTAATTCAATAGTTGACATGTATTTACTATTTTGATTTAATTTTGTTTTAACTTAACATCAGTGGTCAGCATTTGACAGTTATTCTTTGCCCCTTTTCCACATAGCAGGCGATCCTCTTTATGTTACTGGTGGACAGCCAAAGTGCCTTGATGCTGAAGTTGGAGATGAAAGTTTTGCTCAAGACGGGTACAAAATTGTTATGTACACATTTTTTTTTCCGTCTTCCTTTGATTATAGCTTTTTTACATGCAAACCTTCGCCACAAATTGGTTGGAGGACTGGAAACTCCAATCTATGGACGCCTTTTTTGGTTTGTTGTATAATTCAGAGTTTTAAAAGGCTTTCCTGAGGCTCGCCTCGATGCTCGCCTCGTCTTGAGGCTAAGGTAAAACGCATCAAGACTTTGATTTTTAAGCATTACTCCCCAAAGGCTTACGCATCATAGTTTGAGACATGCGCCTTAGGTGCACTTTGTACGCTTTTTGCGTATAAACATGTGAGGAGTATGCACATGCAAAGGTTGCCTTGGGCTTTTGTTAAACTTAGTCTATTGGATTGTTTAAATATAAAAAAATAAAAAAATCCCCTTTTTGCAACTATATTTTACAAGAAAAATTAAGTAAATGATCAATCAAGAAAAAATACAGTTAATGGTCAAGTAAGAAGCTCAATCACTGAAGTTAAGAATATCAATTTCACTTTCAGTGAAGGAAAACTTCCTTCTATGCAGTAAAATGTTCAACGCATTAAAGCGAAAAATATTTACACTTCTATATTTAATTTAATTTTTATTTTTTTACTATTTTAAAATATTTAATTTTTTCACTAAATATTAAAATTTAAAATTTGAAATGCTTATGCCTCAACGCCCTGAGGCTTACGTCTCGCCTCATAAGGGTAAAACGCCTCGAGGTACGCATTCACCTTTAAAAACTTTGGTATAATTTAATGGGGTGGTGATGTTTTTGGCTTGGGGGGCTTTGAATGGACCGGTGAAAGTTATAGGTGACAAGATAACAATTGGGATGACAAGAATGCTAAGGTGGATGTGTAGCAAGACTAGACAAGACAAGACAAGACAAAATTAAGAATGAGTGTATACGGGAATGGGTAGGAGTAGCACCGATAGAAGATAAGTTGAGAGAGAATCGATTGAGATGGTTTGGTCATATTCAACAAAAACCAACAGAAGCAGTAGTGAAGAGATGCGATGCTGTAACGGTAGATGGAAGTGGTAGGGGACGGGGTAGGCCTAGATTAACGTTAGTTAGTATTGTAAATAGAGATATGGATCTACTTAATTTGACTAATGAAATGGCTTTTGATAGGGCTGCGTGCGGAAGAAGGATTCATGTAACCGATCCCATTTGATGGGACTTAAGGCTTGACTTGGTTTGGTTATAGCAGTAACATATGTGGTGGTTAAGACTAGATTGGTGATGGAGTTACTGGGAATCTAGTGGTTATGGTAATGAGCATATGGCTACTAATTGTCAGCAACAATGGTGGGTTAGTGCACATTGAGGTGCGGGCAGGATGGAACAATATGATTAGTTAGAGAGACATGATGATGGTAGTTGAAAAGATGGTAGCTTTGATGATGGATGATTAGGTGGAGGTGAGCTGTGATGTATATTATATAGTAAGGGCAAGAGCAGAGAGAAGGAGAAAGATGACATTGGACTTAACTTTTTCTTTTCTTTTCTTATTACGGAATAATATTAATGTGTGGGGTGAAAATGAATTAGTGCAATTGTTGTTATTTATTAACACTGTTTAGCTGAAATTTTAGAAACCCAATGGGAGGTCCTTGTCATTGTCAAAAATCTTCGAGGCCATTGTAATTTACCCAATAAACTTTGATCGGTTTATGCGCATAATCCCAAACTACCTTGTGCACTTTCAGACATTGAACAAATTACATAGACAATTCTGTAATTTTGAAAACAGGTCATTTTTTTACAAAAATGCTAATATCAAAGAACTTTTCCTATAACACCCTGCTTTCATTCTGAAAGAGTACAGTGATGTCATGTTATTTATTCATCAGTTCCTGTGATTCTTCTATTTCAAACATTTGAGATTTTGCGGGTTTAAGTATTAATGGTACTGCTTTACTTGTCAGAATTATCTCAACCTCGCATAATTTCAAATTTGTTAGGTACCTTCTTTGACTCTCTTCTCTATCTTGATTTGACTTCGTTTCATGCTTTGCTTAGAGGGTACCAGAGGCCTGTGAAACCTGTTCCTGGAGACTGTGGGTACCACTTGCATGCGCATCAACTGGTTCTGTCTCATCCAACCATGAGTGAGGTGAGGTAACAAGTATCGAATATTATAAGCTTTTAGAATGTCAATTATAACTCCACTCTCAAGCATACTTTTGTTTACCGGATTGCTGAAAATGACAGTAAAACATGAATTTTTCACGAGATTTCTTTGCATGTCATATGTTAATAATAATGCTCTTCAGACCTATACAGGTGTCCCTAAACCTCTGCCCCGGATGATTTACTAACCATGAGGGGAAGCGCATTTATGGAACTGCAGCTTATGTGTGTATATATATTGTAATATTTATATGAAATATTCACGTCCAGTAAAATGTCACATATAATGAAAGCTAAGGGAATAATCATTTTGAATTGACACAATTCAAATTCATTATTCTTTTGACTGTCCTGAAAAAGATAAATGCCATTCATTTTTGTTCTTCTCAGATTGAAACCAGATACTGACCTGTAAAAGTAATAATCTGGCGAATAGCATTTATCTAAAATTTTGAATTTATCTGCAGAAAAGTACTTTTGTGTATCTACTAATATAAAGAAACATCTAAAACTTTTGGATAATCTGTCGAAACAAGTAGGTCCTCAAAAGAATGCTAGGTGTTGTAGTAATATGAACTTGAGTTGTGCAATCAAAACACTATTGATGAAATAATACTGCATTGCTAGCGAAATAGATTTAGCAAGAAAACAAATGTACAAAAAGCTAGTAAACTATGTGTGTTTATTTCTTGATCCGCTCTTCAAGTTCTTCGATCATTTCCTTGATACTTGTAAGCTATTACATAAATTGTTTGGTGAAGCTGAAGATTTTTGCAAATTTCTCACTATTATTGCAGGTGATTAGAATCGCTGCGCCTCTCCCCTCTGTTCTCCGAACGCAGGAAGAGAGCAAAGAAATGAAATTGAGTGGTGGAGATAATGGCAAGTAGATTTCTGATATGCTCGTATTCCCAAGCCCCATGGAGCTTCGGCACATGCGGTAGGTTGTCTGGCCCTTCAATCAATCTTGACTTAAATTTTTTTGTTATTTCATTTATTTTTGATATTCCAATGTATAATACAAGTGGAGATTACATACATTTATGTTCTGATTTATCCAAGAATTAATTGGGACTTGAACATGACTTGTGACTTCCAGCAGGTGATGAAAAAGCAAAAACATAATTCTAGGTACTATGAAAACTTGCCTACAATTTTATTATGATAATGATAGTGAATTGCATAGTATAGATTTAAAGTTAATTTTACGATGAAAGTTTATGGTGGATTAAAGATTTGAAGTTAACTTTACAATAGAAGTGTATTGCGGATTATAAGTCAAATGAATCTAATCTTATCCACATATTTGAAATAATTTTTCTAGGTATGTAGTACAATTGAAAAGCAGTTTATAATTAGATTTGACCCATGGCAGAAAAAAATTTCAAAACTTATTGCACAGAAATGAAAGGAAAATAATCAATTATTTTTTTGAAATTTTATTATTTTATTTCTGAAAACACAAAATCGAAGAAACAACCACGATCAAACGATTAGATGTTATGCCAATAGAAATAGAAATAGAAAAACATGGGGAAAAAACATGCAGCAAAAAGGCTATTTTTAAAACAAATGTGTAGAGAGATAGGAGGAAATAAGGGATTGAATGCACATAAACCCAGCTTGCTCACCTCCACCCAAACCTTTGACAGATTATTCCTGTATTATCCACCAAATACAACAAATACAAAGCTGAACTAAACTATTGCAACCATCTAAAATTCCAAAAAAAATAAAAATGACGGATACAGGAGACCCAACCCGTCCACTGCCCTAACAATTTTGCTCCCGCAAATGAAGTTACAAAAACTATTGTACAAGACGACAAATAAACAATTTGCCGCAGAGGTGAGAGAAGGCCTTCTCTCCAAATTTCTACATCCCTACATCCCCCTTACCTCTCCAAGATTCCTCCTCTCTGATAATGCCACCCGTCTGACCACCAAACTGTTCGGTGGATTTCACATAATGCATTTTGATCGCTGCCACAGGGTCCGAAACACCACTGGTGGTGCACGCTCCGCCAACAAGAATCCCCCCTCTCCCCACAACGTTGATTCCAACCATCCCACCCCTACCCTGTTGTTGTATACTCGAGACAGCCTCGTACCCATTCCGTCTTTGCATCTCCGAGAACAACATTTCTCCTCGTCGCTGCTTCATATCGACTTTAAATGGCTGCATTCTAGCACCACCCTCTTGGCTCCTCCTATAGAACTGATAATCTGCCACTCCATTGCTGCTAGTTATCTCTCTGTTAGAAAAAACCGTTACACCATTCGAATTGCATTCATTACTCTTCACGGCCAAATGCAATGGCTGCTGATTGTTAGACGACGAAGTAGGGTAATTACTGAAGGCAGCCGGATATTTTGCCAATAAGATACCCGAGTCCGGTAAAGTCGAAAATCCAGTCCGTATTCTATGACCATCCCAGAAACCGTAACTCCTCGTGGGCACATTCTCAATTCCCAGATGATTATTCTGGTCAAGCTTTGCTGGAACTGAATTTGAATCTGTACCATTGATTTTCAGGTTCGAATTATGACTGCTCAACTTAGGATTTTGAACCCCCTTATCTTCATTCTGTTTTTGATGAGATGACGGGTTCGAATTATGACTGCTCAACTTAGGATTTTGAACCCCCTTATCTTCATTCTGTTTTTGATGAGATGACGGGTGAGTCAAAATCTGACCAAACAGTTTCACATCACCATTCCTGGATGGTTTTTCCGTGCCTGACGAACTCCTCCATGAAGGGGGTTTAGAATGATCACTTTTTTGTTCTTGGGACAGGAATGGAAGCTGGGCTACTGAACTATGCGCTTTTGAACTGTTACACTTCTGAAGAAAACATTCCTGCGATAAATACACATCAGCATGGAAATTTCTTTCAATCTTCGAGAGGCTTTGAAGTGGAGCCAGTTTCTTGGAATCGACATCAATATCAATACCCCCATTCATCTCTTTCTTCATAGACACCTGTAATGGATATCCCCTGAGAATCTGGGAGGAGTCTGTACACCCCAACACAGAATGGCCAGACTGATGCTGGTTATAATCATCCAAACCAGCTGCTTTTTGACACGGCTTGTCGCTGACCTTTTCAAAATCCAGTCTTAATGGCACATCTGGGTTGAAAGTTTTCACATTTACGAGAGAAACATCGTGCTCCAAGGAGATGGCATGAGGCTCTGATGGAGGATTTAACTCCAGGGCAATCTTCTTTTGTTTGTGGTCAACATCAAATTCCAATGGAGCAATTGTATCTGCAACAAGAATGGAAGCGTTTTTGTTCGTATGCAAGTCTTGGTCAGAGCAATTTAAATCACTCGGGCCACTTGTATTCGAATGCCCATTTTCCTCCTGCTTATCATTCAAATTGTTCTCTGATGCCGTTTGTTGGCCCTCCAGTTCCAGATCTACAGCTTTGGCATCACCCTCTGCACCAGACACAGATATGCCATGATCATTGGCCTCTTTAGCCAATAATGATTCTCCAGCAGTCGTGCACTCAGCATTAGCTTCATCTCCTCCAGCTTCAGTATCCGGAGACACAAGAACACTATTGACATTATTTTCCATCTTAATAATGCCATCAAAATCTGACTTTGGTTTACCCTCTGCCTGCTTTTCATCAGTAACCATATTCTGTGACTGAAGCTCAGGATCTTCACAATAAATTTCTCCTGTCCCATTGTTCTCTGATCTGTTTATATCAGCCTGTGTGTTCATGATCTCTGCAGGATCGGATTCAAAATGGTTTACATTCAAATCAGAGAGCATCATGTCCTTGACTATTTTAGACCCCGATTTCTGACTGCAAGTAACTGAACCAGCCTCGATAACACAAGCGTCTTCATTGTCGCTCCCACTGTCATTAGTATCATCATTTCTTGGCATTCCTTCATTGCCAGACCTAGGACCAATTGTATCCAGTCCAAGGCACTTCCGAGCCTTGCTAAAGAAGGCCTTGCATTGATCCATGGACTTTGTTCTCACACACCTTGAGATCATTGTGAAATCTTTACCATAAGACGACACAGCCTGTATGAAAATAGACTTTTCCTCGTCTGTCCAGTAAGTAGGATCCATCATCTCCCCACAACTCTCATCTGAACAAGTATCGTTGTCGACGTTCTGTGTAACCTCAGGTGTCAAAGGCCATCTCATCAAAGAACCGACCTTTTGCCACTTCCCGTCTCGGTAGATCTCTCCTGGGTCAACAGAGCTTGTGGTGCAAGAACTCATTGCTTCTGACGATATTGCACCATATATACCTGCCAAGACATCAGCAGCCACAGTTTCTCTTTCATTACCGAAGATATCAAGACTACCCGACCTCTCTAACATGCCATCATCACCTTGTGATGCTCTATAATTACTAGTGACCCCCCTTAAGAACCTTGATGTACATTTCTGCTGATTTTCCATACCATCATCGGCATTAGCTGCAATAGCTGAAGCAGCACCCAACATATCAAGGGATGCAGCATTTGTATCACGATTCCACCGTTTCCCTGATGTGACCAGGTAGTTATTATTAGACCAGGACTTTCCTTTCTTAGAAAACTCCGACTTCTTTATCTTAACAAAACAATCTGACTTGTGGTTTTTATAGTAGAACACAATGCAATCTGCAGTTGTCTTGTGATCAAGAAAAGAAGCAATCTTTCCGAAGTCTTTCCCAAAAGTGGCAAGTTTATCCATGAAAATGTCCTTCTCTTCTGTTGTCCAAGGGTTAATCGTAGCCCTTTCCTTCTCAACAGCACAGGGATCTTCAACTAAGCCATTACTTGAAATGAAGCTCGACCCCTTGTCCAATATCAAGGCTGGCATTTTAAGGTGATTCCTGCAAAGCTTGACCTGTGAATCTGAAAGCAGCTTACTTGTAAAATTAATGATCTCGGTCGTAGAAACTAGGCTCAAATACCCACCTGCAAAGAAAATTCCAACCGAATCAAAACATGAAAAGGTAGATCATAGATTCAAAACAAAGTCAAGGCAGAAAATTAACTCCATATCACACTAAAATCTAGAAACACTGTAAAAAGGTAGTGCTATGCAGACATATATACACACAGCCAAAATTTAAATTACAGAAGGTGAACATTAATAAAGATTAAACTGAAATATTAATTAGCAACATCAATTAACAACAATCAAATACATTTTCAGGAGTCAAAGAAGCGTCTATAGAAGATGAGTGATACCATCCCTCCGCTAACCTAAATTTCTTGAGTGATACCATGCATCATGGAACATCCCTCAGCTAACCTAAAAATTTCTTCAGTTTTTCAGTCTTCAATTAGCCTAGCATTGTAACATTTAGCCTTGGAAAGGAAAGCAAGAATGCATGTACCCCTTGCTGTTCAAATCTCATCGGTCAAAAACTTCTTGTATATCCCAGCTTGCTCTCTTTCTTATTTTTATAAATAATGGGCAAAAACTATGTACACCAGATGCATACAAAAAAACTCTCCCGAAAAGTCTACAAGGGAAAAAGAAGAATGCATATTGCAGCTCACTCTCTTTCTAACACTGTACACACTCAATTCTGACAAATGCTCTACCTTGCACAGGCAGCAGCATTACCTCAACCTTTACAGGAGGGGGCCATTCAGATAAGCCCATCATGCCCATGTATGCGCATCTAGATCCATATTAACCACATTGTCCAAAAACAAATTCACTACTAAAAGACCAGTTCAATGAGAAAGAATGCAGGACCATGGTATAAGAAATTATATTGAGTGTCACTTGATACAAGAACTTTTGAAGGGCAAGAGGAGCCTATAACTAGAATCAAAAGTAATTGTTTTTTGTTTTGTATATTGTTTTCTGGGACAGTTAATCACTCTTTTACTCAATTTTGGGTATTTGTAGAACTTTAATAGGTTTATGATGTATAGTTGACAGTGTCTATTGTAAATGGGTTGCACCCCCTTGGTGTACCCTTTTATAAAATTATAATAAAAACAGCAAGTTTCACTGAAACTCCGCTGAAGACCATGTTTGCAACATGTATTCCCATGTCTCCTATAAAATGCATCACGACAAATCAACATGTAAATTGGACGCTGACCTTGCTCCTTGAAACATCATAAATCCTCTGTATGTCACAGGACACACCGGCAAGTATTTCACCAATAAAAAGCTTCTATAAGTAAAATTGGAATCCTCAAAAATGCTCCCATGAAAATTATTTACTTCACCAAAGTTGGAACATTATAGAAAAACAATGACATATAGCAGGAGTTATTCATAAAAAAAAAAGAAGCTCAACATGAACACCTTCCATGCAGCCCAGTAGCATGGCATGGAATGATTATCTCCAAAGCCGTAGGAAATGATGCAACCATTTGCCTTAAGGTTATTAATACTAGTGCCCCCCCTCACTTACATGGAACATAAACTCCGATCACATAAGTTCACAATAAGGCTTGCAAGAAAATCAGTAGAGACATGTTCAAAAGAAGAATCTTCCCCCGGCAGGGACATTTACACCCCGACCAAAAAACAAAACTTTCACAAGCAAGCATAGTCCATTCTTGATCCCTCCGAAATCAAAAAATAATACTTACATGACTGGAGCTTCTATATAAAAAATTTGCATTTTGAAGATCTATTCAAGTCAGCCTTCTTCAATATAACTATGTAAATCAAGCCTCATATTCTAACAAATCCTAAAGAAACTATGCAAATTGATGGGGCAGTTTATTTATTATTTTGTTAGTAACAAATCCTAAAGAATCAAAACCTTTTTCTCCAAAATAAGCTTTCAGGTAAAAAAAACGTTTGCATCTTCCCTTTTATCATTAAGAGCTTTATGACTCTAGAGAATGAATTTCATCTCTCTATAAATAAAACTACTTATCAAAACAGTTGCAAAGGCAATCTTTTCAACCTACTTTTTCATCTTTTCAACCTAAGATCAGTATTCTCTTTGGCCTTTTGAGTTTCTCAGTTTCTTTTATTAAAAAATAATTGCTAAAAGACCTGAACTGGATCATTGTATTTGCAATAATGACGTTTAAGGTCAGTAACATTGGAATGCATTTAGTAATGGTCCCCCATTGGATCATTGCATTTGCAATAATGATGTTTAAGGGCAGTAACATTGGAATGCATTTAAGAATGCAATGAAGCATAGCAGGGTACTGTAATTTGCTAAAATATCATTTAACACAAAAAAATGTTTCCACCGAGTTCACAAGATTCCAAGACAATGTTTGAAAGAGTAGAATCAGGACAATAGAAAAATTATGGGTGAGTTTGGTTTGTGTTTTGAGATAAATTTTCAAAAAAAAATTTGGGGAGAGTTTAGAAATTTTTTTGGTTTGTTTGGTTGTATGTTTTGAAAACAATTTTGGAGTTTAGGAGTTTGGAATGATGTGATATTTTGTTATAGTTGAGTAAATGTGTGTGAGAGAGAGTGATTAAGAAAGAGAGAGGAGAGAGAAAAAGTGATTTTGAATTTTTTTTTTCAAAAAACTTGAACCAAACAAAATTTTTCTCAAAAATTGTATCTTGAGATACAAACCAAACAAGCCCTATACATTTTCACCCTTTTCTAAGAACATTTGGAAGTTCTTCAGGCTGTGTTTTGTTCATGAATTTGGGTAGGGATTTGGAAAGACAGAGAAAAAATGTAGGTAAAATGTGAATAAAATATTGCTACAATTCACACACTTTTTCCTTTTTCCTTTCCCCTTTCCCTTTTCAAATCCCTACACAAAACCGTGATCCAAACACAGCATTAAGAACCCATGAAACAATGCATTCCAGGTGTAATATGCATTTAAATTGTAAGTCACACAGTTGGAGCTTGCTTAGAAACTTGAATACTTCTAATCTTTACAAGTTCCAAAAAAAAAATTCAGAAGTATAGATGAAATGAGAAAGTATAATGTAAATGAAAGTAATAAGTGGATTGGTTTTACTTATTGGGGAGGGGGCAAAAAATGCTATAAAGTCATCATGTTGGTCTAAAAAAGGAAATTGTGGACGCATATATATTAAACAGGAAAAAGGAGGGAAAGATATGGGAAGCTTAAACAAAAACTTCCAAACAGATAAAAGAGACCTAAAGCCAGTGGATAAAAGCCTTTATAATCTGAAACACAAGCAGAAAGAACCTGATTGGAAGGGTATTGATCTCTGTTATTAGAATCGTACGATTCGCGATTCGAATCGTATGATTCGATTCGATTCAGTAAGTAATCGATTCGAACAGGTTGTGTGAATCGCAAATAGCTATGAATCGTCGGTGAATCGGTGAATTGAATCGGTGAATCAATTCAATTTGCTAAAATTGATATTTGGCTTTCTTTTTTGAGTTTTTATTGTTAGAAAAGGGTTCATACAACCTTTTTAAGGTTTCTAGGATTACTATATGTCATCTTTTGACTTTCTCTTCCTCCCTATTTACTCTCAAATACTCAAACTTTAGCAGAAAAAAGAAGAAGAACTTTCGCACTCTCAAATACTCAAACTTTAGCGGAAAAGAGAAGAACTTTCTCTCTCTACAATATTCTAGACTTACATATTCAATTTTATCTAAATACTTGCATTTACAACATAAATTTTTAGAAAGCATCAAGTGAGATTTTTGAAAAAGTCCGAAGATTTTGATTTTTTAACCTAATAAAAAGTTAAAAACATTGTTTTTGAGTTATTGTGACTTGGAAATTGAAAGTTTTTCTTCGTTTGCTTTCTTCATTAAGAACGGTTGATAATAAATAGCATCTAAAAGGGAAAAAGGTGAAGTGGTAAACATTAGAATCAATGTTAACTTCTTAAATTTCTTACTTAGACCACATGATCATCATTTAAAACAATGGCCTTGTTTGGTTTGTGTTTCTCAAAAAATTTTGGAAAAAATTCTCTACAAATAAGTTTTCAAAAGTAATCAAACTAAACAAATTTTTTCAAAAAAATTTTTCAAAACTTGTTTGGTTTACAAATTTTCCAAACAAATCTCTCTCTCATACACATCAAATCAATCACTTTTTCCAAAACTCTCTCTCAAAATAATTTTTCAAAACATCTTTTGATAAAAAACCAAACCAAACAAATTTTCGTACTTTTTATCTCAAAACATGTTTCTCAAATACAAACCAAACAAGGCCAATATTTTTGGTGATTTGTGTCTAAATATTTCATATTTATTAGATATATTTAATATCTAAGTGTGTAAATATATTTTCTATATAATTAAGAAAAGGTGACCGAATCTTTACGATTCACGATTCAATTCGATTCGCGATTCGGTACAATACCATTTCGATTCACGATTCGAATCCCGATTTGACAACTATGGTATTGATTAAACTTGGATATGGTTAATCCCAACGGTAACAAAATAAACTGCTAACACACACACAAAAACAAAAAGGTAAGGAAAGATTATTCTTACCAGGAGAAGAAAAACGAGAACGAATGGAGGACCGATGCTTTTGATAGCCATTATACGGCGAACGCGAACAAAGTTCCATTTTTTTCTGAGATTTTGCTCGATATTTCCTTATAGAAAGCAATCGCATATCTTCCTTCCAAAGGTGTTGAAATGCCCTAAACTTGAGGGTGATAACTCTCTCCTTAAATCTTAAAAATCGCTTCCTCTTTGCAAACTTTTCCTCAATCAGTGGATCATTCTGCAAGCTGGAGATGCTGGTGGTTCTAAAAATATCAATATGACATTGACCAGATGGCAATAGCTTATTAAATACTTCGGAAGCTCTATTTGCAGAATCTTTGTTGGACGCCAGTATTAGATCATACAATGTGTCCTCTCTGTCGCGACATAAACTTGTAACAACAGGAGCAGCACAACTCCTGCTAGTTGTCAGTTGACCACCACCCTCACAAACAGATAAGCCTTCAATCTTTTCCTCATTGGAACCATTCACCTCCTGCTTTCCAGATTTACAAGCATCCAAATCACCAGAGCTCTCACCATGCTTCACTGATTCAGACAGGGTAACAGCCTCAGCTGAAGAAAGTGGGTCAACAAATTTAAATGTTACAGTGCCCGGACTATCTACATCCTCATCTTTAACTTGTCCATGTTCTTTGAAGCCACCAACTGCCTTCTCCACAATCATATCTCCAGAAGAAACAAGCAGCAAGGGAGCAGGTCGAGGAATCGCATCAGTGGTAACAACTAGTTCTTCACAAGGTGTTGCTCGACATTCCCTTTGCAAAGAACTGATTACTGCCGGACAAGGACAAATGTCTTCAGACTTAGATATCAACGACTTCAATTCATTTTCAAGCAAATCAATTTCAGATTCAGTCATCTCCAATGCCTTTGAAATGCCACCCTTCCATAGCAGCAACTTGTTCATAGCAGTTGATCTCAGAAAGCTAGAATCCACTGAGCCTTGATCATCAAATTGAAGCAATTCACCAATCGAGGAGCTTAAATTAGCAATTGGAGTAAGCTCCAAATTCTCTAAATTAAAATCTGTCCCCTCAACAATATTCTGAGAAAAGAGCCTTGGTGAACTGCTTAAATTACTAGTATAATTATCAATATTCGCTGCCTTGGCAAATGGTTTATCCTCCCCTATTACAATAAGATAAAACTCAGATGCTCAGTAAATGAAACATTTGGAAAAACTAATATAATGAACTTATAGTCCGTGAAAGTCAAAGCAGTTAAAAAATTAGAGCATAGAAAGACCAGTGGATAAATTTTTTATTACATAAAATTACCCCTCATGAAAATCGAAGTACATAGACCTACTCACAAAGACCTATAATATATGTTTGAGCCAAATCCAGAATAAGGAATGCAATTTCTGTGAAACACCATTAATATTAATTATATCCGGACTAGCCAATTACAAACATTATCAGGTCATATTCCTTTTCTCCAAGTAAAAATGCTCCTAACAAAGAGCTGCAGGGCACGCTCATCTAAAACAAAGATGATGCCATTTTTAGCAAACATTACCTTAACTTATTATGAATAAAGGCATTTAAAATCGCCATAAAACAAATTTGGCACTATGGATTGTTCCTTAAGGCTTGAAACTTGAGAACTTCATGGCAAAGGTGTGATAAAATTCAATGTGCCCTATCATCAAGATGTTGAAAGAAACAATATGACAAGAATCGGAACCAAATCTAAATCCACTACAATATTAAAGGAGAGGAGAAGCTGAAGGATAACCTTGGTTCATCTGCTACAGTTAATTTCAAGCACTTTGGCAAAACAAATACAGAGGACAAAAAACATGACAACATTCAACCGATATTTTCATATCCTGATCGTAGTAGTAGAAGTGATAACACCACCATCTTGCAGGAAAAAAAGTGTGTTTTTAGTAAAAGAAAGTACTAGTGTAATCACATGAATAAGTTCTCCAACTCATCAATCATCATTTTACCCATAAAGAAAAGGAAGACTAAATTCCTAAAAAAATAAACATTTAAATGTTAGTTGGAGAAGAAAGCTCACAAGAAATGCTAACTTTTACTAGTAATATGATTTTAAAAAAATAAATAGAAAAGAAAAGAACAAGTGATAATATTTATTAAAGAAAAAAAGATATTGACAATAAAAAATAATTAGTGCCTCAACTATGCCCATTTCTCTTCAACTCTCTCTCTCTCTCTCTTTCTTGGAAACAATCTCTTCCAAAATGGGGTAAGATTGTGTACATCTTATCCTCACCCGATCCTACTTTAGCATTAGGTCACCCTTTTAAGAAATAAATCTACTTAGATATTCATAAAAGTTGTAAAAACAACTTATGGTTTCAAAATATATTGTAGTGTTTCAATGTGTTTCAGTGAACACTAGAACTTTAGATGTCCATTAGTGTTTCATGTCAGTTTTCTAGGAATCGGAAGTATTTCATCCATTCCACTGGAAATGAAACGAGATTTAGTTCCTTGGATATTACATATTGTACAGTATAATAACAATCCAGTTTGGTTAAATGTATCACGAATCTGATAATTCAATTAATCTGAGTTTTGGAATAATTCTATAAACTTTCTCCTTCCAATCATGCAGATAAAACAAAAAATTGACGAAAGAACTAGGTTGAAATCTGCATTTTACCTGGTGAGGAACTGCAAGCAACCGACGAGGGCGTAGCAGGGGAAGCACAGTCTGATAATCCTGTAACTCTAGGGCTTTTATCAGACAAATTTAAGATATGAGAATGCAAAGTTTCTATGTTACCACAAACAACCATTCCATGTTTGGTTGCACTATCATCAGGGCCTTCAACTTTCTTCTTCTCATACTTAGCCAGCCCCTCACCCCAGCCAAGCCGAGGCTTCTTCCTGGAACTTGCTTCTTCCCATGGAGCAGCTGATGTCGCACACCCAACAGCATCCCCTGAAGGGGACTGCACAGGGGTAACATTCCTGACCTGCACCTCAACTTTCGCTTCTCCAGAATCCACTCCCATGCTCTTTGAGCTGCTTGAATGACTGAATCCCGAACCCCGCGACGACATGCTCCCTGAACGAGTCCATTTAAGAGGCTTCCAATCGATCGATCCCATCGAATTTTCTCTGTCAAATCTCTGGCCTGTGCCCAACCCATTGACACTACCTATCTTATCATGCTGATCTTTAAAGTTAAGTTGTTCCCATGTGTTTACAAAGTCAGAATGAGGATGAGAATTGTATGTTAACATATCATCGACTGACCTCTGATAACTCACGTCAAGCGGCCCGCCAGGAGCAAACGGCCATGAACCATTTCCGTTTTCCCAGGAGTGACCTTTCCAATCCTTCTGGCTGAAGGACACCCTATTTTCCCTGCTATTCCTGCTGTACTTTCCATCTCCACGAGACCCAGATGGCCGGCAGCCCACGTCATCCAGATTCTTCTCATTCGACCGAGATGGTGTAAACCCATGGCCAAATTCTTCAGGATACATGTGCCAACTACCCTGCTTTCCGTGACCTTCAACATCAAGAAAGAAAAAGGAAGGAGAAAAAAAAATCAAAGCCCCAAAAACCATAACTACAATTTCCCAAATTCCAACATACCCATTGCAGGAATGAAAAGCTCAGATCTAGACTATAATGAAGAATAACTGAACTACCTACGCAAATCATCATAAACAACCACAGATTCGTTCGAAACACAATAATATATATGTATTTAGTGAAAGAGAAACAAAAAGCTTAGCGAAAACTCAATTCCTTAAGAATCTAGCTTTTCTAGGGCTTGCAAAATTTGACGATTCGACGACCGCCGCAACAACATCACGATATTGAATGAAACCCTAGATTTAGAACCAATAATAGAAGAACCCTAGATTTGGAGCTTAAAATTCTCACCTGGAGGTCTGCTGCGGAACTCGCGGTGGTGAGGAGTCTCTCTCCATCTGGACACAGACCCTAAGGAGTCCGACGACCTCTCATGCTTCCTCTCCTTGAAGAAGTCCTTCCGATCCCAAGGCACTGGTTCCGGCGCCGGCGGCATGAAAATCCACAACACAATCGCATGGGGCACAACCCCCGAACGATTCAATAAACCTAGGGTTTCACAATAAACACGAAGCGAATAGAGAGCTTGAGGATTGGAGATTTCTAAGGTTTCGAAAAAAACCAGATCAGAGCTGTGATGATGTGTGGTGCCCTAGGCGAATTAGGGTATCAACAATCGTCCGTCCGTTTGTTCTGATATTCTTCGTCTCTCGGGGGGGAAGTTTCTTTCTCTTTCGCTTTCTCTCTCTAGATTTCTCTTTCTTTGCTGTGGAAAATCTGTCGATATACAACGTGGGGGCCAAAGAGAGCCTAGACTTGATGAGAGAGAGAGAGAGAGAGAGGGAATTGTAATGGATCTCAAACGGCTCTATAAACCAGAGTTTAAATTTATTTTCCCGTCCGCTGAAAAAATAAAATAGTTTAATGAAAATTACGTAGATATACCTTGAGGTTTTGACTATTTACATTAAGTGCAACTGGGACAGGTTCACGGGTTCGAACAATCTCAGTTCCAGTTATGTTGAGACTTACGTAGGTTTGCTCAACTCCGAATTGTAACTTTTGATCTAATTAAATTATTAGGAAGCATTTATTTATAAATCTCTCTTTAGATATTTATGTTTTATTTAGAGGGTGTTTGGCAAGTTGGGTTTGGTTTTTTTTATTAAAATCTATAAAAAGATAAAATATGTTAAAATAGTTAATAGGATAAAATGTCACATCAAATTCATAATTATTTAATTTTTTCTCTTACAAATATCACATTTAACTATAAAAAAATCTATTTCTCTTTCCAAACACAACTATTTTAGCTTATTAAAATAGCCAACTTTTCAAACGAGGCCTTAATCTAAATTAATTTTTTATGTTTCAATAAATTCTATGAGTGACAAGTTACAATATCCCTAATGATAATAGGGTGAAGTACGCATTAATGTTTACATTGATAGTTGAATTTTCTTTGATGTGAATATTCACACTGTCAAATATAAATGTTCACATCACTAAATTATTAAGAGTTCAAAAAATTTGGAAGGGTAAAATTTCTTTAAAATACCTTAAATATGATAATTAAGATTTGGTGGATCAAATATCTAAATAATATGATTTATTAGAATAAAAGAATATGTTGTGAACTAATTGGGATTAAGCACTTGAAAGATAATTTTCTAATAAATACCCCAACTATTAATTTGTTAAAATTATATTATATTTACATTTTTTTAAGAAAATCATTAATAACATACAAACAAATAATTTATATAATGTAAAAGATATGCAATTATAATAGTATTTAAAATATATATAAAAAAAAGTAATATTTTGTATTGTATTACTTATGTATATAATATATATTCAATATAATTTAATAATCTAAATTACTTTCATCTATCTATATTCTATATTATAGTAAAATGACTTTTCATAAAAAGTCTTGTGAGAGCTCCAAAACTTCCAACTAAATTTTTGAATTTTTGAACTTAAAAAAATGCTATTAGCTAACACGTTAATATAATAATTATAAAAATACTAATTATTTCATGATTTATATTTTTCATAAAGAAATTTAAAAGAAAATCTTTCTTGATTTGTCTAAACCATTGTCTCTTACAAAAATTCTGTAACAACCCTCGTCACTGTTTACCGAATAACCACTGATTACCGTTAAACTGAAAGTGATTATGACTGATAAGTAAACTGAATAAACTACTGAACTGACTGACTGAAATTGAAACTGAATTGACTGAGTATACCTGTTTAATTGTAATTCTATCTGTTTGGTTATTTGATGATCTGTTCGGGTCTTTGTGTTTAAACTGCTAGTTAAGGGCCTTATCGGCGGCCGAACCGATAACATGCATGCTCATAGTTATGTTAAGTCCATGTTTTCATCTTGTTTTTGTAAGAGTTAGCTCATTTGAGCTTGTATTTAAAGCTTTGAAATGGTTGAAATTCATGCATGTTTGCATGTTCTTCATATTCATGAAAATTGGTTTCAAATTGAGTTGTTTGAAACACCCTTGGGCCTTGATTTTACAAATTGAGCTTTGAATCATGTTAAAGTATGAGTTTTGATGTGTTTTCTAGAAAATTGGCCCAAGAGGATCGAAATTTATGGTTTAAAACTTGGTTTTGAGCTTGAGGTTCAAATCTGGAATTTCCAGAATTTGGACTCACGCTCGAGCGGGGTGACTGGTGCTCAAGCGTGGAAATCGTGCTCCCAGCATTTTTGTTCTATTTTGAAGTCCGTTCGAGCGGAAGAATTGACGCTCGAACGGGACATTGTGTCTCATGCTCGAGCGGGTATCGAGCGCCCAATCGAGCGTGATTTTCACCCATACAGCACTTTTGACTGTTTTGCAAAACGCTCGAGCGAGTAAGTCTACGCTCGAGCGAAAACCTTTGTCTGCATGTCCGCTCGAGCGGAGTAACCTACGCTCGAGCGTGACCCTTGTCTTCTGAAAATTCTGAAAATGCTTTTAAAGTGCATCTTTGCATCCTCATCCCATCCTAGGCATTCTTAGGCCTAGTTTAAAACATCTTAATGAGGATATAGATGTAGAACACACCGAGGCAAATTAGGGATTAAGTTATTATTTCCCAACTGTGTAGCTTAGTGTGTATTCAATCTGTAACTGTGTAGGGTTGGCGACTGGGGACGCGCTCTAGCTTTACTGTAGCCCGAAACTCTGTGAGTAACAACTGTGTAAAGATATGTTCAAAATGATTATCTTCTGAACAATTAAACTGTACTGCTTTATGAACTGATTACTGTTAACTGAATTAATGTATGTCCTATATTTTGAACTGTATTGTGGTATCCTTAGCACCTACTGTTTACTGTTACTGTTACAGAGATCTCTGTCGGTTCCCTCGTTGGAACCACTACTGTTACTGATTGATGGCCATCATTTATTGTTCGGTCTTTTAAGACCTGCTGTTTACTGTACTATTATGCTAATGGATGTACCACATATGACTGTACTGACTGAACGACTGAAATACTGAATTAATGAACTGTTTTCATTACTGTAAGGACATTCATTCTTAACCCCTTTACGCATTGTGTTATTCACTGGGCTTTAGCTCACTGCTCATATATATATGTAGGTGTACAGGCACCAGACCGCAGCTAGAAGCGTCGGGGTAAACTCCAGTTTTGTCGAGCTAGCCTATGTGCCTCAATGCGAGGTTCCGAGCCTGTCAAGCTACGGTTTAGGGGTGTTTTAGTTCCCCCTTCTGTCTCTGTAACTGTTTTGTGTACCGTACTGTACTGTTTAATAGGGATTAGGTCCCTGAACTGAATGATTGTATATATGTACATACTGTTTTGTCTGACTGTATATATTTGAATGAAAAGTCTTTTTGTATACAGACTGTCACAGCTCATTGGATATTGTTTATTTACTATATTGGCTTCTGCCAGCCCCTGTACTCTGTATTACTGTTCTACTGTTAAGCAGGCCTTCTGTAATCTCGGATTACTGGCCGGTTACGGTGCTAAGCCCATAGGGGCGGGTTTGGGTCGTGACAAATTCAAAAGTAGATATTAAAATCTTATTCCTTATCTTTTTTTTTCCAATTTATTATTTCTCTACACAAAACCCTAGTTGTTGCACAATCACAAATATTTTTTTCACACCATATAAAACTTGTTTATTGCTCAAAATATTATTTCATACAATAAATCATCACAACACTTTTAAACTCTTTTGTCTTGGATATTAAAAATTAGTTAATATTTATTATTGTTTAATTGATTATGTCCCAATTTTTTCTTCAAAATTCATAACTAAGTGTGGTATAATCAAGGCGGAGGTGATAGTTGTAAGGTGGAGAAGCAGAACAACATCAACAAAACTAAAATGTAGATCAGCTCCGAAAATCATTTATCATTTGATAAATTTCTATTATCAAGGTATGCTCTCTGCTACAATATTTTCTATTAGCTAAAATTGTCACCACCCAAACCCAGTACCCAAAGGCTCGGCGTCGCAATAAGATAAAAATAAAATAATTCAAATAATTTTGTAGTCGTATCGCAAGCGAATAAATTAAATAAATTAAAATAAAATAATTGAGTACCAAATGTTTATTAAAAGGAAACAAACACAACCATTTGGGCTTTATTGTATTACAAGAGTCCGATAATAAAAAATAAAAAAAAAAACAGATAGAAATCTTTAAAAAAAAAAGAAATAAAAAAAAACAACACAGCGATTCATTCCCCATCTTGATCTTGCTAAATCTCGTCACCTGAAAGGGATAACAGCTATAAGCACATAGCAGAGTGAGAAATATTATACTGTGAGTATAGAGACACAAAATAGCCATGGATAGTTATTTAAGCTAAAACATTAACATAATTTAAGTTGTATAAATAAATTATTTAAGTGGCAGAAACTGAAATAAAAATTATGTAAATAACTATAATCACGGTACAAAATAGAACAGAACAAGGGTCACTAGAGTGACAATCAGGATAGGGGTCAATGGATTCATGACAAACAGAGTACCACAAAATGGCCAAACAAGGGCCAAGGATTATTTAAGTCTCCCAAGGCATGGGACTCCCGTGGTGATATAGAAAATAATTGTTTACAAAATCATTGTCAAGTAACTATTAAAAGTTAAACAGACATATCCATGGGTTTCAATTTAAGTAAATAGAGTTCAGAAAATAATCTACGTAATTGAAACATTAACGTAACCATAAAACATAAATTATACAAAATAAATTGTGGTAACTCAAAACATTTGTAAAATATATTATGGTAACTTAAGACATATTTAAAACATGTTATGGTAACTCAAAGTATAATATAACTCACATTTAATATAAATTTATCCCTATTTTTCCCGTGCTACCGAACCTCTTGTGCTATTCCTTCTACTACTCTTTTCGTTGATTGACATCCTTGCTTCTACTATAACGCCCTATTTATATGCTTCAATTCTTGGAGCTCAAGTTGATTACGTGTTCTCAGAAGGCGCCACCTGGCCTGACCTTTGACTCTTACCTCACCAATTGTCCAAAGGTCATCTAATTTATTGGCTCTAGGAGATTAGGGTTGGCTTCTTATAATTCTAAGGGTTGTCGCCCTCTTTGGTAATCCATAATGATCCCTAAAAAATTTGGTTAGGTTTGTGTCTAAAAACCTCACCGCCAAACTATAAAACATCATTTACCACTTCTTAATATTAAAAATACGGTGTCCCATGATCTACCCCTTTAAACAAAGATTTCTAATATTTTAAAATTAATAACAGCTAACGTTGTAAATCACAAGCTTTTACTAAGCACTTTTGATATACTACGGAACTGTATTTATTTATTACTATTATTATTATTCTCATTATTTATTATTATTATTTTATATGAATACAATTATGGTAAAAAAAATCGGGTGTCACAAAAACACTCTATTAAAAGAGTTAATGTTTTGAGTTTTTTTTGAATTTTTTTTAGAGAAATATGATGGAGGGTTTGTGGCGATGTAAATATGTAAAGAATATAACCCCATGTTCATATTTAAAAAATAAGAAAAAAAAAATTATGTCTATATTTTTTTGTTAACAAAAAGTATTTTAATTGTTCTTACTATAACATGTTACTACTTTTTTTTTTTTTTTTGGTCATAGGCATTGTATATGCACGTTGTACTTATATCTTTATTAAATCTCATATATTGTGTTGGATTATTTCTACTAGGTTTTGGCTCACCCTATTTAGGAAAAACCATTTTCAGGTATTGGTGATATGCTTCCGCCAAGGCAATAGTTTGGAGGGACATTTGGGAGCAAGAGTTTCTTTCTTTTGTTGTATTCTTTTGTATAGCCAAAGGCTTTAACTGTTTTGAGCTATGGTCACTTTTGTTGTAACCAAGCAATGACTTGGAATATGATTATCTGTTTAGTTTTCAGTTCTTTTATCGTTGTAACACATGTTGTAGATTCATGATGAACAGTTTGTAAATGTATATCGCATGTGTTATTTTTTGTATACGAACTTTAATGAATGAAGGCATGTTATATTTTTTGTATACGAACTTTAATGAATGAAGGCATGTTATTTCTACTATCCTTCCGCTTATGGGTTATATTTATTGTATTATTTTGGGGACGTTACAACTTGGTATCAAAGCGTACTGGATTTGAATACTTTGGGTATGTGGGAAGTGTTTATTATCACAATGGGTTTGTCTCACTTAATTGAGACGTTAGTATGTATTGTACGCTTAGTAATAACATGCTTATATGATTATATGGGTATGGGATTTAGTTCCTAAGATATTGATTGGGTCTATGGGTTTGTGGAAGTCCTATTAGAAGAGCACTTGATCACTGTTATTTCTAATTGGAACTCTAGTAACACCGCGGGACAGTTATTATCTAAGAAGGAAATTCGTATGTGTTTACGTGACTTCGTGTTTATATGGAGTGAATTACTGTTGTCCGATACGTTAAGACGCAAGTGAGTTAGCTTTGGCATATTTGTAAATGTGCTAATCACTTTTGTTACCTTCATTAGGATGTCAAGACGTGGACGTGGACGTGATGGTGGTAGGCGTGGCAGGCCTAGAAGACACAAGGTGTCCATATTTGATGATGTTTTGACACAAGAGGAGGGAGTTGGTCAGGCCAATGTAGCTAAACTAGTGGGTCAACAGGCTATGGATGCCTTAGATTGCGAAATGGCCGAAGCATTGTGAGAATCCATGGATATTCTTGGGGCTGAGAATCAAGTCTAGGCCCAAGTAGCTGAAGCAGGGCCATTTTTTCTAAAGAGAGGGTTTTTCTGATCAAATCTGGATGAGTTTTTGGGTGATCCCAATGAGCCACTAAAGGCAGATAAGTGGCTAGAGCAAATAGTGAAGACGTTCGAGATACTTGGCATCGAGGACGACCAGTTAAGGGTGACCTTGGCATCTGTCTAACTGAAGAAGGATGCAAGTCAGTGGTAGAAGTATGCGCGTAGGTGCATTGAGGTAACTTGGGAGGCTTTTGTCAGCGCCTTCCAGGACAAGTTTCTACCTCCCACGGTTAGGGAGAAGTTGAGAGACCAGTTTTCCAAGTTGGTGCAGTTGAACACACCAGTGGCTGAGTTTGAGGCCACATTCACTAGCCTTACTGGGTTTGCACCTGAGTTAGTGGCGACTAAAGAGCGCCATTGTTTGGAGTTCGAGAAGTGGTTAAAGACTGAGCTCATGTTTCGAGTGGCGGGGTCCATGATTAGAGATTATAGGCGCCTTGTAGCGGTGACGGCGGCCCATCTTGAGACCATTATGCAGATGGAAGAGAAGAGAATGAGGGGTTCTAGGAGGAGTTAGGACAATCAGGGAGACGGTAAAGGGCAGAGAAGTTCTAACCCCTAGTTGTCCCAGGGAGCTCAGTCCAGGTCCACTTGTCTAGTACCGAGTTCAGGTTCTAAGAGGGGTGGTCAAGGAGATGTCACTTGTTTTATGGGCGACTTGTGGAGGCGGCGGCCCATCTTGAGACCATTATACAAATGGAAGAAGAGAGAATAAGGGGTTCTAAGAGGAGCTAGGACAATCAGGGGGACAGTAAGAGACAGAGGAGTTCTGACCCCCAGTCATCCCAAGGAGCACAGTCGAGGTCCACTTATTCAATACCGAGTTCAGGTTCTGGGAGGGGTGATCAAGGAGATGTTACTTGTTATAAATGTGGTCAGTTAGGCCACAAGTCTCCAACTTGCCCGCAGAGGAAAGGAGGGCAACGGTCTGTATCATCTTCGGCTCGTTCACAAGGCCATAGTCAAGGGAGAGGGCAACCGCTCATTTGTTATCAGTGTGGGCAGGCGGGGCACGTGAAGAGATTTTGCCCATAGTTAGGTGGCACATCTAGTGCGTCTGGTTCGAGGCAGACACAAAGCCACCAGTCTGCACAGTCAGTACAGGCCTCGAGGGCTAATTAGGGAGCCTCTTTGGCTCAGCCAGTGCATCAGGCTTATGCTCCGAGGGGTGAGCAGGTTGAACAGAGACCTATGAGGCATGTGTATGCTATTATAGTACCAAATCTTGTACATGCTCCTTTTGTAGTGAGAGATACCTTTTTGTTTTGCAATTCAGTTGCTAATGTATTGATTGAAATGGGTGCATCCCATTATTTTATCTAATCTGCATTTGCATCAGTTTTGGGGTTAGAGTTGGGTCAGTTAGCATCTCCTATCTGTGTAGAGTCACCTATCGGTGGTGAGGTTATTTTGAAACATGGGTATCGGGGTTGTGACATAGAGGTTGCCGATCGTCGACTTCCATTTGCATTTGTATTGATTGATATGTTTAGTTTTGACGTCATATTGGGTATGGACTGGTTGTCTTCATACCAGGCTATTATAGATTGCTACCATCAGAGTATTACTGTATGTACCGTAAGCGATGAGTGTTTTTATTTCTTAGGGGATCGGGTGGATAGAGTTTTATCATCGGTATATGATTCGCGAGGGCAGAGTGAACTTAGTTGCCTTCTTGCAACCTTCTTGGGTGGTAAGTGTGATGAAGTCCGGGTTGAGTTGCCAAGGGTGGTTTCTAAATACCCTGATGTCTTTCCTGAAGATCTTACTAGTTCACCACCTTACTGAGAGATCGAGTTCTCTATTAATTTAGTGTCTGGCACGGCACCGGTTTCTATGGCACCGTATAGATTTGTACCTGCTGAATTGAGTGAGTTAAAGATTTAACTCCAGGAATTTCTAGATAAGGGTTTTATCCACCCTAATGTTTCACCTTAGGGAGCACTGACTCTCTTTGCTAAAAAGAAAGATGGAACATTGCGACTTTGTATAGATTACCGGAAGTTGAACAGAGTGACTGTTAAAAACAAGTACCAATGCCTCATATAGATGATTTGTTTGATCAGTTAAAGAGGTCTTATTACTTTTCTAAGATAGATCTGAGATCGGGTTATCACTAGTTGAGGGTAATGGAGGAGGATATCCCAAAAATGGCATTCCGTGCGCGGTATGGCCACTATGAGTTTCTAGTGATGCCTTTTGAGCTAACCAATGCACCAACAGTGTTTATGGATTTGATGAATAGGATCTTCCGTGAGTTTCTAGACCGTTTTTTGGTCATCTTTGTGGACAACATCTTGATTTACTCACCCTCTGAGGAGAAACAAGAGGAACACTTGCAGGTGGTACCAGAATTACTTAGAACTCACCAGGTATATACTAAGTTTGGGAAGTGTGAATTCTGGCTGAGAGAAGTTAAGTTCTTAGGCCATATGGTATCCAGAGAAGGGGTGACTGTAGATTCATCCAATATAGAGGTAGTGCAAGATTGGGCATAACCTAAGATTGTTTTTGAGATCCGCAGTTTCTTGGGATTAGCCAGGTATTATCGTAGATTCATAAAGGATTTCTCTAAGCTAGCCTCACCACTAACTAGACTGACGAGGAAAGGAATTAAGTTTGTGTGGAATGAGACTTATGAGAAGTCGTTCCAAGAGCTTTAACTATTTTGAGCTAGGCTCACTTTTGTTGTAACCAAGCAATGACTTGTTGTTCTTAGGCCATAGGGCTATAGACGTTGTACAATGTGTATCAAGTCCGTTCAAGATGTAATTTCGGCAAAGGAAATCAGCATGTTTCCCAACATCGACTGCAATAACCACTTTCTGATCGGTTTCATCCTTGTTCAGAGTAAGAGCATTGTTATGGAGGAAACACGCCATGTTGAGAGTAGTAAGATAAAACAACATCTTTTGCCTCCATCTTTTAAAATCAGTTCCTAAGAACTTCTCTGACTTTTCATTGTGATTGACTAGCACAATCACAACAGGAGAAAGAGTTGGAGCAATTGTAGCCACCATACCAGTACTTGTTTGAGTATTAGTTTCAGTAGCTATGAATTCTAAATTATAAAACAAAGTTATAATTAGAATTTGTATACTACACAAAAAATTAAATTATAAACACAGAATTTAATTCTGTAAAAATAAAAGAAACAAGAATTGAAACTTTTATTTCCAATTAATTTGAAAATAAAATATTTATTTAAACAAATTAATTCCACACAGCAAAAATATTTCTGTAACACTTCAAAAATTAAAATACTGAAAACATAATTTTAATTAATGAAAACTCAGAAATTATTTCTGAAAATCAAAATTAATTTCTGACTAACTTCACAAATGAATATTAAAAAATTGTTAATGACTACCATTATATTACTACTAGTTGTTAAAGAAAATAAACAGTATATTATTACTATTTGTCAAACAGTATATTACTACTATTTGTATTTTCTAACCAGAATATTATTTTGTAAAACCATAAAAAATAATTTTTGTAAGAAAAAGAAAGAAATAAAAGGAAACAAACGAAAAATTCTGTATAAATAGAATAATTCGAATATGTCTTAAGATTGTTAGACAATCTTCTGTGTAAAATAAATAACTTGAAGCCAAATCAAACAAATAAAAATAAATTACTTATAGAATTTATTTACTGAACCGAATAAGTACAAAAAATCAAGTCGAGTATGCGATACTCTCTCCTTAAGACAGATTCGCCCCGCTTTGGTACTTACGGACAAATGACGTCTATCTCTCATGATACAATAATTTACACAGATTGTAGTAGCACCCCAAACAATCTGTACGGCGTACCAAAACCTGTGTTCTATACTCTCAAAATTTTTCCTAAAAATAATATGAAGAATAAATCAATGCAAGAGAGTACAAAGAAGAGCATGAGAGAATTTTCGAAATCAAACAATTGCTAAAAAAGTCCTGATATTTATAGGGCCGAACAGGTATGAATTTCAAACCAAACGGGTATGTTTTTTAAATGAATTAATCTGTTGAAGAACAGAATAGATGCAAATAGAAATTCAAAACTGTTTGAACAGTTTGAATATGTTTGGAAGAAACTGAACCTGTATGGTGCAAAATGTCAAACTGTTTGAACTTGCTGGACCGAAGGAGGCATTGTTTTGGACCAAAAAAATTGGTACAAAATTTGAATTTATTTCGTTCATAAAAAATAGATTTTCCCGCAAGAATTTTTGAAAAAATTCAAATAAATTTTGTTAAAAAAATTAATATTAGAATCGACCTGACCCACACCCATGCCCGACTGGTCGGACGGACAGCGGTGTGCAAGTGTGGTGGTTTGAGCCTAAGTTCACTTTGTCCATAACTCCTCCCTTCTACATACTTGGGGTGCCCCTTAGGGCCCAACTCAAGTGTTGCCACCTAGAACTTATATATACACATAAGTTCTCTTAAGTTTTCAATGTGGGACAACCATATAAAGAAAACCCACATTTAACTCTTCAACTTCCCTTTTCACGAACTCGAAGACATCAAATTCTCATTCACTTACAAATAGTTTTGACGAACCGTTTGTACCGTGTGACTTGTTATGCGGTAAGGAACACGTCACATCTTTGGATCCACCCCAAAAAATATGTGGGACCCACTAAAATTTAGACTCAAAGTTAGTCTAAAATAAGCCTATAAAAAATCATATATTTCAATAATTGGATCCACCTCAAAAGAAGTATAGGCCTTACTTAAATTTGAACTCAAAATAAACCTATAAAACCAAATTTTCCAACATATCATGCCATCTTCTCATTGGTAAAAACTAAGGAATTATCGTCACCTTGCATAAATTTTAATTAAAATAAAAACACTTCGTACCAAAACAGGCCCATGTATGTGGCAAGGGTACCATTCTAATTTTTAAAATTTCAATGTTTGGTAGTACTATCATTTTGTTAGACAAACGTTAAAAAAATATGGTTTTCATGCAAACAACTATTAGATTGCGATGTTTTTTATGCATTAAAGTGTGGGGCTTTGGCAAAAATCCATTAGTCCCTTCCATGCCTTTGAAAAATCTCTCCAAATTTTGGTAAAAATATATCTATATATAAAAGAATTGTTTAACTACTTAAAATTTGTCTTTTCTTTTCGATTTTATCTTTTTATTATGAATAATTTATTAATGATGGCCTATATGTTAAGTAAAGGTTTTTTCATAATTACGTAAACATTCTTGATCAATTATGTAATAGATTTTTCCATAATTACTCAAATATTCTTGGTCAATTATGAAATAGTTTTTTCGTAATTACGCAGACATTCTTGGTCAATTATAAAATATAATTTTTTATTTTTTAACAAATTACAAATATACCCATAAAGTTTATTTAAAATACGAATTGGTTCTATAATACTAGAAATTACAACTATTATTTGTTATAAGTTTTAATTTAACACAATACTCATGAAGAAAAAAAAAAAAAAAACTATTCTCCTATGAATAATAAATTATCAAAATTGTTTATTGAAAAAAAATTCTCATATCATTAAAAACTATTAACTGACTTAATGATTTATTTATTAACAAAATAGTTAACTGAAAAATATTTTTCATATCATTAAAAATTATTAATTTACTTAATGATTTATTTATTACTAAAATTATTAGTCATTTGTTATGCAAGTATAATTTATGTATTCATAAAATTTGTCATTTATATATATATGCATTTTCTTATGTTTTTTTTATTAGTTTAGTGAATTATCTTAATAGTTTTTTTTTAGATGAAAAAATTATCTTAGTATTTTTTTATATTTATTTGTTGAGAAAAGTTACACACCATAATTTTTTTTATAAATTCGAAAGAAATATTAAAGACTTATAAATTCACCCAAAGTGATATAGTAATAGAATTAGAGTCTACATCATTAGGTATTTAATAAATTAAAAAATGATACATATCATTGCACATAATTTTATCATTGTTGACTTTTTTGGCTTTCGAAGGTTAATAATGTAATTTTAAGCGTACCAGTAAGGATCAATTAGTCCTTACAGAATATTAATTGCCAACCAATTATCAAAAGATTGTGTTTTAGTTCTCTCAGCCTCAATGAAGAGAACTTTTACTGGTGACTTGTTTAGGAGAATTTAGTAAATAACAACAAGTGAAGAACAATTTCAGAATCTGAATTTCATTAAGTAAATGAAAACTTACAATGATCTGACCCAGCCTCGTAGAGGTTTACAGCAACAAACTATTTGAAAACTATTCCTAAGAAATGAAGTGCAATACAGAAATTGAAGTGCTGAAATATAAAGAACTGTAAAAACTGAAAGGAAAAACTGAGTAAATAAACTGATTTTTTGATCTGAGTCTGGATCCTTCAGTTTGAGGTTTTCGCTACTATTTATACTTTTCAATGATAACCGTCGAAGTGGGTTTTCAACCATCGAAATGTTCTCCTATGATTGCTGAACATGTTCTCTCACAGTCAATCCCACTACCCCACTTTTGCAGTTAGGCTTCCCTCATAATTTTGAATTTAAACTTTGTGAGTAACCGTTAGGCCACATCACCTTGTATCCCTCGATTGTTCCAATGCTACGCAGATCCTATTATTACCAATATGGACTGACACGTGTCTGACTTTGGTCGGCAACTTGTATTAACTCCCTAAATTGCCCTTTTCGTACCACGTGTTGAATTATGATTAGCTTTACAAATTATACAGCCAACAATTATATATCTAATAATTTATTTTATTCAATTTAGTAGAACAATTTTCTAATTTTTTAAAAAAAATTAAAATATATAACTTAAATATATTATAATAACAACTCTAACATGAGGCCTGTTTGGTAGAGCTTATAAGCTGCTTATTTCAGCTTTTTAAGCTAAAATATTTTGTTTGCTGCAGCTTAAGTTAACCAGTTTATAGCTTAAATCAAGTTATTTCTTAGCTTATCTCAAAAGCTGGTCAGGGGGTGTTAAAATTTTTGACTTAAGCGCGCAGCTGGTGTGGGGGGCTTAAATTACTTAAATGCTCTCGTCAATACCCAAATATTAATATTATTAGTTAATATTAATTAAAAAATAAAAAATTGTATATTTTGGAAGAAAAAGAAAAAAATAAATATTAATTGGTATTAATTATTAATAAATTCATATTGTATATTTTTATATTAATTAAAAAATAAAAAATTGTATATTTCAGAAGAAAAAGAAAAAAATCAATATTAATTGGTATTAATTATTAATAAATTAATATTGTATACTTTTGGTATGATATATGGTATTAATTCTAGTTAGTCCTAAGTGTTTTTTCTTAAATCATTTAGTCCTTTTTTTTTGGGTATGATATATGTTTTTGATATATTGTATATGAAGTTTACATTTTTACCCATATTGATTTCATTTTACAGGTCTCCTAATCTCTCCAACAATGGTAGCCCTTCCGGTGGAGTCCGTCCAGTGCTTTTCCTCCTCGGCCGCCAACGCTTCGCCTAATGAGATCTGGAAGAGAGAGTTAAATGGGCTTTTTCTCCCTAAACAACAACCCGTGGCCCTTCTCCTTAACCATTAGTCCCATAAACAAGCTCTCTTTCTCTGGATTGAGGACTTGTTGCTGTATCTGTGCCCTTGTCTCCATAACCAACACCAATCGAATCATAGAAATAGAACAAACAAAAAAAAGAAAAACTGTTCGATGTTAGTTTCTTCGATGACGGTGGTTGCTTCGAGCTCCTCCTGGGCTCGCGCCATGCTTCAGATCTCACCGTACACCTTCTCCGCTCTCGATATCGCCATCTCCATCGGCATCTTCGTTCTCGGCACTACTTGATACATACATACATATATATATGTTCGATGTTCTGATGATGTTCAATGTTCGATGTTCTGATGATGTTTGATGTTGATGATTGTTCGATGTTCTGATGATATGTTTTGATGATTCGTTACTGATTCTTTCGTTGTTGTTGGCTATGAATTCTCAAGAACCCTAGTTGGCAAATCAAGGTCGATTTACATGCACAAAATCAGACTTCAACTTCGCAGCTCGCAGCTTTTACCTGGATTCAACTTCGCGATTTGATTTCACGACTGGATTGGAATTTTCATGATTCAGTTCGACTTCGTGGGTTCAAGGCCAACTCCCAATCGCGACTTAACAGTCTGTGACCCTCGTTTCGTTTATGACCTGCGAAGGTGTATAGAACTGCCCTTACATTCTTCCAATTGATTTTCTGATGATGTTCGATGTTGATGATGTTCGATGTTCGATGTTCTGATTATGGTCGATGTTCGATGTTCTGATGATGTTTGATGTTGATGATTGTTCAATGTTCGATGTTCTGATGATATGTTTTGATGATATTATTTTGATTCCTATTTTTGATGATGTTTTTTAAGTGATGTTGGTGATGTTGTTTTGATTCCTATTTTTGATGATGTTTTTTTAGTGATGATGAAGAATAATGTTTATACGATTATACGATTACACGTTCACTGTGATGTTAGTGAATAATGTTTGATATGTTGGATAATGTTTGATGTTTGATGTTGGTGATGTTGATGATGTTGATGACGTAGTTGATGTTTGCTGATATTCAGAAAAAAGGGAAATCATAAAAAGACCTATAGTAAGCTTCTTGGGCAATTCAGTAAATTACACATAAACACCAAACCAAAATTACCCCCTCAATGACTGACCCAAACGCCTAAAAAAATGGATACTAATGTATTTACACATAAAATAGGACCTATTAGTCCAACAAAAAAACGTCAGGACTAAATGGGTTAACATTCCCAAATTAGGAATTTAATGGTGCTTTCCCCTAAAAATTAAATATTAATATTAATTTATACTAATTAATAATTTTAATATTAATTGAGACAAATTAAGCCATTAATTGATACTAATTAATAATTTTAGTATTAATTGATACTAATTAAACAATTAATTGATACTAATTAATTTATAATGGAAAATAATTGTGACAACAATACTTTCATTACATTTTTAGCAAATGTATCAATTTTTATATTAATTGATACTAATTAATACTACTTATATTAACTTTTATTAATGAAATATTTTTTTTAAAAAAAATTAAAACTGAAAAAAATGACAAAATAATAATTTTTATATCATATAAGGGTAGAAATGACAATTATACAATAAAAAGCTATTTTACAACTTATTAACCAAATACTACTATGCTGCTTAAATCTATAATCCCACAGCTGCACCAAACAGGTTAACAACTTATGTTCACAGCTATAAGTCATAATCTGTTAACTTATAATCTATAATCACTTTTCCACAATTCTATCAAACGGGCCATTACCTTTTTCAACTAGTATGAATCTTCCAAAGTTCGGTCACATCACAATTAAAATACACAAAATTACTAGCCAATAAATTACGAGACGTTATTGGGGGACTTGACTGACACGGGTGCACCAATTACAAAATAATAATAATTTATTTTTTATTTTTTGATTTTTGATTTTTTACTCACTAATATAATACTTATTATAAACTAGCGGGAACTGAATCTACTCCTATTGTCATGACCCGAACCCGCCCCCAAGGGTTAAGGACATAACCGGCCAGTAATCATGAGATTACCTACGGCCTCAAACCCAACCGGACATAACTCATCAGAGTAAAGGGGGCCAAATGGAAGCAAAATTTAAATATTTGTCCATAGAGTTGTGCTTACATGGCACATCATAACAAACCATACATAGACATATTAATAACTCACAACAGAAAACACAGTAACATAAAGTTCTGTACAAACAGGATCATTTTAAGTCTAAGTGTACAACAGATTCAAAGTCTTCGCCAACATGACAAAATATAAATACATAACAAAAGGGCGAAGACGAGTCTCGTGCGTGAGACGCAAGGGCTGACTCTTCAAAACCTTGGTTGTTCCACACAGACTTCACTGAGGCTGGGTTTGGACCTCTCTTGGCTCACCTACAAACACATGAATGAGCGTAAGCGAAAGCCTAGTGAATAATATCAATTAAAGAAGATGCATTGGAACAATATACATCGGACGGCCTTAGGCCCAATTCATATTTCTATCTAGTACATAAATAGATATGGATCAAGTAACTTCGGTTCCAAACACTTCGGACGGCCTCGGGCCCAATCCATTCATGTCAAACTGGCCTCTGGTCCATTTGTCTTTCATTCATGTCAGACTGGCCTCTAGCCTATTCATTCTTTCATTCAAATCATACTGGCCTCTGGCCCATTCATTCATTTATTCATGTCAAACTGGCCTTTGGCCAATTCATTCTTTCATGTCAAACTGGCCTTTGGCCCGTTCATACTTTCATTCAAATCATACTGGCCTCTAGCCCATTCATTCTACCATTCAAATCATACTGGCCTCTGGCTTATTCATTTTACCATTCAAATCATACTGGCCTCTGGCTTATTCATTTTACCATTCAAATCATACTGGCCTCTGGCCCATTCATTTGGCATAGTAAACATTGTCCACTAATCAATTTAACAAACTTACAAACTTACATAGAAGTAAGCAATTGGATAACAACATATTTCAGATATCTTTGTCAAGCTATTACTCACAGTGATCGGTTGGTTGGTTTGCCCTGGAGCTTTGTAATAACCCTCATCACTGCTTACCGATAAACATTGATTACCGTCAAACTGAACTGATTATGACTGATAATTGAACTGATTAAAGTACTGAACTGACTGACTGAAAACTGGAACTGAATTGACTGAGTATGTGTGTTAATCCGTATTCTATCTGTTTGATTGTTTACTTGATCTGTTCACGTTTTACGTTTAAACTGCTAATTGAAGGCCTTATCGGCGGCCAAACCGGGAATTGATTGATGTTTTATGATCCTTATAATTGATGTGATCTTATGGTGTATTTATCTGAAAACTGATTAGGTATGATTGAATTAGATTAAATATTGATAGATTGCATAATTTGACTTAATTACCTTAATGCCACTTAAGTGGCCCACTACTTGAATCATCTTTGAGTCTCATTACACTCATACATACACATTTCATCAGCTCATTCCTTAGACTCAACCGACCAAGATAGAGAGTGAGAGAGAATTGAGTGGATCTTGAGTTCATTGGTAGAATTGCTTGAAGAATTGAAGTATAGCTTGCTAATTTGAGCTTCTAGTCTTGCATTGAAGACCTAAGGTAGAGTAACTGCCCTTTTGTTCTTGAGTTTAAGTGATTCTTGCATGATTTATAGCAAATTGTAGCCTTGAGCCAAGTTATGGCTCTTACATGGTGAATTGAAGCTCATTCCTTGCATGCATGTTTGTATTGTAGATGTTGACTTGTTTTCATGGCAAAATGTTACATGCATGCTCACAATTATGTTTAAGTCCATGATTTCATCATGTTTTGGAAACAATTGGCTCCTTAGAGCATCAAATTGAAGCTTTGAATTGATTTGAATTCATGCATATTTGCATGTTCATCCTGTTCTTGAAAATGGTTTGAAATTGGGTTTGAATTAAACACCCTTGGGCTTTGATTTCTCAAAATTGAGTTTTGAATCATGTTTAACTATGTGTTTACAAATGTTTTCTGGAAATTCAGCCCAAGAGGTCGAGTTTTGAGTTGTTAAAACTTGGTTTTTGGCTCGGAGGTGCAATCTGGGTTTTCCAGATTTTGCACTTCCGCTCGAGCGGGGACTAGTGATGCTCGAGCGTGGAATCCGAGCATCCAGTATTTTCTCTGCACTGTTTTACAGTCCGCTCGAGCGGAGGATTGGGCGCTCGAGCGAAGGCATGTGTCTCACGATCGAGTGGGCGTCGAGCATCCGTCGAGCGGAGATTTCACCCATCCAGTACTTTTACAGTACGCTCGAGCGGGAAAGTTGACGCTCGAGCGTGTGCCTTTGTTGCATGACCGCTCGAGCGGGGAAACCGCGCTCGAGCGGGACTCTATTTTTCTGAAAAATTTGAAAATGCTTTTAACCGTGCATCTTTGCATCCTCATCCCATTCTAGGCACTCTTAGGCCTAGTTTAAGACATCTTCATGAGGGCATAGATGTAGAACACACCGAGGCAAATTAGGGATTAAGTTATTATCTTTCCTAGCTGTGTAGCTTAGTGTGTTCAATCTGTTAACTGTGTAGGGTTGGCGACTGGGGAGACACGCTCTAGCATACTGTAGCCCAGAACTCTGTGAGTAACATTTGTGTAAAGATATGTTCGCAAATGATTCTCTTCTGAACAACTGAACTGTACTGTTTTCTGAACTGATTACTGTTAACTGAATGAATGTATGTCCTATATTCTGAACTGTATTGTGGCATCCTTAGCACCTACTGTTTACTGTTACTGTTACAGAGATCTCTGTCGGTTCCCTTGTTGGAACCACTACTGTTTACTGACTGATGGCCATCATTACTGTTCGGTCTTTTAAGACCTACTGTTATGCTAATGGGTGTACCACATATGACTGTACTGATTGAACGACTGAAATACTGTTTAAATGGACTGTTTTCATTACTGTAAGGACATTCATTCTTAACCCCTTTACGCATTATGTTATTCACTGGGCTTTAGCTCACTGCTCATGTATATATGTAGGTGTGCAGGCACCAGACCGCGGCTAGGAGCGTTAGAGTTACTCCGGTTTTGTCAAGCTAGCCTATGTGCCTCACTGCGAGGTTCCGAGCCTATCGTGTTAAGGCTTAGGGGTGTTAAGGCTTAGGGGTGTTTTACAATTCCCCCTTCTGTACTGTCTTACTGTTTTGTATAGACCGAATGCTTACTGTACTGTTATATAGGGAGTAAGTCCCTATTCTGAATGATTGTATATATGTTGTGTATACCTTTCCACTGAATGTACATATGGTTGGAAAGTCTTTTTGCATACAGACTGTCACAGCTCATTGGACATTGTTTATTTACTGTTTTGACTTCCGCCAGGCCCTGTACTCTGTTTTACTGTTCTCCTGTTCTGCAGGCCTTCGGTAATCTCGGATTACTGGCCGGTTACGGTGCTAAACCCATAGGGCCGGGTTTGGGTCGTGACAAGCTTGACCCTACACATCACATAACACATACGTGTCACAAATGATTCAATTTGTTCTTTAATTCACATATTCCTCTTTAGGCTTTATTCTTATCCCTTAATTCATTTACAATGCTTAATGCATGCCTAAAAGTACTTAGAAGTGAAAGAGAACGGAAAACGAAACACAGAATGCACTTTCAAAATTTTCAGAAACAGGGTCCTCGCTTGAGCGGACCCAGGAGGCCTGTAAGAGTACTGGTTATGTCATATTTACGCTCGAGCGTGAAGGTCGGGCGCTCGAGCTAAAGGCCTCACTACATAGCTCCCCGCTCGAGCGTGAACTTGCCCGCTAGAGTAGACATCATGTCTGCAGAAAATACTAGGAGCTCGAATTTTACGCTCGAGCGGCGTCAAATTTTCTGGGTTTTCCAGAACATGTTCTTGAGCTTCAACCTGATATTCAAGGGCTCTAAATGCATTATTTTGGCTCAAACTTTACATATACATATACCAACATGGTATAAACACCAAATTACAACATTATGAAGCTCAATTCCAAGAATTACCTACATGCATGACTCAAATTAACCCAAACTCATCACCAACATATTAAATTCAAATATTCAATACTCACACCTCCATGATTTGCACATGCATGTGGGAGATACCCATTATTCTCAACTTAGTTGGTGAAGAGATGATAAAAAAAAACATGAGCTTCAACTACAAACTTACATGGATCATACATTTTGTGCTCAAACATGCAAATTCAAAGCAATTACACACATGCATGCATACATTGATCTCCAATTCACCAAAACCAACTTAATTCCATTTTAATTCTTGCTCTTGATTACTCAACTAGCTTGAATACACAAATCTACAAACATATACTCATGAATTCATGTTTAATTGCTCACCTAGAGGTTCAATTCTTCCAATCTATAGCAAATTCTTGAGCAATCTTCAAGATTTCCAAGCTTCAAGAGCAAAACTTCAATTTTTGAGCTCCCTCTTTCTCTAACCACCCTCACCCACTCTTTCAAGAGTTATTGTTAGCCAAAATGTATAAGGAGAAAGAGGTTGAGTGCTTAGTGTCCCACTATATACAATTTCTCTTAATTAAAATTATCAACATTACATACTTGAGTACTGAGTCATTAATTTAGTCTATTTAATTCAATCCAGATCAATTTTCAATTAAGTTTCACCGTAGGCTCTAAAAATTATGCCAATCACAATGGCGCAATCAATTTCAGTTTCTGTGGTCGATAGGGCCTTCAATTTAATTTCCAAAGCAGATAATCAAACAGATATTTCTACGGTGAACAGATAGAAATTCAAAACCACATATCTTCACATAATGGCACACAGAATCATATCAAATACGTAATCATATTCATAGTAAGGACCAATTAACATTCTATGGAACAGGGATATCACAGTCTTTCCCCCTTTAGGAAGTTTGGTCCTCCAAACTTATTTTACCTTCGTCGGGAAACAAATGTGGATAACGTAGCGGCATTTCGTCCTCTTTTTCCCACGTGGCATCCGTCCCATAGTGTTCCTTCCATTCCACTTTCACCATTGGGATGAAATTGCTTCTTAATTGTTTCACTTGCCGGTTAATGATTCATTCCGGCCATTCGGTGTATTCCATATTTTCATCAATAGCGACTTGGCGATAATCAATCACGTGAAACGGGTCTCGAAGATAACCCCTCAACATTGACACGTGAAAAACATTATGGATTTGCTCAAATCCCGGTGGCAAAGCAACTCTATAAGCAACTGGGTCAAGCCTTTCCAAAATTTGGAACGACCCGATGTAACGGGGCGACAACTTACACCTTTTTTCAAATCTGACTTGGCCCTTCATCGGAGACACATGGATGAACACATGGTCACCAACCTCATACTCAAGAGGTCTTCTCCGAACATCTGCATAATTCTTTTGTCGGTCCTGAGCTGTTTTGAGCCTTTGCCGGATAGTTTTGATCTTTTCAGAAGTGTCTTGCACAATTTCAGGCCCAAGTAAAGCTCTATCCTCGACTTTTGTCCAACAATTCGGTGATCTACACCTTCTACCATACAAAGTCTCGTATGGTGCCATACCGATGCTGGAGTGGAAGCAGTTATTGTACGCAAACTCTGCCAGTGGCAAATAATCTTCCCAACTCCCCTGAAAATCCAAGGCACACATCCTTAACATATCTTTTAACGTCTGTATGGTTCGTTCTGATTGCCCATCAGTCTGTTAGTGGAATGCAGTACTAAATCTTAGTTCTGTCCCCATTGCTTCCTGCAAACTTTTCCACAATCTAGATATAAATTTCGGATCTCTATCCGACACAAGAGATACTGGAACTCCGTGTAAACGGACAATCTCAGCAACATATATGGTAGCCAGTCTATAAGTATTAAATGTAGTTTTAACTGGTAGAAAATGTGCAGACTTAGTCAGTCTATTAACTACAACCCAAATAGAATCCATATCTCTAGGCGTCTGAGGTAGGCCAACAACAAAATTCATAGTTACATGTTCCTACTTCTATTCAGGAATAGGGAGAAGTTGAAGTAGATCGCCTAGTTTCTGATGTTCAGTTTTAACTTTCTGACATTGAAGACACTTGGACACATATTCTGTAATTTCTTTCTTCATTTTTGGCCACCAATAACTTTGTTTCAAATCCCGATACATTTTATTGTTACCTGGATGCATAGAAAACACGAATTCATGGGCTTCATCTAAAACCCTCTTCTTTAGTTCCGGAATATCTGGGATACACATTCGGTTTCAGAATCTTAATATTTCGCCTTCAATGCTGAACTCTGCTTTCGGACTCATCTCAAATTCATCAATCACTTTCTTAAGGAATTCATCCTCTTTCTGTTTCTTTTTAATCTCATCAATAATTGCTGGTTCAGCTGAAATAACGGCTATCAATCCGCCCTATTCACACAACACCACTTCAATTTCAGACTTCTCAAAATCTTGCAAGATTTCCTTCTGTTCAGTGAGCAAACAACCCATACTCCCCGTTGATTTCCTGCTTAAGGCATCAGCAACTGTGTTAGCTTTCCCGGGGTGATACTGGATCTCAAGATCATAGTATTTTATCAGTTCGAGCCATCTCCTCTGTCGCATGTTCAACTCTTTCTGTGTAAAGAAGTACTTCAGACTTTTATGATCTGTGTAGACTTCACACTTTGCCTCATACAAATAATGCCGCCAGATTTTCAAAGCAAAAACAACTGCGGCCAATTCTAAATCATGCGTTGGGTAGTTCTTTTTTTGTGGTCTCAACTGTCGGAGGCGTAAGCAATAACCTTTCCGTTCTACATTAATACACAACCCAAGCCTTTATAAGACGTATCACTAAAAATTACAAAATTTTTCGCACCTGTGGGCAATGTCAATACTGGTACAGTGGTTAGTCTCGTTTTCAATTCATGAAAGGCTGATTCTCTTTCGTCGTTCCATTCAAATGATTGCCCCTTGCGTGTCAACTGGGTAAGAGGTACAACTATCTTGGAAAAGTCCTTCACAAATCTCCTGTAATAACCAGCTAAGACCATGAAACTGCGGAATTCTATCACATTTGTCGACGTAGGCCAGTTTACAATTGCCTCTATTTTTTGTGGATCCATTGAAATCCCTTCCTTGTTGATAACATGCCCTAAGAAAACAACTTCATCCAACCAAAACTCACATTTCTTTAGTTTAGCAAACAATTTCCTTTCCCGAAGTATTTGTAGGACAGTTCTCAAATGATGTTCATGTTCAAGTCTACCTTTAGAATATATCAAAATGCCATCAATAAAACCACAACAAATTCGTCGAGGTAGGTTCTAAAAATTCGGTTCATTAAGTCCATAAATGCTGCCGGAGCATTAGTCACTCTAAATGGCATAACAAGAAATTCAAAATGACCATACCTCGTTCTAAATACGATTTTTTCTCAACATCTTCTGCCTTTACTTTCAACTGGTGGTACCCAGATTTCAGATCAATCTTGAAAAACACTTGCGATCCCTGCAACTGGTCAAACAGGTCATCAATACGGGGTAGAGGATATTTGTTCTTTATTGTTACCTTGTTCAATTCCCGGTAGTTGATACACAAACACAAAGTTCCATCCTTCTTTTTCACAAACAATACCGGTGCACCCCAAGGTGAAGTGCTAGGTCAGATAAACCCCTTGTCAAGCAGGTCTTGCAACTGTTCTTTCAACTCTTTCATTTTGGCAGTAGCCATTCTGTAGGGAGTTTTGGAAATGGGCTGGGTGCCTGGTATGGTCTCAATTGTAAACTCTACCTCCATGTCCACCAATTCTCCTAGTAGTTCATTTGGAAACACATATGGAAATTCTCTAACGATAGGGATATCATTCAATTCAACATTTACAGATTGTTCAGACAACACATAACACAAATAACCCTGGCACCCTATCCTAATCAGTTTACATGCCTTCATTGCAGATATTAAATAGGGCGGAGACACTACCCCGTTACCCACAAACACAATTTCTTCATGTTCTGGTGGTCTAAACACAACTCGTTTCGTCACACAATCAATGGTGGCACAATATTTAATTAACCAATCCATGCCCAAAATTACATCAAAGTGCCTAAAGTTCAAGGGAAATAAATCCGCATATAAAACGGCATTCCCAATACGCATGTCACAAAAACGATACACAGATTCACACAATACAGATTCCCCGGATGGAGCAAATACACATAGCAGATATGGCAATAATTCTAGAGGTCTACTCAATCTCGATGAAAATGCACATGTCACAAAAGAGTGTGTTGATCCGGAGTCAATTAACACAAAGGTATCCTGAATACATATAGAAATAGTACCTGAGACGACTGCGTTGGTATTTCGTGTATCGCCCGGAACAAGCTCAAAAACTCTCCCTTGTCTCACGGTATCTCCGGTGGTGGTAGATCTCATAGTATTTCTCGGCTTCGGGATCGATGCAGTGGAACTAGCAGCCATCTTCCCACTGTTCTGATTACAATCTAGGGCCATGTGCCCTTGTTTGCCACATTTGAAAGAGGCTCCTGACACACGATAACAAACCCCACGGTGCATTTTGCTACAAATATTGCACATGGGAGATGTGTAACGGGAAGAATTTGAAGTACTTGAGGAGCCCGTGTTTTTCTTTTTCAAAAATTTCTTCTTTGAGAAGAAACCTTGCCTTTTGTTGCCTTTCTAGTCGGTTGTTGGTTTAGTTTGTCTAGCTATGTTAGCTTCTGATATTATGGCCCGGTCTAGCACTCCAATGTAGGTCTCCAGCTTCAAGACATTCACTCTTTTTAAAATGTCGCTTCGGAGCCCACCTTTAAAATGCCTCGCTTTCTTATAACTGGTATCAATCACGTGTGGTGCAAACCTGGCCAATTCAGTGAATTTGGCTTCATACTCGGCTACAGTCATACTGTCTTGCTTTAGTTCCATGAACTCTGACACTTTCCTGTCCCGAACACATTGTGGGAAGTACTTGTCATAGAAAATTTCCAGAAATTTCACCCAGTCAACATCTTTATGATTTTCTCGCATTAATATCCACCATCTCCTTGCTTCATCCTCTAGCATAAAAGTGGCTAGAAACACTTTTTGTGTCTCCGAGCATGGAAACACTTCAAATAATTATTCGATGCCGAGAACCCATGCTTCGGCTTTCAACGGATCTAATCCACCATGGAACTGTGGTGGTTTCATTTTCTTGAATTCTTTGGTGAGAGCTATTATCCGATCATCATTCTGATTATCTGGCACAGGTGGTGCCGGAGGCGGAGGTGGAGGGTGTTGTTGCTGCCACTGTTGTTGTTGCCTTAATGTTTCTGCCATTTCCTGAATCAATCTTTCCATTCTATCTATTCTGGCAGTAGAAGACTCTTCTATCTCATCACCTCTTGTTCTCACCATCTGATTAAACTTGCATTATACTTTATACAAAAGATTCACAAGTATGCATATACTAGAAAGCATACATATTCAAATAATTTACAATGCAAGCAAATCGCAAACTCATAACACATCAAAACATTTAAGCATATTCTCGATGCTTTCAGATTCATACTTATCACGTGAATGCATCCTAGATCTTTTCTAGACACTTATTGCTCATTTGGACAAGTGTGTGAGCTATTAACTCGTGCTCTGATACCACTCTGTCATGACCCGAACCCGCCCCCAAGGGTTAAGGACATAACCGGCTGGTAATCATGAGATTACCTACGGCCTCAAACCCAACCGGACATAACTCATCAGAGTAAAGGGGGCCAAAGGGAAGCAAAATTTAAATCTTTGTCCATAGTGCTGTGCTTACATGACACATCATAACAAACCATACATAGACATATTAATAACTCACAACAGAAAACACAGTAACATAAAGTTCTGTACAAACAGGATCATTTAAGTCTAAGTCAACCCATGAAACTATGTACAACAGATTTAAAGTCTTCACCAACATGACAAAATATAAATATATAACAAAAGGGCGAAGACGAGTCTCGTGCGTGAGACGCAAGGGCTGACTCTTCAAAACCTTGGTTGTTCCACACAGACTTCACTGAGGCTGGGTTTGGACGTCTCTTGGCTCACCTACAAACACATGAATGAACGTGAGCGAAAGCCTAGTAAATAATATCAATTAAAGAAGATGCATTGGAACAATATACATCGGACGGCCTTAGGCCCAATTCATATTTCTATCTAGTACATAAATAGATATGGATCAAGTAACTTCGGTTCCAAACACTTTGGACGGCCTCGGGCCCAATCCATTCATGTCAAATTGGCCTCTGGCCCATTTGTCTTTCATTCATGTCAGACTAGTCTCTGGCCCATTCATTCTTTCATTCAAATCATACTGGCCTCTGGCCCATTCTTTTTACCATTCAAATCATACTGGCCTCTGGCCCATTCATTCATTTATTCATGTTAAACTGGCCTTTGGCCCATTCATTCTTTCATGTCAAACTGGCCTTTGGCCCGTTCATACTTTCATTCAAATCATATTGGCCTCTGGCCCATTCATTCTACCATTCAAATCATACTGGCCTCTGGCCCATTCATTTTACCATTCAAATCAAACTGGCCTCTGGCCCATTCATTTGGCATAGCAAACATTGTCCACCAATCAATTTAACAAACTTATAAACTTACATAGAAGTAAGCAATTGGACAACAACATATTTCAGATATCTTTGTCAAGCTATTACTCACAGTGATCGGTTGGTTGGTTTGCCTTGGAGCTTGACCCTACACATCGCATAACACATACGTGTCACAAATGATTCAATCCGTTCTTTAATTCACATATTCCTCTTTAGGCTTTATTCTTATCCCTTTAATTCATTTGCAATGCTTAATGCATGCCTAAGAGTACTTAGAAGTGAAAGAGAACGGAAAACGAAACACATAATGCACTTTTAAAATTTTCAAAAACAAGGTCTCCGCTCGAGCGGACCCAGGAGGCCTGCAAGAGTACTGATTATGTCATATTTACGCTCGAGCGTGAAGGTCGGGCGCTTGAGTTGAAGGCCTCACTACATGGCTCCCCGCTCGAGCGTGAACTTGCCCGCTTGAGCGGACATCATGTCTGCAGAAAATATTGGGAGCCCGAATTTTACACTCGAGCGGCGGTTCTCCCGCTCGAGCGGACATCAAATTTTCTGGGTTTTTCAGAACATGTTCCTGAGCTTCAACCTGATATTCAAGGGCTCTAAATGCATTATTTTGGCTCAAACTTCACATATACATATACCAACATGGTATAAATACCAAATTACAACATTATGAAGCTCAATTCCAAGAATTACCTACATGCATGACTCAAATTAACCCAAACTCATCACCAACATATTAAATTCAAACATTCAATACTCACACCTCCATGATTTGCACATGCATGTGGGAGATGCCCATTATTCTCAGCTTAGTTGGTGAAGAGATGATAAAAAAAAAACATAAGCTTCAACTAAAAACTTACATGGATCATACATTTTGTGCTCAAACATGCAAATTCAAAGCAATTACACACATGCATGCATACATTGATCTCCAATTCACCAAAACCAACTCAATTCCATTTGAATTCTTGCTCTTGATTACTCAACTAGCTTGAATACACAAATCTACAAACATATACTCATGAATTCATGTTCAATTGCTCACCTAGAGGTTCAATTCTTCCAATCTATAGCAAATTCTTGAGCAATCTTCAAGATTTCCAAGCTTCAAGAGCAAAACTCCAATTTTTGAGCTCCCTCTTTCTCTAACCATCCTCACCCACTCTTTCAAGAGTTATTGTTAGCCAAAATGTATAAGGAGAAAAAGGTTGAGTGCTTAGTGTCCCACTATATACAATTTCCCTTAATTAAAATTATCAACATTACATACTTGAGTACTGAGTCATTAATTTAATCTATTTAATTCAATCCAGATCAATTTTCAATTAAGTTTCACCGTAGGCTCTAAAAATTATGCCAATCACAATGGCGCAATCAATTTCAGTTTCTGTGGCCAATAAGTCCTTCAATTTAATTTCCAAAGCAGATAATCAAACAGATATTTCTACGGTGAACAGATAGAAATTCAAAACCACATATCTTCATATAATGGCACACAATTAACATACTACGGAACAGGGATATCACACCTATGGTACAACCACGCTTCGCACGCAACTCTGATGAATGGGCTATGGTGCTAAGGGCATATGCTGTGGGTGTATGTACAGTTCGTTTGAAGAAACTAATGTTGTTTTGGCTGATAAACATGCCTCCTTGTAGGCTAAGTATGAAGTTAAGTCCTAAGATGAAAGGATGATTTTGTCGAGTATTTCCAATCCAAACTTGAGGTAATGGGAACCATTCTATATGTTGAGTTTGAGAACCTAGATGATGAAAACTAATCTGTACGCCATTGATGCAATGTGTATATGTCTGTTTAGTGCCATCGGCTATGCTGACTAAAGCTGGGGTTGTTAAAGCTGTGCTCCATCCTGGTGGAACTATGTGTTGTTCAATATATGATTTACTGGCTCCGGTATCTATCGTGGCATCTATACTAAGGGTTTTTTCTACAAATTTAATTACACAAGAGATCTCAACTAAATTTGGTTTGGGTATAACCGGGTAATTAAATGGTAAATATGTATTATCTGGTTGTGCTTGAGAGTATTGACTAAAGGTTGAGAATCAACTAGGTTGACTAATTCTAAAGAATTCATATGTTCTTCAATTAGTTTATCTTTTAAAGGGTATTTATTGTGAAATTGTTCTAACTGCTGTTTAAGCTGTCTATTTTCTAGTTCTAAACATTCTATGTCAAAACTAGTCTTAGTTTCTATCTCACGTATTTGAAGTTTAAGTTCTCTTACTTGTACTTCTAAGTCTCTAATTGTTAGATGTAATTCTCTGCTTTCTACATTTTGATCTTCGCTGTTATTTCCTAATATTATCTTATGTGTCATGTTTAATTTTTCGAGACAGACTATACAATAGGTTATACTGCATAATAAACACTGAGCTCTCTTATATTTAGCTGGAAACCAATTACAATAACAACATCTAGTGGTATCAAATCCTAGTCATATTTGAAAATTATACTGACATGCAGTATCTGCATTACATTCCATCATAAAGAAAATATCATGAGGAGTCGTTCCTATTTCTTGGTTGAGTTGTCCTAAAAGATTATCTACATCTGTATCACTTTCTGAATCACTATCTGAACTTATGGCTTCTATTTGATATTCATAATCATTGACTATGCTATATACTTCTGAATCATCGCTATTTATGCTAACTATATCTTCTTCTAAGTTTTCTATAATATGTAGTCTTTCTATTTGTTTATTAGTATTAGGCCTTTGTCTTTTTGGGCAGACTTTTGCAAAATGATTGGGTTCTCCACATATAAAACAATTACATTTTTTACTGTTGGGTTTTCTAACATATCTTTGTTTTCTTTTATCTTTTTCTTCTTTGGGTAGTCGCTTATAATTTATCCTATTAAAAGTTATGCTTTTTCTAATGAATTTCTGTTTTTTCTATGGTTTTCTATGTTTTTCTTCTAATATTTTTCTTTTCTATATTTTTCATATTTTTTGTATTTTTTCCTATTATATATATCTTGATATTGCTGAGGAGTATATATTACACTGCTACAAAAATCATAATTTTATTTTTTCAAATCTTTCTATATTTTAACTTCTATACATTTTTCTCTAAGCTTGAAGAATGTATAAACTATTCTAGATCCTATTCCTAAAGTTCCTCTTATTTTTACTTCTCCTGAGGTTATTTTTGATGGTAAATTTGCATAATAAACTGACCATTTATTTTCTATCTCTCTTCCTAGTTCTCCAGGTAGTTTTCTAAAATATTTATTTTTAATTTCTTCATCAAAGCTTTTTCCAGTTCTAACTGCTATGGCTAAGTATTCTTTACTAAAGGGTACGATATATTTCCAACTTCCTAATGCTATCTGATCTAACTCGATTAATACTATGCTTTGAGTATGATCATTTTTTCTGAAAGGGTCATATCCTATAAGTGTTTCTTTTATAAAGCAAGTAAAATTCCATGGGTTATTTCCTAATTTTTTAAGCTGTTTAATTGTTTCCTCATATTTTCCTTTAAAAGTTAGATAAATATTATAAGCTGAATCTCCTAAAAGTGTCTTCATATATTCCCACATATCCGTTGATTCAAAGGGATTACTCATCCATGCCTTTACTGCATCTTTTTCCCATTTTTCTATTATTTCTTGCCATATCTGAGGGTCGAATCTGGCTAAATCTAAAAGGGTTCCTTGATTATTAACTGGTTGTAATTGTATACTCATATCTGGTTGTCTACGCTTTCCATGAAACCTATAACTTTTATTTGGATCTGCTTTACTGCGTCATGAACTAGCTAATGGTCTTCTTCCTCCTACTGCATAATGCATTGGTTCTACGGGATCTTCTACAATTGGTTGTGTTTTACTAGTTCGTGTGCTTTCTGTATTCATGTAAAAAGTATCTTCTAAATTAAATTGTTTTGGCATTCTAAATATCTTGCTAGGATGTATTTTATCTTCTATGATATCATCTACATATTCAGTATGAAATTATTGGTCTAAAAATGACACTGCTTCATCATGGGTATCTCCTCTGGCTAAATATTCATAATATCTAGTATCTAATATTTTATTCATATCAGTTAAGGTGAAATTTTTTAAATCTATCTCATCATTATTATATATCTTATTTTGTGATATTGTTTTTTCTTCTGTCATTTTATTTTTTCTTCTGTCATTACATAAAGCTGATTTATGTCACTACTTTTTTGATTTTTTACTCACTAATATAATACTTATTATATTATTAAAATGAATCATGTTTTAAAAATTATAAATTAGTACAAATAAGTGGCCTTTGATTATTATTATTATGCCCATTTTATCAAAATTTTAAATAACATTTTTATGCACCCTAATCCATAAAGGTTTTAAAATACTCTATGAAAATTATTTAATAGTAATTGTAAAAGTTGATGTATCTACATTTAAAAAAATATTCATCCTATTTAGTTTTGAATTTTAAAAAATAATTTTTTAAGTTTTTAATTCATATTTTTTTAAAATATTTTAATAATTTAAAAAAAAAATTGCTTAGATTTACTTAATTTTAATATACTTAAAATGTAAAAATTTGTACAAAAAATTATAAAAAAACATTAATACAACAAGATACGAAAATTTATTAAATTTTTATATTTTTATATTTGGTGAATTTTTTAAAGTTTTTTTTCACAAATATTATATTTTTTAAGCATATTTAGATTAGATATATCTAAAAATAAAATTACTTAAAATATTAAAAAAATTGATTAAAACAAAAAATACGAAGAACAAAAAAACTCACTTTTTTTAAAAGATAGATTCAATTTTCTAGAACCAAACATGATGATTAATATACTTAAATTCATTTTATTTATAATTTTAGAATTTTGAATTTATATATTTGGTGTTTTTTCTTTGCATGTAATTATTAAAATTTAGATATTTAAAGTCGTATTTAAATTTTAAATTTATTAAGGGATTTGTGAAAATAAAAGAGATGGGAAAAATAATTTGTGCTTGGTAGAGTTTTAGAATTTTGATTTGAGACTAGAGTTGTATTTTGAGTTTGTGAGTTTTGAAATTATTATTTAAGTGTGAAATATTTGTTTAGTTATGAGTTTTGAATTGAGTGATATAACATATAATATTTGATTAAAAAATTTATAACTTATAACCAAACACACAACTCAAAATTCTATTCAAAATTTATAAAAAATTTAAAAGAAATTTCCAAAATATTTTCTATTTAAAATATAAAAATAATAGGTGTAAAAAAAAATTAACATTATTCCGGTCAACCGAGAGACGTCCGAAAAGATAACTGAATAAACGTATTTTGAAAAGTAGATGTGAAATTAATTTTTTAAAATTATAAACAAATACCATACTAAAATCAAAAGATAGAATCACACTTTAAAAGTCTAATCAAACCCAACTATATTTCTCTCTCTCTTTCATTTTCATTATAGATTCTTATATAAAAATTCAACGCAATTAAATATTTACAATGATACAAATTCATAAAACTACATCCCACGTCATCCGCGGATGATCAGGATGGCAACAAACCGTGGTTTGTTAAATGATTATGTTTGGAATTACAAATTTTTTTGAGAGTCAAACTTGAAAGTTTCGATATATGAAAAATTTTATGTAAAATGTTTTGTTGCTCGAATCTTTTTTTCTCGAATCTCTCGATTGTTTAAAATGATGTCGTTTTGAATTTTCTTACCAGTAAGATAATTTTTATTAAATAATTCTCTCATAAAATTATTTATTTCTCGCGCGTAGTCTCAAAATTCACCTTTTTCAAATTCGGACGATTCGGGGGATTGGGTTTCGAGTTACATAGCAATGTTGTAATTTTATTTTCACACATTTAATTAATTTAAGGCATATTTTTTTTAATATACATATTTATTAATTTGATTAGTAATTAATTTTTTTACTTCACATACTTAAAGTTACAAATATACCCTACATCCATAATTATTATACACACATCACTTAATCCTCCTCCTATCTCTCTCTCTCACACACAATTGCATTCAATGATGTAGATCAACAACAATGATCTTTGTTGCTCCATGAATTTGCTCTCTGGTAGTAAAAATTTATTCTCTTCCTCCTGTCCTCTTCATCTTGAATATCTCTAAGTTTGAGCATCTTTCAGAAGACATTGAAGTTCGATTACAGACATTTATTTTCTTAATCCTTACCAAGCTTTTTTTCTAAACCAGCAAAAGGAACAGTTCAACAACTAGTAAGGAAAAATGAGAGAGAATGGAGATCAACAGGAGCAACATAGAAGTGAAAAATACAGACAGATAGAGGTAGGGGGCTTATCAGAAATTGCAGTCAGATGAAAGAGGGAGAAAAGGGTGCTAGCGCTGTGGCAACGGTGGAAGATATGTATAGAGAATTTTTCTATATGACATTATGAGTGTTGTTTGATATCTATTATACTCATTTTTATTTAGTATATAATGTTATTAAATTAATATTTCATTAAGTGTGTACCTTGAGCTAATTAGGTGTGTGGAAATAGAATTTTCCCCTATATATACCTCTTAGGCTTTTATATGCCATATAAGATGTTTGTCCTACCATTAAAGAGTAAGTTAGAGACCCTAATGCTGTGTTTGGTTGAGGGATTTGGAAAAGAGAAATGGAAAAGATAGGTGAAATGTGAAAAAAACATGCTTACATTTCACATAGTTTCACACACCTTTTCCCTTTCCCTTTCCAAATCTCTCCCCAAAATCTCCCAACCAAACATAGTGTAAAAGTTTTACCAAATGTTTCATATGGGTGTTATATGGATCTCACACCCATGTGAGACATTTGGTAAAAATTTTGATAAATTTTTTAGAATCACTAGCATTTTTGATCTTTAAATAGGGTCTAAGTAAGTTGACGATGAGATTGGTCTCTCAAAATTAATCGATGCGCGTGTAAATTAATTCAGACATGAGATTATTCAAAAAATAAAAAACACCTCTTAAATTTCTTGTTATACTTATTTTAAGCATTGTAACATGTGTTGTATACAAATAAACAATATTAATACTTTTAATAAGGTGTAATAAGAAATAAAAAATTAGAATCCAATTGTATTTTTAGAAATTAATTATAAATTCATAAAAAAATTAAAATTTAATTATTAATATTTATAAAGTTTACCATGGATCTAATTTTTTTTTGTTAAATCAGTAACGAATTGTAATTTCACCAATAAAAAATTCTTTTATTTTTTATTTTTTGCAGTCAATAACAAGAAAATAGAGTTAAATCAACACGGGGCCAGCACGTGACACAAACTGGGCTAGTCGTGGCGAATCTTTTCTTTTGCTTTTTTCGTGCCCGTCAGCGACGTCCTATTTCCTTTTTCTTTCCAAATTAAACTGTGGACCCACATTATAGCTTATTTATTTATTTTATTTTTTTTATAGTGATAGCCTTATACTTTAATTTATTTACAGTATTTCCCCAAAACTGGTGTGCGAAATCAACGGTTTGGCTCGGGAAAATGTTTATTTATTTATAAAATGTTGATTTATTTATTTATTTTTATTTTTATATCTAAATTGACTACCTATCAATAAAAAATTAAAACAAAAATGACGAGAGTCATAATAATCTATAAATTAAATTATCGACTGCTTATAATGAAATTTATGAATAGATAATTTAATAAATGTAAATTAATTTAGAGGTTGACTTCAAATTTTAATATTAAATTTTTACTTATATAAATCTCTCAATATCTTTATTTACAAGTAAACCCAACAAGTTTTAGTTTTATATAATTAATAAAACTCCACGTATAATAATTTCTAAGAAGATTATGAACTCCACACTTCAACTCCAACCCATGTAAAAAAAATGATAATTATGTAAGTTTTGTAAAATACAAAACATAGACTAAACAATAGTTGGTAAAAAAAAAAAAAATTATATAAAAAAATATGATACACATTTTGAATTTACTCTTCTCATTTATGAATTCTTACATATTGACACTATTATTAATTGAAAAATCATACAAATGCCTCACTTTGAAAATGGTTTAGAGATAGGTTGAAAATAATATATTTTTATAATAAAAAAATCAAAATATACAAATTTACAAATAAAAATAATAATATAATATTCATCAGCAATTAAATGAATTTTATTATAGTTATTTTATTTTATCTTATTTATTTATTTTGATTCATATCCATCATCAAACTTTGAATTTCACAAAAATAACGTCGTTGTACTATATTTCCCAAACCAATTTTCGAATTTATCAATCTCTCTCATTAATATGTCTAATCATTTGACAGAGTTGAGATCTTCTACATTATATCATTTAACAATTATTAAATAATTATGAAAATTTGTTAATATTTTTAATTTATAAAAAATAATTATAAATTATTAAATAATAGAATTAAAATCCTCCATTACAACTTTAAAATAGTAAATGATTAGAATTCTATTTGGGACTTGTACTATAGTCAGATAAAGTCCATATATCCTCGTTTTCTTCACAAGTTAATATATTATTGAGGAAAATAGTGAGCACGTAGGTGTATTGAGAGTGTTATTAAAATTTTGGAATTATAATCGGTTTGGTTGAGTGAGAGAATTATTATTACAATGAAATTGGATGAATTGAGTAATTAAGAGAATTATTAGTATAATGACATTAGATTAAACATGTAGAATAAATTATGTTTGTTTGTATAATTTTATAAACGATATTAGTTGAGTGCGGCTATTAGCACCTCAATTAATATTTTGAACCCCTATTTATTTCATTTTTTAATTACAATAATAATCTCAATTGAAACTATTAAAAATGACATAAATTATTTTTGAACACCCTATCTTCCAATTTAACTCACCCATCCACTCACTAATAAATGATAACATAATTTTTTTTTTAGAGTACTCACCTTTATTACCACCCACTTCAAAATCCTCAAAACCTTCAAAATCCTTTAACGGCTAGACTTCCTGTAGCTTCCAGGGCAACAGCAACAACGACAACTATTCAACAATACACATTTCTCCAATAATGGCGATGAGTGAAGTTTTTTAGACAACCCCAATATCGTGAGACAAATAGAGCATCACATGTAAGCTCAGAAAAGGTTCACAGCTTGAATGATGCTCGCAGCTCAAAAGAAGTTGACCTTATAATGATAAATTTTTTTTGAAAACACAAAAAAAAAAAAAAAATGATAAAATAGTTTGAATTTTTTTCAATACTGAACTCCCAAACATATACAAAAAAAATGGCAACACAGTGTTGAATTAAAAGCATTACTTCGGCAATGTCTAATTAAACATTATTCATATGTTAGGTATTTTGGATCTGATTGTTTTTTATTCATATATTTGACATTTTAAATGTAACCTTAATGCATACTTATATTTTGTTATGTGATGAATTTTAGTTTTATTTATTAATCAAACTAGTTGATGCATATTTATCTTTGTTTGTAAAAATTTGATGGGCCAAGCTTGTTCCCAGACAAATGACTTTACGATTTTATAATGTTTAACATAGGTCCAAATATGGGTAATTTGTTCGGCAACACAAGTCTGAACATGGCAACGAAGAGATCGACGACAAAGAAAGGTTAACGATGACTGAGATTGACGACAGAGAGATTAACAGTGCAACTCTCTCGACAGTGAGAGTAAGCTTGGTGAGTTCAATGGTGAGGGGAAGATTAATGAGCTCAACTGATAAGTGTTTTGGGAGATGAAAAGTGCTAATAATAACACTCTATTAGTTGATTGAGATTAAAATTTTAAAATCACATAAAAGCCCTTATTATATAGAAGGTTCTTTTATTATTTTTGTAAAGTGAGGGATAAACTAGTACTTTCACCTCCAATCTCATAAGATTAAATTTCAATACCACCTTTCACATAAGATTTTTAGTCCCCTTCTTAGAAGGATTTCATAATCCCATAGTAATTTTTTAAAATAAACATAATTTTTGTAAACCCAACTCGTCCCCATAATCCGCTTCTTCATCTAATTCTCATTACAAGAAAAGTGGGCTTAAAAAACAGAAGCATTTGCAACGACACACTTGCCATCTCAACTAGTGATTTTTTGCGACAACATAACTTGTCGTCGTGAAAAATGTGAGTATTTGTGACGGTAGAAATGCTGTCGCAAAAAAGAATAATATTTACAATGGCAGTTTGCGACGGTAGAGATTGTTGTCGCGAAAAAATAAAGTTTTTGCGACGGCACCGGTTGCAATTGCAAAAAAAAAAGAAGAGTTTTTTGTGACTGTAATAGGTACCGTTGCCAAAAAAAATTAAAATTTTTTTTTTGTGGCTTTGAGACGGCTTCATATATATACAGTCACCAAATGGTTTGAATAAATGCAACGGTATTTTTCTGTTACAATTTTTTTAAAAAAAAAACGATATCGTCTTACTCTTTTGATATATTATTTCTCTTTTACCTATTTTTTCATCTTCCTGTCTCTTTGTCTTTGTCTCGTTCTCTATTTCTATCTTTGTCTCTGTTTTTGTCTCTCTCACTTATCACTCTTCTCTCTCTATCTGTCTGTCTCTGTCTCTTTGTCTCTCTTTTTCTCTATGTCCCTCGTTCATATCTCATATCTCCCCTCTCTCTCTGCCTCATTCATCTCTCTTCTGTTTATCTCTGTCTCTCTCGCTCATCTCTCTTCTCTTTCTATCTCTTTCTCGTTCATCTTTTTTTGCTCTCTTTGTCTATTTCTCGCTCATCTCTTCTTTCTCTCTCATTTTTCTGTCTCTCTCTCTTTATCTCTTTCTCTGTCTCTGTCTCTGTCTCTGTCTCTGTCTCTCACTCATCACTCTTCTCTCTTTCTTTCTTTCTCTGTCTGTCTGTTTGTCTGTCTGTCTCTATCTCCTCCACTGTGTTCGCCTTGCTTACTCTTTCCTTCATCTATTTTCTATTTACAGAGCTCTCTCTCAATTTATCGATCCACTACAAGAAAATGCACTTTTAGCTCTCACTTTGTCTTTCTCTCGCTCTCACTTTGTCTTTGTCTATGTCTCTCTCTCTCTCGCTTATCTCTCTCTCTCACCACCTTCACCACTACTACCACTGTTGCCATTTCACCTTTATGACCACCATTACTGTAACAATCCCGATCCGTAATTAGCTACTAATCTGTATTTAACGATGCTAATGAGAGAATTAAAGTAACTTATGTGTTTATTTTGTGTTTTCCATGATTTCGGCTTTCTATCTATTACTTATAGAAATATCTGTTTGGAATTCCGCTTTAAGATGTAAATTGAAAGCCTTATTGGCATCCGAAATCGAAATTGATTACATCAATGTGTTATTTGGAAATTTTAGAACACCATGGCAAGTTTTATTAAGAATTGATTCGGTTCGGTAAAAATCGCACGTGATTCAATTGAACCTTGATGGGAACTAATTTGGATTAATTGAATTTCGCGCTAACCTGAATAAATTGAGGTTACTTATGTTTGATTTAAATAATGCATGATTGGTACCTAATCTAATCCTATTGATGATCCAAGATGTGTTTGAGTGTATAATGTGTTGAGGCATTTTGCGGTGTTGAGTGTAGGGGATTAAAACCCATGTGTGTGTGTGTTGGAAGTGTGCATGTGTGTGCACGTGTATAGTGCTCAATGTGAGGTGTGTGTTGTGTATATCCGGCTGAGTGAAGGGGTGTGGTAGGTTGCCTTTTTGGTCTCTTGTGTGAGAGAGAGAGTGTGTAACTAGAGAGTGAGAGAGTGAGCTCTTGAGGTTGAAGAAGAAGAAGGAAGTTAGGAGGACCATCTCTCATTGTTCGAAATCAAGAAGCTAGGTAAGAGTCTAGTGCCTATTCTTTTGTAGACAACCTTCCATGCATCTTGTACTAAGAAATTGGTGAATTAATTACTGGAATTTGAAGTGAAGTTGGGTCTTTGAGCAAGAAAATGGCTTGTGTGCATGTTTATGGAGAATTATACCTTGTTCATTCATGTCTTGGGTTTTGCTCTTGAAATCTTTGCATGCATGTAAGTTTTACTCATCATCTTCAAGAAATTATCATGTTTCATGTTTCAAAATTTCATGAGCTTATGGTTTTCATTGCATGTTTTGTAGAACAAAAGAAAGGAGTTTGAAAATCTTCCACACATGAGCTTTGGAGTTCAAATTTGCTAAATCAATGAGTTTTGAGCTAAATGTTTGAGAGTGATCATGTAATTGTCTTTTGGAAAGGCCTTCCAAGTGTTTTGATCAAGCTTTGCATGAGTATAGCCATTAAAATCACATTTTGAAGCTCAAACCCTGTTTTGAAAAACCCAGAATTTTACAGTCCGCTCGAGCGAGGAAACCTGCGCTCGAGCGGAGAATTCGAGCTCTTAGTATTTTTTTTTAGACATGAGCTCTCCGCTCGAGCGACCACTTGGACGCTCGAGCGAACCCTTTTGTATGTTGTCGATGTGCTCGAGCATGGAAGTTGTAGCTCGAGCATGGATTTCGACCAACCAGTACTTTTTCCAAGTTTGCAGGTCGCTCGAGCGGAGGAAGTCACGCTCGAGCGACCCCTTTCGTTTTGCATGTCCGTTCGAGCGAGGAAGTATACGCTCGAGCGGAGACCTTATTTTCAGAAATTTTACTTAGTGTTCCAACACATATTTTGGCATCCTCTTGGCATCTTAGGCATTCCTAAGCCTTAATTAAGCCATAGTAATGAGATTATGAATTAGAAACACACTAAGGAATAAACGTACTAAGTCAAGGAATTACAAGTGTGTGTGTGTTGGACAATGTGATAAGAAAGAACAAGGACCAACGTAATGAAAACTAAGCTGTGTTGGCCACATGAATGTGTAATGATAAGACATGCTTATGTTATGTATTTTGTAATTGTAGGTCAAGACTCGAGGATTGATTGACCATTTACGGGAACCACTGTGAGTAACATTCCTGTAAAGATATGTTGATATGAATTATGTTCCAAATGAAATGTGATAAGCTATGATTTCCGAAATGATATCTGTTTACGTGAACGAACATCCCAAGTTTGAAATCTATTATGGCATCCATAGATAGTCCCAAGTCATGGGGGACGGCATGAAAATGCGGGTCCATGACATAAAAATAATTACGAGATCTCGTTAGCCACTTCATTGTGGTGATATGTGTTTAATCGGTATCCGGAACCGATTACTCTAGTTGGAAGACGTTCTGTGATGTGTTCTATGGGATGTACCATTATGATGTTCTGATATGAGGTTGATTATGTTATGATCTGTTTTCCGCTTATGATATGTTCGGATTTCGTTCACTAACCTCTTTGCCTTAATGTTATTCATTGGACTTTAGCTCATTGTGTGCGTATATATATATATATATATATATATATATATATGTATAGGTGAGCATTCTGGAGCCCGAGCCTGAAGGTTTTTGTCTGGATCTGTGTTCTGTTGTCAGCCAACCATTGTGCCTCACGTGGAGGTTCCTAAAGTATCCTGTGTTCAGTCCTTTTTTATTCTGTATATGTATGAGACTGGATATGATTAAGTTGGCTGTACTTAAAATACTGTAATGTGTGTGAGTATAATGTATGAATGACTTTTGATTATGTATATAAAGTTTTTAAATATTCTGTTCATATAAGTCAGCACAACTTATTGGACAACTATATTTATGTATTTGCTTCCGCTAGCCCCTTTATTTTTGTTAAATAATTATGAAAATTTGTTAATATTTTAAATTTATAAAAAATAATTATAATTATTAAATAATAGAATTAAAATCCTCCATTACAACTTTAAAATAGTAAATGATTAGAATTCTATTTGGGACTTGTACTATAGTCAGATAAAGTCCATATATTCTCGTTTTTTTCGCAAGTTAATATATTATTGAGGAAAATAGTGAGCACGTAGGTGTATTGAGAGTGTTATTAAAATTTTGGAATTATAATCGGTTTGGTTGAGTGAGAGAATTATTATTACAATGAAATTGGATGAATTGAGTAATTAAGAGAATTATTAGTATAATGACATTAGATTAAACATGTAGAATAAATTATGTTTGTTTGTATAATTTTATAAACGATATTAGTTGAGTGCGGCTATTAGCACCTCAATTAATATTTTGAACCCCTATTTATTTCATTTTTTAATTACAATAATAATCTCAATTGAAACTATTAAAAATGACATAAATTATTTTTGAACACCCTATCTTACAATTTAACTCACCCATCCACTCACTAATAAATGATAACATATTTTTTTTTTTTAGAGTACTCACCTTTATTACCACCCACTTCAAAATCCTCAAAACCTTCAAAATCCTTTAACGGCTAGACTTCCTGTAGCTTCCAGTGCAATGGCAACAACGACAACTATTCAACAATACACATTTCTCCAATAATGGTGATGAGAGAAGTTTTTTAGACAACCCCAATATCGTGAGACAAATAGAGCATCACATGTAAGCTCAGAAAAGGTTCACAGCTTGAATGATGCTCACAGCTCAAAAGAAGTTGACCTTATAATGATAAGTTTGTTTTTGAAAACACAAAAAAAAAATAAAATGATAAAACAGTTTGAATTTTTTTCAGTATTGAACTCCCAAACATATAAAAAAAAAATGGCAACACGGTGTTGAATTAAAAGCATTACTTCGACAATGTCTAATTAAACATTATTCATATGTTAGGTATTTTGGATCCGATTGTTTTTTATTCATATATTCAGCATTTTAAATGTAACCTTAATGCATACTTATATTTTGTTATGTGATGAATTTTAGTTTTATTTATTAATCAAACTAGTTGATGCATATTTATCTTTGTTTGTAAAAATTTGATGGGCCAAGCTTGTTCATAGACAAATGACTTTACGATTTTATAATGTTTAACATAGGTCCGAATATGGGTAATTTGTTTGGCAACACAAGTTCGAACGTGGCAACGGAGAGATCGACGACAAAGAGAGGTTAACGATGACTGAGATTGACGGCGGAGAGATTAACAGTGCAACTCTCTCGACAGTGAGAGTAAGCTTAGTGAGTTCAATGGCGAGGGGAAGATTAATGAGCTCAACTGTTAAATGTTTTAGGAGATGAAAAGTGCTAATAATAACACTCTATTAGTTGATTGAGATTAAAATTTTAAAATTACATAAAAGCCCTTATTATACAGAAGGTTCTTTTATTATTTTTGTAAAGTGAGGAATAGACTAGTACTTTCACCTCCAATCTCACAAGATTAAATTTCAAAACCACCTCTCACATAAGATTTTTAGTCCCCTTCTTAGAAGGATTTCATAATCCCATAGTAATTTTTTAAAATAAACATAATTTTTGTGAATCTAACTCGTCACCATAATCTGCTTCTTCATCTAATTCTCACTACAAGAAAAGTGGGTTAAAAAAACAGAAGCATTTGCGACGACACTTGCCATCTTAACTAGTGACTTTTTGCGACAACACAACTTGTTGTTGTGAAAAAGGTGAGTATTTGTGACGGCATGTCGCAAAAAAGAAGAGTATTTACAATGGTAGAAATTGTTGTTGCAAAAAAAAATGAGAGTATTTGCAACGGTAGAGATTGTTGTCGTGAAAAAATAAAGTTTTTGCGACGGCACCAGTTGCAGTCGCAAAAAAAAAAAGAGTTTTTTTTTTGCGACTGTAATAGGTACCGTTGCCAAAAAAAAAATTAAAAAAAAAATTGTGGCTTTGAGACGGCTTCATATATATACAGTCACCAAATGGTTTGAATAAATACAACGGTATTTTTCTGTTGCAATTTTTTTTAAAAAAAAAACGATATCGTCTTACTCTTTTGATATATCATTTCTCTTTTACCCATTTTTTCATCTTCCTGTCTCTCTGTCTTTGTCTCTGTCTCTGTTTCTGTTTTTGTCTCTGTCTCTCTCACTCATTACTCTTCTCTCTCTATCTGTCTATCTCTGTCTCTCTTTTTCTCTGTGTCTCTCGTTCATCTCTCATATCTTTTCTCTCTCTGTCTGTCTCATTCATCTCTTTTCTGTCTATCTATGTCTCTCTCTGTCTCTCTCGCTTATCTCTCTATCTCTTTTTCTATGTCCCTTTCTCGTTCATATTTTTTTGCTTTCTTTGTCTATCTCTCGCTCATCTCTTGTTTCTCTCTCTTTATGTCTTTCTCTTTCTCTTTCTCTGTCTCTGTCTCTCACTCATCACTCTTCTCTCTCTTTTTTTTCTCTATCTGTCTGTTTGTCTGTCTCTCTTTCTCTTTCTCTCACTCTCTCCTCCACTGTGTTCGCCTTGCTTACTCTTTCCTTCATCTTTTTTCTATTTACCGAGCTCTCTTTTAATTTATCGATCCACTACAAGAAAATGCACTTTTAGCGACCACTTTGTCTCTCTCTCGCTCATCACTCTGTCTATCTCTCTCTCTCTCTCTTATCTCTCTCTCTTACCACCTTCACCACTACTGCAAACGTCATTTCATTACCACCACTACTACCACTGTTGCCACTTTACCTTTACGACCACCATTACTACCACTATCGCCACCACTTCACTACTACTACCATCACTACTGCAACTACTATTACCATTACCTCTCTTCCATTACCGCTACTCCATCTCCTCTACCACTACCACAACTTCACCACTAATCTCTTTCGCCATCACCACCACTACTACCATTACCTCTTATCCACCACCTTCACCACTACTGTCGCTCCCTCTCCTCTATCACAAAAAATTAGTTCCTGATTTTTAGTAACCAAAAAAAATGGGCCGCAGAAAAATATTTTTCATTGACCACAAAAAATTAACTTTATTTTAATGGAAAATATTTTTCATTAAAATACTATCCTTACTTCTACTAAATAAAAAAAAAATATATTTTTTTTCATTAAAGTAAAAATGAAACAAATAAATTTTCAACCTTAGTAACCTAAAAAAAATAAAAAATAAAAAATTTCATTAACTATAAAAAAAATAAATTTATTTTAACAATAAATACATAAAACAACGTCGTTCACACTGCCTATCCTAACTCTCCTCTTCTTTTCTTCTATTTCTTTTCGTTTTCCCGTCCTTTTTATCTGAATTCCCCTATTTCTTTTCCTCCTTTTGTTTCTTACGATCTCAAATCCCTAATACCCAATCCCTTAAAAAAAATCCCTAAAATACGATACTATCTCTCTCTCTCTCTCTCACGACTGCAAACAGCGATAGTGGCAGTAGTAGCAGCAAGGAGGGACGACAGCGAGCGAGCAACGATGGTGAGCAGCGAGTGACGACAGCTAGCAGCGGCGACCACCACTACCGTCGCCACCACCTCCTCCCTCACTGCCCTTTCTCTCTTCTCCTATTATTTTCACTGATCTTCATCGGTCGTCTACTTTGTCTTCTCCACTCTCGTCGTCGGTTCCAAAACCCCAACCATACCTTTAATCTTCTCCAATCCCTCCACAACCCATATGTTCGAATCCAGACCCTACACTCCCCTCAACTGTTTCAGAACCTTTCTCTACATAGGACTACCACTGGACTCGTCAGAATGGCGATCTCGAACAGGCTGATTGCGATGAGAAAGATCAGGCGGCGAGGCACATTAATGCGTCAGAAATGAGATTGGAAGATGGACAGTTCATCTGTGCCCTAATTTTTCTCTCCATTTCTGTTCAAATGTAAGTATGATGTAGTCATCTTTAATGTGGGTTTCTTGGGTTACTGGTATTGGTCTTAACTGTGCTCTTTATGTGTTTGTTTAATTGACTGAATGGTATGTTTGTTGAATTGTGTTTGTTTTGATTGGTTTGGTTTTCAGGGGATTCTCAGATTGGTCTTAATGTGATTTCCCTTGCACCTCATTCAGGTTGCACAACAGAAGTTATCTTAATTGAGGCCTATCTGTAGAAAACTAGAGAAGAGAAACAAACGAAGGTTTCTTCTCAATTATGTTCACCTAAGGTTTGGGTTTCATGGTCCCCATTCTTAGATATGTTTTCTTTGTGATTTATAGATTGATTATAGGTTTATAGCCATTGAATACACGTACAAGGTGTTTGTGAATATGTTTATAAGAGAACCTGCATGCTTACTTCTTTGGACATTAGCCATCTGTGTTGGGTATCCAATATATACCTGAACAAACAAAATTGATAGATTTGTGGATTTAAAGACATTACAATAAATTAAAAAACAAAGCATTGAATTGATGTGGTTGATAGTAATTGTTGTGAGATAGCTAGCGAACTATGAAACAGATCTGGTGAATCTGTTTCGTCTATGTTTTGGTTTTATGAACAAGACACATAAACTAAAATAAGCATTTCAAACTATACACAGTGGTATAGATATGGACATCCTATATACATTATGCTATTTGTCTGGTTTTCCATGATTGAGGGATCAATGCTTAGCTTACACTAATCAAATACAAAATTACTTAGGCTTTGTCCCTCTAAAACATTTCTCAACAACAAATAATGAGATATAGAATGAGTGCTGATACTTTAATCATTTAAATATGACACATTTTTCATAGTTAAAAGTGGTTGTAACAATAATACTAAAATTAGAACTTCACTCTTTTAAAATGTTTCCTTTTCTTTTTCATTGCACACGGCTTTCCTTATATATATATATATATATATCTAAAACTCAATTCTTTCCCTATACAAGACTTTTAAAAAATTGAATACTTAGTTGATTTAAACATTGCTACATGCTATATGAACATTTCAGAATAGACATGAAGTATGTTAGCAAAGAAGGAAAAAAGGAAGGGCCCCAAAGGCTTATATATTTACAATATCCATACATTTTTCTCAATCCATACTCTCCAAATTTGAAATCCAGTCCCAAGGTATATGCATAACATTTAGTCTGTGCTACCCTTATGGTGATCGTTTACATTTCTTCAACTCATTGCGATGTCAGATTGAACTTTTGGATTGTGATTGGCTTATGATCATTCACTCCATTGGATCTGCATACTTACATGAATACATATTGGTTTAATTTTCATGTTACTTGATCTTATATGTGAGAGAGAAATCGTTTTCATTGTCTGTGTTCGATTATGCATTATAGAGTTTCTTTGCATTAATATGTTTAATTTATGCCATGATTTGATATATTGATCAATGTTTTCGTTTATGTAATCTATACAAATGAATGAATTTGTTTTTGAAAGAATAGAGGTGCTTGTTAGTTTGAACTTGGCTTTGTACTGTATTGTCTTTTTCCTGTTTATTGAACTTGAATTTGGTATAATTTATAATTTTGTGATTGAAGTATGTGTTTTTCTGTGATGGATTGTGTTTGTATTGAAGTTGCATTCTCATATTCAAGCTCTTGCACATGTTGTAATTAAATTATGGTTAATGTTTTTCCATTGTCTTGTAAAAATGTATTTCATGGTTGCCGTTATTCCTTTCTTTGTCAAATGTGAATGATTATTGTTTCCCTTTTCTTATAAGTATTGATGTGTTGGTTCATTGTCTTCTGTTTGGTAATTGAGAAACTAGAGGACCTCCAGGAAAAGGTTTAATTTTTCAATTAAGAAAATATTTAACTCTTTTACATGATTTTGTGGCCAGCGTTAAGTTAATAGTTGGCTATTTTAGTTGGTTTTTTTGGCTTGGTTCTTAGTTCATAAATTGGGTAAGAATGAACAGGTAAATTCATGGCTTGGGAATTTATGAGCCTCTTTTCTTATTAACACCTTTTGATTCAAAGTTTTTCATTGACCTTGTTGCTTTGTTTTCTGCCTAACTCACAATGTTCATTTCCTGTTTACTGATTAATCATTGGTTTTGAAATTACTAATCCTATTGATTGTTAAATTATATTGGGTGTGAGATTCAAATCATCTCTATTACATAGTTGTAATGGAAGATTTCCAATCTGTATGTTTAGAGAAGTTTCTCATTAATTTGTAACACCTTATTTACCAATTCGGGTGAAGCCAATTTTAGTAAAAATGCATTTCTATCAATCTGTTGTTGAACCTGCAAAAGAAACTATAAACATGCCAACATAATTTATAGAATTGGCATGTTAGCAGTGTTGTGGGTTATCAAGTTTTATCGAAATAGTAAGATGCTATGCTATTTCACAAACATCTGGAATTCATCACCCATTTGTTGTATGCAATAGTATAATGTGATATATTCGATTAAATTTTCCAGAGAAACTTCACTGTTTAAGACAACTAGCAGAATGAAATTAAAATACCAAGGAATACTCATAAATAATTGAATTTCTTACCTCATCATATAAGAAAACTTTTTTTCGTTCCTCTTCCCAATCTTTAGTCTTGGCTATCAGTAGGTTCACCAAAGCTGCAAGAAAATCATTGTATGGATACATACTACTTATGGTTTAGAGTTAACAGAGTTCGTTGTAAAACTGGTTTTGGGGAACAGTATATTGGCCTTTTTTCAAGCTAACTGATTACCTAATTAAAATATTTAATATTTTATAGAGTTATATTTGCATTTTCTAGGTTACTTTGTATCTTATTCAAAAATGTTACTTGTCTTTGACTTGATCAAGTCCAAAGGAAGTTGTTATGTTCTGTGATGATCATCAACGAATCCATTCCCAACGTGGCAAACAGGTTCTGAATTGTGCTTATATATTTTTCCACTCTTTGGAGTCTGTCATTCTTTGACATCAATTGAAGAGAAAACAAAAAGGGAAACAAGAAAAAAAGGCATTACTTGATGCACATATTCAATTTAAGTATTCACTAAACAATTTATTAATTATTGTTATAGTACCTTCTCTTTTATGCAGCCTTTCTACCCCGAATTGGTACTCATCGAGTTTTTTCTGTGAAAGATCATTCTCATTTACTTTGATTTTTTATGATGAATCGTCGTATTCTGATTGCCTGCGATTTTTGCAGAAATTTTCTGAATTTGCCTTTGCACAACTTGGAATTGCTTCATCTTTTCTTCTTTCAGTTGCATTTCTCGTAGAGCTGGGGTAATTGAATCTAGCTGCTCCTTTAATGTTCCTATCATTTTCTCTAGCTGTTGATGATAAAATGTTCCGAATTAGCATCATTCCAGAATTGTTACTTGATTTAATTACGCTTATTATTAATTAAGTTTCACATAACTCCAATATACTTGTTTGTACCAAATCTTTCTATATATCTTCATAGCACAATATGTGGTGAAATATTATGGCTGTTCAAATTTGATTAATGTTTTGGATCATTAGCTTTGTTTTATAACATAGTATAGGCAAAAGGTTCAACTTTTTGAAAAGGCACATAAAAAGTACTAACTAAATAAGCGTAGGATTCTACGGAGGCACAAATACTTTAGGATTCCGGATCTTAGTGATCTCATAACAATTCCATAGGTAAAAATGGAATTTGTTTTTCTTGTTACAAACCTTATAAATGAACTCTTAAGTAACACCAATTGGGCCCTATAGATAGATGAATTTTTTTTTTACTGTAATATTGGCATTTGATACCGCGCTTGTTTGTAACTATTTTCATATTTTTTGTACTCACAAGTATGTAAATTATCGGTCTAGACAAACTAGTTCCTTAAAAAACTTAGAATTCAAGGTGTTGATGCCCCCAAATCACCAAACGACGTCAGATTAACACGAAACTTGGCACACGCGACCACCTAGGCACGAGAGACTTCTAGGAGAAGACATGACTCGAATCGGGTTCCCGGTTTGGGAGTTAGAGTCGAATTTCAGTCTAAGCAAACTAGTTTTTTAAGAAACTTAGAATTCGAGGGGTTGATGCCCTAAAATCACCAAACAACGTTGGATTAGCACGAAACTTGGCACACACGACCTCCTAGGCACGAGAGACTTGTGGGGAAAAATGGGACTCGAATCGGGTTCTCGGTTTGAGAGTTAGAGCTGGATTTTGGTCTAGGCAAACTAGTTCCTTAAGAAACTTAGAATTTGAGGTGTTGACGTCCCAAATTCACCAAACGGCGTCGGATTAGCACGAAAATTGGCACACACGAATGCCTAGGCACGACAGACTTGTAGGAGAAGACGGGACTCGAATTGGGTTCCCGATTTAAGAGTTATAGCTGAATTTCGGTCTAGGCAAATTAGTTCCTTAAGAAACTTAGAATTCAAGGTGTTGGCTTCCCAAAATCACCAAACGGCGTCGGATTAGCACGAACTTGACACACATGACTGCCTTGGCACGAGAGACTTGTGGGAGAAGACAGACTAGAATCGGGTTCCCAGTTTGGGAGCTAGAGCCAGATTTTGATCTAGTCAAACTAGTTCCTCAAGAAACTTTGAATTCGAGGTGTTGATGCCCCAAAATCACCAAACGGGGTCGGATTAGCACAAAACTTGGCACACACGACCAACTAGGCATGAGAGACTTGTGGGAGAAGACGAGACTCGAATCGGGTTCTCGGTTTGGGAGTTAGAGTCGGATTTCGATCTAGTCAAACTAGTTTCTCAAGAAACTTTGAATTCGAGGTGTTGATGCCCCAAAATCATCAAACGGGGTCGGATTAGCATGAAACTTGGCACACATGACCGCCTAGGCACGAGGGACTTGTGGGAGAAGACGACACTCAAATCGAGTTCTCAGTTTGGGAGTTAGAGTCAGATTTCGGTCTAGGCAAACTAGTTCCTTAATAAACTTAGAATTCAAGGTGTTGATGCCCCAAAATCACCAAACGGCGTTGAATTAGCACAAAACTTGACAACCACGACCGCCTTGGCACGAGAGACTTGTGGGAGAAGACGAGACTCGAATCAAATTTCCAGTTTAGGAGTTAGAGTCGGATCTTGGTCTAGGCAAAATTATTTACTTAATTATCTTTGTAATTGTATAGTAGTTAAATTTTTATGTTTTTTTGTAATTAACATATTAACATATAATTATATTGTCATTAATTATTTTTGTTTTTGTTTTCAGATATTTCCTAAGTAGGAGTTTGTTTCTTGTGGAATGCATGCCCTTGAAGAATGCGACTACCTGTTGTTTTTGTTACCTAATGAGAATGATGAGGAAAACTTTTGTTTTTGGTTTATGTTATTTTGAATTATGAACAATATTATGTATTTAAACATTATATATGTATTTTGGAACATTATGTAGTGAGGTAATTTTGTTGATGTGTAATTATGAATGCAAGAATATTTTTATTATAGAGAAATTGTTATTTCTAGACAGGAATTTTTATATTATTATGCAATTATTAGTTTCTTTTTTAATTTTTTTTATTTAATACAGGTAATTTTAATAATTTTATTGCATTTTTTTTTTGGCACCACACCGTCGCAAAAAACATTAGAACTAAAATGTATTTTTTTTGGCGATATAGGTAATGTCGTTGCAAAAAAAAATGGGCGACAGAGGTCATGCCGTTGCAATAAAAAATATTTCGCGACAGTAGTTTTTTTGTTGTCTCAAATAAAACTTTTAGCGACGGAACAGCATTGTCGTCGCAAAATATCTCAATTTTTTACATATTATAGGCGATAGTAAAATACCGTCGCAAAAAAAAATGCGACGGCATCATGCTGTTGCTAAAATGTTTTAACAATGCTCTCTGTTGTGACCCCTCTTCACCGTCGCTAAAAGTCATTTGCCGTCGCTAAAAGGTTTTTGAGACGACATTAAGAGTATTAGCGACGGCATTTTGTCGTCGCAAAAAAACTGAAATTTTTGTAGTGTCTCTAGTATGGAGCATATTGTTGGGCTTCACTAGGCTTGCCATGGACCCATTTTCAGAGTTAATCATGAAAATGTCCAATTTAATCCTATTTGTAGATAGGGTTGCAAACGAATTGAATTGTTCATAAATAGTTTGAGCTCCGTTCGTTTACAACTCGTTTGAGCTCGATTTATTTACTAAATGAATGAGATTGAGCTCGATTTTTAGGCTCGTTTATTAATCGAGTTGAGCTCAAGTAGCCCTAAGCTCGGCTCGATAAGGCTTGTGAATATAAAAATAAATAAATAAATATATTATTTTTAATAATATAATAAATAAATTTTCAATAATCTATTTTATCTTATATTTATTTTTGGTGGTTGTGTAAATTTACATATTTGATTGATGAAATTTATTATTAATATAAGTATTATTATAAATTTTACTCATAATTTTGTATTTTTTCATCTTAATAAGTAAATTAATTTAAATTTATTCTTTTTCAAGCTCGAGCTCGAACTCGAACTCGGCTCGTTTATGTAATCGAGTGAGCTCGAGCTCAACAAATAGTTGACGAGTCGAGCTCGAGTTTGATTTTTGAAGATTGAATAGAGTTCGGCTCGAGCTCGACTAATTCTTAATAAACGAGTTTGAACATTCAAAAATTCGGCTCGGCTCGGCTCGTTTGCAGTCCTATTTGTGGGTCACTATGATTTGTTTTTATTTTTGCTCAGTAGTAAAATTTAGGAATTTATCTCTTATCGGCTTTTCCTACCAGAATCTAGTGTGGCCTCTCGTTTGAGAATTAACTATTTTAGTTAATTTTTTTATAAAAATTTATACAAAAAAATAGAGAAACTGATGTAATAATTTATAATATTTTTTTTTTAAAATTTTTTGTTTAAAAAGCCAACTCTCCAAATGGAGAATCGTTTAACTTGTATGGTCATCTATTCAAAAAATTAAATTTGACTAGACAATCATAGACACAAAATTAAATTATTTTTATTTTCAAAATAATAAATAGTCTATTTTCAAATTGATATTTTATTTTTTTTAATAGCAAATGTGATATAATCATATAATTACGATTATCCAATTAATCTAATTTTTTTTTATGATAATCTATTTGGATGATACTACCAGATGAACGATTATGAAGATGAGCCCGTGTTAGGCCTATCAAAGTTCAACAATACACTCCACTCCACCCCCACCCCACCCCACCCCACCCCACTACAATTGACTTAGCTAACTTGAGAGAATTTCATTATTGAATTTTACTATTGCCAGGCAAAAATGGAAACAAATAATATTGACTTGGGCTAAAGTGGGTGTATAATTATATACATATATGTAAAATATTGTTGTTTATTTGAAATTAAAATTTCTATTTTTTTTTGTTTTTATAATTTTAAATTTATATAAAATAGAGATAATTTGAGAAAATTATTATATATTTATGAAAATTTTATAATTTTAATTATTAATATTTATAAATTTTATCATTTATTTATAATTATTTTTAAAAATATGAAATTTGCCTAAATATAAATACTTCTGCCATGTCAAGTGACCACACCCAGCTGCCATTCAGCATACTGTCCCATTCTGAGAATCTTTTACATTATCATGTATTGTCAAATTTGATGTTTTGCTGAATGTGAAAGCAATGCCCATAAATGCAATAAACCAATTTGATTAATAATTCTACATGCACGGATTCTAAATATAGAATGAGATACGAATATTTTATAAAGGGTGAAGTTTAAATGATGTGAAGTTAGATCTACTTTTTGTAAAATATTATATTTATGTCTCATTTTGTATTTAGTATTTGTATACCTAATACTATTAACATTTGATACATATCATTTTGTTGAGCCATATCGATATATGTGGTATGATATGATATACCTATGTAGCGACGAAATAATTTATAGTTTCTTCTTAGTTGGCATGTAGAAAATGCTTTTCTTGCTTTTATGGGCTTGAATGGCATGGATTTTAAGGGGGTGATATAGGAGTAAGTAATGAGATTACTAACATTGACATAAAAATGACAAAAATGGAAATGATATATTTTACTAGATAAATAAATAAATAAGGAAAAATAACAAATTAGTGTAAGGGTTAAAAAAAATTCAGATTGATGGTAAAGTTTATAAATTTTAATTATTAAAATCATAAATTTTTCTATGTCTATATAATTATTTTAAAAAATACACATGACTTGTAATTTTTCTAATAAATAATGTATCCCATTGCACTAATTGGTGTGTTTATAGGACAGTCATTGACGAATGAAAAACAAATAAAATTATTAACAAAGTCTTAATCAATGTCTAAAAGAATAATTGGTGAAAATATATTTTAGTATTGAGATAAAAGTGATAAAAAAATATTTTATTTTTTTATTTAAATTTTTGTCCAAAACATCACATGATTTTGTTTGGGGTGGCGAGGCAAGGAATCATATTTTGGGCCTTTGGCCCACACAAAGAAAGGGACATTGTCACCATGCTTCACTTCCAAGTTTCCATCATATTGGTCATGACTTTTTTTTTTTTTTTTTTTGAATTCATTTGTTTACAAAATATCCCCCCTCCCCCTCACAATTCTAAATTATTCCAATAATGCTACGTATGGAGAAAAAAAATAAAATTACTTTGAAAACAAAATGTCTTGACCACATTCATTTGGGGACAACTCACACAACACAAAATTGAATTTATACAAAATATTTCGCTTTTAACATAAATTTCAAGTTATGTATATCCAATATTCCTTCAAAAGGAAAATGCTATGCAAATTTTATTTTTAATTTTTTTATAAGAAAAGTTGGTGAATTTTATTTTTGTTTATGTAACAATATTGACCCTCCTAAAATATCATAATGTCTTATCTAGTGGACCTTGTTCAATGGTCTGACTTGAAGCTTTGAGACAGGGCTTTGAATGTAATGTATCAAAATGGTGGGCTCAGCTGCATGCAGCTACTGGACCGGACTGGGCCCAACTAATTATGACAGGTGGGCCTGAGCCTTCCCCATACTAAGGAATTATTTTATTTGGTTGGACCATCTCCAACCGTTCACCAAATTCATCATCAAATTCAAATTTGGTGAAAATGAGGTACTTTTTGTGCTCCAACGGTTTCACCAAAATAGTATCAAATTGAGAAAACATTAAACGTTTCACTAAACTGAGGATCGCTTGCATCTTTCACCAATTTACTATGTATAGATGTTGAGTGTGGACCACAAGCAAATTTTTATGAAAATTTGCCACTGAGAGGTCGACCTCCCGGTCGACCACCAACAATTAATTGCTCTGCTTTCTTGAGATGTCCATATCTACTCAACAAGTCCACCAAAAGAACATAGTGATCCATGTCTGGTTCAATCCCATAATTTGTTTTCATTTTTCCAAATTCTCTTTTTTTTTTCTTTTTTTTTCAATTTTTTTTTTTTGAGAGAGAGCTGAAGTCATGAAATCTATAAATAATTCCATGTTTCCTAACTGCTAGATTTTGGGTTTGTTTTACTTCTTTAGCCCAGATCTGTTTTTAACAAAAGAATGATTTCTCTGCCGATTGAGCAATTTTGTAGTTGAAAAAAGAAAAAGAAAAAAAGAAGGCTGCCAATGGATTAGATTTGATCCGAATCCAGTCCAAATTCAATAAAGAGAAATCCGATCGAATAATCCAAAATGATACCAATTCAAAAATCTAACAATGAAATATTATTGTTATTCGATCATTAATTCAATTCCCAAAACATCTGTGAAAATCAAACATGGCTAAAAGAGAGTTTTAGAATGGTGAGTTTTGTCAAATTTACATTTCTATTGTGTTATGTGATGGTGAGAGATAGCTTTAAAGATTAGAAGATGCCACGAGAAAGAGAAAGAGACTTGTGAATACCACACGTTGAGGACCATTTGATGATCTGTTTCGAGCGAGACTTGCCTTTGCTTTTGCTTCCAACATTGCTTCTCAGAAATCTCATCAATGGCGGTGGAAACTTGTATGTCTTGCTCGGACTACTTGACATGGGTTTTGCTAAGATCTCTCTCTTTCTCTCTCTCTCTCGCTCTCTATCTATATATATATATATATATATATATATTTCTTTCTTTTGCGTCTCTTGAAATGATCATAGCCAAACACCATCCATTCGCTGTTGAAAAAGAGAAGTCTGACCAAGTCTCCAAGGACGCTGCAAAAACAAATTCAGACTTTATCTCTTTCCAGTCGACTTGTGACAACCGCCTCGTTAATTAAGCAAATTAATTGAATTGATTATGTGTTTAATGCTAATTATGTGATTATATGTAATTAAGTGTTGTTGTTATGCCATGAGATTATTTGAATTGTGTTATTGTGGATAGATAGGTTAGAGTGAAATTAAACCTGTCTGATTTGTTAATTTTAACAATTAGAATTAAGCAATAGGAAAGGAATTAGAGCCTAATTCACATTAGTATAATTTAATTTAGTGTAATTAAGCTTTTAAGATGATGAGATTAATTTAATTTGAGTCAAAGATTTTAATTAATTTCTTAGCCTTAGGTGATTTTACTTAATTTATTACTTTAACTAATTTGAGCCAAGTGTTTTACATACTCATCAATTGAATTAGAATAGGAGAGTGTAGTGGCTTTTCTTGCACCTAGAGAGACATACACGTAGAGAGAGAAGAGGGAGAGACTTTGAGAATTCAACAACATTGAAAGAGAAGAAGAAAAGAAAGAGCTTAGATAGAAATTGCCTTAGATTCTCATAAATCAACAAGTAAGGTAAGCATTTTTCTTTCTAAATTCTTGATATAGAGACTTGTTATCCATCATTATTAAGATTAAAGCTTAAAGCTTGATTTAGGATGAATTGAAGTCCACGTAAAAGGTTTGTTCATGATATGAAAAGTTTGAGTCATGTATGTTTTGGTATCGAAGAATTCATCAAATTAACTTCATATAGTTGCATGCATAGCATAATTCATGGATAATTGGTTTCATTCATTTGAATTCTTTCATGGTTCTTCATTTGTGAGGACATTCCATGGAAGTTTGAGTTTAAAAGTTCATACTTGCATGTTTTATGCAACTACATACCGAAGTGAGGATTTGATTTCTTTACTAGTAATTTGGTTATTATTTACAAGTTTGGATTTGTGTTCCTGTGACAACCCTCATCACTGATTAGTGCTAATCTATGATTAAGCATGTTAAATGACTGATTGACTGAAATCCTGAACTGATTGATTGAATGTGTAGCTTAAGTGCAAGTCTATCTGTTTGACTGCTAAATTATCTGTTCGTGTTTTATGTTTTAAACTGCAAATTGAAAGCCTTATCGGCGGCCGAACCCGAAATTGATTAATGTTTTATGCTAATTAGAATTAATGTGATTTTATGGTATATTTAATTGAAAATTGATTTGGTATGATTAAATTAGGTTAAATAATGATAAATTACAATAGTTGGACTTATTTACCTTAGTGCCATGTTAGTGGGCCACATATCAATTCATGTTTGAAGCCTATTACATGTTTGATGCATCAATTGTTCTTTATTTTCTGAGCCTTAATCGACTAGAGAGAGAGGGATAGGAGATAGCTTGATTTCATCTTGTTTTGCTTGGAAATTTAGAGAATTTGAAGGAGTCTTGCATAATTGAGCTTCTACACTTGTGATTCAAGGCCTAAGGTAGGAGAACCGTCTTCTTGAGCTTGCATTTGAGTTATATCTTGCATGATTCATAGAAGTTTAGTGAGTTGAGTCTAGAATTGGCTTAAATCATGCATGTATGTGCATATCTTAAAGCTTAGAGTTGTTTTCATGAAAATTATTGCATGCGTGTTCATATTTTTGGTCTTGATCCATGAACTCACCATGTTTTGAAGTTAAACATTGCATTTGATCTTGTTTTGTAGCATTGGAGTTCCTAGGAACCCATGTATGTGTTGAATTTGCATTGTTCTTCATGTTTATGAAAACTTCTTTGGAATTTGTGTTCAATTGAACTATCTTTGGGCTTTAATTTCTCAAATTGATCTTTGAAGCATGTCATACTATGAGTTTACAAGTGGTTTCCAAAAAATTAGCCCAAAAAGATTGATTTCGGTACATTTAAAGTTGATTTTGAGCTTGAAGGTTCAATCTGGAGTTTCCAGAATTTAGACTCACGCTCGAGCGGGGAACTCCATGCTCGAGCGTACACATCGAATTCATGCAGTCTGCTCGAGCGGGAAAAGTGACGCTCGAGCGGGAAATGCGTGTATCCAGTACTTTACCCATGTTTACAGTCTGCTCGAGCGAGGGAATGCACGCTTGAACGAGGACTTGTGTCTCACGCTCGAGCGGGGATCGAGCGTCCGTCAAGCGTGAATTGCATGCATCTAATACTTTTGCATGATTTTACAGTCCGCTCGAGCGGGGGAAACCACGCTCGAGTGGAGCTCCTTTGTTCTGCATGTCCGCTCGAGCGTAGAAAGCCACGCTCGAGCGTGGACCCCTGTTTCAGCAAATTTTGAAAAGTGTTTTTAAGTGCATCTTTGCATCCTCATTCCATCCTAGGCACTCCTAGGCCTAGTTTAAGGCATCTTAATGAGGATATTGATGTAGAACCACACTGAGGCAAATTAGGGATTAAGTTATTATTTCCCAACTGTGTAGCTTAGTGTGTGTTCATCCTGTAACTGTGTAGGGTTGGCATCCGAGGATGCGCACTAGCTCATCTGTAGCCCAGAACACTGTGAGTAACTAGGTTGTAAAGATATGTTCAATTGAGATTATTTTCAGAATAAATGACTGTACTGCTTTATGAAATGACACTGTTTACTGAATGAATGTTTGTCCTATTTGTAAACTGTATTTGTGGCATCCATAGCAATTTATTGTTACTGAACTGTTACTGCTACTGTTACAGAGATCTCTGTCGGTTCTCATGTTTGAACCACTACTGTTTACTGATATAATGGCTATCAATTGACTATTCGGTCTGATAAGACCTACTGTACTGTTGTTATTAGATGTACCACTTATGGCTACTATGATTAAATAACTGATATACTGTTCAAATGACTATTTTAAATACAGAAAGGACATTCATTCTTAACCTCTTTACGCATATGTTATTCACTGGGCTTTAGCTCACTGCTCATATATATATGTAGGTGTTCAGGTATCGGACCGTTGCTAGAAGTGTCAAGCTCAGCCCTTGTTTTGTCAAGCCAACCTTTGTGCCTCACTTCGAGGTTCCAGATTTGTTCAAGCTAAGGCTGCTTCTGGGGTGTCTCAGATTCACCCTATCTGTCTCTGTTATGTATAGACTATATAGACTGTTACTGTACTGTTATGGTAGGGATTTGGTCCGTAACCTGAATGATTGTATATGTTGTATGTATATACTGTTTTTGTTCTGAATATGAATATGTTATGAAAAGTCTTTTTGTATACAGACTGTCACAGCTCATTGGACATCTTTTATTACTGTTTTGGCTTCCGCCAGCCCTTGTACTCTGTATTACGGTTATTATTGTCAAGCAGGCATTCGGTAATCACAGATTACTGGCCGGTTACGGTGCTAAACCCATAGGGGTGGGTTTGGGTCGTGACAGAGTGGTCTCAGAGCGATATTAAACCACGAGTTATACCGCACACACGTGTCCAAATGAGCTATAGGATGTCCTAGAAAGCGAATAGGGCATTGCATGAGTATTGATAAGTGTGTGTGTGGCCATGACATGAATATATATGGTAATGTGTTAATATGTTAAGTATGCAACTGTCTATGTTTATAATTGCCATAATTGCCTATAGTGAAATGGAGAATGCAAGAACTACTGATGAAATTGAATTATCTGAGGCAAGAATGGCAAGGCTAGAAATGACATTCGGAATGTTGACGGAGGCCTTGAGGCTATAACAACAGAACCAACAGCCCTCACCTCCTCCAGTACAACCGGAACAAAATGTTAATGATGATATAATAGCTCTAACACAGAAGTTTAGCAAGATGAAACCGCCATCCTTTCAGGGAGGCCTTAAACCCTTAAAGGCCGAAGCATGGGTCCTAGAGACCGAGAAATTGTTTGAAGTCTTTCCGTGTTCTAAAGCACACAAAGTGCTACTGGCTACCTTCACCTTACAAGAAGAAGGCAGAAGGTGGTGGATGCTTGTCCGTGACATCGACACTGTTATGACTCGAGCTCAGTTTAAGGGAGCCTTCTTTGAGAAATACTTTCCACAGTGTGTTAGGGACCGAAAGGTGACTGAATTCGAACAACTGAAACAAGGCACCATGTCGGTAGCAGAGTATGAATCAAAGTTTACTGAACTTGCTTGATATGCACCACACATGGTGGACACTGACTACAAGAAGGCCAGGAAGTTTGAAGGCGGCCTTAATGTGGAAATACTTGACAGAATTAATGTTTTGAAACTGCTTAAGTATGTGGATGTTCTTGATCGAGCAATAATGGCTGAGTCGAACATCGAGGCATTGAAACAGACTGAAACACCAGCGTCTGAATGGCGTGGTAAGAGACGGGGTTTTAAATTTAAGAAAGGCCAGAACAGTTCGTTGAACAAAAAACGGAACACAGGGTCAACAAACAGTTCTAGTCAAGGAAACCGTTCTATACCGCCCTGCTCCGAATGTGGTAAGAATCATAAAAGGGTTTGTTATAAAATATCTGGTGCTTGTTATAGGTGTGGCAAGGTGGGCCACATGGTTAAAGATTGCCCTTCTGCTCCTCAGGGCAATAGTAAAACTGCACCAAGCACCGCAGTATCAACTGCTCTACCGAAACCCATTCCCAAAGCGACTGGAAAAGAGCCTATGAGGCAAGGCCGAGTGTTCGCACTCGTACCGAGAGATGTACAGAATACCGAGGCAGTGGTGTCAGGTATACTCTCAATTTGTGCTCAAAATGCATATGTTTTGATTGATTCAGGGTCTACACATTCATATGTATTGCATGTTTTTTTGCGAAAATTGAATAGACCATTGGAACCTATGAACTATCTGTTAGCTGTATCTTCACCTGTTGGGGGATCCATGACTTGTGCTTATATGTACCCTGCATGTGAAATTATTGTTGAAGATGCGTATTTGTATATTGATTTACTGCCATTGAATATTGACTATTTTGATGTGATATTGAGAATGGACTGGTTAATGAAATATCATGCTACCATAAACTGTGTAACAAAACAAGTTGTTTTCCGTCCACCTAGATTGCCTGAATTTGTGTTTAACGGAGTTGGAGTAGTACCTCCTCCGTACCTGATTTCATCCATGAAAGCTTTTAAACTGATTAAAAAGGGGTGTAAGGGATATCTATGTTCTGTATTGACTGTACCTACTAATGATAAAACTGATGTGAACAGTATTCCTATAGTCAGAGAATTCCCAGATGTTTTTCCAAATGATTTGCCAGGGGATTTGGTTGATAGGGAGATTGAGTTCACCATTGATGTGATTCCGTGTACACAGCCTGTATCAAAAGCTCCGTACTGAATGTCATCTACTGAATTGAAAGAGTTGAAAGTTCAGCTGCAAGAACTGTTAGATAAGAAGTTCGTCAGGCCCAGTACTTCACCGTGGGGCGCGCCAGTCTTATTTGTGAAAAAGAAAGACGGCTCACTGAGACTCTGCATTGACTACCGTGAACTGAACAAGGTAACAGTGAAAAATAAATATCCATTGCCTCGTATTGATGATTTGTTTGACCAGTTACAGGGTGCCCAAGTATTCTCCAAAATTGACCTTAGATCTGGATACCACCAGTTGAAAGTCAAGACAGGGGACATTGAAAAGACTGCCTTTCGAACGAGGTACGGACATTATGAATTTCTTGTTATGCCTTTCGGAATTACTAATGCACCAGCTGCATTTATGGACCTTATGAACTAAATTTTTAAACCATTCCTCGATGACTTTATTGTTGTATTCATAGATGACATTTGAATTTATTCCAAAAGCACGGAGGAACATGAACACCATTTGAGAATTGCCCTACAGACCCTAAGAGAACAGAAACTTTATGTAAAACTAACTAAATGTGAATTTTGGCTAGACAGTGTGATGTTTTTAGGACATGTGATCAGTAAAGATGGTATTACAGTTGACCCATAGAAAATTGAAGCAGTAGTGAACTGGCCTAGACCGACAAATATTACCGAAGTCCGAAGTTTTCTAGGCTTAGCTGGGTATTACAGAAGGTTTGTCAAAGATTTCTCCAAAATTGCCCTACCACTGACACAACTGACTCAGAAGGGGATATCATTTGACTGGACCGATCAGAGGGAATCAGCTTTTCAAGAGTTGAAAACTCGACTAGTGACTGCACCGATTCTCACCTTACCCTCAGGTATGGATGGTTATACTGTATATAGTGATGCTTCTTATAAGGGTTTGGGATGTGTTTTAATGCAGAATGGGAAAGTGATTGCGTATGCTTCCCGACAACTGAGACCACATAAAAAGAACTACCCGACCCATGATTTGGAACTTGCTACAGTAGTGTTTGCATTGAAAATTTGGTGTCACTACCTTTATGGGGCGACATGTGAGGTGTATACAGACCATAAGAGCTTGAAATACTTCTTCACACAGAAAGAACTGAACATGAGGCAGCGGAGATGGTTGGAACTGATAAAAGACTATGACCTACAAATTTTGTACCATCCAGGAAAAGCTAACACCATTGTTGATGCACTGAGTCGGAAATCAGTTGGAAATTTAGCCTGTTTACTCACCGGGCAGAAAGAATTGCTATGTGACCTTGAAAGACTTGAAATTGAGATTGTTTTGCGTGAACAAGATGGAACAATAGCCGTTATTTCTGCTTAACTGGCACTGATTGAAGAGATTAAAGAGAAACAACAACAGGATGACTTCTTGAGGAAGATCATCGAAGAACGGGAATCCAAACAGAGGTCGGATTTCAGATTTGAGAATAATGTGTTGAAATTTCAAGGAAGATTGTGTGTACCGAGTGGTTTTGAATTGAAAAGAAGAATTCTACAAGAGGGCCACAATTCGAAACTGTCTATTCATCCAGGAAATACAAAAATGTACCAAGACTTGAAACTGAATTTCTGGTGGCCGGGAACGAAGAAAGAGATTGTTGATTTTGTGTCAAAATATCTTCATTGCCGACAAGTTAAAACCGAACATCAACGACCCACAGGTTTACTGCAATCCTTACCGATACCGGAGTGGAAATGGGAACATATCACTATAGATTTTATTGTTGGTTTACCTCACTCCAGTAAAAGTATGGACTCAATTTGGGTTATTGTTGATAGATTGACCAAATCTGCTCACTTTTTACCTGTCAAAACAATTTATAATGCGGACAAATTGGCTGTGATCTATATTGATGAGATTGTTAGATTGCTTGGAGTGCCTGTGTCCATTATTTTTGATAGGGACTCGAAGTTTACATCGAGATTTTGGCAAAGTTTGCAGACAGCATTGGGTACTAAATTGAGACTGAGTAGTGTATACCATCCTCAGACAGATAGTCAGTCAGAAAGAACCATCCAGACTCTGGAGGATTTACTGAGAATGTGTGTTCTTGATTTCTAGGGAAATTAGGAAAGCCATTTACCGTTGGCTGAATTCGTCTACAATAACAGTTTTCACTTGAGCATTGGTATGGTGCCTTTCGAGGCATTGTATGGCAGGAAATGTCGATCTCCGATTTGCTGGGCAGAAGTTGGAGATGGGCCTTTGCTTGGGCTCGAGATTGTACAGGAAACTACAAAAAAGGTGAAACTAATCCAACAGAGACTGAAAACCGCACAAAGCCGACAGAAAAGTTATGTGGATGTTCGGAGGCGAGACAGAGAGTATGAAGTAGGTGATCATGTTTTTGTTAAAGTGACACCGATGAAAGGCCAGACTCGTTTTGGAGTTAAAGGCAAGTTAGCGCTGAGATATGTCGGACCGTACGAGATTATTGAGAAAATCAATCCGGTGGCGTATGAAGTAGCACTTCCTTCTGAAATGGAGCATATGCATAACGTGTTTCACATTTCAATGTTGAGGGATTACGTTCGGGATCCCTTCCATGTGATTGAGCCTACCCGTGTAGTGCTAAGTGATGACTACACTTACGAAGAACGGCCTATTCAGATTGTGAATAGACGGATCAAGAAGTTAAGAAATAAAGAGATTCCGTTAGTGAAAGTTGACTGGCAAAACCATGGTGGCGTATATGCCACTTGGGAAAGGGAAGACGACATGATCAAGAGATATCCTGAACTGTTCCCATTAAATCCTGTTTTCTTCCAAAATGAAGGTAACTTGAGTTTGGAGGACCAAACTCTTTATAAGGAGGGGAGACTGTGACAACCTTCATCACTGATTAGTGCTAATCTATGATTAAGCATGTTAAATGACTGATTGACTGAAATCCTGAACTGATTGATGGAATGTATAGCTTAAGTGCAAGTCTATTTGTTTGACTGCTAAATTATCTGTTCGTGTTTTATGTTTTAAACTGCAAATTGAAGGCCTTATCGGCGGTCGAACCCGAAATTGATTAGTGTTTTATGCTAATTAGAATTAATGTGATTTTATAGTATATTTAATTGAAAATTGATTTGGTATGATTAAATTAGGTTAAATAATGATAAATTACAATAGTTGGACTTATTTACCTTAGTGCCATGTTAGTGGGCCACTTATCAATTCATGTTTGAAGCCTATTACATGTTTGATGCATCAATTGTTCTTTATTTTCTGAGCCTTAACCGACTAGAGAGAGAGGGATAGGAGATAGCTTGATTTCATCTTGTTTTGCTTGGAAATTTAGAGAATTTGAAGGAGTCTTGCATAATTGAGCTTCTACGCTTGTGATTCAAGGCCTAAGGTAGGAGAATCGTCTTCTTGAGCTTGCATTTGAGTTATATCTTGCATGATTCATAGAAGTTTAGTGAGTTGAGTCTAGAATTGGCTAGTCGGTTAAGGCTTAGAAATTTTTTTATATATGTAGGTTTTCACTGGGCTTTAGCTCACTGCTCATATATATATGTAGGTGTTCAGGCACCGGACCGTTGCTAGAAGCGTCAGGCTTAGCCCTTGTTTTGTCAAGCCAACATTTGTGCCTCACTTCGAGGTTCCAGATCTGTTCAAGCTAAGGCTGCTTCTGGGGTGTCTCAGATTCACCTTATCTGTCTCTGTTATGTATATACTGTATAGACTGTTACTGTACTGTTATGGTAGGGATTTCGTCCCTAACCTGAATGATTATATATGTTGTATGTATATACTGTTTTTGTTCTGAATATGAATATGTTATGAAAAGTCTTTTTACATACAGACTGTCACAGCTCATTGGACATCTTTTATTACTGTTTTGGCTTTCGACAGCCTCTGTACTCTGTATTACTGTTATTACTGTCAAGTAGGCCTTCGGTAATCACGGATTACTGGCCGGTTACGGTGCTAAACCCATAGGGGCGGGTTTGGGTCGTGACAGTTCCATGGTCAAGGTTCAAGTCTAACATGTTTCCATGAATTTTGGTAATGAATTGTATGAAAATGAACTTGATTTTTGCAAAGAAACACACTGCTCAAATAGAGCAGTTTTCAGACTGATGTTGAAACACTGCCGCACGTATAACTTGGGGCCTCGCACATGCAGAAAACAAGGTAATTTTGCTAAACACATGCAGGTGCGGGAGGCATGTGCATGATGGTCCTGCACGTGTGGCCAAGACCTTTGAATGTGCGGCCCTACTTTTCGCTCTACTTTTCCACCTTCCGGGCTTCCGTTTGCATGGTTTTAAAATGTTTTCATGATCATTTGTATCTCATAAGGGCATTAGATTGAATAAATGAAACAGTAGAACCGAATTAATTAAGACGATTAGTTAGTGAATAAGTAACAACTGAATCTAATAGAATTGGCTAGCGATATGAATGTCATTGAATTATTGTGCTTGAATTTGTTTATTTAGGTCGGACGCCGAACCCATAGTACGTGTATCGAGAAGCCCACTGTGTGTAACAATGTTGTAAAGATATGTTCAAATTGTATTTATTTTTGAATGATAAATTATATTGTTTCTAAACGATTACTCTCTATTGATTAAATGATGATTCTCTTTTGAACAGTATTCGTGGCATCCATAGCGTAATGTTATTGTTATTGTTATTGATATCGTTGTTGTTACAGAGATCTCTGTCAGTTTTAAATCTTGGAACTATTATTATTGTATGATGGCCATCAATTGATTGTCTGGTCTTTAAGACTTATTGTATTGTATTGTATTGTTGCTATCAGATGTTCCACGTATGACTTAGATGAATATGAATATGATTGAACATGATTGATCAAATTGAACGATTGAACGATTGATTGACAAAAAGATATTGATTGAAAATGTTCCATGATAATTGATTGTTTCAAAGACTGTAAGGACACCATTCTTAACCTTTTTACACATGTTATTTACTAGGCTTTAACTCACAGTTTATTATATATATATAGGTGATCAAGGATCGGATCAAGTGGTTTTGTCAAGCCAACTATTGTGCCTCATAGCGAGGTTCCAAACCTACTTGTGTCAAGGCTTTTTGGGTGGTTCAAATCCATCCTTTTACTTTTGCTAAGTATAAAGAATGTTTTAAGACTTTTGTTTATACTGTCTTGATGATGGGATTAGTTCCCTAACTTGCATATTGTCTTATATATATGTGTTTATGAACATAAGTGCTTACGAATATGGCTATGTATATGAAAGTTTATTTCTATTCAGGTCCTCACAATTTATTGGACATTATCTTTTTATTGATTGGCTTCCGCCAGCCCCATATCGTGTATTATTGTCATTATTGTTAAACATGCCTTTGGTAATCACAGATTATCAACCGGTTAAGGCACTAAATCTAAAGGGGCGGGTTTGGGTCGTGACATGACCGGCCGGTCATTTCCTAGGACGTCCAGTGTTTTGATGAAAGTTACAGTATTTCACCGTTGGAGTGATTGATATCAGATTGAAGGATTTATCTTTTTTTAACTCAGATCTGATGAAATTTTTGATAAACCGTTGGAGATGCTCTTATGCTGTTTATTTTGATAGAAAATATGTTTTTATGTTTTGGTTGGGGTGGTGGTGGGACGAAGGTAGAATTAGAGGTGGAGATGGTGGGGTGGCAATAATGGTGTTGATGACGATGATGGTGACAGTAGCAATACGGTGACATAGTAAAAATTTAGTACAAAAAATATTTTTTATATTTAAAAAATAGAATTTTTTTTAACCTAAATAGACATGAAAAATATTTTATGTTGATTTTTATTTTCTATTGTACCAAATACCAAAAATACGAAAAATATTTAAAAGAAATATTTTTCTTCCGAACATGCTTAGCATTAATGTCTAAAAGAAAGATGATGCATAAATAAAGTTAGAAACTATTTATTATGATATGTTTGGTAACTTTTTATTATTTTTATTTTTATTTTTATTTTTTTTAAAATTAAAAATTCAAAACAATAATTGAGAGGGAGTTTTTATGTGCATTAGGGTCGACCTAGGCCAAGACGTGCTAATGGGCCGCTCTGTGGGCCGCGGTAAAAAGGGCTGAGTGAAAGGACCTTATAGTTAGCTCGGTCCAAATATGATTACAGTCACCACAGTCGGAGTGGTGATTAGCTCGGTCATAGTATTCGGAGATGAGGTATTTGGGCTTCCTGCGGAGGACTTTGCTCTTGTTAGCTCGGTTGAAACTTGGTATAGTTAGCTCGGTTGAAACAGGCCAAAACCGAGGTACAAGTAAAAGGAGAGCTGAGCTACGTGTTGCATGTGAAGACATTGGATTAAGTATGACAAAGGGCTAGTGTTAGCTCGGTCGTACTGTTATCTAACCGTTATAAAACCATCTCACTTGATTTAAGCAGTGAGAGGGGTGTTGAAGGATAAACATTATCTTTCAGGAGTTTGATTCCTAGGAGGACTCTACATGGAGGAATAAGAGTCCTACTAGGATTGTGCTATGTGGAACCTATAAAAGCTCACAACATGACCTATGTAGAAGTAACACAACTTTGATTTCCGAATACACAGAACTTTTGTCTATTTGTCTATTTTGCTGACTTAGGCATCAGAGAGGTATCCGGCACACACCCGCCGGCTAGCTCACGTTTGTGTTTTCAAGCAGTAAAGCGACGACGTTTGGAGGAGCACGAACTTGATCAACAGGATTATACGAGAACATTATTTCTTGCTCGTACAATTGGCGCCGTTTGTGGGAAGACACAAAGAACAAAACCTTTTGATCGAGTTTTCCTCTTTAATTGAAACCAATGGCGCACAATGAGAATTTACCGCAATCCGCTATTGATGGACAAACCACAGAGGGGGGTGGGAAGCACAAAGGTTTACCTTCTATCCCACCCATGGCGGATCTAGAACCCCAGAGACAGAACCCCCGGAGGGATGCAAGGGGGAGGCGGACTGGCAGCCCCCGTCGCTCTCAAAGTCCTGAAAGACAGAGGCGGAGGATAGATCCTCAAGTTCTGGAGGACCGTGTAAAGGAGCATGACGAGTTAATAAGAAGGATGACGGCAGACATGGAGTCAATGAAGCGCCAGATAAAAGGAAAAGGGGTGGCGACAGGAGATGGGTGCAAAGGCAACACGCCTCCTCACCACTCAGAGGACCGTGATAGGCGTACTACACCATCGCAAGCAGAAAGTAGGAGCCTTAGAGCAAGTGACACTCAATCAAGGACTTCCAGGACTCGTTACTCCAGGTCTGAGAGAACGAGAACTGAGAGGTCATATACTGAGGGAAGCACCTATCGACCCTCGTACACGCACCAGACTTCATCTAGGCACACGGAGTTGCCTAGATCATCTGACTTACGAACTGTGCTTGAAGAAAGGGCACGATGGAAGGAGGATACCAGGGCACGCGACCCGCGCAGAGTTTTAACCCTTCAGCGGTTGGCCCCTCGAATGCATGGGAGCATCGAGGTAGGAATGCCAATACCGCGCCTTGCTTACGAACCAACAGACAAAGCATTAGCAAGGTTACAGAGCTCGCCGTTCGTTCCAGCAATAAAGACCGCACCACTACTTTCAGGCTTCCACCAGCCCAAATTCACCACTTATGAGGGGAAGACAAACCCCCACATGCACTTGAGTCACTTTCGCCAGGTTATGGTAGCATACCGGCAAAACGAGGGCTTAATGTGCATCTTGTTTCCATCCAACCTTGGCGACCTAGGTCTAACCTGGTTTGAAAGGCTACCAGAAAACAGTATCGCCTCCTGGGCACAATTGGCAGAGGCGTTCGTGACTAGGTTCAGAACGAACACCAAGACACCAGTGGAGATCGATCAGCTACTCTCCATTGACATGGGCGACAAGGAGACGTTGAGATCCTATAACAGTTGCTACTGGGAAACCTTCAACCCGACTGGGGATTGCCCTATGAACCTCGTCAATACAAACGGGGCCTACCAGTTGGCAACAAATTGAGGGATTCAATTACTATGACGCCCCCCTCACGATGGAGGCCTTAATGAAAAGGGGCACCGTACTGAAAATTACACGCCGTTGAGGTAGCATTTGGAGGAGTTAGTAGCAGCTGGGCACTTGGACCAGTACATAGAAGGAGGAACGCAACCAGCTCGCATAACCACAACAACCAAAACGGGATGCCGGTTGAAGCTCCACCTTAAGGCGTAATTAACGTAATATATGGGGTATTCGAACCTGAACGGGTATGTGAGCTCAGGGGAATAATCAAAAAGGCTGAGCACTTGAGGGAGGTATTAAGTGCACAACCTGTCGTCAAAAAGGGGAGAACATAGGCCACAAATGTCATATCTTTTTCAGACAAAGATTTAGCAAGAATATACTGCCCTTACAATGATGCATTGGTTGTCACTTTACACGTTAAGAATTTTGACATCAAGCGGATTCTGATTGACCAAGGAAGCTCATGTGAGATAATGTATTACGAAACCTTCAAACAACTGAAACTGGAGGACAAAGACATGGCACCTGCAACATCTCCCTTAATCGGATTCAACTCAATGCCAGAGTGGCCAGTGGGCAAGATAATCCTCACAGTTAAGGGCAGGAACTATGACAAAACAGGTGGAATTCTGGGTATTGAAAGTCCCTTCCACTTACAATATAATTTTGGAGAGGACATGGTTGTAGGCCATGCAATCGGTAGTGTCAACCTACCATCAAGTATTGCGGTTCCTCAACGAAGCTGGAGTAATTGAAGAGGTCTTTGGAGACCAGATTATGTCAAAACAGTGCTTTGTCACAGTAAATGGCAGCCGCGTTGCAAAAGGGTTTGTATAGATGGTCGAAGAGCCAGAAAGCAATGAACTATTTGCGGATGTTAACAGGGCAACTGATCAGAAGGCAGTGGAAGAATTGGTATAGGTAAGAATAGATGAAAAAGACCTTGAATTTTTTTTTTTCCTCGGCTCGTCTTTGTCCAGCACTGAGAGAATAGAGGTCATGAAATTCTTAACCTCTAACATCGAAGTGTTTGCCTGGACACTGTACGACATACCTGGCATTGACCCAAGCTTCATCTGTCACTAACTGAATGTCCACTAAACTGCCAGACCAGTTATACAGCGCACTCGTAGATTAGTACTCCACCATGTCGAGATAGTGGTGGAAGAAGTGGGAAACTTGCTGGAGGCAGGAGTTATCAGAGAAGTGCACTACCCTAGGTGGATCTCCAATACCATAGTAGTGCCAAAAAAGAACGAAAAATGGCGTGTCTGCGTGGACTACAAAATAGTCAACAAGGCATGCCCAAAGGACAGCTTTCCCCTACCACGGATAGACCAACTGGTAGACCTGACGGCAGGACACAATCGACTTAGCTTCCTCGATGCGTACAGAGGTTACCATCAGATTGCTATGTATGAACCAGACCAGGAGGTCACATCCTTTACAATGCCAAGAGGAATGTATTGTTACAAGGTCATGTCCTTTGGCCTAAAGAATGCAGGGGCAACATTCCAACGGATGGTCATCAAGATGTTTGAGCCATTATTAGGCAGAACAATGGAGGCTTACATAGACGACATGGTGGTCAAGAGCAAGGATGAGAAGAACCATCTCAGGGACCTAGGTGAGATGTTCCAGATTCTGAAGAAGAACAAGTTGCACCTAAATGCATCCAAGTGTGCATTTGGCGTAGGATCAGGCAAATTCCTAGGCTTTTTGGTGACCAACCGAGGTATAGAAGCAGACCCTTCTCAGATCAAAGCAATCCAGGATCTTGAGAGGCCCAACATAATCAAAGAGGTGTAGCATCTCACTAGCCTAGTAGGCGCGCTCAACCGGTTCATAAATCGGTCGTTAGACAGATGTCGACCATTCTTCCAAGCACTAAAGGCCAAGTTTGAGTGGGATGAAGAATGGGACCGCACCCTAGAAAGCTTGAAAGAGTACATGTCTTCTCCACTGTTGCTAGTAACCCCAGTACCTAGAGAAGAGCTTTTTCTGTACCTAGCAGTTTCACAGCACGTAGTTAACGCATTGTTGGTCAGAGCGGAATGAATCCAATACCTGTCCATCTTTTATGTTAGCAAAACCTTGTTGGGTGCATAAACCAGGTACCTACCATTGAAAAAACTGGCCTTAGCCTTGATGATGGCCTCAAGGAAGCTGTCGCATTACTTCCACGCCCACACCATAATCGTCCTAACAGCTTTTCTCTTAAAAGTCTTATTTGAGAGAGCGAACTTTTCTGGGCGGATCTTGAAATGGGCGGTGGAACTGGGACAGTTTGATATCAAGTTTCAACCCAGAACCGCAATAAAAGCCCAAGCTTTGGCAGACTTTGTGGCAGAGTTCACACCAGGAATTCATCATATCTGCCCAGTTGACTTGACTGGTACGATAGGAAAGGGGACGAAAAGTGTCGCAGGAAATACGTAACCCTTAATTCAGGATACCCAGCCACACTGCAAACCACATAGGCTTGAAGATCAAGAGGGAGGAAGAAACCATGCCATTCCCAGTAAGGACTCATCGACAAGTGAAGACTTGGGACAGCCAGATAATAAAAAGAAAACCCCAACAGCAGCTAAGGACTTGGAAGAAAACAACACGCATGACCCCAAGACATTATCCGACCCCTCCACTTGCTGGAAGTTATTCGTTGGAGAAATGTGGAAGCTCTTTGTGGATGGAGCATCCAACAAGCACGGTGCAGGACTTGGCATAGTCCTCATCCCACCAGATGGCCTAGTAGTGGAACAAGCAGTCAACCTTAGCTTCCTAGCATCAAACAATGAGGCAGAATATGAAACACTCTTAGCAGGCCTAAAATCAGAGGCCATTGAGCTAATGGTTTACAGTGACTCCCAGCTGGCAGTAAACCAGATTTCAGGCAACTACGAAGCAAAAGATGAGAGGATGGAAAAATATCAAGAGTTAGTCAGAAGGGAAATCATGAAATTTGGAGTAGTGCGGATAGAGCAGATCGGCCGAGAAGAAAATAGTAGAGCAGACGAACTAGCAGTCTTACTTCAATGGCAGATACGTCCATCCCACATCCATTACTGATCGACTTCCTACCAAGACCAAGCATTGAAGAGCCCGAAGTGGCTGAGATATGTTGCACGGAACTAGACCCGTCACGGATGGATCTCATTATAGTATTCTTAAAAGACGGCATCTTACCTGAAGAGAAGAAAGAAGCCAACAAGATCAGAGCAAAGTCACAGCGATTTTGGCTCTCTCTATCAATGGCCTTGTACAAAAAATCCTTCACAGGACCTTACCTAAAATGCGTTCATCCAAGCAAGGTCGAAGCATTCTTGTTCAAGATACACGAAGGCGTATGCGGAAGCCACCAAGGGGGAAGATCATTAGCATACTGAGCAATTTCACAAGGATATTGGTGCCCTTACATACAAGCAGATTCAGAGAAGTATGTCAAGAAGTGCGAGAAATGTCAAAAGTTCGCACACCAAATACATCAACCAGCCAGAGAGCTTCTACCATTAACTAGCCCATTGCCCTTCGCAATGTGGGGCTTGGACATAGTAGGACCACTTCCAACGGCGCCCGACAACAAAAAGTTCTTTCTTGCAGCAACAGACTACTTTACAAAATGGGTAGAAGCAGAAGCACTCGCCTCAATAAAAGAGAAAGATGTGAAGAAGTTCGTCTGGTAGAATATCATCACTCGGTTCGGCATACCCAAGGCTCTAATATCAGACAACGACACTTAGTTCGATGGCAAAATTTTTAGAGGTTTTTGTGAGGAGTACAAGATAGAATTCTACTATTCTACACCAGCATACCCCCAAGCAAATGGCCAGACGGAAGCATCAAACAAAGTCGTCTTATATGGATTGAAGAAAAGGCTGGAGAAAGCAAAAGGCAAGTGGGTTGAGGAGCTCCCTCATATTTTATGGGTTTACTGTACCACACCTCGGCGGTCTACTAGAGAAACACCTTTTTCTTTGGCCTATGGCATGGAAGCAGTAATTCCACTGGAAGTTGGCCTCCCCACTATTAGAAGTGAAAATTTTGACCCAGACTTAAATGGAGAAGCCATAGCATTGGAGCTCGATCTTGCAGAAGAGAGAAGAGAAAGAGCACTAGTTCACATCGCCTCATACCAGGAAGAGTTATCCAGAAAATATAACAAGACAGTACATCCGAGGCAATTCAAGATTGGAGATTGGGTGCTGCGCAAAGTAATGGGAAACACCCTGGTGCCCGGCGATAGCAAGTTAGGGCCCAATTTGGAAAGTCCATACAAAGTGGTTGGCTTAGCCGGAAAATGGACATACCACTTGGAAGATAGAGACAGCAAGGCTATTCCCAGGCCATGGAAGACGGCCAATCTAAAACTATTTTATTTTTAGCTTTTCTTTAAACATACTTATAGTTTTTCTTTTTTCAATAAAACAAGTAGTTTCATTTTCATCATAAATTGTTTTCTTCTGTTAAAGTAGTTTAGTGAGCTAGGGGTAATGAAATCAGAGTTGGCCGAAATAACTAACTTTAAGCTCTTTTCAGCCGAGATCAGGATCTAGGCTGAAGAGGTTTGGCAGGAATAACCAAACACTAGGCTCTAGGTTGGCAGGAATAACCAACTTTAAGCTCTCTTCAGCCAAGATCAGGATCTAGGCTGAAGAAGTTTGGCAGGAATAACCAAACACTCTAGCTCTAAGTTGGCAGAAATAACCAACTTTGAGCTCTCTTCAGCCAAGATCAGGATCTAGGCTGAAGAAGGTTGGTAGGAATAACCAACACTTTGGCTCTAAGTTGGCAGGAATATCCAACTTTGAGCTCTCTTCAGCCAAGATCAGGATCTAGGCTGAAGAAGTTTGGTAGGAATAACCAAACACTTAGCTCTAAGTTGGCAGGAATAACCAACTTTGAGCTCTCTTCAGCCGAGATAAGGATCAAGGCTGAAGTGGTTGGCTGGAAAAACCAACACTTAGTACTCTTCAGTCGAGATAAGAATCTAGGCTAAAGAGTGGCTAGCTGGAATAACCAACTTTTAGTACTCTTCAGCCGAGATAAGGATCTAGGCTGAAGAGTGGTTGGCTGGAATAACCAACTTCTAGTACTCTTCAGCTGAGATAAAAACCTAGGCTGAAGAGATTGGCAGGTATGACCAAATAGATTACAAGGTTAGGACCGAGATAGATATCTCGGCCAGAGAATGTTATACTGAATACAAATTACAGTTGAAAAAAAAGTGCAGGTATGGAACAGACCGAACAAAAAGAAGAAGATTTTCATTCAAAATCCAAATTAGAAGTACAAAAGGTGGGGCCTCAACTCAGTTACAAACTTTTTTGTTAAACAAGGAAAAGAAAAATTAGGAGAAAAGGTCTTCCAAGTCGGTGTCCAAATCAACCTGGGCTTCACCCAGAGGTAGCTCGGTTGTGGCAAGCACACGTTGGTTGAGCTCGGTCAAAGGCACCATGATAGTCGCAACAGGTGAAGATGGGATGGAGACTTTTGGAGTGGGAGAGGTAGACTGGCGACTGGGCTGGGCATTGTTTTCAGGAGCAGGATCCTCGTCGTCCTCCCCTTCTTGAAGAAATTTTTGCTGAATAACAGTCGCATATTCCACTATGTAGCTCGGTATGAAATGTGGAGGAGGGTTTTGGAAGACCTCGGTCTCTTGGCCATGACCGAGCTTGGCCACAGCCGCCTTCCATCTACATTTGAAGAATATATCTTTGGCGACTTCGCATTGTTGGATGTAAGTGGCCTCCCCCTTCTTGTAACCCCGGTCTTCAGCGTCTTCCACGCTCTTTTCCAACCGGGCGATCTCAGCATTCTTCTTTCTCTCGAGCTTGGCTAGCTCACGTAGATATTTGTCTTTCAACTCAACCGCAGCCTTTTGCTTATCTGTTTCAGTCGAGCTAACAAGACCGGTCAGGCGGGCCATCTCGGTATGTAGCTCGGCCATTTTCTTCTTGGACTCTTCTAGCTTGGCTGATTTAGCATTGGCCTCTGCCACGGCCAGCCTTGTTGTCTTGCACAGTTCCAACACACGCTTGTGAGCAATGTGGTTTTTTTGCATGGTCTGCAAAAGGGCGGTAAGAAACTTTTAGTAAAATTGAGCAAACAGATGTACAAATTAGAAGACAAGCAAAGGGAGAACTTATTAGCACCATCGATTTTGTTGCTGAGCGAATGGCCTTCAGCTCGGTGAGGTGGTCGTGGTGTTCTATGTCGGCTGGCAGGCATACGCTCTTGGCGAGGTTAAAAGCCAGCTAATGGTTTTTCTCTGCGACCATCGAATCGGTGTTACTAATAGCGCGGTTCTTGTAGGTGATCTTTGGTACCCACTCATAGGAGCTAGCTCGGTCAGAGCGCTCAGGTTGTGGGCTCGATGGTGTGGTTTGGGGAAGCACGGTTTCATCCTCATCAACAAGGTGTGGCTCGGTTGTGGAAGTCCGAGCACGCTTGCTTGGCCGAGATGATGAAGGCTGAGCGGTTGGAAGGGCTACCACAGCATCTTGTGTTTGGCCGGCTTATGGTACCTCGGCCTGATTTGTTTCGGTAATAAGGGCCCTTACTGCTCTTTTCTTGGCCATTTCTTATTTTGCAGTTAATGGGATCAGATTGATTTGAGGTAGTGTTGGATCTAGTTCTAGAGAGGGTTCCAGAAGGAAATCTTTCACCCTGGTCTTCCTCCTGCTGCTGTATCTGTATGTCGGTTCGAAATTGAGTAGCTGGGCCCAAGCTCCTTCGCGATATCGAAGCATGGCGCGGAGTGCGTCTAGGTTGGGATAACTATACTGCGACTTTAGATGGTTCAAATCTGCATAAAAAGAAAGCAACGGTTAGCACGGTGCCAAACTTATTAACAGAGTAAAGAAAGCACAAAACTAAGCCGAGGTAATTATACCAGCTACTCCTTTATTCCAGTTAATCCGGTCTCCTGATATTTGGGCTTCCTGATCTTCGAAGTTACCAGAGACCCAAAAAAAGTCGTCATCGTTTACATCTTTATCTAGGGTGTTTTTTATTATTTTTTCTTGGCGGCATTTTATTCTTAAATAATATACCCAGCCGTCTTCGTTTTGGCCTAATGAATATTGGTGGAATAACTCGACTAAACCGAGGTTGAGGCCAAGCCGGCGATTTAGCTCGGCGATGCCATTTATTATTCTGTATGAATTGGTGCTAAGCTGGGTTGGGTATATTCTAGTTTGCCTTAAAAATTCACAAATGAGGGGATTGAACAGGGAATCGGAGTCCGGCTTCTACAATGGAAAGGACAGTAAAGGGAACGAAGCCCTGTTTTCCCCATGGTATTGTGTCGAGCTCAGCTAGTGAAAGGTGGACGTCATCAGGGATGTTGTAATCCTTGCAGAATTCAGCAATAGCCCCTAGAGAGTTCACTAAAAATCAATACTTTCCCATGTGGAATTAAATTATGTATAAATTAGCTCGAAGAGCTAGCTCGGTGTTGAGATAACCTTCAGTATCTCGATTGAGCGTGCAAAGGTGTTCCTGGCTAACCTAGTCAGTCTGCAAAGTGGAGATGAAAAGTGTTAAGGCCAGATCGTTGGATCGTGCTAAAAGAAATAACGGCAAAATAAATAGAATCCTAGCTCGGCTACGTGGGATATTATCTGTTCTTAGCTCGGTTGGAGTAAAGGACTTTAGCCCGGTTAAGTAAACTAGAGGTTCGTAGCCCGGTTGAAGCTTAGGGTGCAGCAGTCTTAGTTCGGTTTTGACTAAGTCAGAGAGCTGGTTTGGCCCCAAGTTATAGCTCGGTCGTTGGTTAAGGCTTTCTAGTGCGGTAGTGCGCAAACCTAATACAGTTCGCTAGCTCGGCTAAATAGATGTAACAACCCTCGTCACTGTTTACCGATAAACTACCGATTACTGCTAAATTGAGACTGGTTATGATTGATAACTGAAGTAATTGAACTGATTGAAATACTGAACTGACTGACTGAAATCTGAAACTGATTGATTGACTATATCCGTTTAAATGCATTATCTATCTGTTTGATTGTTCGATTATCTGTTCATGTTTTATGTTTAAATTGCGAATTGAAGGTCTTATCGGCGGCCGAACCAGAAATTGATTGATATTTTACGATCATCATAATTTATAGGATTTTATGGTATATTTATCTGAAAACTGATTTGGTATGATTAAATTAGATTAAATATTGATAAATTGCATAGTTTGACTTAATTACCAAAACACCACACTAGTGGCCCACTAGATGAACCATATTTGAGCCTTATTATATACTTAGGCAACATTTCATCAGCCACAATTGAACATCATAACCGACCAAAAGAGGAGAGTGAGAGTTTTGGAGTGAATTCAACTTGATTTTGTGCATTGGCTTGAAGAATTGGAATATAGGTTGCAAATTAAGCTTCCTCACCTTGTATTGGAGACTTAGGTAAGAGAATTCAACATCTCATTATTGTGTTTAAGCTTGTTCTTGCATGGTTTTGAGCAAAGTTAAAGTCTAGAGCCAACATATGGCTCAAATTGTTGAATTAGAGCTCAATTGTTGCATGCATGTGCATACTGATAAGTTTTGAGGTTGTAATTCATCATTCCTCACTTGCATGTCTATATTTTGAGAGTAGACCATGAATTCATCATGTTTTTGTAAGAGTTAGCTCATTTGAGCTTGTATTTAAGGCTTTGAAATGATTTAAGTCCATGCATGTTGCATGTTCATCTTGTTCATGAAAATTGGTTTGAAATTGGGTTTGAATTGAACACCTTTGGGTTTTGATTTTTACAATTGAGCTTTGAATCATGTTAAACTATGAGTTTTGAAGTGTTTTCCAGAAAATGAGCCCAAGAGGATCGAATTTGGTGTTTGAAACTTGATTTTGAGCTTGAGGTTCAAATCTGGGAATTCCAGACTTTGAACTCACGCTCGAGCGGGGTGACTGGCGCTCGAGTGTGGAAATTGTGCTCCCAGCATTTTGTTATGTTTTTAAGTCAGCTCGAGCGGGGTAATTTACGCTCGAGCCGGACCTTGTGTCTTACGCTCGAGCGGATGTCAAGCGCCCAATCGAGCGTGATTTTCACCTATCCAGCACTTTTGACTGTTTTGCAGTACGCTCGAGCGGTTGAGTCTGCGCTCGAGCGGAAACCTTTGTCTGCATGTCCGCTCGAGCGGATTAACCTACGCTCGAGCGGGACCCCTGTTTTCTGAAAATTCTGAAAATACTTTTAAAGTGCATCTTTGCATCCTCATTTCATCCTAGGCATTCTTAGGCCTAGTTTAAGGCATCTTAATGAGGATATAGATGTAGAACCACACCGAGGCAAATTAGGGATTAAGTTATTATTTTCCCAACTGTGTAGCTTAGTGTGTGTTCAATCTGTAAACTGTGTAGGGTTGGCGACTGGGGACGCGCTCTAGCCTAACTGTAGCCCAGAACTCTGTGAGTAATAACTGTGTAAAGATATGTTCAAAATGATTATCTTCTGAACAATTGAACTGTACTGCTTTCTGAACTGATACTGTTAATTGAATGAATGCATGTCCTATATTCTGAACTGTATTGTGGCATCCTTAGAAACTACTGTTTACTGTTACTGTTACAGAGATCTCTGTCGGTTCCCTTGTTGGAATCACTACTGTTTACTGATTGATGGCCATCATTTACTGTTCGGTCTTTTAAGACCTACTGTTTACTATACTGTTATGCTAATGGATGTACCACATATGACTGAATGACTGATATACTGAATTAATGAACTGTTTTCATTACTGTAAGGACATTCATTCTAAACCCCTTTACGTATTATGTTATTCACTGGGTTTTAGCTCACTGCTCATAAATATATGTAGGTGTACAGGCACCAGACCGCGGCTAGAAGCGTCGGAGTTGAGCTCCAGTTTTGTCAAGCCAACCACTGTGCCTCACTGCGAGGTTCTGAGCCTGTCAAGCTATGGCTTAGGGGTGTTTTAATTTCCCCCGTCTGTCTCTGTAACTGTTTTGTAGACTGTATAGACTGTTACCGTACTGTTTAATAGAGATTAGGTCCCTGAACTGAAAGATTGTATATATGTACATACTGTTTTGTCACTGACTGCATATATGTATGAAAAAGTCTTTTTGGCATTCAGACTGTCACAGCTCATTGGACATTGTTTATTTACTGTATTGGCTTCTGCTAGGCCCCTGTACTCTGTTTTACTGTATTACTATTAAGCAGGCCTTCGGTAATCTCGGATTACTAGCCGGTTACGGTGCTAAACCCATAGGGGTGGGTTTGGGTCGTGACAATGGAACAGAAGGTTCTTAGACCAATTGAAACTACAGGTATAGCATGAAGTTTTAGTCCGGTTGTTAGAAGAGTTATCCAGTTTGGCTAGGCTTGCACCTAATACAAACAAGATCCTAGTTCGGTTGGAGTATTATTTTGGATCAAAAGCGTCGTTTATTAGATTGTTCGTGAATCTAGTGGTTCTACTACATGGTTTTTTCCCCGAAAAATGGAAGCTAAAATAGTGTGTTTTGAGAAACATATAAATAGTATGCTACATACTACAAAAACTAGACAAACAAAAAGGAAATGGGATTGAGTTACTTATAGTTTGAAGACAAGAGGATAAAGATCGAGATTGTAAGAAAGAGATTCGCAGGTGCTGTGTTTACAAGAATGAAGGCTCAGAGGAGAGGAGGAGATGAATAGTAGAAATGGTTGATTCAAAACGTAGGGTTTTTGGTATAAAGCGAGTGAAAAAGGCGGGACTGTTCAAAATTCGCGAGGTACGAAGTCGGCGTCGACAGTTGTACTCAACCAATAGGGGCCAACCACGTGTCTATGGGAATAGCAAGCAATTCAGAAGCACATCGTGACTGAAGAGACGTTTTTTGACCGGGCAGTCGGTAGCACGGTGACAATTTAGTTCGGTTGAAAGTCTTAAGTTTTAGCTCGGCTGTTAATAGGTAATCCCAATCATGCTACGCAGATGGAATTAAGGGGCAATTGAGAGGGAGTTTTTATGTGCATTAGGGTCGAGCTAGGCCAAGGCGTGGTAATGGGCCGCTCTGTGGGCTGCGGTAAAAAGGGCTGAGTGAAAGGATCTTATAGTTAGCTCGGTCCAAATATGGTTACAGTCACCACGGTCGGAGTGGTGATTAGCTCGGTCATAGTATTCGAAGATGAGGTATTTGGGCTTCTTGCGGAGGACCTTACTCTTGTTAGCTCGGTTGAAACTTGGTATAGTTAGCTCGGTTTCAACAGGCCAAAACCGAGGTACAAGTAAAAGGAGAACCAAGCTATGTGTTGCATGTGAAGACATTGGATTAGGTATGACAAAGGGCTAGTGTTAGCTCGGTCGTACTGTCATCCAACCATGGTAAAACCATCTCACTTGGTTTAAGTAGTGAGGGGGGTGTTGAAGGATAAGTATTATCTTTCAGGAGTGTGATTTTTAGGAGGACTCTACATGGAGGAATAAAAGTCCTACTAGGATTGTGCTATGCGGAACCTATAAAAGCTCACAACATGATCTATGTAGAGGTAACACAACTTTGATTCCCGAATACACAGAGCTTTTGTCTATTTGTCTATTTTGCTGACTTAGGCATCGGAGAGGTATTCGACACATACCTGCCGGCTAGCTCACGTTTGTGTTTTCAGGGAGTAAAACGACGACGTTTGGAGGAACGCAGACTTGATCAACAGGATTATACGAGAACATTATTTCTTGCACGTACAATAATACATAGAAAAATTATAATAACAAGCATTTTTAATACACAAAATTATAAATTTCCATGCACTACACACCAACTATAATTTGAATACGATTAGGGACACTTAAAAAAAAAAACATTTTATGTCATTTATTTAGGATTCATTTAGAAAGTGATTAGTTTAGTGACTTTTTTTTTTTAATTTTATTTTATATTTTTGACTAACGTTTGAGGTGAAAACATAAAAAATATTTGATACTAACTTTTAATTTTTTAAAAAATAAAATATAGAGATCATGAAAATAATCTTTAATATTCTTTGTAGGGAACTTTTTTGATAAATCCTCTTGCTAAGAGTTTTATTCCATCCAACTCATATTGTTTTTAACTATTCCATTAGGTCCTATTTGAGGTAAGAAGACTAAAACACCCTCAATCTTTCCTATCCCTATTAATGTTGATATTTAATGTTAATTGTCATTATGTTTTGGTAGTTCCCATGCATCAAGATGTTGACTATCATTATATTCATATTTATTTGAAATGAATTTTTGTTGTTATGTTGTCAATTACATGATGTGAATATTCACATCATGTAATTGAAATGAATATTTACATCATTATATTCACATTGAAATGAATTTTTGTCATTGTGTTGTTAATTACATGATGTAAATGTTTATATTAAAACATATGAATGTGAACGTTCACATCACTATATTACATGAGAGAGAATGTTCATATGTTGTGAATGTTCACATCACTACATATTGTGAATAAGAATGTGTTGTCAATTAAAAATGTAATGAACGTTATTTTAATGTGTTATCAATTAAAAATAAGAAGGTTCATATGTTGTGAACGTTCACATCACTACATTAGATGAGAGAGAATTTTTCAGAAAGGTGTTATGAACGTTCACATCAGATGAGAGAGAATGTTCACATTATTTTTAATGTGTTGTCAATTAAAAATATATTCGCATTATATAATAATATAAAATAATAAAATCAGTATTATTTAATTTGTGTATGAAATTTTCTATATTTTGGTCCTTTCCCGTCTCTCTCCTTCCCCAACATTAAATATCAACATTAAATGTAAGGGCATAAGAGTCTAAGAAAATAATGTAAATCAAGAAAAAGAACTTTATGAAATAAAAGTATAAATACCTGGGACTAAGTGGGTTAAAAAATTTCTTCATGAATTTCTTGAATTAGAACACTTCTAAATGACATTTATCAATAAAAAATCCTTCTTTCTATGAGTTTTTGACTAATGGCCATTTTTTAAAATCCACGCCTTAGTAATTTAAGTCTATTTTGACAATTAAGAAAAAAGTTAGCTTATTAATTTAAGCCTATTTTCTCTATTTTTTGTATATATATATATATATATATATATATTTTTTTTTTTTATAAAAAATCCAATAAGATAAAAAAAAGAAAATTATTTCTCAAAATGGACCTTTCTTTTTTTTTTTTTTGGTGGTGATATTAAGAAGATTAAAATAAATGCATGACAGAGCATACATACAATACAAACAAAGCTTCTGCCATCAGTCTTTTTCCATGATTAGAATAATCAAATAGAAATTTCCAAGCCTGTCTCTCTCGTTGTCTTTATACCCTTTTTTTTCAATCAGAGAAAATTAATCAAATATCTCTTTCTAATTTTTTATATTAGGAGAGATTTAAGATAATTTTTTATTAGTTAAGGTCTCTCAATATTTTTACAAAGAAAATTTGATTCAGAAAGATTTTGTCCGATTAAGAGAAATTTCTCCTAACTTAGAGAAATTTCGACCTTGACTCAGAGAAATTACAAATTAAAATTTCTCTAAGTTGGGTAAAAATTCTTTGAGTCAAATTTTCTTTGTAAAAATGTTGAGAGACTTTAACTTTTATGAAAATATTAGATGTTCTTTGTCTTATAAAATCTTAATATAAGGAATCTTAAAAAATTATCCATTAAAGTATCTTCAATCATTCAATTATTTTTTTATTAAATTTAAATTTGATAAAAAAAAATAAAATTATCCAAAAATTTTCATCAAATTAAGGGATAGTTTTTTTTTAATATTATGTTTATTTATCAAATTGAAAAAGTATTAAATCTTTAAATTTAAAATGATGAAGCATTGAAAATGATTTTTTTTCCATCAAATTTGATGAAAAGAGAAATTTAGAATAATAAGAGAATTTAAAATAAAAATTGATGAAAGAATTAAAACAGTTCATATCAAATTAAGTTTTTTAGTCAAATTTAAAAACCAATTAGATGAAAATTTTGTTGGATGGGTTCGAGATGCTTTTAACCTTTCTTGTTTTTATGTTTGTACGCATTATTAGAATTGTCCCAAAAGCTTGAAAAAGACTTGTGTAGTAATTCTTTCTTTTTAATGTCTTTTTGCCCCCTACAGACGTAATGGCGTGCGCCTGTCAACTGTTCGGTCAAATGTATGGGAGAAGCAATGAAAAACGGAAAATGCTATACAAATAATTTTTTTTTTTTTTTATAAACTGATGTGGTATGAAGTGATATAACTTTATAATGTAAAATGAGACCTAATTTATTAATATTTTAGGTGACACATCAGTTTGTAAGGAAAATTTATTTGTATAGCACTATCATGAAAAACTGAATTTCTGATATTTGTGTGAAAACCAAGCACAAAAGACACATACGAGACTGGACTAATGCTATATGCATCTACTAACTAGTGTGTCAATTGATAATAATTTAAGATGTTTTTAATATTTATAATTTGTATAATAAATGAAATTAATAATAATATCATAATTAGTGTTAGTACAGTAATTAAGATATGTTCCACTACCCTACGAGACTATAGTTGCAATTCAATCACAATTAATTGCAACAAAATGCTAGAGGTCCCAAAAATTCTACCAAAAGTTTTATCAAATGTCTCACATGGGTGTGGGACTCACATGGGACCCACATTGTGTAGGTCCCACACCTATGTAAGACATTTGGTAAAATTTTTGATAGAATATTTGGGATCTCTGGCATTACTTTAATTGCAATCATTGTGCATGAAAATTTGAACTAATGAATTGGGAACGTGTATATGATATCCAATGCCTCTCTTCTCTCTCTCTCATGTAGACTATTATTTGTTGATGTTGCAATTCAATCACAATTAATTGCAATCATTGTGCATGAAAATTTGAACTAATAAATTGGGAACGTGTATATGATGTCCAATGCCTCTCGTCTCTTCTCTCATGTAGACTATTATTTGTTGATGAGTAATGCTAGAGATTCTTAAATAATCTATCAAATATTTTATCAAATCTTTCATATGGGTGTAGGACCACACACACGTGGGTTTGTAGAGATCCTATATCCATGTAAGAGAGGTTTGGTAAACATTTAGTACATTATTTGTGATAGAATTTTTGTTTGCTGATCTCATCATTTAGGAAAAATCCAAGATTTCTCTTCTGGGTATTGGTTGTATTTTTCTGTTACTTGACTGTTAGATTCGTGGGTTGTATTCTATGTCTGTCCTCTCTTTCTGTGAACTTCAGATTTCTGTAATGTAAATAAATTTCTTGGGAACTCAGTTAGGCATACTTTGGGATTTGTGTTTCTTGGTATTTCTTGTTTTTTCTTGTTCTGTTTTATTTTTGATTGATTGGTTCACATCTACTATATAAGTCAACCACTCTCACTTAAGAGATTCCTTGCAAACCCAGAAATAGTTTGGGATTGGTGTCTCTGGGTCTTATTTGTTTTTGTTCTTTTTGATTGATTGATTTATGGGTAATTCCTTGTTCTCCGTACTTTGCTTGTCATTCCTTTTCTGGGGGATTTGTTATTCTTTGTCTGATCATGAGAGAGACAGGATCAAAAATTTGCCAGGGCAGCCAGCCGATGTTGGCTTTGCTCAGTACTCTGGTTATGTGACAGTAAACCAGCAAGCTGGGAGGGCATTGTTTTACTGGTTGGTTGAGGCTCCAGCGAGTCGCCGAGCTGAGTCAAGGCCACTGGTGTTGTGGCTCAATGGAGGGCCTGGTTGTTCTTCCATAGCTTATGGAGCTTCTGAAGAGCTTGGACCTTTCCGAATTCGTCCTGATGGGAAGAATCTTTACCTAAATCCTTATGCTTGGAATACTTGTATGTAACCTTTAGTTCCAAGTTCCAAAATTCTCTCCTTGATCTAAATCATGGGTTGTTTCTGATTTCATTTTATTAATTTGTTCCGCAGTGGCAAATTTGCTTTTCCTTGAATCACCAGCTGGTGTAGGTTTTTCATATTCGAATACAACATCAGATTTATATAATGTAGGTGACCAGAAAACAGGTAACGGTCCACAATTTTTCATTGTAACATCATGTTTTTGTTGATCTGTATTTAATGGTGAGTTTCTGGGATAGTATGAGATAGCTTCTTAATGTTGTTTCTGATTAATTTTCCTGAATTCTGATTTATCATGATGTTTTTTGTGGTCCGGCTACTGTGAATTTGTAGCTGAAGATGCATACACATTTCTAGTTGAATGGTTTGAAAGGTTTCCACAATACAAGTATAGAGATTTTTACATTGCTGGAGAAAGTTATGCAGGTGCTTTGTTACGTTCCATTTTTTTCGTGTAAACAGTTATATCGCAGTGTTCCAGTATGATTTGAGCAATCATACGTATTGTTTCTCCTTTTCAGGTCATTATGTTCCCCAGTTGTCTCGACTTGTTTACGAAAGAAATAAGGGAATTAAGAATCCGGTTATTAATTTCAAAGGTTTCTTGGTATGATTCATCAAATTTTCATTATTAATGAATCAGTCACTAATTTATTTTTCTTTTTTGTATAACAAATGTTCTTTCTTTTAGGTGGGGAATGCTGTTACTGATGATTACCATGATTATATTGGCACGTTTGAGTACTGGTGGACTCATGGCTTGATTTCAGATTCTACCTACAAACTTCTTGGGTTAGCCTGTGACTTTGGATCCTCTCAGCATCCATCAAATGATTGCATAGAGGCTCTGACGCTTGCAATCACGGAGCAAGGACACATCGACCTGTATAGCATTTTCACGCCCACTTGCAATACTACTTCATCACCGAACCGTAACTTAAGGGGACATTATGTAAGTGTTCATTTAGTAGTCAACCAAATGAACTCAATTCGTTTTGGATGCATATAATTCATGATTTGAAAAAAAAAAAAGTGTCTGGCAGCAAAAACTGTTATATTAGTGTTATGGAGAACAAAAACTGTTCAATGTTCACCAACTGTTAAAGGTTTTTGTTTTAATTAAACTCATTTTGTTGCTTAAAAAACTTAGCCATGGATGTCAAGAGCATATGACCCGTGCACAGAGAGATATTCAGAAGTGTACTACAATCGCCCAGAAGTTCAGAAGGCACTTCATGCCAATGTATCGGGTGTTATTAGCTATCCATGGAAAACATGCAGGTGTGTTTCGCATATTGGAGTTTAACCGAACTTTTTGTGTTTGCTTTAACAGAATTACTGACTAGTTTTTATTTTGCTTTGAAGCAAAATTGTTTACGACAACTGGGGTGATTCTCCATTATCCATGCTTCCTATTTACCGAGAACTAATAGCAGCTGGCCTCAGGATATGGGTATTCAGGTACAACCTCTTTTTTATTTTCTTTTTTTCTTATTTATGTTAATTTGTAACCTCTTTTTAACTTAGTGCAATGTAAATTCTAGTTATTGGAAATTGGAATCCATGTACAGTGCCCATAATTTGAAAGCTTATGTTATGCAACAGAGACGATACTGTTAGTTGCAACTTTCAAAGGTTCTATGGGACTCTAACCTGTCTGTACTTCCGTTGCTTGTGTAGAATCAACTTTTTTTGACTTTCTCAATTTTTATAACCATTGCTGTATAGTTGATGAATTATGTTGATTTACTAGATCTACCTTCAAGGTTTGAGGTTTGCTTCCAATATTCGTTTTCTTCTTGATCAAATCAAAAAATCTAATCCCTAAATTTTTCATATTTGTAGTAACAAGGAATATCTAGATGAGAAAGTAAGAAACACTTTTAATTCTCTTACGATTATTTTTTTTGTTCAGCGGAGACACTGATGGTGTGGTTCCTCTGACTGCAACTCGACGCTCCATTGATGCCTTGAAGCTTCCAACTATTACCAACTGGTACCCGTGGTATGACAACGGAAAGGTTAGTCTTAAGATATTACCAAACATAAATTTTTTCTCCTTTGACACAAGCAGGGGCTGTCTCGATAAGTTATCTGGTATGTCTGGCCTGCCATGTGGCTGTGTGCCCATAGGATTAAAGCGGTCATGCATCCACCTACTATTAGAAGGGCACACCACGTGTGCTATAGACCGGACTTACTGGATAATTTCCTATTTCTGTTGCCAATTCTTGCTATTTTCTCCCCAGTTTCATAAGATAATGAGAAAATTGTTGCAACTTTTCTGTCCTTACGCTGTGTTATTAATCGAAACTGATGGAATAGTCATCTATTCATCACATCACATCACATCATTTCTTCTTCTTGTTTTCATTACATAGGTTGGTGGCTGGAGCCAAATATACAAAGGACTGACTCTTGTGACAGTAACCGGAGCAGGACATGAGGTTCCCCTTCATCGCCCTCGACAAGCTTTTATTCTTTTCAGATCATTTTTAGAGAACAAGCCCATGCCAAGCTAAAACCTACTTGGCCTGGCTTATCTAATTCACAACAAATAAAGAGAAAATTAGTAGAAATCTTGATTTATTGGGGTTGAAAAAGAACGGTATGAGAGGAGAACTGTTCTCCCTCGACACCACTTTTCAGTCTTAGTTTACCATTGATGATTGCTCGGGGATTATGGAAGGAACGAAAATTGTTGGAAGATTTGAATAATCGGAGACAGGAGTGGTTTTTGATTTTCAATATATTTTTTTAAATTTATAAATCATGTAAATGTAATTTATACAGTGTCTTAAGGTTTGTCATTGAACACATTATTGAGCATTACTTGTTCTAAAGCTTCTAGATTGGTGAAATGTACCTGTTTGATTAAGCATCATGGATGTATTTTCTCTTTCATAAATGCAGAAGTGTAAGTCCATATACTTATTTTGTGCCGTAGTTATTTATTTTGTACAAAAAAAGGTAAATTAACCGTATATTTTATTCTAAAACAAATAATTGGCTGAAAATTATGACCCAAAAGAGATAAAAAGAAAAATTGAAAAAAAAAAAGAACAAAAGAAGTAATAGGTAGAGTTGGCAAATGGGCAGGCTTAGGTTGTAGTAGTGGTGGTGGTCAATTGGTGGCGGTGGAGTAGCAACGGTTGCGTTGGTGGTGGAATGCCTGCGTGGTGGTGATGGTGGAGGCGATACCTGTTTATATGAGTTTAAATGAATACCTATATCAAATATATTTTAATTCAATTTTCATCAGGTTTATAAAATGGAATCTATCTAAATTTGTTTATAATTTTAGATGGATATAAATGAGTTTTAAATGAATTTAATTTGATGGGTTTATCGTTCCAGGTTGACTTTGCTTAATGGGCTAAAATTTAGACTTTGATATCACAATTAGATAATTGAAATAGTTGCTCTTTTGTTTTTTTTTTTTAATTTATAATTTAATTATTATTATTTTTAGGGCAAATTACCAGCAAATCCTATCTCAAGGAGGAGAACTCTATTTAGTCCCATAATTTTTTTGTGTATTGTCAAAAGTCCTGTGCGTATTTTTCTCCTCTTTCTTTGCACCTTCATTGCCATCTTTTTCTTCTTTTTCTCTACATTTTTCTTATTCTCTTTCTTTGCGTTTCATTCTTCTCTTTCTCTTTCTTTTTCTGATATCTAACGAACAACGACGACCACGCCTTCCCTCTTCTCATTTGCCTGTTGATATAAAGTCACTAGCGACTACTATCGACACCGACAGAGAAAGAGATGAGTTTTCAGCGAGGAAGATGAGTAGATTTATATCAAATCTGACTAGATCTAAATCAAAAATAGTTGCCGAAATACAATCCTCTCTCTATATCTGTCTCTCTCATTAGATCTCTCATTTTTTTAAATTTTTTCTCTGCTACATACTTCTCTTTTTTTTGTTTTAATGGAGAAATTTTTTAAATTTTAAACAAGTTGTTCTCGAGTTTTAGTTACATGTGGTGAAAATTATAAAATTTTCCAATTTCAGTTTTTTTGGTGTTGAAATGAACCATACTTTAAAATTGTAAAAGTTTGCAGTTTCTTAACATGTTTTAGAACTGTAAAAATTTACAGTATCATAACATAATTTTACTACAAAATTTTATCATTTCATAACATATTTTTCAGTTTGATTAAAAAGGATAAATGTTTAATGGAATCATGTTTTGAAATTGTAACAATTTTACAGTTTTAAAACTTACTTTTCAGTTTGATCAATATTAAAAATTAATTGCTTAAATCTTAGAAAAATTGAAAATTAATAGTATATATTTTTTTCCATTGTTCCAGTTTGTTATTATATATATTTTTTCCTTTCAGTTTATCAATATTTAGCACATTTTCCTATATTTTTGGCTCTAATTTCTCCATTTTTTTTCCCCAGCAATATTCTAGATATTCCGATGAGTCTCCGACGATATTTTTGACGCCCCGCGAATGTTCTGGACATTCTGACGACTTCTAGTAATGTTCAAAACACTCCAGCGATACTCTGGGGACTTTCCGGTGATGTTGAACATTCTGGCGAGCCTCCGGTGACTGTCTGACTGAAGTTCGACAGTGGTGGGATATAACAACGTCTTTAAATTTTTTTAAAAAAATTTAGTAACAATTAAAAATATGTAAGACTAATTGGTGCAACTATTTTGTTTTGAGATTAAATGAGTTTTAAACTTTGTATATGAGACCTACTGATAAGTTCCCCTTATTTTTATTATAAACATAACTAATGGGTTCATTTTGTGGGTTGGATTATATAGGGTAAGCATGGTCTGAATTGATTTAGTTTGGGATAAAATCATGACTAATTTGTTGTCTATGGTTTTATAAAAACTGAAACCAATCCAATCCGGGAAAGGGGTGCCTGCTGTACAGCAGGCACTGCAGTGCGTTTTTAACATAATTTTTCTTTGTTTTGTTTTTTTTGTTGGTGTGGGCTGCTATGGTTTGGCAAGCACAGCACACCCTGCTGTGCTCTAAGCACGGCAGGGACCCATTGTCCATCCAATCCATTTAAATCATGGAACCAATTCGAACTAAACCATTTAAACATAGTTCAGTTCGGTTTGGAACCACAAATTCACATAATCTATTAACAAAGAAAAATCATATACTGTGTGTTTGGTTTGAATTTTTTGGATTATGTTTTTTAAAAATTGAATTTTTTGGTTTTCGTGTTTTTTTGTTTTTAGTGAATATTTTTAAAATTTTAAATATTTTTTTACTTTTTTAGATGCACCTTACTTAGATGTATCTAAAAAGTAAAAAAATTTGTGAAAAAATATTTTAAAAAATTAATAAATACATAAAAATACAAAAAAAATGTATTGAATTCTCGTATTTTTTTTGTATTTTTGGTATTTAGTGAATTTTTAAAAAAAAAATTCACAATTTTTTTATTTTTTAGGTATATTTATGTTAGGTATGTCTAAAAAGTAAAAAAATTGCTTAAAATATTAAAAAAATCCAGTAAAAATAAAAAACACGAAAAACAAAAAAATAAAATTTTCTGAAAAGTGTTTTTGAAAAAGAGGAACCAAGCAAAAGTGATAACATTTTCATTTTATAATTTTTCAAAACATAAACATGCATATTGTTCTACCATTAATTTAAACAAACATAAATCTAATTCCACAATAGCAACAACAGTCACCAAATTCAAAAAAAAAAATAAAAAAAATAAAAAAATAAATAAATGGTTCTACCATTAGACCATTACAAAACTAATACTAAAAAAAAAAAAAAAAAAACAACAACAACAACAACAACAATAGCAACAAAATTCCATAGTAGCGGTTAGGGGTGGGCGCGGGTCGGTTGCGACTACGGAACCTACAATCCGCCATCCGTCCGCCAGATTGGCGGATTGAAGAAAATCAATCCGCATCCGTCCGCCAATCCGGTAGATGTGGATTGAGCGGATTGGCGGTTTGGCGGATGGATACGAATCGGTTTGGCGGTTAAAATTTTATAAATTTTCAACATAATTCAACTGTGCACTTCCTCAAAAAAAAAAAAAAATATTACAGTCAATGACTTAAAAAAATATTACAATCACTGCATGTTTTATCCAAAACAAAAAAGTTTGAAACTTTAGAATATCACAATCACTGCATGTCTCATCCACATATTATAATCACAACATGTCTTATTCACATAAAGTATTATAATCTGTGGTTTTTAAAATATAAAAACAATTCAAACCACCAAAACCATGAACAGAGCAGTAGTAGAGATTTTATGTCTCTGTATTGTTACATCTATATCTGTTTTTGAAAACAAAAATCAACTCGCATATATCATATTTTCTATTTATTATTTTTAGAGATAGATTTAAAAATAAAAAAATATAGATAAATAATACGTTTATTTTTTTCAATTCAAAAAAGATATTCAAGTCGAAAACTTTTTTTCAACAGAATATTTGAACTCTTTTTTAATTGAAAACACAAACAGAATATTTAAACAAACTAAAAACACAAAGTCTGATAAATTATTAGGAGTGCTCACGGTTTGACAGTTCGGTTGCGGCCAAAGGAATCTCAAATCCGCCATCCGTCCGCTAGATTGGTGGATTGGAGAAAATTAATCCGCAACCGTCCGCTCGTCATCACGCATCTATCCAAAATGCGGCAGATCGGTTTGATTCGGTCGGTTTTGGCAGATCGGTATATTCGCTGCTCACCCCTAGTAGCGGTAGTAGCAAATTTCACACCAAATTCCACAGGTGAATGATATGAATACAGAGTTATGATAGTATGTATCAAGGGTGTATGATATGAATATAGTTTAAGTTGTGTGCGGTTTGGATCAGTTTCAATTCAAAACTATGAAGTGTAATCTAGAATTGATCTGCAAAATATGACTCCTCAATTTTTTAATTCAGAATTGAATCATGAATTCAAAAAATAAATCCAAAACTATTGGGTTAGATAAAATCAGATCAATTTGTAAATTTTACGAATTTCTTCCTCTAGGATTATGTACGTGCCTACAACCTTGGCCCAGAAGATTAACGACGTCACTGAAATCTGCGAATAGGCCTACTGCTGGTATTTTTTACAACCCTATGTCTCTCTAGGCCTTTTTTTTTTTTGGGCCAATACAATCTCTCCGGACATGCTTGCATAGGTAAAAGTCTTTTGAAATAATTAACAAAAAAAATACAAATATTTAAAAATTAATAAAATGTCTTATGAATGATTTATGCACATAAAAGATGAATAATTCAAATTATTAAATAAGATTCGTGATGAATATATAAACTTAAATTAAATATTTTTAAATAACTCTCTATATAAGAGTAGAGTCTTAATTTCATAAAATTCGACACAATTCTTTTTAATGAGACGTATAAGAAAATTATCAAATTAATAATTGACTTTTGCCGGCTTATTATGTTTAAGGAACATTTTTTTTTCTTTTCAAGTAACTCCAAAATAATAATAATAATAATAGTAATAAAAAATTGACTAGTGCCACATATGTGATGTGATGGGCACATGTATATAAGTTTGACCAGAAATCATAATTCATGGCATCTAATGGGGCGGACAGAATACTGTTCAAATCTTAAGATCTAAGAAAATGTCTCAACCCTTGCATATCGTAAATGATTATTTATTTCTGTCACCTTATTTTATCCTATGATTTGTAAATTTAATTATTGACGCTCACTACAAGAAATGTAACTTTTAGTTACTAATATATTGATCACCAAAAGTCTAATATTTAGTCGTTGAAAAGATTTGGCGACTAAAAAATTTTGTCGCCAAACTTGTCGCCTGTACCCTATCGGCGATAGTATTGGCGACTAAACTTTGTTTGGTCGCCGAAAGTGACTACATTTCGCTACTAAATTTAGTTTAGTCGGCAAATGTTATGTTTCCGCCACTAAAACCTTTAGTCGTCGAATGAGACTTTTTGGCTACTAAGTTGGTTTGGTTGGGGAACGTGTCACTTTTAGCTACTAAATAATTGGTCGCCAAAAGTACACATTTGGCTACGAAACATTATTTAGTCGGCAAAAGGTGATTTCGGCGACTAAAGTGTTAGTCACTAAAAGTGCTACCATAAAATGAGAATGACTATTATAGACTAAACATTTTGATCACCAATAGAATACATATTTTTAGCTACTAATTAATTTTTGTCGTTGTTACTTTTGCCCACTAAAAGTTTTGTAACCAAAAGCCTCTTAACATTCACTTCTTCACTTTTTGCCACTAAACGTTTTAGTCGCCAAATGATACCATTTTTTTTCCGTGACTAAAAAATTTAGTGGCCAATAGTTTCTTTCTCTCATTCTCAATTGTTTTAGCTACTAATTATTTGGTCGCACTGACATACCTACTGAAAGGAGCATTATAATGCAAGAAACTACGCCTCTGTTCTGTAGGCTCACTGACCTCAAATACACTTGGGGGGCCTTCCTTTAGGAAACAACACTTTGCCTAAGCAACAACTTTGGGCAAAAACTGGACTACTAAGGTTGGCAGCCGAATATTTTAAGGTTGTTTGGACTACTAAGGTTGAATAAATTTCATCAATTTAGCCTCATTCGATTGGCTATAACCAGACAAATTTAGTTTGTTGAATCATTTAAGTTCATTCGGCCTTGGTAATCTAAAAAAAAAACAAAAAAACAAAATTCAAAAACAGTTGTTGAGGTAAAGAAGGGTTGTTGCTGGGTGATGGTGGTGTCAACATAAATTTCAGAACATAAACCTTACACTTTGGATCATTTACCATGTGTATTATCAAGAAATCAAGACAAAATGACATACCTGAATCCATTGATGAACGGTTAAACGGAAGCGTGATTATCAATGAACTCTTTGTTATTGATTATGTTATTGCCTTCTAATCCTTTCCCATTTGGTGCCTTATGCTTCTCCTTGAGAGGATTTAGAAAGAAAAATGACAGTGTTCTTATTTTTTCCACTTGGGAAGGAATAGGGACCATAACCTTTTAAAGGTTGTAATTGGTTTTCAAAACTGAAAGGTTGTGGAAGTTCAAAAGGAATGAAAACCAACTTTAACCATTATGTTTTAATTTCTATTTCTGCCCCTCATAGAAATAGAAATTATACAACTAGTATCTACACATTAGGTCCATAACACATATACCCTTAAGCCTATTAACTAAATTGAATCACTTAAATTGTAGGTTTCTTATAAATGATAACACCACATTTAATTATGTGGTCCCATTGAGACATTATCTAACAGGTGGAGGTACAAAAGGAGGTTGAGGGTAGTAAAGAAGGCTGCCGATGGTCGAGGTGGTAGAAGAAAAGGTTTGTCGAAGAAAAAGTTATGATAAGGGTGGGAGTCCAAGGAAATGGATATTTTGGAGACTATGGTGGAGTGTAAAGAAAAAGGAGCGAACCAATTTGGATAGTGAGGGTCAAAACAAATGGGAGTCTTAATTAAGGAAATAAGTACAAGGTAATAGCAACACTCATTTAGAAATGCCTTATAAGTTACTAAAATTACATAACACTCCTTGTCAAAGTTATAAATTATTTGGGAGGCAACTTACCTCCAATCTATTAATTGGACTAGAAGAGCAATTTGAAGATTTGTGAGCTTATTTTGACTATGTTTCAGTGATTTGAACTATTTAAAATCTAATATCTCCTGAATAGATCATTCATATAAAAAATCAAATTGATCGAATGTTGATAATTATATGTTTGAATCATGTTAACCCACAAAACCCCAATTAATGGACTGGAGGTAAGTTGCCTCCTAATTTTAACCGATCAAAGAGATGTTTTTGCGTATTAAGCAACTCTAGCAGTTATTATTCACCAGCGTTATTGCTAAAATTTTGGTGAGATGACACAAAAAACACATTTTAGCAATGTGTTATTTATCTTACACAACGAATGTATGACTACTTTCTTACACAACGAATGTATGACAAGCTAATTACGTCAATGTTCTGATTGAGGCATTTCAGTTGAATCTGAATTTATATATATATAAATAATATCAAACCTCATTGTATAGCAGTTCATACATAAACAAATAGATCTTCGCTGTCACTTTTATTATTCCAATTTTGTAATTCAGAGCTTGTTTTAACCACAGAATGCCCATCCTAAGTAAGACAACTATGATTGAGTTGAATGGTACAAAAACTGACTAGACAGATTTTGGGCAACTCAATGACATACTGACCACTGTGATTTGTAGATACACAAATTGTGTTCCAATTCCTAACCCGATCTGCACAACTCAAGCTTCCCAAAATTTTACAAAATAGCAGAAATAAGAGACAAAATCTGGCAGACTTGGCTGATAATTTTGTGAATTCCACCAAAGTATCAACCTAAATTATAGCCTTTCTCAAATGTCATGAAATGGTATTGCATTTGAGCAAGACTTGCCAATATTCTGAAACCTGACTCCATATTTTCATGAATTGTGTATTTTTAGGTAGTGAATGTCAGATGCAAGTTGATTTTGGGCAACTCAATGACATACTGACCACTGTGATTTGTAGATGCACAAATTGTGTCCCAATTCCTAACCCTATCTACACAACTCACCTTTTCTTTTCCTTTTATTACTACTTTATTACCAACTCAAATGCCTCAATCACATTTCAATAACAATGCCCTAAGTGTTAATTTCAATCACATTTCAAAAAAAATGCCATAATTTTCAGCATTTCCTATAAGCCTTTTCTGTGTGTTTTCATACACACACACATGTGTGTGTGTATGTTTAAACAGAGACAGAGGCAAAGAGAGTGAAATCGGGAGGGAGATACATAAAGAGGGAGAGACAGATGCGAAATGGAGGACCTACCTGGAAGGAGTTTGGGGGATGATCCAGCAAGCCTTGCGATGATGGCGATAGAGACAAAGCTGTAGAGAAAAGGGTGGAGGCGTGAGTGAGATAGAGAGAGAGAGAAAGAGGGAAACGGAGAGGCCTCTATGAGAATGAGACTATCTTCGAGAGGGAGATACAGAGAGATAGAGAGAGAGAGAGCGAGAGAGAGAGAGGACATACCTGGGAGGGAGTTCTGGGGATGATCTAGATATTTGCAGTGATGGCGATGGAGACAGAGCAGAATCAGACGCGAGAGTGCGAGAGGGAGGGAAATGGACTGCTTTGGCAATAAGAATAAAACAAATAAATAATAATTCCCGACCAAAATAAATTTTCGTCGCTAATAAATTTAAGAAAAATGTAATATTCCCTCCAAAATTTTGTGGCACGTTTAGCTACCGAATTATAGTCGGTATATAATTAATCATTAGCGGCCAAAATTGAAATAGTCGCCCAAACCCAAAATTTCCATGACCATTGTACAATTAGTAGCCAAAAATTAAATAAATACGAATTAAACAAATTATATAGTTATTTTTCGCGACTAACATCATATTTAGTCGCCGAAATTATATTTTTAACGACTAAAACGTAGTTAGTTGCCAAAAGTGGAGACAAATTCCGACTACACATTATTTTGGTAGCGAAATAGGGGACATTTACCGACCAACAAACTTTAGGAGCTAATAATTGAACATTTGGCGACCAAATGTTGTTTGGTAGCTAATGTGTGAACCATTGGCGACCAACTAATTTTTAGTAGCTAATACGTAATCCTTTGGCGACTAAATTTAGTTTAATCGGCAAAATTAGCCGCCGAATCTGTTTTTTTGTTGTAGTGACTGAAATATATGTTAGTGGTAAGTTTATTACGTTAATATTATATTAATAAGAATAATATTAATACAATATGATATTTTCATTTTCATTTTCATTTTCATTCTAAGAAGTTGTTTGAGATGTATTAAAAAAATGTATTTATTTATTTATTTATCTTTTTTTTTTTTGAGTCATCACCTTTCTATTCTTCTGCACAGTTTTCAAAAAAAAAATTAAAATATATACTTATTTAGATTATTCTAAATAATATCTATATATGTATTATAATATATAATAATATTAATTACGTGGTGTTTCTTAAAGGAGAGTCCACGGCGCCATCAATGCCCTACAAAATAATAATCAAAATGGTAAACCCATTGTTAATTCAAACATGCACAGCTTGGTCCAGCTCTTATTCTTGGATAATTATTCATTAATTTCTTAGCATTATATGGCATGGACGTGGCTGGAGAGGAGAGTTCAGCATTGGTGGGTTTAAATTCGGGCGCATGTCGATAATTTAAACCGTTCAAAGAATAGAACCCGTTGAGTAAATTATTCTTGTAAAAAATCATATTAATTGGATATCGATCACTATTTGATCAGATAGCATTTTCAAATATAATTTTCAAAGTAAATTGCGATAGAAATACGATTTGATCAAGTGGTTATCAATATCCAATTAACGTGATTTTTTATAGGGACAATGTACTCAACGAGTTCTACTACACACTGAACGGTTTGTATTATTGACATGGGCATGGATTAAAACCCGCCAATGTTAAACTCTCCTCTCCATTAACTAGAGAGGAGCCAGGTCATATGACATTGCTCTTATGGTGTTTCCAAAAAAAATTATTGTTAGAATAATGCTAATCCATATTTGTTAGTTACTTGAAGGACAAACGATGATTCACTTAGTAATGTTTTCAATAATTTTTCATTGATCAGAAAACACTATATAAACAATGTCAGATACTGTTACACTACTTTTATTGTAACTTATTTAGAATTCGTACACAAAAATTTACTGACATTGTGACATTGTGTGCTCCATTTTTAATTTTTGTATGATGTCCATACCTAGTTTAATATCGACACACATTAATTTTATAGTAAAATTTTTTTGGTACGAATTTTGAATCCATATGGTACTGTTCAAATAACTTATTATTTGACCGCAGCTAGTTGAACCTAATGCACCCACTTAGAGTCAACACCATCTTGGTCACCCAATGTTCCTTGGATCACACAACACAAAAACAAACCCATGAGAAATACCATATTCGTTACTCCTAAGTTTAGATTAAGCCAATTAAGCTTGAATTCATGATGATGAGGGGCCAATCTAAGAGCTCTCAAAGCTCTTTGTTATGTGTTTTAGGCTTTATTACTTTGTTTCTCTCCTTTATTGTCACCGCCACCACTAACACCACCCACAACCACCAACACCAGCACCACCACCACAAACAACAAGAGAGTGATAGGATCATCAAGTTGCCTGGGCAGCCAGCAAAGGTGAGCTTCTCTCAATACTCCGGTTATGTCACGGTTGACAAGCGGGCTGGCCGGGCCCTATTTTACTGGTTGATTGAGTTGCCGGCC